>NC_133914.1:5352428-5957142 GCF_964199755.1 Larus michahellis | reverse complement strand
TCCCGGCCCTGGCGAAGGGGGGGGCCAAGCTGTTCCCTTCCGCAGGGGACTGTGGTGGAGCAGCTCTGAAGGCAGAGCCCCGGGGCTCCCTCGGGTGCTGCGCAGCCCCACAGGACAGGCAGCAGATGGCCTCCTTGGCATCCCCCCTCTGCTGTTCCCATCCTCAAGGCTAATGAACTGGAACTGTTCGCTCCTTGGCTTTCCCTGGAGACAGGCTGCACTCTTGAAAATGTCAATAAAAAAAGCTGTGACTCTTCCTTCCCTCCAAATGGACAGGATACAGAAATGTGAGTCCTCAAAGAAGCATTGCAATTGCATCATCTTGGTAGAGCTCCCGGGATGTATCTCTCCATCACAAAGATCCCAGCTCTGCTTCGCCCAAGAGTCTTGACTTTGAGAGCCGCTGCCCCTGCGAATGGCCAGGGCAGAATTACCGGGACAGTTGCCAACCCCAGGCCTTGCTGGACCCCGGGTTCCCCGGCCGCCGCGCTGGGAAAGCCGCAGAGTCGTGGGCAGCTCTCAGCGTGTCCCTCACCCAGGAGTGTCTGCGCAGGCCAGGTTTCCCCTGTCCTCCTGCAACCATTTAGGTGGTTCTGCCTAAACGTTTTGGTATATCTGAGGTCGCTGTCGGTGTGAGTGGTCAGTGATTGACTCTGCCCTGGCTTCAGGGATAGACATCTGCAGAGGCCGTGGTCCCTTCCCCGTCCATCCACATACCCCTGCAAGGATCCTTCTATTTTATTTTCTCTACTTCTTTTTTCTTGTGATATAAATTTATTCCTGGAGAACATTTCTGCTCAGCTCCACTTCATTCATGTCTCCCACCAGCCAATTACTCGGCCTCATCTGGGCAATTCATTTGTTTTTATTAATTAAGTATTTTCGTAATGTGGCATGAGCCCTTTTTAATCTATGCCTGAGCGCCGAGCTGAAGTAAAGTGCTTCACGGAAGAACGGATCACCTGTTAGTGAGAGCTAAGCCATGGGTCATTAGTTTGGACTGAATAAATAGACATTAAAGCACAAGCTGAACCCTGCACCCGTGCGTACCAACCTCCTCTACTGGTGGTGCTCTGCTCTCCCAGCCCAAACTTGTCTACAAATGTGGATGGCTGCTCGGTTCTCGACCTGCTCCGGGAGCTGCTGGGATCACAGGCTGGCAAAGGCAGGAGGCAATGGCTGGCAGCCAGTCTGGCCATTTATTAAATAAAACAAATGGAAAGGAGTGGACAAAGATGGGCAGAAATGGTTGGCTTGGATATCTGGGATCCCCAGCCAGCAAATGGACTTCACTAATAAAATCTGGTTCATATAGCTCATTAGGGCTCCTGGTGTTAGCTCCATCTGTTACCCCGTGGGTTCTGCGGGTTTATCTCATGTATCGTGGATGGAGAGGGGTAACAGTAAGAAGTACGCGGAGAAGAACCCAGCAGAAGTGTCAGCAGTTAGAATCTGCAAGTTTTAAAATGGGGTAAAGAAATCTCGTTTACAGCAGCCACTCAAAAGCACCACTGAGCTGTGGGACTCGGTAGGATACAATATTTGAGGAATCTCGGCACACCACAAAAAAAATGACTGATGACCCAAGGAGCCTCAGCTGTATTCCCTATCCGCCACTGCCCTTCTGCACCCCCGGCTCGCCTCCTGCACCGCCCTTCTGGGTCTGGTTACACTGGAAACCTTTGGAGGCAAGAAGTGTCTCTCCCCATGGATTTGTAGGGCACCCAGTGTGGTGGGTTTTAATTTGGTTCCTGGGTGCTGTAGGAATACGGACAAAAAATAAATACCATAAAAAATAGCAGTTGATTGAATAATGTGTATATCTGCAGTTCTGAAAGAAAAAAATAAATACTATAGGTTGTAGATTAAAGTGCCTGATGGAAATTTGGAAAAGCATCATCCCGGGTAGCTCACTGAGTCACTGTCATGGGGATTGATCCCCTTCTGACCCTGCTGCTAATGCTTCGCTCCAAAATACTTTCTCCAAGGACCCTGGAAAAGGTGTCATGGGTCTGGCTGCTGCTCGCAGTCCCCGCGGGGCTCATCTATGGCTTTAGTTGTTCTTTGGTCCAGAGTGGCCCTTTTCTCAGTGCCGGCATCTCCGGCATTGTCACTCTCATCGTAGCTGGGACTGTCCTGCACAAAAAGATTTCTCTCTGCTGTCCACACTCCTTTGGAAGACTGAATTTCAGTGGTGTCTAGTAGACCCAACCGAAATCGTGGCTGTCCTATACTGGATGCCGCACTGTGGGCAAGAAGAGTCCTCGTCCCAAAGAGCAGTCATCGAGACAGGGCAGGTCATCAAGCAAACTGAAGGACGTCCTGGCATTTTCAACTTCGGCAAAGAACTGAAGATCAAAATATCTTGGTGAGTTGGAAAAGTACAAACATTTCCCTTTCTGATGTTTGGCAGTTGGAAAGAAATTTGATTTCTTTCTTTTTTTCTTTTTTATATTATTTTTTTTTTAATGTGGAAAGCAGGCAGATTTGGTGAAAAATTCCATTTCATTAAAAGAAAAGTAAATTTAAAAAGGAGTCTTGTTGGAACATTTTCAACCTCAGTGAAAGGCAGGAATTCTCTATCAACGCGGCCTTTAGGGGACAAGATATAGACAGGGAGGGACCATGAGAGGAGTAAGCAAATGAGATAAGAAGTGCACGAAGGACACGCTACAGCAGTTTACGGCTGTGAAGAGTATGGCAAAAACGGAAGCCTCCTGGTGTTTTACTCTGTCCCGTTGCCTATGAAATTAACAGCCAGTTAATTTAAAACTAATAAAAAGGCTGTTTGTCTTCCCTCTGCGTAGAGCCAGCCTGTATAATTTGTTATCATCTGGCGTCAGACCTTGCAGTTCAATTGGTAAAAGGGCTGGAGAACTTTACGGCCAATATTGACATAACGTGTAGGTTATCAAACCTCTGCCTCAAAGCGTCAGCCGGGGGTTGTCAGAAGCTGTGACATGGCCTGGAAAAAGGCTCCATCTGTTTGTGTCCTGTTCCTACACCCCTCCGAGCATCACCCCCCGGCGGAGAGGGGGTGGGTCTCTGCCTCGGCCCAGCGCTGCCATCAGGAAAGAGCTGATGGGGGCAGGAGCTCACCGGTGACCTGTTCCAGTCCCTTCTGAGAGGAGTGTGCGAGGAACTTTTATTATCTTATAGAAGGGCTGTCAGCAGAGGCGTTACACCAGCCGGGATGTATTGCCAGCCTGATGCGGTGTTGTGCCGTCGTTCTTTTTTTCTCTAATAGGAATTGATTTTGATTCCCAGGTAACTCAGCCAATTACAGGAGGGCTGAGGGTAGAGCTCGCTGAGGAGTCTCCATCAAAACACGTTACAGTTAAGAAGGTGTTAGCAAGAAAAAAACGGACCTGATTTTATTTTTGTTGAGGTTGCTCAACATGTACTGAAAGGATGAGATCTACTTTTTATGTAACCCTCAGCCAAAACAGACCCAACCTGGAAAACAAACGGCCTCTCCAACAGCCGAGTGTCCTTAAACAGTCAATTGTCCTATTTCATGAAAAAGAAAACAGTGAGGGGTTTTTTTTTTTTCAGTTGATGCTATTAAAAAAACCTATCATTATGTCTTCAATTCCATTTCCAACAGTCTTTAAAACAGCCAGGCTTTAATCTCTGTACACTTCTCTGTTCATGAAAGCCACCGGCTGGTCAATCTTGAACTTTGCGTTGGAGACTCAGAAGATGCCGGCACTGGCACTCTGGAGCGGGGAGCCTGGGACAGCAGTGGGTGCCAGGGGATTCCCCAAAGGCCCGGTGACTAAAGCTGGGTGAATCGTTTCTTGAATTCTTCAACAGTTTTAATAACAAAAAAGAGTTGTTTGAAGTTGAAGATGTTTTTTTTTTTTTCCCCTAAGTCTTTTCCTTACAGACTGAGGGACTGTTTTCACTTGTTGTAGGTAAAATGCAAGGACATTTGTAAACAAAACACAACAGTTCTTTGAACTACGAAAAAGTAAACAGTTTTGCCATTAAAAAGTCACGCTAAATGGTTTATACTCTGACATATTTTCTTTCTCACTGCAACTTAGTGGAACAGCAGCAGAGACCTCTTGCTCTCCCCAAATCTACATTTTGGATCACTTTTGTAGCTGATGACAGCAAAAATTCAAAAATAGGTCTGTCCTGGAGGAATCTGTTGATCGTGTACATGGGGACACACAATGTGTGCGGGGACACGGGTTTGAGGTGCTGCAAATACTGATTTATTTTCCAGGCTGTTGCTGGCAATCTCCAAGGCTGCGGAGGAAGCTGGCGGCATCCTGACCTGGGCCCTAGAAATTCCATAAAGAAGCCGGGAATTTGCAGAGCGGGTTTTCCACGGCCAGTCTAATCACAGCGTAATCACCTTTAATGTGCAGCTAATTGGTAATCAGATTGAATTAGCTAACTGAGCTGATAGGCTGGTTTGCCTATGATTGTCCCATAATACAAAACCCAAGTTTTGTGGTTTGGAGCAAACCTTTTTGGGGTGTCCAGTTTGGCATAAATCTGTCTGTCCGTGTCATTCAAATGACATTCAAATGCTCTCAATGGCAAAGAAAGGTCACATCCATCCTCTTCATTGCCGCTGGCTTGTCTGAATTATCTTTATGGGCTTATTTTATGTTTTGTTTTGTTTTGTTTTGTTTTCTGTAGGCTACATGTCCTGGTTTGTATATTAAGAGCTGTATTGGCATAATTTTTCTTACTTCCAAATGGTTAAAACAGTTTCCTATCTCTAAAGAGCTGTGGGGAGAAAACTTGATAGCCAGCTATTTGATCATAAATGTCACTAATTAATTAACTTCTCCCTACTGCTTTACTCTCTTTGCTTATTTTAAAAATCAGATATTTGTAGGTCTGATGTTGGTTTCACTTAAGATGGTGCAAAATCAGGAGTTGCCTCCGTTAACGTCAGCAGTAAAGTCTGAGACCGAAACAAGAACCTACGTGGCATTTGTAATACGGTCAGTGGGGTGCTGTTCGGCTTTGTTTCTCTTCTGTATTGAACTGAAAGCCATGAAGACGACTTGCCTTAAATAATTTGTAAAGGCATTTTTAAGAGAACGCAGAAGAAAAAGCAAGCAGCCTTCCTGAGTCTCTTTATTTGAAATTCAAGAATGTCAGCAGCCAACGAACCTTGCTGTATAACTTAAAGATAGAAATGCTAAGAAGAGAATTACTTTGAATATTTTAAGCACAGCTGACCAACTTCTTATTTATATATATAAGCTGTTTTTTTATCGCTCTGGCAATAGGAGGGTGTTTTAAAGGAAAAGTAAATTTTTTGGATGCTCACCGTCAGGATTTCTGGAGCCCCTAGAACGGCACACAGCAGTCTTTTCAGATTCAAGCAGTCAAAAGCCATGAGCCAGGCCTTGCCCAAAAAATTAAGAAAAGGATAAAAATCATGGGATTTACAAACAAATATTTAGATTTCTTCATTTTTGCCTGCAGTCATGAGGATGCTTCCAAATCAGCCTTCCAGTTCCTTTTTCCTGCAGTCTAAAGATCCAGAAACCCAGTTGTGGTTTATTTATTTCTCTGTGAAAGTAGAAAATTTCAGATCATGTGGCTTCCAGAAATGGGACATAAATATCCACCGTTAGCTATGGGTTTCATGATAAGAGACGTATTAGTTTGACATTATAGCTACCTAAACATAAATGATTTTCTCAGTTCCTGCCTCGTTAATCATGTTCTCTTGCAAGGTAGGACGTCTCCATCAAAACACACTTTGCAAGTCTCCGTATTCTCCCAGAGGAGCAAAACGAGTATCCCCAAGCTCGAGCTTTTAAGAAGTCTGTCCCATATTTCCATACTCAGCAGTGTTTTGAAAGAGCAACTGATGAGTTGGTGGAGAGATAGGACAAGACATAGAATTGGTGTCTCATCTGCTCAAACAAGGTTACACGTTCCATCTCGGGTAAAGCAAATGTGATCCAGAATGGTTGGGCTGGCGCAGCAGGGGCTGATGTGGATGTGTCCGAGGCAGTGTGTCAGACCAGTCTGCCCGCAGATTCATGAGGAGGGAGGGCATTTACCCGGCTGGTATCATCCGTGAGCCTGGGGAAGAGGTACCACTCGGGAAACGGAGCTGCAAAAGGGGGCCGTAGTTTCTCACGCGCCGAGATAGTTTTTCCAAAAGGGATGCCATCCACCAAGATGGAGCCGGTGTTGAAATATTGCATCACCTGAAGCGTGTCTGTCAGGTTAAGGGAACTATATCTGTTGTCTCGTTTCCCTTCTCTGAACAAGTGAAAACCCTGATCAGACTGCAGAGAAGCGGTGCTGGACGTGGAGGATATTTCAGAGCTGTTCACCCTTCGTGGTGTCTCTCATGGAGCCTCCCCAGTCTTTGTGTCTTTTACAACAAAAGTCATCCAAATCTGAAAGGCTTTTTCAGATCTGTTAGTCTGACCTGGGGAACAGTTGGTGGAAAATTCAGGTCGTGGCTAGCTTGGTTTTGAATCAGGAGCGGGCTTAGCAGTTAAAAGACTTCATTCATCAATTGTTCATGTCTGGAGCGGTCACACAGCCCTGAGGAAGGCCCTTGGGTCCACAGTTGTTGAAAAATATTAACAATGGGAGCTGAAGGGTTTTTTTCTGGGATGTGCTAAAGGCCACTGCCAGCCAGCATGGATGCAGATGGTCATTCAGGTTGGGGAGGAGAAGGCACGTGGATGTGATGCTTATTACCTTGCTCCCTTACATGTAGTTGCTTGTAAAACTGCAGCATCTGAGCCATCCTAGTCTGATGAGTAAGTCTGCTCTGGCAACGCTTTTTCTTGCTCAGCGCTTGGCGATTGATGAAATTAAACTCAATTTAAAAAAACCCAAACCCACGTCTGGTATCAATGTAAAAATATATCAAACTCATGTACTAACAGTACAGACTGGAGGCAGGTGCAGTAAAAGGAACAGACATCGGAGGCTGGAGGCAGAGGAGATGAAAGTTCTGCAAAAAGCCATATATAGAGAGTGGATTGATTCCCCCCCCCCGCCCCCGGATGCCCAAAAAGATTAAAAAGAGAATGGGATGTGAACTGAGGTATGAGACTGACTGTACTGAAAACATTACAATGGTGGGGACAGGTGGGGAGCAAATCAAAGAGCAGCGAACACGATGATTGCGTGTACAACCACAGCCTGTACAAGGGAAGCCGGGTAGGGCTCTGCCCACGGGGACGTGGCCAACCCGAGTTTCTTCAAGAGACAAATCTGGTCAAATATGAGAGATGGCACTACGCTGCTGTCTGGGTTTGTAAAGACAGAATAAAATGAGAGGAATAAGAAGGAGAGGGGCAGTCATATGTGTGCATTTATTTAGGGGTGGTTTTTTCCCCTCTCTAGTTCCTGTGATTACAGAGAAGAGCTTGGTAATATGACCCAAAATGCTTAAGACAGTGCATATTCTTATCTTGTGGTTTGGGAATTCAGGGCTTTAAAAGACTCAATTTAACAAATTACTAGAGGACTGAAGGAACTTTTTTCCCACAGAAGAGGGCACTTAAAACTATGTCATAAGCTGAACACTGTGCTTTGGGGGATAGTTTGCTGTTATGCTACTGTTGAATAGGATATTCTTTTCCAGGTAATTTTGGATTTCTTGAGATTACAGTCCCAGTAACACAATAGAAAATGAATGGTTTATTCATTATACAGATCTGTGTAATTCTAGACCCGGGGATACAGTCTCCCTAGAATACATTATAGCTCTTCACAGCACAGGGAGCGAGCTCCAGGCTTGCCGATATCCCTATTTCCTCCGCTCTGTGAGACCCAGGTCTTTGTGGCAGCTGATTCAAATATAATGAATCTCGGGAGATTCATATCTAACTTTGGCACGAGGAATAGGTAAGATTACTTTGAGGGCTTCCTTGGAAATTAATTCTTTGACAGAAAATAAGGATCAACATCAAATCTGGAAAGAAAGCGTCTACCACTCTAGGTGGAACGTTTGACTATGGGCATGCATGACTGCAATGAATGTGCCTCGTGTTCCTTTTCTTTAAAGACCAGTCTTCTTCGTTGGATTTTCTGGGGTGCACGGATGCCCCGGGGTATCTCTGGCCAGGAAGCTCAGCCTCTAGAAATAAAAGAGTGTATAAATCGTGGCAGGTCCAAACACTAAAGATTTGATGTGACGAAGCTTCTGGGTCTTGTGATGTCTGAACCCATGCACCAAGTCTCAGGACGCAAGTGTTTGAGTTTTCTCTGGGTCACAGATGGGCCCTGAAATTCTTCCAAGAGCTGATGATATTTCAAGATACTTCTTAAGATAATTCAGCACATTCTGTTAGATGGGAACCGGGGAAAAAACGCTTGTAGTGCTAAGTCATATCCAAGCCAAAAGCTAATGGAACAGGACTTTGCATCATATAAGCGTATCGTAAGTATACACTAGGCAAATATTCCCTGGCTGTATGGACCCCAGCTGCTCTCAACATGTTCATCCAGTAATTATCCAAGATTTTCATTTTTGCATCTTTGAGATAAGATGTAGTTGCCATGCTTTAAATTCCCTATTTCAAGTATTATCACTCCCACTTGACAGAATTATTGACCTAGGTTAATATTACAGCTGCTGAGACAAAGAACAAAACAATGAGATTATAACAAATTATGAATGTTGGATGAATCATGAAAATTCATCCCTGCCCTAATAAAACACGGGGGGAAACACAATTAAGTTTAATAACTCTAGCGCGTGAGAATCAAAGTTATGAATGACTATTTATCATGGAGATCCTGACAGTAAATAGAAAATGAAATAATATCGATGCTCCATAGGAACAGGGCACTTTATCTGTTATTAAATCACCCATCCTCAACCTTGTTCATTGCTTGCCCATGATTTTGATGCATGATGACCCATAATCTGCCATTCAAGATGCTGCGTAATTATTTCAGCCCTTGCAAATATGGGGAGTTAGATTTGAAATCAGTGGGTTAAATCCCGCACTGAAGACTGCGTCCCTTAAAACTTGCTGTGCGTTGACTTTATCATTATATGCTCTGATAGCTTCATGCTTAACAGGTAATGTGAATGCTGGATTTGATCTTGCACATCCATACTGTACACTTAACCAAGAGTGCTCATAGCAGTGAGGGTTTGGGCGTGGGCTCTCAAGTATCCTTCTCAGCATCCAAGACTTCTGGAGGATTCCCCAGAGCATGGTGCAGCCGCAGACGATGACCACTGGGACTCCTCTGATCAGATATAGGTGCCTCCACCGCTCCCAGGTCCCTTCTTCATAGTCTGTATGTCAGTCAGTAGTCAGGAGAATATAAACACTTTATAATGCAAGTCCCCCAGATGGAGGAATTATCCCTTCCACAGCGCTGTGTGTGTCTCCTGCCTAATGGAACAGAAAACGTGGCTCACTGGGATGTGGGTGTTGACCTTGTAGATGTCCACTGTTAGATGGTGGTGCTCCCATCCATTATACTTTTTCCTGCAGGCCCCTTTGGGCAACTGTTGTATGGCTATGTGATCAGAGCAGCCTTCGCCATGGTGTCCAGTGGTTGTGTCGGTGCCGTTGACAAACGGTGGTGACTTCATGAGGATCTGAATTATGCAAGAGACTGTACCCATGTTATGTTAATAAAATGGTTAGAAAGGTGCAGCTGTGACTTGAAGCTACTTTACAGTCCTTTGGTATTGAGCTCCCTTCTGCTGAACTCAGGACTCCAACAGTGATCAAATAGCAAAAGTTTGAAGGATTGGGCACTTCAGCATGGATTGAAGGCTTTGCCTTTGCCGTAGCTCCAGTAAATTCCATTGGGAATTCTCAAATTCGTTCTTGCAGATAAGGACTTCTTAAAGCTGTAGAATTGCTGAAGGCCTTCAAATATTATCAAGGAGTTCCCAGCGTCCTAAACTGGGGCTGGAGCCGGGGTAGGGGGGGAATCTCATTGTGGTATGAACAAAAGAGCCTGGATGTGGAAGTGACCCCCTTCCGTAGAGCGCTGAGCTGCTCTCCTGTGCCATGGAGCCGCTTGCCACATGATGAGATTCACACAGGTTAACCCAATAACAAGCCCAGTAGAGAAGCGGGTGTAGCACAGTAACTGGTTTCTCTCTCGCACAGCCATCCTCGGTGATTTTAGACTTCGGCTGAAATTGGGAGACTTGTTGGCCGTCCTCTGAATCTGAATTTTCCTCTCCATTTGGCACTTGCAGCTCCCTTTAATGAAGAAGAGGCAGTTAAAAACATCCAGAGCCGTGACCTGAAAAGCCATGTTCCCTCAACAGGCGTTGCTATTGATCTGGTCGGAGTAGCCAGCCACTGCCTCTTTGGAGAGAAGCCTCTGGCTGCAGTCATCTGTGTTGCACTTAAACGTCCAACTGTGCCCGAATGGAGAGTGGGATCTGCCCCGCTTGTTTCATGCTCTGTTTTCACAGCTATAGCTATTTCCAGAAATGGCATGGGCACACCACGGCAAAAGCCCAACTGCGTTGGAGTCAGGGATGTCACGGAAATCAGGATTTCATCAGCACTGCTTGGTTCAGCCGAACTCCTGGAGAGTCCCTGGAATAATTCCGGCCATTTAGGAAACCTGTGCATTTACACAGTCCCTGTAAACTCTGTACACATCAGCTAAAGAAAAAAGTCCCTTCTGCCTCTCTGTGTTAGCACTGTCTTTCCTGTAAATTGACCGTTAGGTGTTCGTTCTCCATTTGCACCTTCAGGCAGCTGCTGGGGACTCAGTGGCACCACCTGCCACTGGCCCCGGCCACCAGCCAGGCTGGTACCAGGTCACTCTGCCGTGCTTTTCCCCGCCAGGTTGTCCCTATCGCTGTGCCACTGCTGCGCGGTACGGAGCAGAGAGAGACGCAATGCAGCCCTGCCCTGCGGTAGAGAGAGGCAGCGACAGGCCAGAGGAAGGCAGGGGCTCTTTGAAACTGGGGGACGTTCCGTATTCCTATTATTCCGTATGCTTTCAGATCACCACAGATGCCTTTGTACCAGGGTAGCAATTTAACACAGCCCTGAGTGGTTTTGTAGCTTGCTAGGTTCCCGCAACCGCTGAATATGGAAGAGCAAATGTTCCTTCATCCTTGAGCAGAGGATGAGTCTGCCCCTGAATAAAGTTTGCCCTGAACTCTGCTTCCCCTGTTTTATACTTTATCTAGGGTTTTGGTTCTTGGTTTGTTCGCCTTTTTTTTCCCCGTCTTCATGCACTAAATGTTTAATGAGCGCTCGAAGCATTTGGGCATTGTGAAGTTTCAAAAGTTCTCATGTTCAATGCATTTAAAACCCAAATAAAATGAAAAAAAAAAAAACCAAACAAAAAACCAATTACTGCCGGAAGGCAAATCCATTTTACTCCATCATAAATGGCCAGCATGACATGCGAAACAAAGGGCCTTGATGACTGGAGCAGTTGAGAGAATAGCAGCAGGGAGATCTTATTTGTGGGAGTCACAGATGGAAGAAATAATTTACTTGTATTCTGATTAACAACAGCAACAAAAGCTGCACGCGCAGCTTCTGTTGTGCCTGTCCTCCCATCCCATAATATACTCCCACGCCTGATGATATTTCCTTGCTTAGTCAGCAGTTCCTAGAAACTACATCTTGGCCCACCTCAGCATCGAGGACTTCAGACGTGACGGTAACCCAAAGAGAGTGAATAGAGCTGCAAACGTTTACATCTTCCAGCTTCTGGACAGTGGCAGATTTATTTGAGGGAAGTTACCTGCTATGTACGTGGGTAAAACGCCTAGATGGCTAAATGTCCCTGCTGGACAAGAAAGTCATAGCTTAGATTTGGCTTGCACAAGCCTGTCCGTCTCCCAGTAGAAAATATCTCCTTCAAAAGATGAGGGATTCAATATAGCCCAGCGCGTTGGGAGCAGCCAGAGCGCTCACTCTCATACTGATTTGTCCGGGGTTTGTCAGAGTCAGGAGTGATAAAGCTGGGTGGGCACACCTTTGTTTTAGTTATTTCTCTCCTCTCCTCTCCTCTCCTCTCCTCTCCTCTCCTCTCCTCTCCTCTCCCTTTCTCTCCCATGGACAGCAGTAGCTCTGTTCCACTGCGGTTTTGCAGCCATCTCCAGGACTGAAGTGGCCTCTTGTTCTTCCAGGATTCCATATCGACCTTCATTTCTCCCTGGGCCAAGTCTCACCTGTGTGTGGCTGCACCTCTTCCAGCCTGGGGACTGCTCTCCTCCTGTACAATGTCCTTGGTTTACATGAGGTTTTGGGTACCTTTGAAGAATCGCTTAATGGAAAAAGCCATCTGAGGAAAGAAGAAACCCTCCTCAGAAACATCAGCTGATGAAGGTGGGTGCCTAAACACCCTTGTGAATATGATCCTTTGCTCCAGGCAGCTTTTTAGTGGTGCTGCTCTTGTCACATGGACTCGATGGCCAAACATGCAGCTGTCATGGTTGGGGTAAAGATCCTACATCACTTTCTTCTCAGGCTGGAGATCTCTATTGTTTCGATACTTTTGTGTGGCTCCACATCCCTCATTTGATGGATATCTCTGGATATTGCTTCTGCTTGCCTTTGTAGCAATTTCTTTTATGCTTCTTTGCAAATAAAGACTGTATATTTATATCCTAATAGCCTTGCTTGACTTGGTAGACTATTAAGAAGTGACATCCTCTTTCATTTTTGATCTCTTGCTCCTGTCAGAGAAGAAACAAGTGAGCTGGGAGGAAGTCCTTGAATTTCATGGTGCTGGTAATCAGTAATGATTCTGCAGGTTGGCTCTGCTAGCTGTGCATCTCTTAGGAGGACAGGTAAAGAGCGCGTCTGATGTGACACAGAGATGAGTTGTGTACTGCTGCAAAGACTTCTCTTTGCACAGGTTCAGACATTTTACACCTGATGCATTTCTGCGTGCCCAAGATCAGCAGCAATTATTATCTTTTTCCACTAAATCTTGACTAGGTTTCTCTCACCTCGTTCTCTATGATTAATCAATGAACCATTATCTCCTTCCTTTCCTGTGTCCATGCATTTTGGAAGTTGTTGAGCAACGATGCATAGACACATTCAGGAAGGAGCGTGCAGAATACCTTTGCTGATAGCAACGGGGACTAAAAGCCAGCAGGCGCTATTTTCTAGAGGACTCTTCTCTACCGTTGCCAATATTGCTGCAGGCTAATTCCCACGCTGACAGCCCGCTGGCTGTCAAAAGGCTTGAAAACTTTGGATCAGGAATTCTGTGTGTCAAATGTCCTGTGGCAGACACAGAGATCTGAAGAATTGCTGTAGCTGGGCAAACTGGCTCGCGGGCCCCCAGATACTGGGCGTCTGCTGGGAGATGCGTGATGTGACCTCTGCACGTTCCCTCTTTCAGCAGCTGTGTTTGACATCCAGAAAAACAGCAGGGCTGCTTGTTGCGGAGATTTGTTTCGAGCCATATTGTACAAAGTCCTTTAAGCCCAAACCTCTTTCCACTAAATCTGACAGCGTTTCCCCCCTCCCTTTTGTCCATGGTTGATCAGTGAAGCTTTCTCTCTGCTTTTCTGCATTCATACAGTTTGGAACAACAGACATACAGGAAAGGAATCAAGGAAAACCATTCTGATAGCAGTATTTCCGAAATTCCAGATAGCCAAAATTGTTTGATAAAACATTATCCAGAGCATCAAAACTCTGCATTTTGACACAGTTTGTCCTCTTGTATGTTGGATTTTCAGTATCAATCTCTTTATGTTTATTATAATGAATGTAATACAAAGGTCAATGAATAAAATATAACAGACATGAAATAACTTAAATCATAGAATCATAGAACCATAGGGTGGGAAGGGCCCTCTGGAGATCATCCCATCCAACCCCCTGCCAGAGCAGGGTCACCCACAGCAGGTGGCACAGGAACGCCTCCAGGCGGCTTTGGAATGTCTCCAGAGACGGAGACTCCCCCACCTCTCTGGGCAGCCTGTGCCAGGGCTCTGCCACCCTCACAGCAAAGAAGTTCCTCCTCATGTTGAGGTGGAACTTCCCATGTTCCAGTTTGTGCCCGTTACCCCTTGTCCTGTCCCTGGGCACCACTGAGAAGAGCCTGGCCCCATCCTCCTGACACCCCCCCTTTCAGTATTTAGAAGTGTTGATGAGATCCCCCCTCAGTCATCTTTTTTCCAGACTGAAGAGACCCAAATCCCTCAGCCTTTCCTCATCAGAGAGATGTTCCAGTCCCCTCAGCATCTTGGCAGCCCTTTGCTGTCCCCTCTCCAGCAGTTCCCTGTCCTTCGTGACCCGGGGAGCCCAGAACTGGCCCCAGCACTCCAGGTGTGGCCTCCCCAGGGCAGAGCAGAGGGGGAGGATGACCTCCTTATATTATCTATAAATAGATAATAATAGATTTATTATCTGTTTATTATATAGGTAATAAACCAGAAACGTATGAAATACCTGAAATGTACTCTGTGTCCAAGCAATGCCTGTAGTTATGCCAGGTTCTGTAGGATCCCCACTATTTGATCACAGTGCAGAGACTCACAGTTTGCTGTTTCTAGTGAAAAGTCTGCTCAGTACAATTTTTAGTGAATATCCACTTTCCTGGGCTGAGAGGGGACTGTCGGAATGGCGGTGCTTTGAGAAAGTTCTTTACGAACTTGGGACAAATAAAGAAAGACTTGCAAAGAGGCAGCAGCGCTCTGAAGGCAGAGGAGCGTAAGCGAGGTGGGCAGGATTGTCTCCCAGATAACACGGTCTCATCCTGAGCGGAATCTATAAAATTGACACCGACAGCTTTGGAGTCGTCAGAGCTTTGCTCAGAGGAATCACTTCTCTCCCAGTTCTCGTGCTTCTCCAAGGGAAGCGTAAAGCCAGGAGCAGCTGGGGAGAAGCAGGCGACCTTTCCAAAGACATCGCCGCTACGGGATACTGAATGAGGAGTACATCCCTGCGGTCACGCTGAATCAAAGACAGGGTCAAGATAAGACACCCTGCTGGCTCCGTTCCCTTAAAATCCACACTGTTTTTTTGTCCCTCCGGGATCAGCCGAAGATAAAATCTTCCTCTTGGCACCTTGTTGAGGTTCTGGCTGTCGTTCCATACTTTGGGGTGTCTTTACCTTTGCCCAGGTCCCACTTCCGCAGCCAGAGAACCACCAAGCTATCGTGAGCCCTTCCATATTATCTTCTTCCATGTGCTGGCAATCATGACCGCGACCGCAGCCGACTTTCGTTAACCTGAGTACAGTTATTGGGCAAGGCACCGTGAGAGTCGGCATCAGCCAATTGTCCTCTTTTCCCTCAGGTTGAGGGTGATTCAGTAATTTTGCTGCATTTTGGGATGCTGCAGCCTTAACAATGCACCTTACCAAAGCAAGGAAGTCCGGGATGCGCTTGGGTACACCGGAATTCGCTTTAGTCAGAACAGAGGGACCGGAGTGTAGATTTATTACGGGCAGTGCTTTCCTTGGGGCAAAGTAGAGGTGACTGCAGCGTGCAATGGCAAAGAGGAAGGTGCAGAACCTCAGACACTATTCATAAAGGTAATTTTAGACAAATTTTTAAAAAGACATAGGGCAGAAAGATCCGCAGCCACCTTTTTGCTTTGTGTAATCTCAGGAGACGAGGCACAACCCTCCTCCGAGTACATTGCATTAAACCACGGACCGGCGCCTACAAAGCCGCATTGTGATTTCCTTTATGTCTTTTTTCCTCCCTTTCTTAAATTAGAATTATCTAGGGAAGCTGTAACCTTAAGCAAAACTTAAGCATTTAAGTGCTTCGTCAGACAGAAGGATGGTGTCCCAGAGGATGCCACAAGGAGAGAATCTTATTAAAGCAAATACTCTGTCCCTACAAGAGTGCTTGCTCTGTAGTAAATTCCTCTTCTAAGCACACTACAGCGAGCTCGTGGTTGTTTCCCAATTACACAGCAGAAACTTTCCCTGTCACACTTTCCAAAATACACTCTGAATCTTTCATTTGTGATACACCCACAGCTTTTTAATCAAATGCTTGTCATTGTCTTTCCTCCTTTTTATTTTCCCTTTTTTTTTTTCTTTTTTTAAAAAAAGTCTTTGGGATGTATTTAGATTCCCTCCAACTTTTTTTGTAGCCACAGGAACTAGAAATTTAATTTCTTGGTTGTGCTGTGCCTCGCATATAATCACAGGCCTCTGAAACCTGAGGCTTTGAAGGCCCTCACCAGCTATTACAGAGCAGGCAAAAACTGGGTGCGTTTCTGTTCGTGTTGTTGATTAACCACCGCTTCCCTGCACGTGAGTTACTCCTGCCGTCTCTTCCAAGGTGACTCCTTAAAATGGGCCCTTCTGGAGCCTCATCCCTTGTGGCACCTTGGCCCATCCGAAGCCAGATACCGTGAAGGCTGTAGAGCCCAGAAGGAGCGTGGTTCAGCAGGCTCAGCCTTGCGGGAGGGCATCAGAATTGGTTCCCAACCCTTTGAATTTGGCTTATTTTTACCCGTGTTTGGATCATGCTGAGGAAAATTATAGAAACAATGTGAAAATCAGGCAGCCTTTATTCTGCTCCATGCATTGAGTACAATAGCAACTTTTCCCATTAACTCTTGAAACCTCTGCTAACTTTTCAGAACAGCGTCTATATTTTTCAATCATTTTTCCAATTTTTCATTACTGTTTTGTCCCTTCTATAAAGAAGGATGAAAATTAAAACGCATAAAAACTTCAATTTCTGCAGTATGGATCTATTGGTAGATAAAAACCTGCTACAAATCATTAATTCAAGATGCAGTTTGAGATGCTGCTGGGAAGATGCCACAGTGACATTGAAGCACAGACACCCCATGGGTTTTTTTGTCTAGCACAGATAACTAGATACCAGATAACCAGCTCTCGATGTGTCACAGGATGGCTGAAAACTGACTTTCCGGAAGGGCTTCCCATTTATGAAGCGTAGATGAGAGAAAATCCTGCTCAGGGGAATCTCCAAGGGCCCTTTGTCCCTCCAGCTAAATTCCCTCATCTTCTTCCCCGTCTGTAACCTGAACAGAAAGCTTCTCTTAGCACCTGCTTGCCCTTTTTTTTTTTGGAGAATGCTTTGAAATCTGTAGCAGAATTGTTCTAAGGGTGAGCTTGTGTAGAAATCCATCCTCTGGGTGGTATGGCTTGATAAAACCTGGAAAACTTGCATTTAGCTTCGGTTTTTTTCCCCTTATACACTATTCTCAACATCAGTGCTGTACTGAAGTTCAGTCTCTGTCTTCATCTCCCCGAACCTTTTCCCAGTATTATTTCTTTTCCTGGTCTGATTTGTATACGGAGGCTCTACCGGGGGAGGTAATGGCTCTTTTGAGACAGAAGAGAGGCATTTTATAATGATGGAGCATCCATTGCTGTGATTGGCAGGGTGTGTTTCAGTGTTTTGCAATACTGACTATAATCTCTTATTTGATTTCGTCCTCCTCCTTCAGATAACAGAAAATCATAGAAACCACTTAGCTTTAACTGCAGAAGAACAGCCAGACATCTCCCCAATCAAGAAACACACACAAGACCTGCGCTGGATGGCTTTCGTAACAGAACGCTACGCAAGATTTTAAAATGTGGGCTTTGTTGTGTTAATTATGCTGTTTATCTGAAATGGTCCATAAAAATGTACTTTTTAAAGTGTGTGTATATATATCTCACCATGATAGTCATATTTAGAGAAAATGAATTAAGGAGAAAACGCTCTAAAGACCTGCGCTGCTACATAAACACTGTAATGAGTGTTATCAGCGGTAGCTGTGGATGAATCATACTTTGCAGATCACAATTCAGGAACTTGCAGAGGGGCAAAGTAAACCTTCTGGAGAGGGTGGACACACGTCCCGATTCCTGTTCAATGGCCCTTCTTTGGGCATGGCTTGGACAGGGCTTTCTGGGGGTCCGCACTCCGGTCTCCAGGTAGGCAGAGGTAGAAATGGGGGCTTTGCAGGGCAATACTGGAAGCTGCTTTGGAAGCAAAGGCAAGAAGTTGGGGGTGGCACAGGCTGGCAGCAGCAGCTTCTGCCCCCTGCTGCAGTGGGGCAGGTTTCACCCAAATATAGCACCTCTCCAATGAAGACAGGCTGAGAGAGCTGGGGTGGTTCAGCCTGGAGAAGAGAAGGCTCCGGGGAGACCTTCCAGCCCCTTCCATTACCTGAAGGGGCTCCAGGAAAGCTGGGGAGGGACTCTGGATCAGGGAGGGGAGCCGTGGGACGAGGGGGAATGGTTTTGAACTGAAAGAGGGGAGATTTAGATGAGATCTTGGGAAGAAATTCTTGGCTGTGAGGGCGGTGAGCCCCTGGCCCAGGTTGCCCAGAGAAGCTGTGGCTGCCCCATCCCTGGAGGGGTTCAAGGCCAGGTTGGCCGGGGCTTGGAGCAACCTGGGCTGGTGGGAGGTGTCCCTGCCCAGGGCAGGGGGTGGCACTGGGTGGGCTTTAAGGTCCTGGAGTGCTGGGCGCAGTGTGAATACACTGCAGGGGGGAGCTACTGCCTGCAGGAGCTTGGACTTTGATTAGCAAGACAGCAAAAGCGAAGGGGCGGCAAGGTGATGCTCTCCGGATCATGCAGCAGAGTGGTGGCGGGGCTGGCTTTTGAACTGGTCTTTCTTTCCCAGCGGTGCCTGCTTCATTGGGGCTGACATCGCCACTCTTACCTGGCAGATTAAATCTCTCAGAAAGAGCTTTGAGCTAACGAGCAACATCATAAGGGGACGTGAGCATCTGTAGCTGAAATTCATTCTGGCTGAAGTCTCTGCTGATCTGAATTTCTCCCTCTAATACCTGTAAACTCAACTCTGTGCCCTTGAAGGCGAGCGCCGATGCTCACCAGCATCACAAGAAGCCCTTCAGTTCACGATGCAGGAACTGACATAGGTGCACACAATTCATTTTGGAACAATTCAGTTCAATATAATGCAGTTACAATAATTGTTGCAAAATTCAGTTATAATACGAGCAGGATTTCAATGGCTGGGTATCGCGTGAGCTAGGGGATAAAAGTCATGCAGTGACAATGCGAGTGGGAGAACTTAAATAGCATCACTACTGATAAAATAAGGAATTAGTTTGCGGTTCCACCTTCCAGTCTCTAAAAAAAAGTGTTCAAATTGAACTGACAGACTCCCCTGAATCTTGCAAAAAGGTAGGAAATAGGCAAATATAGGAAGTTTAATATCATGGCTCTGTTCCCTGCTATGAGAGTCGTTCGTGCTGCCTGTATTAGAAGACTGGGCTTTCTCTATCTGTAGTCAAAAATACTTCCTTCAGCAGCTGACTTAGGAATATTTGAGTAAATCATATGTGGGTCTGATATTGCTAGCCAAGATTTGTAGACTTGTATGGTTTTGGGCAATTACATAGAAGTAAAAAAACCCCTGATTTTTGGGTGATTCTCTTATTCAATTGAACCACCAGCCGTCTGAGGTCCATCCATCACAGCAGCATGCTCCATTCAGATAATCACGCGATGCAAGAAGAAACCGTTTGAGCTATAAATCTGAAAATGTGGGTAGGTAATATGATCTGCAGGTAAATTAAACTTGCTTTGAATAGCTGAGCTGTACATAATCATAAATGCTGGATAAGGACAGGTGAACAATAAGAAATAAGCAGCCAAAGCTCTTTCCAGAAACTTTAGTGAAAGAAGTTTTTCTCCCTCGCTTCTGAGATAAGCAGCAAATTCAAATGGGGGAACTTCAGTTGTTACCAATGACTGGGTGAGTGCTGTTGGTCGAGCAGAGGCTATAAATGCCTCCCCCGGGGGCACCTGGGGGCTCCCAGCTGGAGAAGGACATGTGGGCTGGTGCCCAGGGCTTTGCTCTGGAGGGGGCTTCTGAAAACTGGGTGCTGCGGTCCCCCTCTTTTAAGGAAGCCAGGAGTTTTAACCTGACTGCGTGACCTGCTCATATGCTACAGCAGAGAAAGGAGGTGAAACCTGCTTCCAGACATCTCAGGTAAGAAAGGAGCTGCTGGCACGTCGCCATGGGCCCTGGGCTTGGGTGATTCCTCCTTTGGCTTCAGGCTGTAAGAAAGCTTCGAGATGATTCGTGTAACTGGGACAAATCCTCATACGGGATTTAAGTTCTCCTAGGAAGGCTGGTTTCTCTAACAGCAGAGGAACCTTGATTAGAGGTGTTAGGAGGGGGCAATTGCTATAGAACTACTCAAAGTTGCAATTGCTGAAGAGTTGAAAATAGCTGCAGCAGATGGTGAGGGTGCAGATATAAATACTGAGTCTGGCAGGCAGTTTTGTAGCTAAAACATTTGCTGGTCACCCAGCTAAAAATGATCTGGTGGGAATGAGATGCTTCCAGGAATAGCAAAAGGCAGCCCTTCAAGCCATGCAGGGGTGCTTGGGTGAATGCAGTTGTGTGGACGGCTTCTCCCTTCGTGATCTTACCCAAAATGTCATTCCTGTTTAGCCTGTCTTGGGGGGGAAAAAAAAAAAAATGTAAGTAGAGAGAGACCAGGTATGGAAAGTCCCAGCTGTCATGGAGTCTTGAAATTCAGAGTCATCTACCCTCAGGGCAGCCCTGGCTTTTCTCACAGTAGCTGTATGGCTCTTTTGGGGCTTCTGTGGGTACCAACAGGATGTCGACTCCTGTTTTGGTGGCTGTGTGAAGCGCAAAGCTGCGCCCCTAAAATAATCCCGTAAATCCTGAACTCCTGGAGAGCCTTGCACCGAAGGAGCCCTGCTGCCAGCGGGGGCTAAGCCTGAAGCAAAGGTGGACAAAGGCATTGGCACAAAGCCCTTTTCACCGAGTATGTTTTACCCCGTTTTTGTTCGGGGATATTAGCATGTAGGACGCCGTTTTCTTTACAGATCGGCTGATGCCCGGTAACTTGTTAAGCTACAGTAGCTCTATTTGGTATCTGAGCCTTTGTATTGACTCGAATGTTTTTTCGAGACCTACATCAGGTCGTGGGGAAGCCATAATAGCATTCACATGGTGCAGCGCACACTCTGCAAGCGCGAGGTTCAGCTTTGGAGGCAGTAATCCTAATCTTGTAATAAAAGGCACCTGGACACCAAGCAGTCCTTCGGCTTCAAATTGCAGTGCTGCAATAAAGATGCCAATTTAGCCCCGGTGAAACAGTTTTGCTTATCACAATACTTATGGTATTCCCTGCAGCTACTTACAGAAAACAGCAAGTCAATAGGTAAGGTTCTTGTGCGAAGATAAGCGGCAATTTAACAAAAGAGGTCCTCTCTATGGAGAGCTCAAACACTTTTGTGGGATTTCGGGTCTTTTTATCCTATGGAATCGTCCCTGAGGACAACACGTATCATCTGTCAGCGTCCCCTATGTAGGAGGAGGGAAAAAATAGCTTGAAATGCACAATGCAGTGCCACCAACCCCATTTCCCTACTTCTTTTGGGGTAAGGTAGGGATAAGAAGCTTATTTCTACCTGCTTGTTTCCTAGCTAGAGGGTGGAGTATCAGATGTAGCAATAAAGGTGTAGTGTCTGTGGTAGGTTTAAATTCCTCTTGTTGACCATCGGATTTGTACTCCACTCCCACGGAAGTCCAGAGGATGTCTAGATTCCCTGGAAGAGGATTTTGCTTGTGGGGGAGCTGTTTTCAAAGTTTCTGGGTCAGGGTGAAATGGAATGTCTCGGCTGCTGCCCAAATGCAAAGTATTCCAGGTGTGAAGCGCTGTGATAATGAACTAATGGTCTGTGTGAAGGTAAACCAGGGCTTCCCTGCTCTGGGGCTGAAAAGGAGGAGGAAGAAACTTTCCTACCAGGGTAGGAGAAAGGGTGGCAAGGAAAAGGCCTTTGCCTAAAGGGGGCCTTTAACTGCAGCTTTGGGCCTGGGCTGTGAGTCTGGTTTAACAGCAGTTTCTGCCCAGGCTTGCAAAGGAGTGCACAGCCAGCGTGCCGCAAAAGCGAGCCTGCCCTCTTCCCCGGGTCAGCGTCCTCCCTTCAGTCCCAGAGGATGCCTCTTCCAGACACCTCCATGGGATACCGCTTAGTGGATCCGAGCGCAAAGCGCATGAATAACATCCACTGACATAAAGACTTTCTCTCCTAGAGGATGGAAATCTGGGTCTCAAATCTGGCTCTGTTGTCCTTCGGTGGTCCGGTTGGAAAGGTTGCTGGAGAGGTTGCTGGAAAGCCACCGGTTTCTTTGCTAGATCGGGACTGATCCTGCAGAGTAGCTCTGAAAAGGCTTCTGATCCCTGTTCCGACCTCCTGTGCTGCTGTATTCTCTGCTGTCATCGCTGCTTGGGACAAGCTCTTCAAACGGCCTTTGTAGCGTAGGAGCTGTTTGGCTCTTGCTTATGCCAGCTCTCTCTAATATCAGGCAGTTAACAGGTTTCCAAGCCCTAATTGCCAATGCTGCTTTTAATGTGGCCGTTGCAAATGATAAAACCAACCACAAAACCATTTTCAAAGAAAGAGAAGGATGTTCTTGCTCAGTTTCACTCAGACTTTGGCAGTGTCTGTCCTGTCCTTGCTGCGGAGAGTGGCAGGATCAGGCTCTTCAGCTCCGTGGGACCCTTCAGCTTGCCATAACACGTCAGTGCCTTGAAGGGCCTGGATTTTAAATGTAGTGCTTAGAGACAAACTTGTGTGGCCAAGAAAGCTTAAAGTTTAATATGCCTAGAATCGGCCAGCTGTTAAGAAAGCGCCAGAGAAAGAAGACAGTGGGCGAGTGGCAGGGGTGGGAAGAAGGCTGTGAAGGATGTGGAGGTTCCCGAGGCCTCTGAGGATGTGGGGGTTCCCATATTTTCTCATGAGGGGTGTCACGGCACAGACTGCACAACCTCAGCAGGTTTCTTTCCCTTGCCCCAGAAAAATGTGAATCTGTCACTGTGTCTGAGCTCCCCAGTTGCTGCTGAACCTCCCCTGGGAGAGCAGAGGGAGGGATGCTGGTCCTACTGGGAAGCCCCCTCCATATGCAAAGACTAAGGCATTGCCTGTGTTTTCTGTCATTTTGTGTCCTCGTGGCACTGAGTGGGATGTAATTTGATGTAGGTACCGCTAAGACCCTGCTTTGAAGGAGCTGCGAGTTGAGTTTGATGGGCTCTCCCAGAGTGGGAGTGGAAAGGAGAGGAACGAGCTGGGCACAGAGAAGTGGCACCACCAGTTCAGGACACCCTGACCCCGTGGTGCGGGCTGGGGAGCACCGAGGTGTGTTTTCGTTGCAGAATCAAAGCTGTGAAAGCCTGGCTAGGTGGGGAGAAGCAGCAACTCTTGCAGCAACCCATGCCTTTTCATTAAAACAAAGGTAATAAAGGAAATTAGCAGCCTGAAGTGGCTTTTTGTTGTTGGGTGGTTTTTTTATTAACTGAAGATTTCTTAAGAAATCAAATGTCAAAAAGCCTTTAAGGAGGTTGTATCAAAGCTTGAGTTTCAAGTGCCACTTCAGATGGCGAAGTGATGGGTAAGCAGTTGATGCGGCTGTTTTCTGAGCGCAGAAGGAGCCTTATTCGTGGCTACAGGAGCTGGGGAGATAAATTCCCAGAGAGTATCCGCTAGTGTTTCAGCTGCACAGAAACTAATGGGACTCTTTGTACGTAGATGAATTCGTGGTACAGCCTGTGACTGGGCACGGCTTAAGACTGTCTTTCTTTAGAAGTCATAGAGGACACCAAATGTGGCGAAACAAAGGTGGCTGTGGGTTCTCCTTCCCTCCCGTACTTCATCTGTCATCGACTCACAAGTGACAGGCAATAGGGCTTAATTTTTTCCTCTCCAGATAGGCGTTAACTGCTGCGTCTGTAGTGGGGAGCACTGGTGGAGCTCTCCGTCCGTTGAGCAACCAACTTGTCCCGTGTGTGTGCTCCTTCGCCCAGGCTGCCTGGAGAAACGCTTGCTAATGCTCAAGATCCACCTTCAGAGCACAGGAATTGATGGTTGGGCTCAAGGCTATTTAGTTACAACAGTGATTCCAGTAATTTCATCATCTGAAAATTCAGCCTCAAGGATGTTTTACTGGCAGCTGCGTTGGATCCTTAGATGACCGGGGAGTGAATTGTGGTCTGTGATGAACTATGTAAAGGCAGGCAGGTGAATTACAATTTTCTGTGGAAAGATTAGTTTTCCTGTGTTGGGTCTCAGTGTCTGTTTTTCAAACAGGAGGGCTAAAAGTCGATGAACTTGGTGACTAGCTCCGAATTCTTTTCTAGTGCTGATCACCCCCTTCCCTAATGGCTGTATTCTAGGGATGGTGGGTGACTGCAGGCCGGGCACTTCCAGCTTTCAAACCAAGGCTCCCCAGCTGGCATGTAGTCCACTGACCAGTGTGTTAAACTTCCTCGGAGAAGTTAAGTCCATGAACAACTGTCTTTTTTTTTTTTTTTTGAGGAGAGCTGTAAGAACAAACTAACCCTGTAGAGCTGCTGCAGGGATGGCTGTCTTGCTCGATTCGTGCTTTGCCTCTCTGCTTGCCATTTGAACTACAGTGATAAGGGGAGGGTGTCGTGACTGCGGGGATTTTTCTATACCGAACCATAAATCCCTTCTGTGGCCGTCATCATGCTGCATGACTGCTCCATTTAAGCTGCACTCACTCGTCTAGCATTTGTCCCTCTGGACTTAGCATTTTACACTTGTCTGCGTTAAATTGCATTTACTGGCTGAGTCACCTAAAAGATGCAAATCCTCTGGAATCCGGGTGTATTGTGCTTGCTCTCAGTGGGAGGAGTAGGAGAGTGTGATATAAACATATTCTTTCTTTCCCAGCTCTTATGAATCTCTTCTAAGCTATGAAAAAACATCCGAAGATGTCACTGGTTTTCTTACGTTTACTTGAACGTGAACAAATCCACAGCACTTTCTGGGATGTGGATCCCCCTCAGACCCCAGTTATAAATCCTGTCTGGGCTCCAGTTTTTGCTGGGGATTTTTCTTTTGCTTCTATCGCAGTACCCAGGAGGGGAACCTGTTGGTATCAGTCTCTGTAAATATTCGCTGTAAGCAATTCCTCAGCCTCAGGAGGCTGTAATCTAACTAAATCTGGCAGGATTAGCCTCGATTTGCAGGTGGAAATCTGGGACCAAGCAAGCCAGCAGCTTGCCTGGGGTTGTGTGGCAGCTCTGCAGGATTGATTAATACTCACTCGGGTACCTCTGTGTTGCTGGCACGAGTTGCAGAATACCTTGAAGAACAGAGCACCCGGAGATTGTGTTTTGTGCCATCCCAATCTGCCTGGACTGCGTCCACGGGAAGTGTTGGGATAGTCCTAACTCCAGAGGCAGAAGCAAAATTGGGAACTGGGGATTTGGAATTTGGCTCCGCTGCTGCCTTCAAATGATTCTGAGCCTTATAGCGGACGCATTTTGGATTACTGATGGTGGGTTACCTGGTTGCCACACATTTTCATGCCTGAAAGCTAGCTTGTCTGAGGACAAGTGAGATTTGGGGATTATGATGTATGTAACATCAGCTCAGTGTCCAGGAGTAGTTAAAAAAGGCTATAAAATGTTAGGCATCAGAAAATGAGTACCAAAATGGAGTACATCCTTATGTCGCTGTATAAATCTGGGGTTTGCTCACACCTTGAACTTGTGCAGCTCCTCTTCCCACGTCTGTAAATAGACATATTAGGAAGAGAAGGACAAGAAGGATGATGATGGTCTACGGCCGCTTCATTCTACAAGAGTCATCTAAGCTTGGATTCAGCTTGGAAAAAGAGGACTTTGGGGGCTAAAGGTGTTCTGCAGAGGTCTGTGATGGAGGTCTGCAGGGCCAAGTGTGGTCTGGAGGTGTTGGACAGCCGTAGCTGTTCTCTTGTAGCACAAGAACTGTCAAATGAAGTTAGTAGGAGCCAAGTTCAAATCAGGACGAGAAGCAAGACCTGTGGAGGTGGGTGTCAAAAGGTATTGTGTGTGCAACAACCATGTACAGGCTGGGGACGACTGGGCAAGCGTTCGGAGGGGGGTCGGTTTAAGGTCCACTTAGCCCAGAGTTTAGGCCACAGTGCTTCCCGAAGGACGGCAGTGTGGATGCTGTGTGCCTGTGGGGTCTGCCCTAACCCAGGGCACCCTGTGCACCCTCGGGTTCTGCCCCGTCGTGCCGGAGGGACCATCGGTGCACGGCTACATTGGCAAGTCTGTTAAATAGCGCTTTCCAGAAGCAGCTCCCCCCTCTTCAACTGCAGAGATGTTCTTTCTGTCTCATGAGGATTGCATAAAGCAGCTCCGCGCTCTCTGACAATAACTCGCAATACTTAATCACTCCTAGTAATTACAACTTTCTCTGGTTTATGCCTCCTCAACTCTAGCCGAGGACAGGAGCTGTTTCATATTTAAATAGTATTATAGCTGGATCGCTCTCCTGGGGAGCTGTTGGTGTTGAAGGCTGAGGTTTAATTCTCTGCACTGCTAATTAGATCAGGAAAACAACTAGGAAGATGTAAGCAGAAGGTTTGTAGGGGCGTGTTAACAAACATGTCTCCTCTTGCTTTAAGAGCAGCCTAGTGGGCCTCCTGTGATCCAGAGCGCTCATTTCTTGGGGAGATAAAGGGGAGGAAGAGAGAGAATTGGGTTTTTCTCCCTAGACGTTGCTTCTGCAGTTACACAGCAAGAGAATGAAGTGGAAAGTGCGAGCCCAAAGATTGAACTTGATTTAAAAGCGGAGAAGTTCCTTGGCTGGGAGAGACCTGCGCGAGCTGGCAGGGGAGGAGGTCGTGACTGCAGTTTCATCAAGCTTTTACTTGGAAATTGCTCTTGGTGATAACAGGAGACTTCGGTTTGCCCCATGTAGACTGATTAAATGTCATGACAGTTTGTTTAAATGTGTTTAGGCACCGGGATTGACAGCTCCTTGGAGCAGTCGAGCAGAAAGCCCACAAGAGACGTGTAACTCTGGTAGTTGTGAGCTGTGTACAGGACCCAGCTCGAGAGGTAACTGCGAAGCAGCCATTCAGCTGTAGAGACCAAATGTACTCAAATTCAATGCTTCCCAGTAATGAAACAGCCAAAAAATCCATTAAGGCAACACTGTCGGTGTGGTTTTCCTTTTTGAAGTGGAGAAAGCTTGTTAAGCGGGGATGAGGAGGAGGGGCAGAGGGTAAAAGGCTCGCGGGAGGCTTGGAGACTGTTGAAAGACATCGCGTGAGCGGCGCAGAGGGAATGTTTTGCCGCCTATCAAAACCGGAGCTAAAATACTTTTAAGAGAACGGCAGCGTGGTTGAACAGTGGAGAAATGGATGTTGTTAGTCGGGGAGGGAAAACCCTGCCCCTTAAAGAACGTAACCGCCGTTGGATGATACCAAAAGGTTAAAAGCTAGGAAATGGACAGCAAGATATTCACGAGGTAGTTAAAAGGCAAACTGAGAGGAATTACGGAAGACGTCCCAAGGCCTAAGGGGTGGGAGAGAAAATATCAAATGTTTACAGAGTTGCTTTTCCCCCTCCCCTATTTATATTACTTTTGTGTGTGAGGCTTTATTAAGCAGAGTAGACCTCAGCAGCATGGGGAAAAAGGATTATTTGAGTGGAGGGCAGGTGAAGATAATGACAGAAAATTCTTTTAACCTGGGATGAATAAAAACTTAGTGAGAAGCGGGCTCGGGGGTGTGTGTGTGCGCTTTTTACAGTACTTGGAAGTAGTTGGATTTAAATGGTTTAATCTGCCTCTTGTGCTCCTCATGACAGTGCGTTCTGAGCGTACGGTCATTAGCCTCTTCGTCTTGTGAAGTTCCTTAAGATCTGTCAGGAGGCTGTTGCTTGCCGAGGTGTGACTGTGCCCGTTCCCCGCTGCCCTGCTGGTGGTTGCCTCCTTTGCGTGAAGATAATTAGAAATAACACATCACTGTTTGTCTCCTGCAATTCTTCCTTTATACCCGTTTGGTACAGAAAATCCGGCC
Organism: Larus michahellis; assembly: GCF_964199755.1. Classification (NCBI taxonomy): domain Eukaryota; kingdom Metazoa; phylum Chordata; class Aves; order Charadriiformes; family Laridae; genus Larus; species Larus michahellis. Next base: position 5,929,397 of record NC_133914.1, on the reverse strand, counting down.
TGTTTTCAGGCGGCGTCGAGAAGCTGAAGTGAGCCGATGTGTCTGGTTCTGGGCTCGCGCAGGGTCAGAGGGGTTTGGAGCAGGGGGGAGCTTGGTGGGCTTTGGCTGGTGTCTCACGGGAGAGCGAGTGTTTGAACTTTCTTCGGGAAACTGTAGCCAAAACCACTTTTGATCCCTGGTACAATTCCTCGCCCACAGTTTTTCCAAACTCTCATCTTGAACTCTGTGCTGCTGTGTGAGTAATCTGCTCGTGTACGACCCATTTCTGCATTTGGTGCACGTTCTCGCTTTCTGCTCTGGGGAGAGCTGTGTGCGATGGATGAGATGCTACGGCAGGAATTGCTATTTCAGTATGTCCAAGCCACAGCTTGAGACGATGGATCGGAAGCTTGGGTTTGCAATGTTATGTTCCGTATGGTCCTGAGGTGCAAACGCTGGGTTTGTGTTCTCAAACTGGGTCCCCAGAAAGACCCTTTCCTGTGCCTGGAGGGGAAGTCTCCAGCCCACAGAACAGAGCGTCCATCTCTAGCACTCCTCTCAAAGCTCTTTGTATTCTAAATCGCTGAATATGGAGAATAACCTGCTTCGCCCTGACAGCCAGGGAAAACAGACTTTGCTCTGAGGCTGCCTTAATTGCTCTCCTTGTTCTAATGCTGGGACAGCGAAGATCTCCGTCGCTGGTCCTGCAGTGCCGTCAGTAGCCACCCTTTGGTTTCCATTCTCCAGGCACTGTCTCTCTGCTCCCCCTGAGGCTGTGATCATGCCTAAACTACCTCCTTACCGCATACCTTTTTTTCTCTGAAGTCTTATTTTTCATATCATCTTAAAGGCCCTGCCGCAGGTGTCATGCTTCCCTTCTCTTCCTGCCAGGTCACATCCCAGCCTTCACGGCAGCAAGTGTCTCCAGAGGGCAGTTCTTTGGCTTTCACCCCTTTGAGGTGTATCAGTCCCTGGAGCTACGTGTTCCTTGCCGTCAACTGCCTTTAATGTGGCTAGTTCAGGCTTCCACAAAGGTTTGTATTCATCTGCTTCAGCCTGAGTGTCTGAAAGTTTTTTTTTAAGTCTACCCTCAGTCAACATAAACTGAACCCAATTCAGCTAGATTTAATCTGAAGCAATGCTTTTTTTTTTTCCAGCGGATTTACCAAGTTCTTCTTTTTTTCAAGCGAAAAGAAAAACTTCAGGCTTAACTTCAGTTATTAAAGGGCTGCAAGTTCCCGTGGAGAAGCCTGATTGCAGACGTAGTTTTGCATGAGTCAGTAATAGAGTTTGTATTTTTCTGAAAAATATTTGGTAGGCTATGACCTTTACTCTCAATGGAAAGCAAAACACAGATCACCTCTTCAACGTGGCGCAATTTGAAACGTTTGTCTCTTCAAACTGGGACAAATGGTAAATTGGCATTTGGGACATTTAGGGATGCATTTGCTACGCGTCACAGCAGGGCAGAATCCGCTGGAGGCTCCCAAATACCCGCCTGAATTGAAAAGTGGAATGTCAAAATTAATTTTCACCATTCTGCAGCACAGAAGGCACTTTTAACCCCCTGTACTTCCATCTTGCAAGGCAAGCAAATTGGATACCTCTTTATTTTATTTGGCAATTTGTAAAGATTATTTCTGCCCTTTCTATTTTTTTTTTTACTCTTTCCTCTCAAGGGTGTAAAGTTTTATTCTGTGCTGCAAATAGGCTTCAGACTGAGATAAAAAGAGGACAATTTTGATAGAAATGCATAAGCCAGAAAACAAGGAGAAATCTAGTGTTAAATGGTAAAAGCAGAGAGGGAAGATTTTCATATAATAACCCCTGAATGATTTATGTAAAAGCTCTGAAAACACTGTTAATTATGGGTGGGAAAAGGCTACAGTTCTTGTCTTTAAAATGTCTGTTTAGCATAGCGGACACATTTGTAGAAAAACCTTTTTTCTTATAAGCCTTTATTCCAAAAACTAGTTTTCCCCATCAGGGTGCGGTGGTGCTGTAGAATGTGCTGTTCTTCCCGTCTAGCAAAGGTGACTCTTCAGGATCTTGGTTTTCTGCTTTATTTCACTCTCCTGTTTCCACAGCAGGGGCAAACGTGCTTATAGAGAGGGTGGCCAAGGTTGCAGGCGTCAAGCTAGAGCCTGGATTTGGGTCGCTTTTCTTACACCTGGTGTCCTGCGTGGCTTTTGGCCCAGGCAGTTGGCCAGTCCTTTAGTTGCTCCATGTTTCAAAGGCATCTGTGGGAGTCAGGGAACCCTAAGTTCCCAGGCGGGCACCTGGGGCCTTCAGAGGATTCAGCTTTCTGTGCCCCGGGATGCTGTGCCCGTGTTCCTGGTCTCCCCAGTCTTATTTCACGTGGAAATAAAATGAGCTTGTCTTCAGCACAACTTGAGTTGTCCTCGACTGCCCTTGAGTCTGTTTGGTCCTCCTGAGAAAGGGATTGTATTCCTCAAATGAAGCACGTTACACCGCTTCACGTTTTCTGTGCTCTCTTTACAAGCCACAGCCTGGAGTTTTGAACCTGGTTATTAACTATAAAACCCAATGATTAAATGTGGCAAGGTTTATTATTATTTAATGAGGACACTTGCTCCGTGCGCACAGTGAGATGAGACATTGCAGGAACCAATAGAGAGTGAAGCTCAACAGTAGCAATTCTCCTTTCCTTGCTTGTAACTTTACTCTCCGACTAAGTTGCAGATCGTGCATCTCTATGAGGGAGAGTGAGGAGCAGACACAAAGAGTTCAGCAACTTGTTTCTATTATCTGTCTGCTGAAGAAGTTTCTTCATTGTGGTGTGGTGGATGATGATACCTGGACTCTTGATTCTCTGCAGAGGGATTAACCTCATGCTGTAGTGCTCCTTGCTGGGGATGAAGTCATGGGTGGAGCTAATTTGATGGGTGCTAAATAAGCTCCTAAACTTCAGTCTCCTTACCAAGCAGGAATACAGTTAAGGTTATCCGAGAATAAAAATGGTCGCACGCTGCCTTTGTGCTTGGATCCTTTTCCTGACAGCCGCGTCTGCATTACAGAAGAGTATAATTCCCATCTGCTTCTCTTACTTGCCACTGTTCTTGACAGAGCAGCTAAGATAGAAACTGGGCCAAAATAATGTCCTCTTAGCCTTCTTGGTCTTGGAGTGGTGAGAAGCCCTGAGTGGGATCAGTGCAGTCGTCGTTCAGGCTGCACCGGGCGGTGGGAGCTGCAGCTCCCAGTCCAGACCTCCAGCAGTTACTGGGTCCCTCTTACCCGGAGCGATATCAAATATGTGTCTCTCATCTCCATGTAGAAGGACAGCAGCAAGTCCATACCTCTAATTCAGCACAGGGTCACTTGTGGATATTAAAGCAATGGCATTGCCCCTGTACAGGTATGAATATTATTTTTAATAAGTAGTGGTTTAATTTCCAGGTTGGTGTTTGCTAACGCGAGGAGTGACCCTTCATCACAGTCTTCCTCTGAGTAATGGGGTTACTCTTGTTGGGTATGACTCAGCTGGGAGAAGCACCTCTACCTCTTGCCCTTACTGAAATAATCATGGGGAGAAAATGAATGGTTCCCTAGTAATTGAAGGTCACCTGTCCCTTGCTAACTTGGAGGACCCGTGAATCTTTGTTAAAAGGCATAGTCATTTAAAAGTCCTAAAAGTGGGTCCTGCTGCCAAAGATAGCTTTGCAGAAAGGCTGGTGATGTACGGAGGTCAAGGAGGCGGCTGCAGGGTCGGGGGGCTTTGGCTGGTGGACAAAGGGACCAGTTTATTATTAATACTGCTGCTGATATTTTCTGTGAAAGGTCTGAGTTCCTTCAGGCTTCTTGATCTGCGTGGCCAATATTTCTCATCAGCTGCCCCAGCCTGAAGGGATCAAACTTCCCAGCTCCTCTCTGAGGTGGAGGGGGTGGTTGGAGCTGCAAAATACGAACTGGTATTGAGTCTCTGCCCTGTGCAGGTGGGCGTCCCAGCTTTAGCACGTTGTGCCCCCCTGTCTCTCCCACCCAACCTTTCAACTGTCCACCTTTTTCCTCTGCTGGTGGGATTCCAGTGAGCTCTGTAGCAACAGACAGCTGAGAAGAGGGACCCAACTAAGAGAAGGGTGTATGTCAGCTCACTCCCACACCTGAAGCTCTGCAGGAATTCCATCTATATCCCCGCTACGGGGACAAATCCAAATTGTTGTTCACACTTAAGACACCGACAGTCAACCAACCCTGAGAAAATATCTGTAATGAACCAGCCTTTTCATTGCCCTCCCCATACGCTCACCGACCTGACCTTTCCAAGACCTGGAAGTTGCTAGATTTTTCTAAGGAGGATATTACTCCCCTCTTCCCTGCCGTCGCTGCTTTTTAAACTCTAACATTAGAAAGACTATTACGTTTTGTCACTGTTTTATAAAAATGTCACCGGCTTGAACACTTAGGGTGAGACATCGCGCCGTTATTGCGGAAGTGTTTAAAATGTTCTGAGGTGCTTTTAGGTGCCAAAAAAACTTAGTTGACAAAATAGTAACAAATCCAGATCTAGCTAACACTTTTAATGAATGTAGAAGATCTGACTGAAATTCCCTTTACCTCTCTGTTCACCCCTGTGATGTCTATCTTTACTTACTGCTTTGTTCCTGAGTAAAGCTGTAATTTATAAGATCTGAATCTCTATCATGGAAAACAAGGAGAGTTAATTTTTGGAGCTTTCTAAGACTTGTCCTTTGTAAGTGAACTATGGTACAAAAAAACCAATAAAAACTTAGATGTCTTAATTTATAGCAAAGCTCTTGCACACCACTGGGAATGTAAAGCAGTCCTGAAGTGATCGTTAATTACGTCAATAGTTCCTGTAAAATAGTCTCATCCTAGGAGAGAACTAGAGTCAAAGTCCTTGTTATTTGTTGGGGCGGGGGGAGCTGTAGATCGGCTTTAAGCTGGAATACAGTTTTCCCAACCCAGTCTCCAGTCTCCTCCGAGCTTTAATGTCTGGAGTCCTTGGCTTCAATATTTCCCGAGAAACAGCGAATATGTGGTACGATGCAGAGCAGTCGCTGCGGAGCTGTAACAAAAGAAACACACGTAAAGCATTCGAGTGTCGCTACGAACTTGGGAACCGCAGGTTACCGCAGTCCAGCTCCAACGGCATTTCCCTGGCTGCCGTTAAAGGGCTCAGAATTACACCTTCAAAGTTCATCAATGATCTGGGTGAGGGGATTGAGTGCACCCTCAGTAAATTTGCAGATGACACCAGACTAGGTGGGAGCGTTGATCTGCTGGAGGGTAGGAAGGCTCTCCAGAGGGACCCGGACAGGCTGGATCGACGGGCCAAGGCCAACTGTGTGAGGTTTAATAAGGCCAAGGGCCGGGTCCTGCATTTCGGTCACAACAACCCACAGCAATGCTACAGGCTTGGGGAAGAGTGGCTGGAAAGCTGCCCCACAGAAAAGGACCTGGGGGGGCTGGTGGACGGCCAGCTTAGCGTGAGCCAGCAGTGTGCCCAGGTGGCCAAGAAGGCCAACAGCATTCTGGCTTGTCTCAGGAATAGCGTGGCCAGCAGGAGCAGGGAAGTGACGGTGCCTCTGTACTGGGCACTGGTGAGGCCTCACCTCGAGTGCTGTGTTCAGTTCTGGGCCCCTCTGTACAAGAGGGACATTGAGGTGCTGGAGCGTGTCCAGAGGAGAGCGACCAGGCTGGTGAGGGGTCTGGAGACCAGGGCATGTGAGGAGAGGCTGAGGGAGCTGGGCATGTTTAGCTTGGAGAAGAGGAGGCTGAGGGGAGACCTCATTGCCCTCTACAGCTCCCTGAAAGGAGGGTGCAGAGAGGTGGGGGTTGGCCTCTTCTCCCGGGTGAATAATGACAGGACCAGAGGAAATGGTCTGAAGCTGCGGCAGGGGAGGTTTAGATTAGATATGAGGAAGAATTACTTTACTGAAAGAGTGGTCAGGCACTGGGACAGCCTGCCCAGGGAGGGGGTTGAGTCCCCATCCCTAGAGGGGTTTAAGAAATGTCTAGATTTGGCACTTCAGGGCATGCTCTAGTGGCAGAGACTGTAGGTTGTTTTTTGTGTGTGTGTACGGTTGGACTCGATGATCTTAAAGGTCCTTTCCAACCATGAAGATTCTATGATTCAGAAGAAAGTATAGCTTTTTTATTTTGCAGTGTGATTGACTCTAGGAGCAAGCTTCTAAGCTTGATCTCCAGATGGAGGAATATTAAAAACATTGATTTATTGGGGCTTCTTCTGTGAACTTTGCTCAAACTGGGCTGCTGAGCTCCTCGAGCCGGTTCTGCTGTCCGCACGGTCACTCAGTCTGTGAGGCTGAGCACTTCTGCTGCCAATTGCTCCCCTGCGGTGCTTTGGGGAAAATATCAGTTCTCTGCAATCTTTGAGGATTTTAAAAACGATATGAGGAAAAATCCTATTCGCACATATGGGAACTGTCAGTCAGCATGCCTGTGAAATCCAGCTGCAGGCACAAGGACACCAGCTCTGACTTCTTAAAAAAAAAAAATAAAAAAATAAAAAAAATCTTCCTTTGCTTGGAAGGCAGAAAGAAAAAGCTATCTAGAGCCTAAATCACTGTCACTTGTTAAATCTGCACAGGGCTGTGTCCTCAGCTGGTGCCAGTTAAAGCCCTGTACACCCAGATTAAGTTGCAGTAATTCAAGAGGAGGATCTTTAATTAAGCAGAAAATCATGATCATAAAACTCTGTTCCTATATGTACCTGTTTTATCCTAGGCTCATCTGCTCATGTGATGGTGTCCTAGAAAGTCTGAGTTCCTAGAATAAAAAAAACCCACTTCCATTAGCTCCTTTAATGAGCTTTAAACACCGTTGTAAAAAATATCTTCATTAATTGGCATCTTTTGTTCTCAGAAGTGTATTAAGTTGGGGACCTGAGGGAGGTGTCTGGTCCCCCCCCAACCTCTGCAGCCCAGGCCATGAAAACCTGCTGCCTGCCCAGAAAACAGATTTCAGTGCCCCCTGTCCCCAGCCTTTGGAAAATTTCCCAATCTCTGAGCTGATTTTCTTCCTGCAGTCTCAGCACGTTCTTATTATTTCTACCATGGGCATCAGAAACAGTTATTACCTTGCTCGTATTAATACCTCTAAGTTGGTGTTTTCATAATGTCAGAAAAACTCCCAGTGTTTTTTTTAGATGGAGAGCAGCAACAGCTTCTGGCTAAGCCCCAGCTCAGGACCCGGGTGTGAAAATGAACAGTAGGTCAGGACTGAAGCATCTCTAGGTCTTGGTGGGAGGTGAAAGGCAATGGTCTCTTCCAGATGTGAATCTCTGCAGCTGCTCCTTTCCTCCTCTCAGGAGTGCTTTGGTGGTAATTAATCAAATATATTGTTCTTCTCTGCCTCCGAGCGGTGTCTTTCCTCCACAGGCTTCCCCTTTCTAATTTTCCTTCAGTCCTTCATCATATTCAGCCCGGAGCGAACACCTCAAGGAGTTGATCATCTGAGCCTGCTGTGGTACTGGGGTAAAGTCCTTCCCTCTGCGACAGAATAAATCCCGCAAGACCAGTGGAGATAATCGGGGGATCTAACCACTGATGGCCACGTGTCCCCTCTGCCTGGGGACCTGCAAGTCCCACCGTGGTGGGGGATGATGCTGGAGCCAGCTCCAACATCTGGTGAAGCCTGACCCAGCCCCGGGGTGAGGAGGGTTGGAGACCTCAGATTTGGCAGGTCTCATGCTCTTCATGTCCAGTTGCATCATCTCCTGGGACCTCCCTGTCTGTCGGGCCGGCGGAGGGATCCCCTTGCGGATGAACAGGGAGGGGACACCATGGGCGGTGGATCAGATGGGTGTCCTGCTGAAATCAGAAGGATGGGGGCCTTGCTTAAATGCCAGGCTGAGCTATGGGCCACCAGCACAGGGCCTCAAGAGCATTTCTCCTACCATAAATAAAAGCAGCAGCGATAGCCCAGGAAGCTTTTTAGAGGACGAAAAAAAGAATGGATAAAGCAATTACAGAAAAAGGCAAATTAAAGTATTAGAGCTCAAAGGGCTCCTTGTTTTTTCCCTTCTTCTCTTTGAATTACTTTTCATTTCATTCTTAATTTTCTTGCATCAGATTACAGCCCGGTCACCTGGCAGCAGGTGACAATCGCTCTTGGGCACCTGTCCTGGCTGCCGGCACGCGGGTGGACACCGTCCGTGTGGTGCAGGCGATGGGGAGAGCTGCAATTCCCCCCCGGTATCAGCGACGCGTTTTTTGTTTTCCCAGCACATCGCTGTTAATCTGGAGGTAGGCAGGGGGTTGCAAAAATATAAAACAAAATTAAAGACTAAAAAGCTAGCCGTGTGTGATAATGAATGAGATACTGCTGACCCGTGGGCTTTCTTTCTCTTCTGGATAATTACAGAGGAATAACTGTATAAATCTTAGTTGGATTTCCTGCCCCCTTCCCTCTTGGAAATGGATGGCTCTGTTGTGCTTCTGTTCCCCGGGCTGGAGGATTGTTTTAATTTAAATGCAACTTTATGATGCTTTGCTGCTGTAGCAAGTAGAATTTAAAAAAAAAAAAAAAACAAACCAAAAACAACAACAAGAAAGAAAAGAGAGCGAAGCTTTTAGTTAACTTGGTCGTTTATCATACTAGCCGGTAACTGCTGGTCTTGTGTCGGAACGGCAATTTGTTACACTGCTTAAATGCAGTTCCTCGCATGATCTTGCCAAAGGGTTTGGATCTCTTCTCTTCCTTGGCTTTCTCTGGCGCAAAGGGGAACGTTCCCCAAATTGCCTCTTTTGGGTGACTCTTGAATTGTCTCTTTTGGTATTTGGGGACAGCGAGTTGGTAGAATTGTCACATTAGGGCCAAGGGCGCTTTTGTGTTCTGTTGTTGACCCGCGTTTGAGAGATCCCCACCGGCTCCCATCAGCCAAGCGGGCAGAGACGGGACTTGCACTGAGGCTGGTGCAAATGGGGGGTTTCTCTATGGTGGTTTAAAAGAAACGGTATTCGGGGTTTTTTTCCTTCTGGAATTTTCTCTGGTAATTTAATTGGTAATTACCTTAGATATTTTAATACTAATACTAAGCCAGTTAGGATCCAACACCTACCTTGTGCTGGTGTCTCTCAACCAGTGGTTCATCACTGTATTAAATACAATACATATTATAAAACTATTATATATAAATATAAAACATATCTTAATGTGTTACATATGTTTTAATCTTCTGGTTCAGCCTAGCTTTGCAATTGCAGCCACTGCTGACCCCAAGGTATCTCCCATAGATCTATTACAGAAAAACCTTTGGGCTTCTTGCGGTGTTCCTTATTAAAACTAAAAATGACGGATGCTGCTCCACGGCCCTTTCCCTCCTCTCAGCACACGAAGGGTTGCCCAGAGAGACCTTTTCACCTGGCCCCGGGAGGGGACGACAAATACTGTCATCAGGGGCAGGATGAACCTGGGGCATAAACCAGCAGAGCGTCCTGCGAGCCGTGTTATTGCGGAGCGCTGCTGCAGGCTCTGCTAATCCATGGATTCCTTATTTAGGGCCGTTCTAGGCAAACTAGACAAACAAAAATTAGGCCTGACTTCTGGGCCGTTGTATTGCAAACTGCTAATTTTAAGTGAGGCTTGCCTGGGAAGAGGCAGGACAGCGAGTGCAGCACAGGCCTGAGAAGGCTTTGGGAAATGCAGAAGTGACGTGGGGATGCTGGGAGGAGAGAGAATAACACAGAAATGCCAGAGAACGTGGGATTTTGGTGAGCACCAAATGCAATCTTGCAGGCCGGAGCCTGCCCAAATGGCAGGGCTGACCAAGGGTAACGCTTCCAGCTGTACCTGCTGAGCGGGGTTGGACTACACAACCTTTAAAGGTCCCTTCCAACCCAAACTACTCTGTGATTCTCCGATTTTAGGTTCCGAGCGGTGTTTGTTTGCATGACACTGTTCGGGTGAAACTGCCTTCAGGCTTTGGCGCCCAAGGCCACCGCTCAAGGCAAGTCCATTACGTATGGCCTGAATTCCCGGCTTCGGGATGAGCTTGGATTGCATTAAGTCCCAGCGTAGGCACGCTTCAGAGCAGTCTAGTTCAGTGTATCTTCAACTTCAGCATCAATTAAACTAAATCAAATTAGTGCTGTTCTGATTCTGAGTAAGAAAGTGCCTATGAGGGGGCCTTAATGCAGTTCGAGTAACCACTTTACATTTACACCCTTAATTCATTTAAATTTTTAAGGTGCTTAAAAGCTTGTCTACATATCGTTTGTGAAGACTTTTCTTATCCAGGATGCTGGATCTGATGGAAAAAAGATTGACTATAGTTTGGATAGGAGAGGTTGGGTAAAGGTTGGTTCTTTTTGTGGTGCTGTCAAGTTTTATTTTGAATCGCTTTAGGGTATTTTCTCGATTTTTGGAGTTTAAAGTTTCTCATTAAAGCAAAAGGAAGCGTTAGCATTTCTGGCCTAAGCGACTGCAGAGGAAAACTTTGTATATGTGGATATATACATATGAATGTGCAGTAAAATCTCTAAAAGTGGAAGATCATGATTTTTTTTGAAGCGTTTGATTCGAAGCTTCTTTCTCAATTGTGAGAAGCATAACCGTGTTTTCTGAACACACGGGGGCCCCTACACGGTGCTTTTTACTTCTCATAAAGATAAAACTTCTGGTATTTCCATGCACCGAAAGGGCCAGGAAAGTCTTTTTTTAAAAACTCTTCATCATCTTTTTCCCAGGCTTCTGTTTACTGCAAAACTTCCTGTCTAATCAATGGTATGGCCGGATTCTGCTTAATTAACAACATTTAACCAAAAAGCCGGGATCATCCCGGGCTGGGTGGTAACTCTTTGCGGATGAGCGAGGGGAACTTCTGCTGACGGGAGGCATTACGGCTCCCGCGCCTAAACGAACACAACAAAGGCTGTAATTTCCCGTTTCCTAACAATATTCTGCCTGCATCGGCAGCTGAAGTGCTGGCTGCGAAACATCCAAAACCTGTTCATTGCATTTAAAAGATAACTGTTTGCCAGCATGTAGGATATAAGTCTGTGTGTTTGAATAAGGAAAAGCTACTTATATGAACCATTAGCAAGCTGCTGGGCTGCAGTTTCTGGGTAATAAGATAAAGAGCAAGCATGGAGCACCTTTCCCACAGTAACTGCAAACGCTCCCCTGTGTTCTTCCCTCTTAAATTATATTTGCTTGTTGCCGATGGAGAATAACATCCTATTAGTTAGGAAGACCTGAAGAAGCCAAGGAGGGCAGGAATATCTGGGGCTGGGGGACCTCGAAGGAGCTGCACCTGGGCTCCTTTTTTTGAGGGGGGGGGGGGGGGGGGGAAGGTATAAATTGCAGAGTCCAGATGTAGGAGCCCTTTCCTGGCCTGCTGCTCAGGCTCTCCAGGAAAGAAAGACTCTTTTCTGTATCTTCTGACCCAGCAACCTGGTTAGATCCAGAGCCTTCTCCAGAGCTGAAAGCCTTCCCTCCTGTTTCCATTCTTCTAGGCAAATCTGTCAGGTCCAGTTGATCATTTCTTTCCTATTCTTTTTTTTTTTTTTTTCTGGAGGCGTTGGTCTATTTAAAACCTAAGTTGTCTTATTTATTACAGAAACAAGGACACTTCCTCTAAAGCCAAACGCTCCATGTGAAGGGAAGGAAGACCAAAATCTGTCTGGTGGCAAAACTCTTGCTTTGCCTCTCCGTAAAGCCCTCTATTTCTTTGTAGCCCCCTGCCTAGCTGCCTCCTCCCCCAAAATGTGGTGCTGCTTCTGTAGGGAGTCTCTTGGCCAGGAACATCATCTTTGCATCCAGCAACAAGCCAGAGAACTGAGCAAGAGAGCATCTCTGGAAGACGATTCTTCCTTTTCCCTTGACCTAGACTCAAATTGCATGTGACAAAGTCGAACAGACTCCTGAAGGCAGGGAAATATTCCTTTTCCAGCTTTCTGTCGCCCATCCCTCTCCCTAGTCTGGGTCCTTGACACCTTGCTCAGTTTGGCTCCAATCTGGCTTTCGTTGGGCCCAGCCTGGAAGCAGCACCTACAGCTTTAGAGCTGTGGATGCACTTGGGGGTTACAGCCTGGTACCTCCTCCAGGACGAGGGACTTCCTGGCCTGCCGTGGCCCTAAGAGTACTTCAGGCTGTTGGAAGCTCCGCAGCAAACCAGACACCCCCTCCTTTTGGGGTCACATATGACATCTGGTGCATACAGCCAGGGACCCTGTGTGGAGCGTCAGGTGAAATTGCCCTTGACTTTATGGAGCTGAAAAGAAATACAGATTTTACTAAAAGTGAGGAGCTTTTGCATGCTAATATCTCAGTTTCTTCATGGTTCTTCAGCATTTTTGGGTATTCTGTGTTTCAGTGGGGCCACCCAGCTCTAGGGTAGCCTTTGCTTCCCAGTCCGTGGCATCTCAGCAGCCTAATGCCTCCAGTTGTGACAGCTTCACCTCCAGGAGATGTTCCCCAACTGCTCCATCAAATTGCCCTTTTTCCTCTCCACTCTCCACATGACTGCAATTTAGTTTTAAAATGGATACTAACACCTGGTTTCTTCATTTGGGTTTTTTTGGGGTTTGGTTTGTTTTGGGTTTTTTTGGATATTGTGGCTTCATATTTTTCTGGCAGTGGGATCCTTCCTGCCCACCCACCCTCCTTCGTGTCAGCAGTGTTCTGCTAGGGCAGAGTCGTTTAAATGTTAATGCCGCCTTTCCTATGATCTGTAGCTTCCTTTAGGCAGCAGTTTTAACAGGGTCTCTGCCAGCTTGTGACTGATGTATTGCTCCACAGAAGTTGGAATGATGCACGGATTTCCTCAGAGCAGAGTGCCGTCAGCCTTTCCCATCCTTGGCTGCACATCCGAAGTGACGCGAAGCTGCCAGGGAAGCGGTTTTCCTTGTGCTCTCCACCAACAAGTGGAGACACGAAAAGCTCTTAGGGTTCGGAGATGGGAAGGAGCATCTGAGAGAAATGAGAATTTCCAAGTAGTACGAGCCTGGCGTCGCTTTGTTAGAGGAGTTAATAGGAAAGGCAGAGCCTGAGCCATCAGTTGTGACCAAAGATGTGACCTGAGGTGCACCAGCATCTGCTTTAGAAGGATAATTGAGGAAGGTGTGGGGAGAAAATCCACCTGCTGCCAGGTTCTCCATGGAAGCTTTTTTTTTCCCCCCCATCTCTCCCTGCCAGATTTATCATCATTGGAGTCTGGTGATGAGGAAGGCAGATGAGACATAAACAAAAGAATTCGTTCAAAAAAATCTGGGAATCGCTGCCCTTTGGGAATCTGTCATACAGTTGAGAGCGACATGATGCTGCAGAACAAGGTCTTTTAATTTCTGCTTCCCTGAGACAAACGTATAAAGGCTGGAGCAGGTTTTGCCCCTGGTAGGTGGAGGGACAGGTTTCTGTTTCTTCTCGCAGCATCCTTGGGCCCCCTTAGGTTAGATATAATCCAATCCCCACTTTAAAGGCAGCTTTGGAAAACTTTCCCACGGATGCTTACAGCCAAGACTGCTTCAAATCCGCTACATCCCACTTCATTTCACATAATTAGGAGCTGTGACTTCCTTGACCTGACTCTTTGTGTCTTGAAATGAGATTTTTTTTCAAAGCAGCAACCCACCAAGGAGAAACTGAAAGCAAACTGATTATCCATGTGGGATGGCTCTGACCTCCGGGTATTAAAGGATTGACCAACTTCTTGCTAAATTCACTTAATCTTCCTTCCACACCCCCCCCCTTTTTTTTTTTTGAAAATGAAAGGTCATATGCTTAGGGAGAAATACAAATCCACTTACGTATTCAGCGCCCACCTTCCCTTTTGCTTCTTGTAATCGCTTTTGCATCCCGTGATCCTGAATTGGGTCAGAACCAAGAGGAAAGGGCAGGGCTGGGTCAGCCACAGGTGCGGCGTTGTTGGGCTTGCATCGGAGCAGGGAGTCTCCCACACGCTGTGGCAAAACCAGCAGCAAACTTAATGGCAAGGAGGAAACAGAACAGAGTTCCCAGTTGAGGGGAATCTTACCTGTGCGCAAAGCCATCTTCTCGGGAAACGAAAGAGAACGGCAGAGGCTTGAGCTTCTAGAGGGGGCAATGGAGTGAAACCTTGTGGCTCAGGTACGGACCCAAGATGTAAGAAACGTGCCGCTTCTTTTGATCTGACCTTAGGCAAATTGATTTTGCAGTTCTGCCTTCGTGCCAGCGGTGGGAGCCGGGGACATTTGACCCTTTTCTCGTGCTCCTCTACTGTCTGCATCCCCATCCCCGGCAGGGCAGGGGCCTCCCCGGGGATATGTGGGGCTGTGAGCCTGGGTTAGTGCACCACAGCTGATGCTGGGCCTTGTAGGAGCATTGCACCCAAAAGAGCCTTCCGGAGAAACGGGGAGCACCCCGGGTGACAGGCTGTGGCTCCGTGCTGGGATTGGGGAGCTCTGCTCATCTGGGCTTCACCCCAGCCCTCCGAGCCCTCCAACTGGGGGCCCAGACACCTTCCTGAAATCTGCCTTTCTACATTTATTTCACACAGGCACAGAAAATAAACATATCAAGCACATTACCTAAAATTAGCAGCAGCAGCAGTTTAAGTTGCATTTAAAATTAATCTGATTGGATTTTAAAGAGAGACTTATAATAAACAAGGCTGGGGCTGTTTACAAACCTCACTGCAATATAATTATATTTTTCAGCATGAGTTGAGAGCTACAAGAGTGGCTGGTCCAGTGGCAGCTTTATTATATTCAGCCGGTCCTAATGAATAGGGAGCAGATTGTAAAATATTGTATATTTTTATTGTTATTCATGCAGGTGAGAGTTTTGCAGCAAGGAGGTCACTGGCTTTATTGCTCTAGGTTCTCGGGGAAGAGACAAGTGCTTTGCCAAGATTCAGAAATGAGCTGCTGTCAAGGAAAAGGAGGAGGGACAGGTCTGCTCCAGCCTGAAATTCATTGTTTTATGGCAGGGGAGGTGCCACGGGGATGAATTTAACCTTCAGGTCACCTTGGGCCAATTTCATACCCTCTGCAACTCCATGGACTTCCCAGCTGAACCGTGCTGGTGAGGATGACCTTGACCCCATCCCACAGAGTGTTACAGCATCCCATTAGGCATCGTGTAAAGCTCTGGACTGGGAGCTTGCACCCCTTGGCTGCCCGTACAACCACCCTGATGGTTCCACCAAGGTCGTCTGTCAGGTGGGACAAGATATGACCAGTTTTTCCCAGTGTGGGCATGGCCCTGGGGCAAACCACACCAGTTTTTTAGCCCTTTAGATCGCAACCACAATTGGGAGTGGCAAGGATTTGGTCACAACCTGTTAGTGACGACACCACGGTGGGCAGGATGAAACTGGGGACAAATTCCATGCTGTGGTACTCCCCATCGGTGGAAGCATCTTAGAGCGAGTCTCTAGGGTTGAATTTCCAGGAGAGGAATTGTACCAGGAGAGAGAAATTTCAGTGCTGGCTGCTCCGTGCTGCCTTGTGTGCAATCTGGAGAGTTGTTTATTCCAGTTTGACCTGTATCGAGAGAGCCTGGGGAGGGGAGAGCCATGAGCAAGCAAATATTCAGGTATTTCTTACAACCTTCTGACAGTTGCTGAAAGAGTAGCAAAGATATATACGCAGGGATTACAGGTAAAACGCAAGCTGCAAATATGCACGCACGAAAAAATTGTGCATGTCTGCATTTTATTTTTGTTTTAATGAGTGTTAATAATAAAGTCGTAGAAGATCACAAAGGTTTTCTTCCTCAGGTGTTAAAATAGGAAGCAATTAAGGCTGTTAAAAGTTGCCATGGTGGCAGAATAAAGATGGTTTGGGGAGGCGAGTTGTTTTTTCAGTCTGATCTCTGGGATTGGAATTGGTTCTTCATTCCTCTCATTTGCCGGAGCTGGGACAGTTTTATATCTGTTGTAACACAACAGCGAGCAGCCTTCATCTCTCTGAACACAGCTTTGTGCTGCTTAGGGAGGCTGGGGGCACTGGTGTAGTACGGATGCACGTGTGGATGTACGGATAAGCGGTGGGACCAGCGGGATGCAGCTGGGGTAGGGTTAGAGTGTCCCTCTCCATATGCTTCTGGCCAGCCTGGCTGCCACCCACCCAGCATGGTGTAGGGACAGCTCAAGCTCATGGCCACCTTGTCCCCTGCTCTGGGGTTGGGGTTCACGCATGGCTCCCTACGTGCTCATCCAGAAATAGCATGGATAAGCACAGAACTGCAACCCAGCTTTTTTTATTTATATTTTTTTTAGAATCATAGAATCACAGGATGTGTTGGGTTGGAAGGGACCTCTAAAGGCCACCCAGTCCAACCCCCTGCAGTCAGCAGGGACATCTGTAACTAGAGCAGGTTGCTCCGAGCCTCATCCCGCCTGGCCTTGAATGTCTCCAGGGATGGGGCCTCCACCCCCTCTCTGGGCAACCTGGGCCAGTGTCTCACCACCCTCAGTGGAAAGAACTTCTTCCCAATGGCTGATCTAACCCTGCCCTGCTCTAGTTTAAACCATTGCCCCTCGTCCTGTTGCTCCATGCCCTTGCAAACAGCCCCTCCCCAGCTTTCCTGGAGCCCCCTTTCTCCAAACTGTTTTCAAGGCACCAGATTCAATTGGGTGGAGTTCACATTAACCAAAAGAAAGTGACTTGCCAAGGAGCTTTTGGAGGAACAGATCTTTGAGCTGGCTCAGGGGATGGGAGTGAAGCGCTTTGAGTTATATGTAACTCAACGATCCAGTTTCTTGCTGCGTTAGTACCTTCCCTGCCAAACTGGGAATTCAGCTAGTTGGCTTCAGTACTGACTGGAGGCTTTTGGTGGGTGCCTCTCCGTGTAACCAGGTGTTTTGGCTTTGCAGTCAGGGTAGTGGGGCAAAATGAGGTCAAGTCTTAGACCTGCAATGGATTGTCTGACCCATACCGGGCAAGTTTCCCAGCCCGAGCTCTCCGTAATTCCCGAGGTTGTATCCCTCTGCAAGTCTGAGCTGATCGGACGACGGGTGCTGTTGTCCCACCCTGCCGACACGTTTCCTTCTGGCCTGAGCTTTCCATACAAAGCAGTTTCAGCTTGCTGAATTACCAAGAAACCAGCCCGACAACGGGCTGGATGGTTTCCGATGGCTTGGCGGGGCTGGGAGGGGGCAGCTCCTTCTGGGCATGGTGGATGGAGCAAGGCAACGTGCTTGGGTAGCTGGTCCCATCAGTCCAGCACTTCAGATTTGTCGACAAGTTGGACTTCAGAGGTTGAACTTGTCCTCCTGGACTAGACAGGCCTCTCCCGGGGGCTGTTCCTTTCCTGTTCAGGCAGGTGTTGACAACAGGTCAGAAGAATTGCCCTCTAGCCATCCTTAATTCTCTCCGTTAACTACAGAGAGAAGCATGTTAACTAGCTTAGTCTTAAAAATTTAACTTTAAAATGCCCAAAACCAGGCAAGGCGAATGCTCTTCCAGGAGGATCTAGCATTTGTGGCTTTGCTGCTGAAAAACAGCTCCACTTTTCCTGGCTGTCGCAGAAATCCCTTCCTTAGCTCACTAAATCCACCATCTTCAGGTATGTTTTGTAGCGTGCTGTTTTGCTCGGAGGCTCTGATGGGTAGGTTCCTCGGTGGAAGCCGTGTGGGATCAATTTTAGCATCCCAATGAAATCCTGAGGTCCGTTTGCTTTTTTTCTTCTCTAAAGCTTTGCGGTGCAGGCTGAGCTGCTGTCTTCTGCGCTCCAGAGAGACTTATGTCAGTAGTGACGTGTGCAAGTAGGCCAAAATTACTGGAATCACTAAAAATTGGCCCAAATAAGCCAGTGTTACTAGAGAAAGCCTTCTTAAAGGCCTTGGTGTTCAGAGGGTCAGGGTCTGAAACTGTCTTAGCACCAAACCCCACCTGGTGAATGCGCTGAGAACCCACGTTATTTACCTGCGGGGTCAGTCCACCGCTGCTGGTGGTTGTTACTGATGTGCTATGGAATTAAAGCGGGGGTAGATCCAAACACCTTGGTTGCTCCTTGCCATCACTCGTGTCCCCCAGAAGGTGCTGAAGGCGGGTTCAGGAGGCAGCCGAGGCAGTCCCCGGGGCGGTATGGTCGATGGGGTGGTGGGAGGCTGCGTGATCCTGCGGGGTCTCAGGGCAGGGAGGCAGAGGTGTCTCTGGCCTGTTTTATTTGCTACTACAAAATAAGCTATTAGGACAAAACAATGTTACTTAGCTTGCTGGAAGAGAGGGAGAGGAGGAAGGTGTCAAAATGCGCATTACAATATTCCAGCCCAGCGTGCTGCATCATAAAGGAGGGAGAGAATCTGGTTTTCCTTTCCCTAAAACCTCTTAGCTGTTTAATGCAGCCGAATCCCGTAATCTCCCAGCCTGAGCAAAGAGTTTCAGCCTTCCCAGGGCTGCGCGGAGGTTAATCAGTAGTTCTTTGCCGCCCGCGTTGAGATGCGGAGATGGCAGGAGCGTGTGACAAGCCGTGCTGTTTGAGTCCCGCGACTGCGGATGTTTTCCTGGCCTCGGGTTGCCTCTTGCCTTCTGCAAAGATCTGGGTTGGGGTGGGCTGTTGGTTTTTTGTTTCTTTTTTCCCCCCCCCTCCGGTTTGCATTTAAGAATATTCCGCTGGTGGTTGCTGCCCTCCTGTCTGAAGATGGCACTGCAACATCTCACAAGCCCAATCCCTGCTGTGAACATCTCCCGGCTCCTTCCACCCTAATGAGGACGGGGACTGACAGTTGAACCGACAACGGCAGGGAGAGAAATGCGGGAGCAATCGGGGAGCGAGGTTGGGGGGGGGTGCTCGGGCACGAGCTCTGCAAAATTTGCCAGCGCGAGGAAGGGAAAAGCAGGAGGAGATCGTGAATAAAGCCGGGGACTTGCGAATTCGGCTGCGGTGCTACTTCATCCTCCTCCCAGCCCTTTAATGCTCTGCCACGGGTGGATGCTGAAGCGCCTGATTCATGTCCGGGGCCAAATTTATCACGGGTGCAAACTGGCACCATTCCTGCGACTCGCCTCCGCTGGCTGAGGCTCCAGCGCTATGAA
The DNA here is from genome assembly GCF_964199755.1 of Larus michahellis. Taxonomy (NCBI): domain Eukaryota; kingdom Metazoa; phylum Chordata; class Aves; order Charadriiformes; family Laridae; genus Larus; species Larus michahellis. The sequence goes on along the minus strand of NC_133914.1, from coordinate 5,910,453 downwards.
CTGACTTAAAAAAAGGGAGGTGTTGGGGAGAGAGGGAGAGAAAGGAAATTCCCATTGACTGAGATGATTTAAATGATAAAATTAAACCACTGCAGACGCTTCTGTGGCTTGCGGCGGCTGCTGGTTCGCTTTGTGGATTCTGGGTTGTGCGGGCAGAGGGACATCGCTTTTCAGCTGGGGGAAAGGAGGCTGAGAGAAAGCAGGCAAATGTTAAAAAAGGAAAGGAAAATAAGAAAATGGATGTAGGTGTTTATGGATGTAGATGTTTATTAAAGTCTGGGGAGCGGGGCTCATGCTGTAGAGCTTATCTGTAGTTACGCAGGGGCTGTTAGCGAGGGGAGGGCAGTGTCACAGGAGCGGCTGGCAGGATCCTGGGTAGATCTGTGGAGAAACGGGGGGAAAAAAGGCGAGGGAAGCCGCTGCTGTTCTTCGCACACACAGCTCTGAAATACCTTCATCTCCTCCCACTTGGTCCGGTACAAATAGCTGCTCTGTGGCCTCCCGCGGGGCCAGTTCTCCAGGCAGCGGGAGGGATGGGAGCCCGCTCGCTGGCGTCTCGCCATGCTTAAGAAACATGGGCACGTTGCTCTCCTGCTCACTCTAGTCCACCGGCTCCCTATTAACTTGGGTTAGAAATCAGCCTGGGTGGACTTGCCGCAGTCCGTTCCAAGGACCTTCTGCTTCCTCCATCCCTCGGTGCATCCCTGTTTATCGCCTGGCGTGTCTCAGCCCGGGGAGCCTTGCGCAGCGTTGCCCAAAGCTCACCTGTCGAGCCAGGGGTGCCACGGCAAGGCAAGCAGCGGGTCCTCGGGGTTCCCGGGGGCCACTTCTGAGCGGGCAGAGGGGACGTGGGAGCCTGGAGGCTGAAATCCAGTACCCAGCACTAATGCTGGAATGCGTTTGGTAAGCTGCAATCTGAGAAAGGCTGAAATCCGTTGCAGAGGTGGGTGAATTCAACAAAGGAGGCATTGAGTTCATGTTTATTCCTTCTCCCCCCCCCCCCCCCTTTGAAAGCTTTTGAATGTAGGCAGCTCACAGGGATTTCAGGGCCCCTTTGTTTCTCCAGACCTGTGGAAACCTTGCTCTGGCGTGTCAGGCTTTGCTGGGAGCAGCGGGCTGCCTCCAGCAAACCCAGCAGCAGGGCTGGAGCGTGGGATCGCAGGCCTCTCGGCAGCTCTCCGGTGCCTCTTGCGAAGGAGCTGGATGCAGGCAAGGAAAAAGATCTTCCCCATCTGTGCCCATGTGGAGAAGGGGCCGCAGGAGAACATAATGTCTAGCTGCTTCAAAGGTCCCAGTGAACGTCACCCTGCTGCTAAATGGGATCCCTCCCACCCCAGCACCAGCCAGGATCTGATTAATCAGGATTTTGTCGCTGTAGCATTAGTGCATGTTCACAGGGATTACTGGTACAGAGGCCGTAGCATAATTAGCTGGAGATACTTGTGGTCACGGCACTGCCCTGCTCCAAGGAAATGCCGAGGTGTCCAGTGCAGGGGAGAGGAATTCCCCGGGAGGATGTGGAACAAGCGGAGAAGTTTGGGGATACAGCCAGAGTCCACAAAACAAGGTCCTGCCTTCAGTAGACCTAAGAGCCGTGGGAGGTTCAAAATCAACTTCTGGAGCTTTTATCACTTGAAAGCACATTGAAACACTTCCAACAACTTGGCAAAGCTTTTGAGATGGAGAGAGTTCAGTGAGTTCCTGCCCGTGGTTTCCCATCACTCGTGTGAAGAGCTATGGTTGAGTCCCAGCCTTTGTCTCAATGCATAAAACCCCGCGTGCAGCGCTTGCCATGGGCCTGTCAAATGCCAGATGTGTGAGACCCGGCTCTCGCGTCCGCTGGCTAACCCGGTACCAGTGAGCTGCTGTTACTGGTAATCCTCTTTGCCATCTCCTTTCATCACTGCCTGAGACCTTTCCCATCAGTTACCCTGTGCAGCTCTGAAACAGCAGGTAATCTATATGTACAGTAAATTGACTTTAGCTTTTGCCTTGAGCAGCTAAAAATGAAACAAGAAAAGAAAAGAGGGCAAACACTGATTAAAAACAAGTTATAACCTCTGTTGCAAAAGGGACAGCCTGTCATCAGAGCATCTTCTGCCATGCTCTGCTTCTCCACTGCGGAGTAAACAATTTTGTCCTCACTTTTGAATCGAAACACCTGAACTATGTGGCCTCAGCTTTGAAAAAAAAAAAAAAAAATTGCAGGTTCATTCTGGGGAGGAACGGGCAATTTTCCTCTGAGAGAAAATTGTTAAATGTCAGTCATCCTCATGTGGCATCCACAGAAGTGACACGGTTTCTGAAGGTCTGGGAATATGTTTCGGCAGGGGAATGGACTGGAATCGCAAAGCTTAATCCTCCTGGGAGAGAGGTGGTGGCTGGATGGTGGTGTAGGGGCAACAGAGAGAGGAATTCGAAGGGATTTTGCTTGCTGGGTGCCTGGGATGGGAGGCTTGGAGGTGGGGCTGTCAGCAGGGAGGTCTCCGCTCAGCGGCTGCAGAGCGACCGAGCTGGAGTAATGGGATTTCTTACGGGTCTGTCCCAGCCTGGCATCTCCCTCCCTCGATACAGATGCTGTTAACTCTTTTCCAGTTCTGCTTTGGGGTGAGGCACACTTTATTGAGTAAACGGCGCATCCCTTCACTGAAGGGAGCTGTGAGACAGTGTTTCCCCTCTCACATCCATCCATCCATCCATCCATCCATCCCTGCATCCCTGTCGGGCTGCCCGTCCCCAGCCGTGGGGGTGGCTGTCATCAGCGGGGGCCAGCCAGCCTTCTCATTTCAGCGGAGATGCACTTGCAATCAGACCTGCTCGCTCTGAAGTGATTAGGGAGAATTAGCCTAGATTTGTTTGTTTTATTCACTGTAGACATCCGTATTTCTCTTCTCTTTCCAGCCATTGATTTGAACTCCAGACATTACGTAGCGGTGAAATCTAAATGCTTCTCCAGACTCCACTGTCCTTATGTTTAGCCATCTCATAGACATCCTTCTCGTTGTCTGTTACTAGGAATTTAGCCTTGAAGACTTTCAGAGAGATGTCAGCCCTGGGGGGGAAGTATGGCCTCAAGTGACCGAGTTAGAGCCGCAAAGAGATTTTGCACTGACAAGGGGACAAAGTCTAAATTCTGCATCCTTCAAAACACAGCTCGGCTCGCACCAGACCCTGTTTAACAGGCGCCTCCATCCCATCGCAGCTGTTTGTCTCCCGGAGAAAATGGGTTAGTATTTTCCTTTAGACAGAGAAGGTTAGAAATTCACCTTCAGGAAATCATTGAAGGCTGTAAATCTGAAGCGGAGAAATTAGCTCCTGCTTGTGCGAAGCCAGCACCTAAATCCTGGAGGCAGGATTTGCCCAGAACCTCATCCAGGGCTGCTCTGTGGGTCTGACTGGGAGATCGTGGGGGGGAAACGATGGCATTTGGAGTCCCTGGGGCTCTAGCGTTAGGAGTTTATTTGGCCTGGAAGAAAGAGGATTTGAACCAGGGTCCTGCGTTCAAATAACGCAAGAAAACCGTCTTTTACTTCAGGTTCTGGTTCGTTTGATGCGTAGGTGCCTCTGGGGGAATTCCCGACTGTCACCAGAAACTCAAATAAATCAAAGAATGTGAATAAAGGATGGAGGGAAGGAATTTTTTTTTCCTTGTTTTGCCCTGTTAGGGAAACAAACACCTCTGAAGCTTTCTTTAATGTTTTTGAATGGGAGATCTGTTCTTGGTTTGGGTGTTTTTTGAGTAAACAAGCAGGTGTGTGCGCTTGCCCTATAGCTTCAGGTTCAAACACGCGCTGATGGAAATGTATTTTTTTCCCCTACAAAATGACATCTTGCTGATAAGTCAGAGTTAGTTATCTTGTTCGGGGATATGCTATATACTCCTGCTTGTGGGACTTCTCGTGCAGATAACAGGTTTTCAACCCGGACTGTGACTGCTCCTGGGGAAGGTGCCAGCACAGGGCTTTTAGGGAGCCTGGATCCACCACTGGGTCAATCCAAGTCCTTCCCGGACCTCAGGAAATGCTCAGCTTGGGGCTTTCACTGAAATGGGTACGTTCCCGCAAAAGGGGACCGGTTTTTGACAAATGGTCTCTTTGCAGCAATCATCTATATTGTCTTCAAAAAATTAATTAGGAAAGTATCTAATAAATGACGTCTCCATCTCATGAGCCATCTCGGAGGAGCCGTGCTTTGCTTTCTCCCAGGAGGAGCTCTCCTGTGCCTCCTGTGCAGTGGCCAAGCCTTTCCCTGCTCCTTCCCATTTATCTTTGCCGCAGACGGGGAGGAATCGCCAGTCAGCGCACAGAGCTCAGCCGTGATTGATACCAACAGGCCATTGATTGTGTTTAACAGACAGGAATTTCTGTCGCTGGCTTCCCTCCCCTCAGGTTTTAAAGCCATTCCTGCATTTTGCTCAGTCTCTGGCCCCTGTCTCCTCGCCGTTAATGCCGCGTTCACTCTGTCCGACCATCTCACTCTCCCTAAAGCAGGCACGTCGCTGGCTGGCTGACTGGAAAATATATCACTAGCTCAAGGGGGAAAATAAATAAAAAAAAAACAAACCCAAAGAGGAAGGGTGGACCATGAGACTGTGCCCTGGCCTCTGCGGAGTCGGGAGACGTCTTTATCCATCCCTTCCCCAAAAACCCCAGCGGATTGTGGTATGGTTGGTTGGTTTGTACCTCCGTCGTGTGTTTTCTCTCTCTCTCCATATCTGTGTCTTTATTCATAATAGCCAAGGCATAGGCATACAGGCATCATATTTTCCTACTTCTCTGATACGATCTGCCAGAACAGAAATGTTCTAGCTGAGAAAGTTCCTGAGAAGCTCAGCACTAATATCTGAGGCAGCAGCTTGATACAGCAGCCGAAATAAAATTGCTTTTTCTCGGAAGAAACATTCTTCTGCAAAAGAGAGTGTGCTTGAGTTGATGCCTCCAGGAATAAGATTAGATTGTTGTCAGGGGACTTGACATATTTTGTTGATCACAAGGAAAGCTAAGGCAGCCAGGAGTCAGCAGCGGAGCAACTTGCACCTGAAGAGCTCGGCGTGTCTTATGTGTAACCGCCACCAGCAGGGAGATGTTCCTCCTGCTTTGCTTTGGCTGGAGGGATGTCCACCTCAGAAGAGGGGTTTGAGGAGGGAAGAGCAGATGGACCTTCTGAAAAGCTTATGCCGCCTCACAGAGCACTCGGTTCTGGCAGGAGCTTCAAATCGGAGGCCGAGGAGGAGTGGAAGTACCGCGATGCGGGGCATTTGCTCTGAATGTGCAGTTCAAACCCGGAGCAGCAGAAGTCGCACGGGAGAGAAAGGACTCAGCTGAGCGGACTCAATGAGGAGGGTATTTCAGCTAGACTTGAGAGAGCTGGCTTGAAAAGAATCCTCCTTTAGCCAAGGAAAATCTGAGAAACCTCACGGTACTTCTTGTACAAAATCCAATAAGAGATGCGAAAGCTGCTTCTTGCAAGGTTTGCTGATTTTGCTGCGAATATTTCACGGAGCAGCAAGAGGATAAAACTCACCTCTTAAATCTAATTTTTAAGGTTGAAAGCCTCTTCTCTCTTTACCACTTTTTATGAATATGAGGGTGAAATGAGCAGTGATCTGTCTTTAGTTTGGCTTTTGCCATCTTGGAATAGACTAGTGATTTTCTGTCTTCAGGGTAAGGATGGGGTGTTTTTTCCATTTGAATTTAACGTACAGTGGAGATCTTAGAGAAAGGGGGGTATTGGTAACTTCGCAATACGGTGTTGTCGGGATGATGAGATTTCCTCCTACATCCCAGCTCAAGATTGGCTGAGACCCTAAAGTAAGATCAGCCAACATTTATTCTAGCTTGGGTACCTCGAAAAAATCCCTCTGTGAAAGGCCTGAATGCATTCTGGAGCAGACGCAGGTTATGCCTGAAGTCTCTTCTATAAAAAACAGAAGATCAAGTAATTTTTCATTATAGGATTACAGATTTTCCTAGCTTTCCGCTTTGCAAAGGGGAGGTTTAGCAGGCGATCACGGTGTCAGAGCTCTGCCTGGCTGGGTGGGATGGCTTGAAAAATAGTTCTGAGAGGTACAAATGTCCTCGTTCAGCCGAAGGATGAGTTGATGCTGAAACACGGTCACCTGGAGAGCGAGGGCACTTCCCCTCTCGCACCGCAGTGGGAGGCCGAGGACAGGGATCCAAGACAAGGCATTTTTCTCCAGGATCTGAAAATAAACCACCCCCTCAGAGCATCGTGCTCTTTACTTGCTGTCTTAAGTTTAAATACTCCAAATAAAAACCTCAAAGGTGAATTTATTTACAGAGAAGATGTGACCAATGCAGTCTGGAAGCAAAGAAACAACCAGCTCTGAGGCGGCTGCATGTGAAATGTAAAAAAGCTATTAAATATCCACTTTAAACACGGTGGAATAGGCCAGGGAGAACGATGTGTCTCCTGACAGCTCCGGTAGGAAACGGTTCCTGAGGTCAGTGAGCTGTGAAAGACTCATGTTTCCTCCCATTTAATTGCTCTGTAAAAATATGAAGCGAACAGTGCACTTTCCAAAGGTCACCCAAAAAATAGTAAAATCAACACAATCCTTCCAGCTGGGATTCCTGCCCAAGTTCCTCAGAAAAGACGTAGACAGATGTGTCAAGGGCAGAGTCCCGCACCCTCTCCCGGCTCGGCGGAGCTGCCCCATTGCTCTCTGCCCTCCCTGCCCCGCTCTTTTATGTGGCTTGAGGCTGTAGGTAGGACCTGGAGAAGGGCTCCGGAGCTGCCCACGGGGTGTCTGGCTCTGCAGATAAGAGCGACATACCCAGAGAAATCACCGAAAGGCTGAGAAATGAAAACGGGCATCACTGAAATGCAGCATCAACAGATGCGCTCGGCAGCCGTGGGAAAGGACCACCAGGTTCTGGCTGCCAGCGTGTTGCAAAGAGTTTGTCGTATTATCAGAGATGGATTGTGCCCACGTGAGTGCATGGGGATGTATGTGCTCGCACATGTGCAGTGATGGGGAAGAGCACCTCTCCTATGAGGACAGGCTGAGAGAGCTGGGGGGGTTCAGCCTGGAGAAGAGAAGGCTCCGGGGAGACCTTCCAGCCCCTTCCAGCCCCTGAAGGGGCTCCAGGAAAGCTGGGGAGGGGCTGTTTGCAAGGGCATGGAGCGACAGGACGAGGGGCAATGGTTTAAACTAGAACAGGGCAGGGTTAGATCAGCCATTGGGAAGAAGTTCTTTCCACTGAGGGTGGTGAGACACTGGCCCAGGTTGCCCAGAGAGGGGGTGGAGGCCCCATCCCTGGAGACATTCAAGGCCAGGCTGGATGAGGCTCTGAGCAACCTGCTCTAGTTACAGATGTCCCTGCTGACTGCAGGGGGTTGGACTGGGTGGCCTTTAGAGGTCCCTTCCAACCCAACACAGTCTATGATTCTAAGAGGAGATGCAGTGCCCAAGGGGCTTCGCTGTAAGCAGAGGTGGGCAGTCAAACGGCGATCTGAGCATCTGTCAAACACCACCCCACAACTGAACTGGGAATGGGTGCGTGAGGGATATTGGCCAGGTGAGCGGCTGCCCTGGCTGCTGTTGGGTGTACTTTTCCCAGAAGCAGCATATTTTGGGAACGGGACTGACTGATCCCTACCCAGGGCTTGTCTCCAGCTGGCCACACGTTCCGCTCTCTAAGCCGTGCCTCCCTGCGCACAACTGTGCTGTCACCCAATTTCTCCTAATCTGCTGCTTATCTCGGATTTCCTGCGAGATGAACTCTCGAGTACCTCTGTTGTGCTGTTATTTCCCACCCTGACTCATTTATGGGCACAGGCTTATTTTTTTTTTTTTTTTCTTAATGGGAAAGCTGATCATCTCCTCTGTCTGATGCAAATGATAGACCTTATCCCTAATCGAGGGATCCCATCCACTACTAAAGGGGGAATATAAGGGGAGATGGATGTGCAGATTTTCCCTGGGTGGTGTAAGAGGACAATGAGAAGCCAAGAAGTAGTGCTCGGGTACCTAAAGTCTTACTTTAGTCAAATCTCTGCTGTATCCCTTTTCCTGCTCCTTTCCATTTGTTATTTCACTACGTCGTTGTGCCACGAAGTCAGAAGCATCTGAAGCCGCCTCTGCTGTTCCTACGTACTTAATCTTGCAACAGGAAGGCAGGGAAAAATCCATGAAGTGTTACTTCTGAGGCATGAAAAGGAAAGAAAATTACCATTGAATTACCTGGAGTTGGTACAGAATTAGTATTACAGAGGCCATATAAAACATCCAGACGGGTTTTCAGGTGGATTGAGGAGGTATTTGCGGAGTCAGTGGACTTAATGTTTCCTAGGATGTGTTGCTAAATAAAATTACACGTAACTTAATGGGTGTGACCACGTAGAAGATATCCCCAGTGGAAGCATTGAGAATGATTTTCTCTCTTACAAGACTAATAGAATTAGTCTTTTTCTTAGTCAATTAACACAAAACTCCACTATTAATATTAACCAATACAAGCCTGGAAGGTCCTCTACTTAGTAGAGGGATGATCAGGAGAAAACGGTACTGTTAATAATCTTTCCGAGGGCACCAGATGCCCTCAAACTCAGCAACTGAGAGCATATACTTGTGTTTTGGTTTTGAAATTATCACGTGCAATTTTAGGACAATCAGCCATACAATTAGAACTGGTTAGTTAAAGCATGACGTGCTTTCAACAGCAGACTGCATTTGTGCTTTGGGTTTGGGTGGGCTTGTGCTCAGGAGGTGGCTGGCAGGAGTCGGCGGCATCCTCAGGCGCCAGGGTGAGATCGCGTGCTCCAGAAAGTCCCCGGTGAAACCTGCTGCGCTGTGGAGAGAGCCGGCCACATCTTCTGATGGCTTCCAATTATTCCATTTAATTTCGGGGGGAATCGTGCTCGGGTTCTGTGTCTTCCCCCTCTTCGCGCAGCAGGTACCTACGCGCGTAAAAGCTTTCCTTGCCTTGTTGGTAATGGCACCGCTGGTTTTTGTTCTGGCGATAACCCTGATGGGCAAAGGTGCAGACTTTCACTGCTAATTCAAGAAGGATCTGCTGTAGTGCTCCTTTTCAGGTGATTTTAGTGTGAGTGAGGTTTTCTTTTCTGTACTTGTTTACGTCATGCAATAACATGTGTCTCTTCGGCGGCTCCATATGAGCGTTGTCACCCTGGTGTGGTTAAAGACCCGGTTGAAGCCCTGAAGTTTGGGCTGCCTGGTAAAGACATACCAGAGTCGTAGAGCCGGCCTGGCTCGATCTTTGATTCACAGCCTGTTCCCCCTCAAAATATGGTTAAATAGGATAACCACGGTCAAGGATAAAGCAAACTCCGGGACTCTAGCAACTTAATGTAATGTCTCTAATTGAAAAGCTTGTCAGATGTCTCATTAGGCATGCAAGCATTGAGATTAGCAGCAATGCAATTATATTAATCCACATCTTAATACAAGCGGCGAAATGTGGGAACTTTTTGGTATTTATGAAAGAAATTATTTCTCGTTCTGGGAAGCTTTTTTATGCTCTTACTGAAAACTGACGTGCTTAGTCCTAAACTAGCTTTGCCTTGACTGTGAGCTTTAGTGCTACGTTTTCAGCATTGACAACAGAATATAACTATTCCAGCCGCAATGTTTCCTTAAATTTGGGTCTTCACCTCGCACCACCTCCCCTTCCCTCAGCAAATAAAATCTGTAACTTTGGTAACCAGTTGCTCGTAGGAGAGAATGAATATTGAGCATATTTTTCCACTCATTGTTTGCTTAGCAATTAGGAGTGATGAATAAAGTCAGCGAAGTCACATCTTCTCTCCATATATCTCCCTTGGCTCCGTAAACTGCTTGAATCAATCGTCTGTTAGGAAATTGTTGGGACATTTACCAGAGTAGCAGATGTAGCTGGGACATAGCCGGAAGAGCCATCAGCAGGTGCATGCCATCTTCTCATTCCTAAATGTTCAACTTTATAATGTGCTTGGATGCTCCAGCCCAGGTGTGGGCTCCCTGCGTGCCCGGGGAGTTCATTGCAAAGTGGCTGGAATCACAGAATCGCACAGAATCCCAGACGGGCAGGGGTGGGAAGGGCCCTCTGGAGATCATCCCGTCCAACCCCCTGCCAGAGCAGGGTCACCCACAGCAGGTGGCACAGGAACGCCTCCAGGCGGGGTTGGAATGTCTCCAGAGACAGAGACTCCACCACCTCTCGGGGCAGCCTGTGCCAGGGCTCTGCCACCCTCACAGCAAAGAAGTTCCTCCTCATGTTTAGGTGGAACTTCCCATGTTCCAGTTTGTGCCCGTTACCCCTTGTCCTGTCGCTGGGCACCACTGAGAAGAGCCTGGCCCCATCCTCCTGACACCCACCCTTTCAGTATTTATAAGCATTGATAAGATCCCCCCTCAGCCGTCTTTTTTCCAGACTGAAGAGACCCAAATCCCTCAGCCTTTCTTCATCAGAGAGATGTTCCAGTCCCCTCAGCATCTTGGTAGCCCTTTGCTGTCCCCTCTCCAGCAGTTCCCTGTCCTTCTTGACCCGGGGAGCCCAGAACTGAACCCAGCACTCCAGATGCGACCTCACCACTGAACCACTGAAAAGAGCCTGAATATTTCTGACTAGTGGTTCCAGCACGGCTAACTCTTGCTGACCCATACGGACTGCATCAAACTTACAGGGACCCGTACGGTCACACACACCCGACAGAGATGCAGTCAGTGCCGTTGTGTTTTGGGTAGTCTCCTGTTTGTAACTGTGCACCTGAGCTCACTGTACAGCGTATAGGGAAAATCAAGTCCTTGAGAAACCCCGCAGGCAGAGGGAATGACGACTTTTATGGCTGTGGGGAAGTTCTCAGGATGTTTGGGTGTAGTTCTGATTTTGTGGTTGTGTGCATACCCAACACCATCAATGTGACATCTGGAGAACCTTACTGGGGGAGTTTAAAGCGCTGCAAAAATTTAGGTGAGACTGGGGAAGAGTTTAGAGAATTTAATTTGGGATTTAGCATTTTGCATGGCAAGGTTTCACTTCAACTGACGCGCGATATCAGCAATATGAGTATCTACAGTTGAGCGAGCCACCGTGGGGTCCCTTTACAGACAGTGGAAGGAAACGGGCACGTGGAGGAGGAGATTGACCTCACCACTTCCAGACACAGACGTTTGGACAAGGTGATGAGTGGGCTCAGTTCCACTGTCTGTATTTCCTCTGGTTAGCTCAGCTATAGCTATTTGCGTTCCTGTGAATTCTGCCCAACTCTAGGCAAGAGCTCACTGCATGGATGTTCATCAAATGAGGTTTTAGGCGTTGAATTGAGGGACACCTCCAGAGACCAGGTCAGGCTGCCAGTCACCGCATCTGAGTCACCCTCTGCAAATATCCATGTATGTCCATCGACTACAAAGGGAACGCCAGGCAGCTGTGCTCCAAACCCAGTCTCAAATAGATTACATGGAATAAATCCAGACATCAGTATTTTTGGCTCCCTGTCTAGCCACAGATGTTTTCTTTCTCCATCATTTTCTCTACCTTGTTGCTTGAAGACATGCTATATGCATATCAAGAACGCCTGTTAGGTGCTCTAATGTTGGCGGTGACGTTCCTTAGACTGTAAAGGGAGAGGGAAAATTAATTCACAGCACTTCAGCTGTTAGTCGTCTAATCTAACCTCCTCATTCGAGCTTCGCTATCTGTCCGTAGTGGGATGCGGGTGGCCTCCTGGTGCCGAGGTAGGTGTCTGATGAAGGCAGGATCAGTCGCCCTCTGCCCGCTCCGACGGCAGAGAGCCAGGGCTGCAGGAGGAGACGAGATGTTTAATTTTCAAGCAAGGTGAGTACAGTAAAGCCACCCTTTGCCTTTTAGATTGCAGATCATCTTTCTGTTGTACATTGGTATCTTGCCTGGCACAGCAGGATTTTAGTACACGAGTAGACCTCCCGTATCTTAACATATTACAAACGATAGCAATAATGTAATAGTTACACTAAACTCCACAAATTGTATGTAACCCAGCAGGTGTGTGGATCGTGGCTGTATCCCCGGTGTTCATTAGTCATGCGATTAAACCTTTTTTTCCCCCCTCTTTCTTCTTTGAGGCTGCGCAAGGTTAATTTTAAAATAGCCAACAAATGATCGAAAATGAGCGTACGAGTTAGTCCTGCAGCAAAACGTCCAGCTGTTTCCTTCAGCCCATGCTGTAAACGAGCCTGGCTCGTTCTCAGAGAAAATGTCGCCAATACAACCTTAACTTATCAAGTCGCAAATGTCAGTGCTGTAACAACTGAATTTAACATGGGGAGATGTTGAACAGCAGGTTACTGCAAGTTCAGCTCAAAAAGAAACCCTTCACTGCTATTAACAATTTTACTGTTCCGTGAAAAAAGAAGAAGAATGGGATCAAATAGTCATTATCTGAATTGGCCAGCAAATGCAAGACTAGAGACCAGGCAGTTTTTAGTAGGTCAGCTATCTATTTAAAGTAATTTGAATTATCTAAGGATAATTGAAATCCAGTGTTCATCCATTGCTTTCACTTTCTGGTCTTAAATGATCATATCCATAGCTCTGCCTCACATTTATTTGGTGACCTATGAGACCTTCAGCTTTCCTGTCTGTAATGGGTCACAGTATTATTTTCCATCAAATTATAACATATGTAGTCGCAGGTTCTTCAAATGCAATTGGCTTGGCTGCGTGACAGCTGGAGGGAAAGCTACTGCCTCAGTCTTATCTGGGGCTATTTATATTCAGCTCTGCAGCTTAACACTCCTCCTTTTATTGGCGTTGCTCTGCTTACCAAGAAAAAAAAAAAGCCGTTCCCTTTGGATGGGGGTATCGGTTGTTGCTTTTCCGATACGAGACGCCAACACCAGTGGCTTTCTGAAAAACCCTGCAGTGTCGCAGTGTGTGTGTTATTAGGAAACAAGGTGAGCGAGTTCCTACGCTGTCCGTAGAAGTTGGGGTTTTTTTCTAATGAGAGGTCTGAAAGCATTTAGCATTTGATTTAGCCCGCAACAGATGATTAATGCAATAAACGGCATTCAGCTTTTATTGCCACCTCTTAAAAGTGAGCGGTTAAGGAAGAGAAAGGAAATCGGTTCACGTCACAATCAAGCGCAGCTGTGCAGTCCCCCCATTTCCCTGCGAAGCTCCCTGGCACGTAGCTTATGGAGCATTTTACTTTCGTCCCATGAACGGCATTCGCAACCACCTGCATCGGTGGCACAGAGCAGAAGTTTCTCTTTGCATCGCTCGGTTAATCTCTTCTTTGTGGTAGGTTGGGCACTGGAGGTATAGCTTTGGGAGAGGTGTATCTTTAGAGAGTCCTAAGTCTCTGCTAAGGTGGAAAATCTCTGATGCCACTCCACTCCAGCTGGGTTGTTGGGACTGCAGCAAGGAGCTTTTAGGGTAAGCTCACACCAGGCAAGAGTACAAAGATGCCTAAACCTGAGCTGCGGCGTGCGAATGGCCCAGCTCATCTCAGCCCTGACGGCAGCAGAGCTGTATTAGATCCGGGCCGTAAACTGGAAGGATGAGTGGTGGGGACAGCGCTGGGTCTGCGGTCCTGGAGTACGGTGGTCTGCACGCCTCTGCCTTGCCCCTTTTCGGCGCTTTGCAGGAGAGTATTGTCGCGGGCGGAGTGAATAACTTCACTTGTAAGAGAGTAGTGAAATGTTTATTAACATAAAACAGTGATTTAACAAAGTTAGCAGTGAATGCGACAGTGTTTACGAGATTCGATGCCAGGGTACACTTGATTATTTACTGCGTAGAGGCTGGGGTCAGACAATGCCAGGGAGACCCTCCTGTTGAGTCCCAAGGTTCGGAAAGGACGCCCCGGCTTTCTAAACTCCTTCTCAGAGAGGAGTCTCGGTGCAGCTGGATCCAATCCTAGTCCCAGACTTGGTCAATGGTTTATGTCTAAAGGATTAGATATGCGCAATCAGTCCTTAGATCACTCGGCTAAGATTTCAAAGTTTAGCATGCTATTAGTCACTTACCGAGAATCTGTTGCGGCAAGGAATCTCTCAGCCTCGAGGAGAAGAACCTTAAGTGAGCGTCCCCACTCAAGGGGAGATCCTGTCGTGCAGCCGCTGCCGTGCAGGAGAGCTCAAAGGGCTCTTGGGCTGTCCGCTATTTATGGAGTAAGAGAATTGACCTACAGTCATATTCTCATGGGAACAAGATACCCAGGTTCCCACTCCAGACAGTGTTTTGGTTATGTTGCCAGCCATCTCCCACAGTTGAAGTGCAACTCATCACAACTCCCGCTGATGGCCATGGCTTGAGCAGGAGCTAGAGGGGGGGAAAAGGGAAGAGCACACCGCCACAAGTATCAGGAGCTGGATGGTTGTAGCAAGAGCTGCCACACAGAGCTGGTAGGAGACGGACCGGTGGCTTTGGCTGGTTGGGGCTGACCTGAGGGTCAGCCCTGTGTGTTGATGTTGGAGAACTTCCCAGGCTCGTAGCAGAGCTAACCAGCCGCTCTACCCCATCAAACGAGCATTGGTGCTGGTGGAAGCAACCACCTCTTTTTCACCAGCTGAAGCCTCTCGGGGTGAGGTGTAAGGGTGCAGTGGGCCCCGGCGTAGGGACAGACTGCCTCACCGTGCAGGGCTATAAATGGCACTGACGGGCTGTGACGTATGGCAACGTTGGCGTGAAGCCCCATTGAGGCAGTGTATGCCTTGGCTTCAATCTGTCTCGCACAGCTCAGTTTTAAAAATGAATAGAGAGATTTATTTCTCTCTTCTTCATTTTATTACTAGAGCTTGTGCTATCAAGGGAATCTGTCATTTGGGTCATCTCTCTCCGTGTCAGTCCCGCAGCAGCACAACTGGAGAGAGCAAGAAGCAAGCGCGTGTGCATTAGCTGAACTGCTGCCGTCCCAGGGCCTGTCGTATGGGTCATAGCTCTCTTCTGGGTTTTGCTTTGTTTTGTTGTTACCTGGAAGGGAAAACAGATGAAATATTGTGTTTGAATTTATGCTGATGGAGATATTATTATCTGGGCAAGATCTATCATTGACTCCTGTAATTCCACAGAGGTCTGGCACAACAGCAACTTCCTAAACAAGCAAGACAATACAATACAATTTTATTAGCTACTGAACTTCAGAAGCCCGCGGTATTCAGAGGGATGGAGAACAGTCGATTTCTCACAAGTTTCTCTTGAGATGATCAGTAGAACGTGATCATTTTATCTACAGGACCAGGGGTATTTCCTCGGCAGCCTTAGAAGATACGAACTGTTATTAATTTTTCTGCCTTTAGGGATAAAAGACACAGAGATTACATAGATCTGTGGTCTGTGTTAGGCCTAAGATTGAGCTCTTCCTCAGCTCAAAATATACCTGGCAACCAGAGGATATGGCTGGAAGGACGCCTGTGCTCGGACAGGAGCTGTCACCAGGTGTCCGAGTGTGGACACTTGTATTTGAGCCAGGCGTCCAGATTCCCCTTCGAGTCAGAGAATAGGAATGGGATAAAACTAAGGAGAGAAACCATAGGTGAGAAAGTGCTACTTTATGGAAAATTTGAGGTCTCCTAGACCTTCCTTTCCTCTCTTCATAAGGTCTTTCCCCTTAGTAAATTCTTCTTGTGCTTAAAGCTTAAAATATTTTCCAGAGAAGGACATTATTTCCATGTTATTGAAATTGGGCCACGAAGGAGTAGTAACTGTCCTGAGGTGACAGTAGTGGTCAGTGTCAGTCTGGAGATTGGCCCTTCTGTCTTTCTCCTTGGGATTTAGATCTCACAGAGCACTCGGGCAACTTCTTGTCTTACAAGGATTTGTCAGATTCCACCAACATCTTGGATCTTTGGCTCCTTTCTCAAACGACCCTATGGGTTCAGTCCTGCCTCTTGACTGCCGTGCCTGGGAGAACATCCAGCCTTGACCAGGAAAATACCTGGCGTCTGGCTGGATCCGACCATTGCAGGATCAGGAATGAAGCCAGACAGGACACAGGAGGGTTAACTGTGTTGCTCGCTGGAGTTAACAAAGCCTTCTCACCCGTGCTTTCCTAACTGACTTTAATGTAATCCATGTCAAGAGGTTTGGCCAAGATTGTCTGAGCTTCATCATTTCTGAACACTTACCAGGTCCTTCAGGAGTACTTTGTGCAGGAGTAAAATTCGGGGGTCATTAAGTTTCCCATTAGATCTCAAGGAGACAGGCTATCATTGGGGCAAATGAGACGTAGCACATGATTTCTGGGGTTTTTTTGGTTGTGGTTCTTTTTTTTTTTTTTTTTTTTAATAAAAAATGTAAGACTTATTAGGGACTCCAAAACTCCAGAGTTTCTTTTCCTACTATTGCACAAGAAATCAAAAGGTTAATCCTTGCGGGGTTTCAGGCTATTGTGTTGAGTGCTCCAGTTTTTGTGAATCTTTTTGTTTGGCAAACTTGCGAAATCATACGGAAACGTTAAGCGTTGCACATGTTCGTGTCTCCCTCTGCTCTCTCACGTGCTTTATCCGTCTTCCATAGTCTTTCTCTCCCCGTCCTTCTACATTTTGCACAAAATAGACATTAAAAAAAAAAAACCCAAAGCAAAAAAGGTTTGAAGTTAAGTGCTTCATATGGGATTTAAACACCTCTCCCTGCCCTCTGGCTTGCAGGCTGTGTGACACTATTGATACACCAGTGTCATGGGATCACCATGGTGACCTGCCAAATAGAGATGCGAACGCCACGAACCAGAAGTCTCAGGAGCTGCGCGGGCAAAGCTGAAGTCAAACTTTTCACTTCACTGTGACAAACCAAAACGAAGCACATCAAAATAGACTTTCATTCCAGAATAAAGGGGAAAAGCTGGTTTGATTTGGGGGATTTTTTTCCTATTGATCTGGGGTGATAAAAAGAAAACGATGCTGTGGGTTTTCATGTCACTCTAATAATGGCATCCACTTTTCACTACCAGGTTCTCTACAGACGTATTTCTTCAGCATGGGCTTTGCTGAAGTATTTCTGTGCTTTATCGTGGAGTTCGCTACACCCAGGTCTCATCCAGTGAGTCTGAGCAGCTTTTGAAAGGCAGATTACCTCTAGAACTCCAGCAATCTGTTGAATTTAGAAGGCAATTATTTTGATATGTAAATGAAACGGTGGGAGGAAAAAGGTATCAGTTTTGAAATGCAATCAAGGCCAAAGATAAAAAAGGTTTCTCATCTACTCTCCAATAATTGTTTTTTAAATGATGCCCTTGGCATGGGATACATGGCTGTTTCCTTAGCTAACTGCAGGAAAAGCCACTTGTACCATTACCCCCAAGGCTGGGAGGGAAGGTCATGTAATTCGCTTCTGCAATGGCAAAAAAATGGTGGTAAAATCTCTATTGAGTGCACTTAATGGCTCCACAGATTATTAATGAGATATGGAGCTTTTCAAATCTAATTCCCTAGGTTTAAATCCAAGCCCTGTCAGCAGCTGGAGAAAGACCTAAGGAAAATCAGTTTATGTTCTCGGCCCAGCTCCTGGAAGATGAAAAGCCGCACAACAGTTGGCACTAATTAGTGCTTGTGTTGGCCCTCTCCTCCGAAATACCAGAGGCAGAACAGGCCAGGGAGAAGTGAGCTAAAGCTGTGGTGGGTGGGATCTGTGTCTGCGGCGGGGGCCGGAGGACCAGCCGCACTCCCACCCACACACCCATCCTCTTCCTCAGGGTGTCCCATCTTGGGTATCCCGTCTGGAGCTGCCTGGCTAGGTCAGTCCCTAATTGGGGCAGCTGCTGCCCAGGCACAGAGCACAAGGACATCTGAAACCTCGTGGTTTCAGTGGACTGAGAAAGGGTGGAATAAGAAACCCAGACACAGGAGGGAAAGAGCCAGAGACAGGACCCACCATCTGACCCTCTTCTCCTGTCCTCCCTGCCTACCTTCTCCTCCTGTCCTACCTTGTGCTGGCCTCTGCTGCTCTCCACCTCTCACCAGCTGTAAACCTGCCTGCAAATTACTGCAAGTGCATTTTTCCGTTGTATTTGCGAATGCTAATTTTACCACTTGGGGTGGCCTGGATCCTGCTCTGAGATGTATTTCCCAGCAGTGACTCCACCTTAGCGTAGAAACCAATCAGGATAATAAATAAAGTTCAATATTGTACATGGAGTTTCTTCTGTCAGTGGTACTTAATCACTCCGTTTGGGCTCAGGCTGGCCTCCAGATCCCATCTGGAAAGCTGGAAGGAGAGCAGGGTGATGTCTGCAGCGCTGCGGTCCCTCGAGTGCTCCAGCCGTGTTTCAGCCATTCCGAGCTACCCTGCTCGGGGTGGTCCCACCATGCCCCGCTGCATCACTTGCTCTCCATGGTCTATCACACCAGCTCGGCCTTTTCTGCTACATGAGATGAAGACAGACCTTGGTGCAGATCCTGAGCCAGAGCTTTCTGCTCTCTGCAATTCCCTGGAAAGGAGAGAGGTATCAAACTGGTCTCAGTCACGCTAGAATCATAGAATCACAGAATGGTTGGAGTTGGAAGGGCCCTCTGGAGATCATCCCGTCCAACCCCCTGCCAGAGCAGGGTCACCCACAGCAGGTGGCACAGGAACGCCTCCAGGCGGGTTTGGGATGTCTCCAGAGATGGAGACTCCACCACCTCTCTGGGCAGCCTGTGCCAGGGCTCTGCCACCCTCACAGCAAAGAAGTTCCTCCTCATGTTTAGGTGGAACTTCCCATGGTCAAGTTTGAACTAACTTGAACTAACTGTCAAGCTAGGACAGGCTGGAGTGTGATAGGCATCCATCTATTTGGCTGCTCTTATCCTGGGGTAATATCACTTTTTCTTTGGAGTCTTTTACTTTTAAATAGTAATCAGTATCTTTAAAACAAATAAATAAATCAAAATTCTCTCTAAAAGCTACTACACCATGTTTAAGAGTGGGCAGCCCGGCTACTTGGAGAGCTCGCCCACCGCATTAATGCACGTGAATGTCCGATCTCTTCTTTCTCCATTAATCTTCTTAATCCACCGAGGGTTTGAAGGATTTCCAATTAGTGGTCATTCAATAATTTCTCCATTTCCAGAGAGGCAGAAGTCGCAGTCTGACTGGCAGCGCGAGCTGTGGCCCTGGCTCACTGAGCAGAGCTTAGATTTCGGATTATGGGAGAAGAGGGAACAATTGTGAGGTCAAGGGAAATACCTTGCTGGCAAAGGCATATAAATGTCATCCAGCTTGCAAAAGTTAAACCAAAGTTCTAGGAAGTCCTGGGATTTGTTTCAAAATGACAATGCTCAACAACATTTGCAGGTTCTTTTTACTTGACCTTTATTTTCTGAAGCTTTATGCAGCAGGCACTTCATCCTACTTAACTGCAGCCTTCCAGAAGTTAAGTATCTAACCTAAGCCCTTTGTAGACTGTAGAAAAAACAAGCACAGCCTGATCCACCTACCTTAGAAACGTCGCCTGTCTTGGAGGGGCATGAGAGGTGACAGGATAGGAGTCCTGCTGCCCGCGTTAGACTAGCTGCTTAAATTTAAAATTAATCCTACGCTGGCATTATTTTTGTATTATTATTATTAGTTTAGTCCAACTGGTCTGGAGAGAAATTTCCCTCCGAGCTGTTTCCAAGCCAGTGATATCGGACAACATGTTCCGTTAGCAAAGTTGTCTATTTACACATAGGACTGCAGCGATAGGAGAGAACATGATTCAACAGGGAAAGGTATGCTTGGGTGTTTCTCGCTTCCAGTTTAATTCTGTTCAAGTTTATCCCGGATTTCTATACTTTTTAGGACCATATTATTAAAAGACAGTAACAAAAGCCTAAAAGGCTCTTGGAGTGGTTAGGACGTTAGAATAAGGGTCTTGCAAGGGTTTTTCCACTTTTGCCTCAATCCAGAGCTCCTGGACTCATCTGTAAATAAAGGCGTAGTTCTTCTGTCAATGCAGGCTGTTCCTTTGGGGTTTTGCCACAGGTCTGTGGAGTATTTAAGAAAAAAAAAATGCACACAGCTATAATAGCGGTATTTTGGGAAGGCCCCCGGGAGGTCTGAGGAGCTGGGTCCTGGCTGTGAACCAGGGGCGGGTGAAGGATGGGGCCGGCTCTGAGGATGGAGACCTGAAGTGGGTCTGCAAACCCTGAGGATGTGCCGGGGAGGTCGAGCTGCGAGATGAATTTTTGATTTAGCAGGTTTAAAAGCTAATGGGATTCGAGAGTTAGATCCAAGGTAGCACACAGCTATCGAGCCATGAAGAATGGAGCAAGGCTCAGTTAGTACCATAAGAGCATCTTCAAGAAAAGGAAAGGGAAAAAAAAAGCCCTAGAAGGAAAGATTTTCTTTTCCTTGCGTCAGGATGGAAGGGAAATAGATTTTCTTGCTGTTGTCACAAACAGGCGGGTTGTCTGTGCTCTCTCCAGGCCTCGGTTCCCTCTTTCTCCAGCGCTTTGTCATGTCTTTTTAGACTGAAAGACCTTCAGGGCAGAGACGGTCTCTTAGAGGGATGTAGAAGAGGGCAACGGCGCCCTGATCTTGCCGGGGGCGCGCGGGTGGCACAGCAGCTGAATCCACCAGGTATTTATATTGCAAAGAGGAAAGAGAGATGGTATCTTTCAGCCAGGAGTTGTTCATCCCTGCTTTTATCAGCTCAGCTGGGAAACCGAGGGTTTCCTGCTGGTGCCACGCGCCGCAGGGACGAGTTTCTTACAGCCGGGACCTTGTAAGAGCAGGTGGCAGCTGCCATTCTGCTTCTTAACGCGGATCTACGGCCACAGCGTGAAACGGGGGGGGAAAAAAGCATGGTTTGTGGTTTAGCTTCTGTTTCTCGGCTCCCTCTCCATCTCTGCTTTCGGAGAGTCACGTCAGATCTGGGTGTTGCTGGGCTGTGTGTTGGTTCCCCGGCCATTTTCTCCTGGGAAGGGCTCTTTGCTTCCCTCTGAGCTGCGTCCCAGCCGCCAGCTAGGAAATAAACCCTGCGGCGCTGTGTTCGTTTCATTTGGAGTGATTAATACTAAAAACTACAAGTAGTACCCACGGGAAGTTTACAGGGAACGTTTTCTGTAATTAAAAATAACGCCTGGGCGACCGACCGCCTGTGGGTTATGTTACCAAAAAAAAAGTACTGGTCCCCCTCTCTGCATGTGCAAACCGAGATTATAAAGGGAAAATATTAATAGTCCGTGGATTGCCTGGCCGGGGAGGTGGTTGAGTTGCTGTTTCGTTTTACAGTAGCAATTATCTGCACCTGCTTTCACCAGTTGCACGCTCGGGTAGGTTTGGGCGAAGGGGCTGCTCGGGGAAATTCCTTGGGAACTGGAGGAAATGAAGGTGGTTGGGCAAACAAGGAGCCGAAGCCGGTTCTTGAGCGTCAAGTGGTCTTCCTGGCACGTACCCTGTGCCTCTGCCTGCTGCAGAATGGCAGGTCCGATCCTCACCATCTGGACCAATAATCAAGGCTTCATTAGAAACCCAGATTTGTTGTAAATTAGAACATGTAATTAGAAAATGTGTCTGCTAATTGAGTCCCTTTGATGTAAGCTTCAAGATGCGATGCTGATCCCACACAGAAAGGGTTTTTAATGCCTTTTATTTATATACATTTTCCCCCGTTTATTGTTATTTGCAGCTTGAACTCTTTGCTGATCAGAAATATTCAGAAATTCGTCTTGCAAAGAGCAGTGTCACTTCGGCTATTTATAAACACGATGCTGGCACAGAATGCCATTCAGCAAATTCCTTTTTTTAGGTTGCTTCTTCCCCCACCTCCCCCCGGTTTGTTTTTTTTTTTTTTATTCCCCTTCCTTTATATTTCCAACTACAAAACAAGAAGTTTCTATTTTAGCTTGCGCAGAAATGTTCAAAGCCAGCCAAGTGTTGATGATTCAGTAGGTGGCACTCCTCCCTCTCCGTCGGCTCGCTGTCGATGCCAGCCCTGGCACCACGAGAAGGATTTTGCCTTCCTAAAGGTGCTGCTACCTCTCTGGAGCGGTGGGGAACCGACTCCTCCGACTCCCGCGTTCACCCGGCATCCCAGAGCATCCTCCACAGAAAAAAACCAAACCTCAGTGCCCGGCACATTTGGTGTGGTGGTCCCAACCCCGACTTCTTTACAGCCGCTACTGGTCCAGAGCAGGAAAGGAGCTGAGCAGCAGCCCCAAAAGGGTGAAGAAGGCACCGCCGGTGTTGTCTGGGACCATGCTCTACCCCAGAGCATCCTCTGCAAGAAAAACATCAAGGGTGTAAAACTCAATGCCACGGCACATTTCCGACAGGAATACTCTCAGTTCAGCTCTCGGCGGTCCTCCCTGCAGTTTTAATTAGCGGCGGTGGCCTTTACTTAACGGGCTTGGGAAGGAACCACAGGCTCTTGCGCGGCGCTGGGCGGCTGCCGCTCCGCTCTGCCTTTGCACGGGGCAGCTGCGAGGGCTATTTCTGTTTCTGCAAAATGTGTTCGAGCTTCTCGAGAAAGGGAGCGCTGCAGACACGCAAAATCGTATTACCCTTATATAAGCCCAAGGAATTAATTAAATAAATGCATAAAAATAACCTCTCGGAAAAACAGAACAGCTAGCATATAACTTAATTTCCTGCCACTCTCTAAAATCTGCTACAGCGCAAAGCCGGGTCTTTCTAATGCTTTTCACCTTGCGAGAAAATATCTTCAGATAGAGAAGAAGAAGAAAGTTTAACCCCTGAGCCTCTGGCCTCTGTTATATTAGGGTGACAGCTTCATTCTCCGAATTTTTAAATGCCTGTAAAATAGAAAAGGATGTGGATAAAAGCACAGCGCAGGGAGCCACAGCCCCGGAGGATGCCGTGCCCGGCGCTGTGCAGCAAGAGGCCAGTTCTGCACTCCTCTGCCAAGCGCCGCTTGGCCAGTCCTGGTTTTTCAAGATGTAGGAACCAGCTTCGTGGGATCAACCCCGACTTCTTTACAGCCGCTGCTGATCCAGAACAGGAAAGGAGCGGAGCAGACTGAGCAGCAGCCCCAAAAGGGTGGAGGAGGCACCGCTGCTGTTGCCCGGGACCGTGCTCTGCCCCAGCATCGCTCACACCGCTCCAGGCGAATTGCTGCTGCGTTATCCTGAATTCACGAGGGAGGAATCAAGCAGACCCAGAGGATTTTTGCAAAGGGAAGCTGGATCAACAGGATGGATTCACCACCAAACTCTGCCTGCTCCGAGCAGGCTCAGCTCACGAGCAAAGGTCTTCTGGGGACTGCGGCGTGGTACCAAGCAGAAGCAATTAGAGCAGACCAACACGATTATCCCAACTTGCCAATAGTCCCCACTGCAGAAAATACGGTTCAAGGAGCTCTCTCTCCTCTCTAGGCAAAAGGCGATTGTTTTCCTGGATATCGGATCGTCCTTGGGGATGCTGAACATCTCCAACAGCGGCGCGGGTGCCCTGTTGGCCCCAGTGTGGAGGGAGCGCAGCAGAAATAAGGATATCGCTCTGCAGATGCCAGGGGAACAGAAAACACCCCTCTTGTCCGGCTCGCTGGGGAACTCATTCCAAACCCAGCTCAGCCACCTAGATTGCGGGAATGGCTGAGGATTTAGGTCTTAACGAAGCAAATGCTCATGGCCGCAAACCCCACTGCGGCAACAGGCTGTGTGCTGTAGTCAGACAAAATGCATATTGCTAAAGACACAAGAGCATGGCAGATGAGTTTAGTGTTCCTAATAAAAAAAATCTAATTCCCCTAATCTGTATCAAACACTAAAAGCTACATGCTACCAATTATTTTCTTCTAGTTTTAATTTACAACAATCAGTTATAATGGATGAAATTAATTCTTGGTTTAATTTTGTTGGCTCTGTGCTTAGAATCCCATTTTTTTCCATCTCCCCTTTCCCTGGTGCTGGAAATTAGCTGCATCTAGCTTCAGTGGCGCTAGTTAAGACGGAACATTGGTCCTAATTGTTTACTAATCATCACAACCTTTGGTGTAATTCACTATGTGCTGCAGCTTCAGTGTGGGTTTTAGTCTCATTAGCTTTGCTTACCCTTTCAAATTCAAGGTTTTAAAATGAAACTGATAAACATCGCCGTCAGCATCTTCCGTCAGTGCATCTCTGTGTTCATCCCTTACTCCGGTTTCTCTTTTCCTTTAGAGAAGCCTGTGGGGTTAGCCTAATTTCCAGTAGTTTAACTAGTTCTTAAGACTCTACAAGTGGTCAGACATGATAGAATCACAGAATGGTTTGGGTTGGAAGGGACCTTAAAGCCCACCCAGTGCCACCCCCTGCCCTGGGCAGGGACACCTCCCACCAGCCCAGGTTGCTCCAAGCCCCGGCCAACCTGGCCTTGAACCCCTCCAGGGATGGGGCAGCCACAGCTTCTCTGGGCAGCCTGGGCCAGGGGCTCACCGCCCTCACAGGAAGGCATTTCCTCCTGATCTCTCGCCCAAATCTCCCCTCTATCAGTTTGAAGCCATTCCCCCTCGTCCATGGCTCCCCTCCCTGCTCCAGAGTCCCTCCCCAGCTTTTCCGGAGCCCCTTTAGGGACTGGAAGGGGCTGGAAGGTCTCCCCGGAGCCTTCTCTTCTCCAGGCTGAACCCCCAACTAAATCCTGCGTACGCAGAGGTGCACACCTAAACTTGGTCTCTCCGGGGGTGGGGATGGGCACGGCGAGGACCGCGCTACGGTGCCAGGGCACAGAGAAGAAGCCGGGGAAGCAGCGGAGCCTGCCCAGGCATTTTGCACATCGGTAAGAGAGTTGAAAAGCTGTTTCAGAAGACGGTGTATCATGAATGACAAAATTATCCTCCGGGTTATAAGCTCTTGTGCTGTGCAAATCATTGACAGCTTCTCCTTCTTAACTACACTCTGCAATTTCCTGCGGCAGCGGCGGATGGGAGCAGCTGTTGCATCGCAGAAACTCCGCAGAAGCCTCCCAGCATCCAGAGGAGCCTTTTCCCTGCTGAAGGGAGCTGCCAAGGAGAGTTTTCCATCACACTGTGCGGTACGCAGCGTAATTATCCCAAAAGACCAAAGGTTGCCTTCCCCTTTTGCTTGCAGGATCGCGGTTCATAGTCAAGCCTTAACAACCTTTAAATAAAATAAACCGACGGAGCTGGCTCAGGGGAACTCTGACAGATCGTGTTCGCTTAGCACTTGTTGACATGAAAATGTTTTCCAGATTTATCCTGATTTCCCTAGAATTTTGTCGTTGCGGAGAAGTGGAGCAAAGTTCAGGCAAAGTCAAAATGCTGGTATTTTTAAATGCAGCATCTCACTTTTCTCCTTTCTACATCGCTTTTCATTCGGAATGATTATTTTTGCCTGGCAAGTGATAACGTATTACATCATCCAAAAGTCAGCTCTAGAGCCCGACGCACTGCAACCGGAATGTCAGCATTTTGGGGTTTGTTGTCTCTCTGACACCGCATGAAACCAGCGTGAAAATTGAGACCTCTGGGCAAACAAAACACCATGCCTCTGCTCAGCTTTAACAACAAAGAAATTTAGGAATAGCTTTTAGCGCCTTCCCTGTTATCATCGCTCTATCTGATCTACATGATGTGCTCGGGGCAGCGGGGACCAGGAATACTTGTACTCTTGAATGCTCGCCGAGTTAAACCGATCAAATACACTCTGCTTTTATTTGCTTTAAGTGACCGAGCTTATTTTGCCTTGGTGAAGACGCAGAGATTGTTATCGAGCTCCATTCACCCCTGCAGACGGGAGGTTGCTGGCTGTGCTCCCTGCACCGACGCTGATCTACAGCGTTGCCCAAGCTCTCACAGAGTCCCAGACTGGCCGGGGTGGGAAGGGACCTCTGGAGATCATCCCACCCAACCCCCTGCCAGAGCAGGGTCACCCACAGCAGGTGGCACAGGAACGCCTCCAGGAGGCTTCGGAATGTCTCCAGAGACGGAGACTCCCCCACCTCTCTGGGCAGCCTGTGCCAGGGCTCTGCCACCCTCACAGCAAAGAAGTTCCTCCTCATGTTGGGATGGAACTTCCCATGTTCAAGTTTGTGCCCGTTACCTCTTGTCCTGTCGCTGGGCACCACTGAGAAGAGCCTGGCCCCATCCTCCTGACACCCACCCTTTCAGTATTTAGAAGTGTTGATGAGATCCCCCCTCAGTTGTCTTTTTTCCAGACTGAAGAGACCCAAATCCCTCAGCCTTTCTTCATAAGAGAGATGTTCCAGTCCCCTCAGCATCTTGGCAGCCCTTTGCTGTCCCCTCTCCAGCAGTTCCCTGTCCTTCTTGACCCGGGGAGCCCAGAACTGGCCCCAGCACTCCAGGTGTGGCCTCCCCAGGGCAGAGCAGAGGGGGAGGATGACCTCCCTCCACCTGCTGGCCACACTCTTCTTGATGCCCCCCAGGATGCCATTGGCCTTCTTGGCCACAGGGGCACATCGCTGGCTCAGATCGGTCTTGTGTGCCGAGCGACGCCAGGGACAGTGGGAATAGATGGCACCTTCGATTTCTCATTTCCTAGAATAAAATGCCAGACACCGGGCAGTTCTACGTGTCGACCTCAGGATTGCTTCTGCATTATGCGCCCAAGAGACACGCAGGTCTGCAGCCAGAGTTTCAAACTCCCTTCCTCTCTCTCTCCCCTCCTTTTTCCCCCCCTTGCCAACCAAGATTTTAGTCTGTAGCATGGAAATACCTTTGAAATCACCCTGTCGCCGTGCAGAGCCTCGCGTGCAGATGAATGGTTAATAGGTGCAATGCAGACGTAATTACAGAGTTATAGGAGCTTTATTTATGCTCTTCACATTAAAGTGATATCACGCTATTAAATCTTCTTACCATTAGCCACTCGGTGTGGAGAGAGAGCGAGCGAGCACGTGTAAGTGAGGCAATCAGGGGAAAATTTTCTCATTAGTCTCGTAAGCACAGCGAAAGACACAAAGAAAGGTGTATTTGTCAGGCCGGGCTGTTTCGGAGGCCGGCAGAGGTAGTTTATGTACTTTGCCATTGTTCCTCTAGAGAAGTTTGCAGACGTGATTCTGATGAGCAGAGCGTGGAGCTCACCCCGGACCTTCCCTTCCTCTCTTGCGCTTTTCCTGGCTTTGGGCACTCGCCAGCGACACCTTCGCTCGGAGACCGGTCCCCTCTCGCCGGGGGCAAGGCGCTTCCAGGGGGTAGCGGGCCTGCTCGGGGCAACAGGGGATATTTTTCACGTAGAGCTTATTTAGGGAGAGAAAAGCGCAGATGTGGTGATCCGGTTCCACCGGTGTTGGTTTTGCCCGTGTTCTGCGTGATGCGAGAGAAAGCAGCACCCCCCCCCGCCTCAGCCGAGCGCCTTCACGGCCAGGGTTTCCCAACAACAGGCAGCACTTCGGAAATTTGGAATAATCCATGAGTTTGAAATTCCTTTCCAGCGCGTTAAACCATATCAAAGCTGCCTATGGGTGAGAAGGACCTATTTATTTATTTACCGCTACACATCAGTGAAATATTTTATTGAACTCAAAGCAGAAGCCTTTTCTATTTGCCGAAAAGTTCTCAAACCCCTTTTGGGTTTAATTTTCCCGTTTTTTTTCAGAACTGTCAGCAAAACACAAGGAGTATCGGCCCTGTGACTCCATGTTCACCAGAGGCTCTGTGGAGGGTTTGCTTTCTGTTAAAGGACTCTTAAAATCTTCATCTGAAATTAATAGTAGAATATATTTTTATTATGTGATGTGGAACAATAAACGCAGATGTTCGCTGTGGAATGGAGCGCTTGCTGCAGTGATATAAATCCTTGAATTCATTCCGTTTTTATCTTTTGTCAGATGTGTAAGGACAGGGTTTTGTGCATGTTTTATTCAACTGAGTTTTCACTTCGGAAACAAAAATGAAGCTGGTTTGATCCCAAATGCAAATGTTTTAACTGGATGAATGTGCCTGCAAATCCCGGAATCCAAAAGATGAGCTGGGTCACACCTCGGGGATGTTCTGATTTGGGGTCTCTTTCAGGTGGTTTTGGGTTTATAGTTACCCGTCTCCTGGATTATTTATGGCTACGATACATACCAACGCTTCGCCCTCTTCCCCAAAAAGTGAATCCAAAGGGAGCTGCTGCTGCTGAGGCTGCTTCCCAGCTTTCACGGTTGTGCCGTTTGCTCACAGCCGTTCCATGGTGTGTTTCACTTCATTCCTGAAGGAGCCAGTGGCGGGGGAGCTCAGCTGGTGGCCGCTCCGGTGGCCGCTCCGGTGGCCGCTCTCCTGGGCAGGTCTGAGAGCCCACCAAACCCTACGCAGAGGGACACTGGTGCCGGAATGAACTGGAGCTTCCAGCAGACTGGAAACGGTGTCTTGGACCAAGAGTGGTTCGCAGAGTTGTGTCGTGTCCAAATGTGAACAAAGACAGCGGTGCTGTCACCGCTCACTGGTTTCGGTTTTTCTTCTCACCCTTCGTGTGACGGTGCATGCTCCGAGGGCGGCGATGTAGACACGTGCACATCCCAGCTCCGCGCGGTGGGATGGCCGTGCCGTCTCCTGCGTGGCGCAGCCGATCCGTCCATGCCGGATTGTGCCGCGGAGCAGCAGCGCCACGTTTGCTGGGCAGGTGGGGAAACTGAGGCACGGACTGCTGGCTTTTCAGCACAGTCGGGAAGAAACCCCAGACCTGAACCTAGGCGCTCTCTGCCAGGTCTCCCCTTCCTTCCCCTGCAGAGCCGTAAGAGAGCCCAGGTTTTTAGGAGGCTACAGAGGAGCTACTGCTGCCCCTGGGCAGTCACGCGCTGTCGGGCTCTCTGCGTCTCACAGCCACAGCTTTTGGTTGTCACCTCCTTCCCTCCCCACCCCTGTACCAGAGGGCAAGGGGAGGGCCAGCAGGGCTGGGACAAGCCGCACAAAAATGCTGGGTCAAGAACAGTTTGGGAGGGGAAAAAAAAAACAAAAGGGGGAAGAAGAAAAGGCTTGTCGTGTGCTTCCAGTAAACACAATATCTGACACAGAATTAATGGGGGGATTATGCGGAATCAGCATATGCATTTCTCAAAGTGACTTTCCTCGACAGAAGGACACTAATCGCACTTTCAGAGATCAAAGCCTTTAATCAACGTTTAAGCATCTTAAGTTTGTTCCACTTTATTAAGTGAAAATAATGACACCGTGTTTTACATGCCATTAAGGAGGAGGAAGATGCCCCAGAAAAGCTGCCTCTCTCCTCTCTCTGCCGAAGTCCTCCCCTTTGTAGCTGAGCACAAAATTACCTCCCGTCCCGCGGGGAAAGGGGCTTGGTGGCAGCTCACGGAGAGCAGCTGCAAAAGACGCGCTTGATCTCCGTCACCCGTAAGCAGATCAGACGCGTCTCTCGACATGTGGTGGGGGTAGAGCCCTACGCCACGGGCACATCCGCCGCCGCTGTGTCTGTTCGGGGAGATGACAGGTAGTTCTGCGATGATTTGATGGAGTAAAACCTTCTTCCCCGCTGCAAAACACCGAGTGCCTGATTGAAATCTTGAGCAAACTTATCCCTCTTCTGCTAAGTAGCTTGCGCTGGCTGGCTGTGCTCAGGAAGAGTGAGACGTGTCCCCTTGGAAAGCGCTAAAATGAAACTTTTACATTTTCCGGTTTGAAGCAGTCTCGCTTAGAATTTCACCATTATTTTTATGATCACTTTTGAAAATGCTCAGGCTGGAAGTCAGACTTTCCCTTGGGTCCGCAATTACTTTTTTCCCCCTCCGATTTGCCAACGAAAAAGTTGTGCTTTTTTTTTTTTAAAAAAAAAAAAAAAGGTTCAACGCAATCTTTCATTTCCTATTTTAAATTACGCAGCGTTACCGAAGAGCCTTGAAGCCAATTATTCAAACGGGTCTTTGCTTTCTCCCCGCGCTGAAGGACAAATCCTGCCCTTGCAGTGGAAGAGCGGCGCCAAGGAGGGGGGAAGCGTTGCAGACCTTGTCTCTGCCCCCAGAACACGGGGGAGAACACGGGCCTCCCATTATCGCACTTATTACCATCTCATCTGCATCCAGCCCCAGTGCCGTCTCTCGTGTTGCCGTGTCGGAGCAGAAAGGTCTGATCCAGCTTTCACTCACCCTCCTTATTAATTAGGTCTCGCTTTAATAGGCTGACGGTGAATAACCTCAGCAGCGTGAGGCAGATGGGACACCAGCCACCGCTTCTGCTGTGGTTGCCGTTCGCTGTCTGGCTCCTGGCTTCTTTTGCCCCACGCTTGCCCGCTCCTCGCTCAGCCTGGCCCGAGGGCCACCGCTGCCGCCCGGCTCGGTTACCTTTCCGTTCTGGCGGGAGGTGCGGTGCTGTGCTGATGGATCCCTGTTCCTGCTCTGGCAGGGGGGTTGGACTAGATGATCTCCAGAGGTCCCTTCCAACTCTATGATTCTATGATTCTATGATTCCTATTGCCAGGAGAAAAAGGGGTTTATGGCAGATGGCTACAGCTCCCCACCCCAACCAGTAAATAAATACCCAGTGACAGAGCGATGAGCAAGCAGGATTGGAGGAGTCGGCATCGGCTCCGGCGTCCAAAGCTGCTTTGCGGGGCGCCGTTAGCAGCTGCTCTCCTCCTCGGCGTTGCTGCGATGCTCCGCTCCTTGGCAGAGCAGCCACGTCCCATGGAGGTGAGCGGCAGGGAGCCCGAGGCTCTGCCCTGCAGCTCCTGGTTTTGGCTGCGAGTGCCTGTATGACTCTTGGGTGCGTAATCTGTAAACTGTCGTAAAGGTTCTTCCACCCTTGACTGTTCCAGGTCCATCTCAACATCTCACCTGTGTTTGAAAAGACCCACTTTTTCCTTTCGGGTTTAGCTGCGCGGCTCTGCCAGGACGGTGTCCCTTCAGACAAGCGCTCACCACCCTCCCCGGTTCTTTATCGATCACTGCCGAGGCTTTTGGCCGCGCTTGGAATTTCCACCTGGCCATCCAGATGGCTTTAGAGGAAGGAACTGGGCAGTCATTGTCAAAACTCAGCGTTTGTTATTTAGCAAGCCAAACTAACGCTCTTATTAAGCAAATTGCTTTCCAGGGCCTGCAGAAGTTTGCAGCTTTGCTGCATGTCAGATACCCACAATGGTACGTTAAGAGGAAAATGAGAGCTGAGATATAAATCTCTGGGTTCATCTTGAAATGATAACTTTCTCAATGGCTAAATCTTGTTTTCTTCAGTCAGTGCAAGCTCTGTCTAGACACGCCGGCACTATTATCTCTTCCTAAACAGCCAGGCCAACGTCGGTGTGGTGACAAGGTTGCAAATTCACCCTGCTCTTGCATTCCTTCCCATCCCAAGCCATATTTGCGCTGGGTGGCATTGGGTCCCTCTGAGGTTTGTTTTTCGTAGCCGATCGTTATCGCTATCTTGCCTGCAATACTGAACAGCCTGATCTTTGCGTGTCACATGCCATTAGGTTTAAAGTCGTTTAGCAAAGACATTAGTCTGCAGCTGGATGGAACTGTCTGGTATGCGCCACTTGATTTCAGCCTTCGTGGTCTGACGCGCACTTCAGGCTTTAAGATCTTAATGTGATGAATCCGTGCCTCAGTTTACCTTTCCGACCTACTAATTTCATTTAAGAATGGAAGAAATGCGTTTCTCATCTAATCCTTGCTGTTTCAAGTAGCAATGTCCTAACTATCGGCACCTGTTTGAGCCATGGAGATTTTAAGAAAGCTGGAGAGGGACTCTCTAGAAGGGCTTATAGGGATAGGGTGAGGGATAATGGCTTCGAACTGGAAGAGGGGAGATTTAGATGAGATCTGAGGCAGAAATTGTTTGCTGTGAGGGCGGTGAGCCCCTGGCCCAGGTTGCCCAGAGAAGCTGTGGCTGCCCCATCCCTGGAGGGGTTCAAGGCCAGGTTGGCCGGGGCTTGGAGCAACCTGGGCTGGTGGGAGGTGTCCCTGCCCAGGGCAGGGGGTGGCACTGGGTGGGCTTTAAGGTCCCTTCCAACCCGAACCATTCTGTGATTCTATTTTACACCTGGACAAACACCCACACGTGCAGGCACAGCCCAGCGCGCGCACGTCAGCCTCCGAGCGGAGGGAGGTGCGTGTGGCTCTGCTGCCCGGGGACCCGCTCTGCCGGGGACTCCTGTTCGGACAGGCCTTGGCTCCCCCTTCTCCCCGCGCACTGCGCCCTTGCTTCAGAGAGCTATCGGAAGGGTTAGTTCATTAATGCTTGTAGAAGGCACCTGAAGTGGAAAATTGCTTATGAGCGTGCCGTTTGGGCAGTGGAGAAGAGCTGTCGTGCCAGTTCCCTGCTTCCCCTGAAACTGTCACCTCCATTTGGAGTTTGCCTTTTGTAGCGTCTGAGCGTGGCCGTGGATGTAACTCCCACCCTGAGCTACCCGGCGTCATCTGGGCTGGCCCTGAAGTTACAGACAGCAGATGTTTATCTGCCTAAACAGGCGGAGTGAGATTTGTCTGTGGAGATTTGTCCATGGACAGGAGATTTGTCTATGAAGGGAATGAGAGAAATAATTGACTCCAGCAACCTCCCTGCACGAACCAGTCTGGCCTGGTGGCCAGAGCACCTGAGCAGCGGGGGCTGCCAGCGCAGGCAGGGGACATCAGCTCCCCACCTCTCCTTTGCACCTTTTGAACCACGTGGAAAAAGAGGGGGAGAAACGGTTTTCTCTCCCACTTCTGACAATCCCACTCTTTACCTCTGTGCATTCATGACACGGGGCCCAGGACAAAGCGAGCCAAGCTTTCCGTTTTTTCCACCCAGTACACGTTTGTCTGGTTTTTGTCTCTGTGTCGGTCGGTACAATGACTGATGGGCTCACGCTCGGTCCCAAACGCCGATGGCGGCCATTGCTCCGACGTCCCCGCAGATCCCGGACCTCGCCGGCACAGCCTGTTCAGCAGCTTCTGCCGCTCTTCGGGCAGCGCCTGCGGGGACCCGGCACGCCGGCGCCTGGAGCAGCGCGCGGAGGGCAGAGGCAGCAGCCGGGGCCGCTGTCGTTCCTTCGCGATTCGTGTCTCTCCTTGGCAGGCGGCTGCACGCCTGTTAAAACCCATTGCTGGGAAGTGACGGGGTTGGGACACGCTGCCACGTCGGCTCATCATCGCTTTTTGTCACGCAGCGACCTTGGCAGGTATCGAGTGTCTGGCAGCACTAAAAATACCAGCTATTGCTGTCTCTTAGGCTGCAAAACCGCGGGGCACCTGTGCAGACACGGGGTGTGCCAGCGGGGCGAGGCTCTCCAAAGGCTCTCCTCCCCTCCTGGCGAGGCAGTGTCTCTCCTCTCTTCCGCAGCAGCTCCGTTGTCTTGAGCAAAGACCTTTTTCAAGATGAAAATCCCCTTTTGGGGGGGGATGGGAGAAAGCCATGGTGACAAGATTTCAGGAAGTGTGATTTAAGGGGAGATACAGAGAAAGAAAGGGGAGGAAGGGCGGGATGGAGGGATGGGTGGATGGACGGATGGGTGGGTGGGTGGACGGATGGATGGATGGATGGATGGATGGATGGATGGATGGATGGATGGATGGATGGAGGGACAGGCACTGGGCTAGGATGGCAGGAGAGCTGAAGGGCAAGAGCAGGCCTGAAGAGACAAGATGGTCCAGCCAAGTCAGCAGTGGTGTTGGCAGAAGGCTCGGCAGGCTCCCGTGGCTCTGCTGCTTTTTCACACTGACTTTTTGCATTCTGTTCGTGTTTCTTTCTATTTCTACACCTGGAGCGTGGCCAGAATGAGAAACAAGAAGGGGAGATAGAAAACTTAGTGCTTTTCAATTAAACAAGAGGCACTTTGCCATTGTAAGCGAGCTTATTTAGACATTAAATCAAAATCAAATGCTTGCACCATCAGTGCTACTTACAGTCTGATAATTAATGATGGCTTTCCCCAGCGAAAACTCTTCTGTGTTCTGTCAGCACCACTGTACATCTTTGATCGAAAGCTTTTTAAGTAGTTTCAGAAGCTGGATCTGTAAAATAAAAATAACACGTAGTGGTAATTCTCTGCCCAAGAAATAAATAATAAAGGCTTGTAACATTTAAGTGTTGGATGTCAGCTAATCAACAATTTCGGCATCATTGCGCGGTGGTGAGCTGAGAAATGGGAGAATGAAGGGTTTTCTTTGCAGTTATGTGGAAACTCTTTTACATCCCTCTGATAGTGTGAAGGAGTTTTAAAGCAGATGTAAATTATTTTCGCCTTGTTTTCAGGACCTTTTCCATAACCTGTATGATGGAAAGGGATCTTGGTGATAATGAAAATGAAGCTCAGGTCTTCTTATAGAAATAGAAACCATCCCAATTGCATTTTCCCTTCCCTCTGCTAAGTGTTGGAAGAGGATAGAAGCAGAAAGGGAGGCAAAACTGCGTGCAGTAAACTGTGTGCGTTACTCTTTCCTAAGCAAAAGTCCCCAAGGTCGTATCCCACCAGGGGCCCTCAGCAGCCAGAAGGTAACCTGGACACCTCTGGAGCTGGAATCATGAACTGCTGGGAGGAGAAGCTGACTGCAGGGCTGCAGGAAGGTCAGAAACCTCAAGTTGGGATGTGGCTGGCAGGTCTCAGCACCCCACCAGTTCCTCACCTTTCCTACAGGGTTTGGACTGGTTTCCATTCACAGCTATGCCTTTCTTTCCATGCCTTTCCCCCCACCCCAGTCCCTTCAGGAGCAGGTAGGAGAGCGGTCTCCTTGCTCACCCCTCCATTTGGAGGTAGAGTGAAGTCCCACCTGATGCTCTTGAGCAACATGTGCCTCCCCTCTCCATGCTCAGCCCCCGCGGCGGCGGGTGTGAGGACAGCATCCCGCACCCTTCCCTCTCCCAACCTGTCTGCTGGAAGGAGTCTTCTCTTCTCCCATCACCATGCTCAGCAGAGTAGACAGCTGCCAAGTGCAATAATTAGGCCTCACCTCACTCTGCCTAGCACTGCCAGCTGCTGGTACAATTAAGCTGCATTATTACTTTCTAAATTGAGAAACACTTCCCCTCCTCCCGTTGGTCCCCTCCTCCTTCCTCCTGCTCCCCCATGCACGCCGTGCGATTCGCCATGGTGCAGCTTCAGCGCTTCCCAGGGTTTGAGCTCAACCAGGACCTGCCCCTCCACCTGGTTGAGAAGGTAAATGGGTTTCTGCTCCACAGTGGGGAGAGGAGGGAGATGGAGCAGTGAGTAACCACCGAGTCTTCCTTACAACCTCTGTCTCCTCTTATCACCTTCGAGAGGATCAACGCCGACCAGATGAAAACTCTTCCCGCACATCGTCTTCTGCCTCCCTCAGTCCCTACGGGGAATGTTGTCCCCATCAACGCCCCGAGCAGGAGGGAAGGGTCTGCCCAGTCTGCTGGCACAGCTGCTTGTGCGATCAGTCGCTCGCCCCATTAAGCCAGAGTAGCGTTAGACAGTAGATCTTTGTGATTTTGGTTCACGTGGACCGAGAGTTTGCGTTTGAGATCAGGGTGCAGATAATGGGAGCAGCAGACTCTCCGAAGCGGTGGTGGAAGCCGGGGGGGCACGCTGAACCCCAGCAGCTGGAGGAGCGCACGGACCTTAAACCTCGGTGAACAACCAGGACTAGAAGCAGAAAGAACAAACATGGTCTTTGCCTTCGTTTGTCTGCTGGTACGGAAAGGGCAGGAGGAGGGCGTACGCTCTGGGTAGTAACAGCTGTGTTTCAGTTTGTGGCTGGAAGCAGACCCGCCATGCGATAAGGGCGGTTTCATGTTGTTCAAGGGAGAGAAACATCTCATCTGCCGCAGAGGACGGGCCATAGCGGGTGGACTCCAGCATCTCCAAAAGAAACCACGTGGCCTGCCTTGTGCTGAGGTGGAAATAGTTATTAAGAACAATTTCTCATTTGGCAGTCATTACATCTCGCGCTAGAAGACCACAAAATGACACGACGCTGCAGTAAGCAGCCCATGACGGACCTATTCGTTCTTCCCACTATGGTTAGATTTGTTGTTAGTTTCCTTTTTTGATTCAAATCTGGTTGAAATGATTGGAAATCATTAAAAAAGCATGTTGGAGCAATCGGGACGGGACGTGGCATGAACAGTTTGTCATGTTTCCTCGGTCTGCGTGAGAGGACAACGGGGGGAGTCTGAAGCACTGGACTTGGATGCTGCTCACTTCTTGTCCTCGGCGTGGGAATTACCCACTCATTGAGTCTGATGGCTGGAGTAACGAATTCTTGACAGTGGGGGTTGTTTGGTGGAACGGAGCGACAATAGGTCTGAATTTGTCATCTGAGGGGATTGTAATCACGGTAATTAACAGTGTTTGTAGATTTTAGGCTGGCTGGCAATAAGATTTTTACACAGTGTATCTTCTGCAGAACGATTTCTCTTACTTCAAGCAGATAAAAACTGACATAGGTTCAGAATGACTTGGAAAATCAATAAGCAATAAAACTTAGCATGAAAACAAATAAATTATCCCAATCAGAGAAAAGACTGAGAGACCGTCAAACTAGTTAGACAGATGAAGTCAAATGTCACTCCAAGAGATGAACAGTTGCTAAGGCAGAGATGCCAGGCTCCCTTTCAAAATATTTTCTCAGCCTCTTTCTCTCTTTAGGATTGGGCTTGCTTCCATCTGCCAAACTCCGTCTGAATCAAGCGGAAAAAGATAGACAGCTTACAAAATGCCTCATCTTCCTAGAAGGTGTTTTCCTTCGTATTACTTTTCCGTGGTGAGTTTAAAATGCCCTTTGGGAGCTGGACATACTGCGGTCCTCCACCCGCATCTCTGCCGCCAGCGGCGCCGCAGAGGGACCGCTGGGACTGGGGGCCGTAGCGTTGGCCCGGCTGGAGACTTCGTGTTGGAAGGTGTCACGTCCCGCTCTCAAGAAAGAGGGGGGGGAAGTGAATTCAGGTTTGTAAATCCCCAACGGCACGGACTAAGGTGAGATAAATCTCAAGGTCCACATAGAAACGTTTATTAGCTTCCCCAAATGATTAGTGTAGGTCTTAACAAGTCCACGCTAATTGGTGAGGTGTATAACAAATTACGGCAAGTGGTGAGGTGTGCATCGTGTTATTAGGTGTAGGACAAGGTGTAGGACAACTTACGGCAAGTGGTACTTAAGGTTGTTACTTAACAACTCTAACCGTTCCTTAACAATTCTAAGGGAAAAGAGAAACTGAGGGACAGAGAAAGGAAAAGACAGAGGAAAAGACAGAGATAAAGAGATCACCGGTCCTGGTTCCAGCGTCTTTTTCAGGGAATCTTCCCAGGCGTAATCTTCTTCTTTCTTGGGAAGAATCTTCCCAGGTACTATCTTCTTCTGTTGTTTCTTCTTTGTTCCCCCCTAGGGGCACTTATTTTCCCCTTTTATGTTTGCTGAATGAGCATCATCCACCCCCCTTGCTGAGGACAGCCTCCTCTCGGGTTTCTCCCTTCTCCCAGGTGACGTGTAGCGTGGTTCGGGTGGAGAGACGAGTGCCATAGTCATACGTGTTTCGCATGGTCTCTATAATCTTCATTAGCATATGCAGGGTGTGCGCTTTCATATGCATTTCTCGGATAACGAAGCAAAGGTCACTCATCGGACACAATGGCCTCGAGAACTGAGAACTAGCGAGCTCACCACAGGAGTGGCAGAACTGTCCTGTCTTCACAAGGCAGT
Source organism: Larus michahellis (assembly GCF_964199755.1). NCBI lineage: Eukaryota > Metazoa > Chordata > Aves > Charadriiformes > Laridae > Larus > Larus michahellis. The sequence goes on along the minus strand of NC_133914.1, from coordinate 5,873,056 downwards.
TCTCCCACACTTTCAGGCGCCAGAAGTGTGAGCCTTATCAGTTGTTTGAAGGCCAGGCCTGCGTTATTTATTTCCTTGCGAGCGTTTGAGGCGTTCCATTGAAGGCTTGGAGGGGCTCCTGCCCCTCGGCAGGGAATTGACAGTCCGTCTCTTACTGGGGGGAAGCTGGGGCTCACCCTGGCGTAGGGGGCAGGACCGGGTTGGAGGCCGAGATACCGCTGGAGGGCTGTGGGGACCACCCGTGCCTCCGGGGTGTCACACCAAGGTTGCTCCCTGCACGGCGAGGCACCAGGAGCGCGCCTGGAATGAGCCAGGCTGCCTAGGCTGGGAATGGGGAAACCACTCGTACGGATGATGAACTAATTAAAAGATTAAAATGCACTGGAACAATTGCAGCTGAGTGTCTGACTATAACCTTCAACTCGGGCTTAATTAGTACATAAACCTTGCTTTGCGCCCTGTGCAAAGGAGGGAATTTAATGTGCTTGGACTTGTCTTTTCAACCTACCAAGGAGGGTACCAACATCTCCCCCTGCTGCCGATCCTCCCCTCCCACGGCTGGGCTGGGATCATCCGTTTATATCTTATGGGGCACTGAATACATTTTAAGACTAATAATCGGGCAAGTGTCGGGTGCTGCACGTCGGGAGGAATAACCCCCCCACTCCAGTACAGGTTGGGGGTGACCTGCTGGAGAGCAGCACTGTGGAAAGAGACCTGGGAGTCCCGGTGGACAACAGGGTGACCATGAGCCAATGATGGGCCCCTGTGGCCAAGAAGGCCAATGGCATCCTGGGGGGCATCAAGAAGAGCGTGGCCAGCAGGTGGAGGGAGGTCATCCTCCCCCTCTGCTCTGCCCTGGGGACGCCACAGCTGGAGCGCTGGGTCCAGTTCTGGGCTCCCCGGGTCAAGAGGGACAGGGAACTGCTGGAGAGAGGACAGCAAAGGGCTGCCAAGATGCTGAGGGGACTGGAACATCTCTCTGATGAGGAAAGGCTGAGGGATTTGGGTCTCTTCAGTCTGGAATAAAGACGTCTGAGGGGGGATCTTATCAACGCTTCTAAATACTGAAAGGGTGGGTGTCAGGAGGATGGGGCCAGGCTCTTCTCAGTGGTGCCCAGGGACAGGACAAGGGGTAACGGGCACAAACTGGAACATGGGAAGTTCCACCTAAACATGAGGAGGAACTTCTTTGCTGTGAGGGTGGCAGAGCCCTGGCACAGGCTGCCCAGAGAGGTGGGGGAGTCTCCGTCTCTGGAGACATTCCAAAGCCGCCTGGAGGCGTTCCTGTGCCACCTGCTGTGGGTGACCCTGCTCTGGCAGGGGGTTGGACGGGATGATCTCCAGAGGGCCCTTCCCACCCCTGCCCGTCTGTGGTGCTGTGATTCTGTAATTTAAGTCAATATGGACTGCGGTAGGAATGCTGCTGGGCCTAGATGCTGGCAGGTGTTGCCATTATATGAGGAAACAGTCTCAGACAGTTTCCAGCAGCAGAAGAAATAATTTTTATTGCTCATAATTGTATGTTTTTATCTAATTTAATCGCTGGATTAGATCGTGTATTTGGTTCAGCAGAATCACACCATGCTACGCTCATTCTGAATTTGACCCTCTGGCTTTACGTGGGCTAACCCTGTGGTCATTAATTATGGTGGGAGGAAAGAATAATCCACTGGTGAAAGTCCAGCTGGGTGCTGGAGCAGAGCTGGCCAGGCTTTTGCTCTTGGTGGCGATTGCAAAATATTTGGGGGTTGGCTTGGTAGGAATTGCGTTCTCTCCAGCTTTTTTAGCAAAAAAAAAAAAAAAAAAGAAACTGAATAAGAAATCGTTCTGGCTTGAACAAAACATTTGCTTCATTTAGGGGAGATCGTGAAGTCTTTGTTGTTCAATTGTCTAGAAAGACGTTGAGTAATAAAATCCCATTTCAAAATAAAACATCACAATGTTTTGATAAGGGAATTTGAAGCGGGGGAAGGGGACCGGCGAGCTGAAGTGAATGAACTCAGCACTAGCTTATGATATATTCCGGATTTACCAGAATCTGGGTTTTTTCAACCTAAACCAGCTGAGCCCAGCTGTACTTGGAGGTGTAACCTCAAGTCCTTGCCTGTCACGGGCTCCTTGGTGGACCTCGGGTGAGCCATTTCGCCCATTAGGCCTCAGTGAAGGGCAATTTCAAGAGAAGTTCCAGGGACAAAAGTAAAAATCTGTGTTTTTCACAAATCCATATAGTTTTTGTGTCTAATCCAACGGTTTTATTTACATCAGTTCTTTTTGCTGTCGACCTTTTCATCCTTAATTGTTTTCTCTCTTTGTAAGTTAATTGAAATTTTGAATTGGAAAACCAGCCTAAAGAGAAAACCAGAGCCTTTCATTAGGAAAATGTCGAAACAGGATGTTTCGGATTTGACAACTTTTTTAACATGGAAAATTACAGAGGGGTCAAGATGGACCTTTTCCTTTGAAAAGTTCTGGTTCCAGCACGTCAGCATTTCTCCAGGGGGGAAAAGATGAGGGAATTTCTTGGGAAATCTCTGAATATTTCTGGTACCTGCAGCAGCTTTTTAAAACCCTTTCACATACTTTCACTTTTACCCTCCCACACACACTGCTGAGAAATAAATCCTTTGGAAATGGAAATCAGGCTTGAAGTAAACAGATTAGTAATGGTTATTTGGTAACACTTTATTAATTGAATGTCCTAAATACATTTAAACCTAGGCATTTAATTTAGATTTATGAGGATAATTTAGATTTATAAGAATCGTTATTATACATTAAGTACAGTAAATGCCAATTGATTTTTATAGACAATATTTACTGAGGTGTAACCACACTGCAAAATTTAATTATCTCCACACCTAGTTAAAAGGACAGTACAAAGGTTTCAGAACCAGGACCTGGGGTAAAGGCTGGCGAAGATGGGAGCCGCTCCTGCTCATCTCACCTCAGAAAGCCAGCCTTCCCCCTGCCCCGTGTCTTCTGGAGAAATTGCCATAAACGGCAAGGAAAAAGCTCAACGTGCATTTTCCCGTGGGAAAATCTTTCGCCTCGTTGTTCCCTGCCTGTGGGCTGCAGCTCCCGGGCAGTTGCCCAAGGACGGAGAGGTTGGATGTTGAAGCCGGAGCTGGTCCCCTTCAGCATCCTTTTTGGTAGAGGGAAGCGTAATGGAGCCCAACAAGTATTTCCTGCCACTATGGTGCATCCTTCGGCGCCATTCCCACCGCCCAGGAGGAGAACTTAATACCTTGTAGCATTCATTATTTTCATTACCTCTCACCGTAAAAAGGGCCAAGGAGCATGGAAAGCGATGCTGGGGAAGCCAGTGGAGTCAGCGGTCATGAGCAGAAGAGGACATTTCTGACTTCTGCCATGGAGAAACACCGATTTATCATGCTGGGAACGCTGGTGGGAAAGGAGCCATGTCAACACATCTCCATATTGGGAGAAAAATTTTATTTTCAAGTTGTCGGGTGTGGTTTCCAAAACAGAAAGTGTAATCCTTTTGTTCCAAAGGACTTTTTATTTTGCCGTTGGGTTCTTTATATAAACACGCTTTTGCCATCTGAGCAGCTTCCGTTTCCTCGTTAGCCTGTGTAGGAGCTCGTTCATAAATCAGGTCAGATATATCTTCCTCTTCTCGGGCACAAGCAACCCAGAAGTTTGTGCCTGTGGGGCTGCGGGCCAGAGCCGGTGAGAGGGACCACAGCCGCTCGGGAAGGAAAGCAGGGACCGTAATTCCCCAAACCACAGGCAGAGCCAACGTTTGCAGCAAGGTAAAACACGGCCTCAGTAACCAGTTCTGCGGTTCCCAGTCCTTCAGTGGGGGGAACCCGCAGCGAAATCATTTCCACTGCTGTCTCGCAGGATGGAAGCCTCATCAGCAGCAGCGACAGCCTGGGTGGGATCTCTCGCTGTTTCATTTTGCACAAATTTTTACAAACATTTGATTCATTGGCAGTTTAGGAAGGTTCATGTTCCGTAAGCTCTGCTGGGAGATTTGAGCAAGAACGAGCCCAGAATCTCAAGCAGAGGCCGATGAGTCTCACCTGGGTTCGCGTCAGCCCCATAAATCAGCCCAGACGCTCAAACAAGTTCATGAACCTTCAGGAAACTTTAAACGAACCTGGGCTGAATCTCCAGGCTCGATGCACGGTTCTCGTAGGAAATAATTCACAACACGCAGCTCAGAGGGCAAGATAATGATTTCTAAAGCGGAAGTAACATAAAGCGTAGCTATTATATGGAATAAACACATTTTTAATGCCGTTATGCTGAAGACTTTGCTATTGGAATCTTCGAATGTAAATTTGCCTGCTCTGACCACCGACTTTCCCCACATTTTTCTCTCTCTCAAACACGACAAGTACCGAAAGCCGCCAATTCTCACCCAAATATAACAATAACCCCAAGTGTTTTAAAACCTCTGCAAAATCCGGCCCATGCTATATATTCTGTATCGTATCTCTTTAAGATGCAATATCGCGCATTTTCCAGATGAAAAGGGATCCACTGCTGCACGGGGTAATTTCACAGCTAAATTGCTCCGCGGTCGTAAGGAATAACAGCTGAGCTGCAGGGCAGCGCGTCGGGCAGGGGACGAGCATATGGCGGAGGGGGCGCCTTGAGCGGAGAGATATTGTGCACAGGGAATCTAGCGAGCGAATGAGATGATCCTGTTGAATCCGTAATTGAGATAATTACTCGGAAGATGGGTATTGAGTTTGCGGAGGAGGAGCTTCCGCGCATGTGCCGGTGCGTCGGTTTGTGTGTTTGGGTGGATACGTGAATATTTGAGCTGACTCACTGGTGGCAGTTGGGGACCGGTTGAACTCAGTGATGGTGCTTTTAAAGAGGCCAGGCTTTTATTCCTGAAAATGTCAGTCTTTGTATGTAATATTGGAGAGAGAGCGGCAATTAAGGTGGACTTCGGGAAGGATCTCAAGCAGAGGCCAATGAGAGTCTGCCCAGAGAGGTGGGGGAGTCTCCGTCTCTGGAGACATCCCAAACCCGCCTGGAGGCGTTCCTGTGCCACCTGCTCTGGGTGACCCTGCTCTGGCAGGGGGTTGGACGGGATGATCTCCAGAGGGCCCTTCCAACCCCCATCATTCTGGGATTCTGGGATTCTGGGAAGGAGCAAGGCTGGGTGTCCACATCACCATCACCTAGAGGGAACAAGGTTCCCTCTGGCTCCTTTGCAAATTCCTGGGATAACGGGAATGCAAATGAGAATCACAGTCTAAAATACTTCCTCCTGGACGTGCTCTGGCCATGAAGTTGAAAACTTTTTCTGAAGTCTTTGGAAATCCAGAGGAATTCGGGTTTTACTTTGTGGCCGCGCTTTCCTGTGTTTGTGTAGTACGGCCTGGATGGGAGCAGCAAAATCTGCTCTGCTCTGGGGAGGGCAAACGCCCCGGCTCCGTGTCCCGGCCACGCTGTGCCGAGCCGTTCAGCGGGTGGGCTCAGCACCTGCGCAGCACCCTGTTAGCAGGGACGTGCCCTTGTCGTGCTCCGGGACCCAACGTGGGCAACCCTTCGTGGCAGGTGGCCAGAGGAAGGAGAGCAGGAGCCCATCTGTCACGAACACTTCTTCACTGTCTGCCATTCTGGTGCGATTCTGAACGATAACTGTTTCCCATGGGCTTCTTTGATTTTACTTCCCGGAGCATCCCAAAAATTCAAACCCTGGCGCAGGACACGCAGGCACAGCAGTGGCGGGGTTAGAGCTCGGTGGCTTTGCACAAGAGCAATGGGCACCGGCCCGATGGACCAGCCTTATGCTGATAGCAATTTACTGCCCCCCCCGCCCCGTATTCTGGGTATAAACAAGCAAAAATGATACATGGAGAGGTCAGCAGCCCCAGAAGGGAGGTTTTTCTTTTTGTTGGCCTTGCAGAGATTGACCAGGCAGAAGAATAAAAAGAGAGATAAATCTACTCACGCACACAAATATTGTGATGAAAATGAAGACAGGTCTGTTGTGCGAATGTTGTGAGGAGCACAGAGCACTGGGAACATGTTCCAAATGTCAAATGGATTATACTCCAGCACCCTTATTGTTTCATATAATTCTCATCTAATGTCACCCCTGGCAACAATAATACAACTCTCAATATTCGCTTTGGTGTAACCTCCCTGAATATTTTTAAGCAATGAGGAAATTGCCGGGGGGTGGGGGGGGTGGGGGGGTGAGGGAAGGAGGGGCAGGCGGGGCGGAGGCTGCTCTTGCACCCACCACAAGGGTGACAAAACAGATCCCCGAATTAAATCCATCAGAAAGATTGAGTTTGCAATTTCAGGGTCCCCGACGCCTGCGCTGCTGGAGCCTGGATAGGCTCGCGTCTGAGTTTTAATCATGAGGTTTCTCTCCATTGGAATACAATTAGGGAGCCCTGAGCTTGAAGCAAACAGATTGGAGGAGCAGAGCGAAAGCAAAGGCAGTAACATGAAGGGGGACAAATCATCTTAATTTTGCCCGGCTGAACAGAGCTGTCATATTACAAGGTCAGGCTGAAGCGAGCTGATTTTGTGGAAAGGAAGGATAAAATGACTATAGAAAGGTGGAAAGTGCAAAGAGGCAGCATGGGCTTGTCCTCCGTTATTTTATTACTCTTCTGACCCCAAAGGTTTTCATAAAGTTGATTAACAGTTACAGCAGCCAACCCCCGGGGCCCTAATATGGCTGTTACTCCATCCTCCTTCCAGGCGCGCTCCGGCTGCTGCCTGCAGGGTGTTTGCAGGGTGACTCGGCAGCACCGTCACCGGTCCTTGTCCCCCTCGCGCCCGGCAGAACACGGGCAGCAGGGCGCAGGCAGGGAGCAGGGGAGGGCACAGCCCCACCGCCCCTGCCCAGCACCGGGGATCTGCTGAGCAGCATCTCTCCTCGCCTGCCGTAGGGTCTGCCTCCCTCCGCCCCGGGCTGGGTCCGTGGAAAGGTTTCCCGGATTATCTCACTGCCTCCTCTCCCGTGCCTACACCATTGCGCTGGAAGAATCAGAGAATGGTCGAGGTTGGAAGGGACCTTTCAGATCATCGAGTTCAACCATCAACCCAACACTGACAAAGCCACCACTACCCCAAGTCCCTCGCCACCACGTCTGCCCGGGTTTTCAATACCTCCAGGGATGGCGACTCCACCACTGCCCTGGGCAGCCTCTTCCAACGCTTGACAGCCCTTTGGGTAAAGATGTTTTTCCCAAATATCCATCCTAAACCTCCCCTGGCGCAACTCGAGGCCGTTCCCTCTTGTCCCATCGCCTGTTCCTTGGGAGAAGAGCCCGACCCCCCCTGGCTGCCCCCTCCTTTCAGGGAGCTGTAGAGAGCAAGAAGGTCTCCCCTCGGCCTCCTCTTCTCCAGGCTGAACCCCCCCAGCTCCCTCAGATGCTCCTCACCAGACTCGTGCTCCAGACCCCTCACCAGCTCCGTTGCCCTTCTCTGGACACGATCCAGCACCTCAGTGTCTTTCTTGGAGTGAGGAAGAGCCCATCCTACATCCACCTCCTGTGCGAGGCTTCTCTTTGTCCATGGTATGGGAGAGGGGACAATATTCTGTGTAAACGCTTTGAGAAGCTGCTGACAGACACGGTAAAACTTGGGTTTCGGTCTACTGGGAGTTGCAAATAAAGCACTTCTCCTCCTGCAGGACCTCATCTGGGAGGCACATGGGTGTCCAGGCACTACAGATGGGATCAGGACAGTTGTACCCTTTTCCATGCAAAATTTCACTGGCCAGGGAGCCACTCAGCAGAAGGTGAGAGGGGGGTTAGACCTACACACGAAGACGTAAGTGGGAATTAGGAGCATTCGAGGTTTACTCAGTGCAGGCTCTACTTACTCTTCAGAGCATGAACAAAATCTCATTAAAGTCAGTCACAAAGTTTATGTCCTGTTGCCCTGAAAGGAGGTTGACTCAGACAAAATCCTTGTACAGGAAGAATGGAAAACATTTCAAAGCAATTAAATCAGAGGGAGAGGCTTTGCCTTTCGCTGTATTCTCCGAGGAGTCTCCTGGAGGAGATGCTGCAGTCTGTTTCAGATTGGTGCCTTCATGCCAGACGCCCAGACCTGGGAATGGGCAATTTGGGGTCCATAGTATTTGTAATCTCAGTGTGTGGCCTCTCTTTTGTGTCCTGCTGTCTAAACTGATTGCACAGTGTCTTATTCCAAGAGCCATCATATGTGACATGGGCATAACGTTTCACTTCTTATTTCTCCCTTAAATTATAGGAGTTTCGCTGAGCTCTATGATTTGTGTGGTGGCTATCGCAGGCATCAATCACAGCTTGCCTTTTCCCCTCCCATCTCTAATGCCACAGGGTTTCTTTCCTTCCCTGCTCTCCATCCTCCACAGACCTGGTGTGAATTAAAGAGGCTGTGGCTCGTGGAGGAGCTGGAAGGACAGAGCAAGGTAAAATGGTTAGAGGTCTGGTGTCAAGTGGGCGTGCAAAAGAGGAAAGTGGTGTCAGTTTGTCAGTATTGTGTGGTTATAATCTGAATGTCGTCTCATGGTTGTCTTCTCATGTTTCACTAGAGTGGTGATAGGACAGGGATTCAGGAGATTCAGTGATTGAGGAGCTCCTGCCCTTCTGTGGACTCCAGCACGTCGTAACCCCACTCGTGTCGTTACTTGCCCCATCCCCTTTATTCCCTCTCTTTGGTTACAATTCTTGGACCGAGTTTCTCCCTGATCATAAAATGGTTGGGAGCATACACTTTGTGTAGGATCTCTGTAGCGAAAGGAGATGCAGGCAGGACCTGCATAAGCATTTCAGGCTTGGACCGTGTGGTGAGATAAATCCCACCCAATGTTCCCTCATCAGCCAAGGAGAACAGAAGGGTGCCCTACAGGAGCCAGGTTGGGTCCTCAAATGGTCTCACGCTGTCTGAAGACACCCATCTCTTGCTATTGACTCCAGAGGCCAGCTGCATTCACTCGCTTCTTAATTTGGATGGTTCGGTGAAGTGCCAAAGCTGCACCTTGAAGAGCGGGAGTGTGCCGCAGGCTGCATGGGTCATACCCTGCAAAAGGGCCTTTGGTTGGAGCTGGGATCCCCCGACAGTACCACAACACTGATTTTCATCGTCATAAACATGTACCAGATCAGACTAACGGAGAATTAGGCTATTAGAAATCTACCGTTTTCTTTAGAGGGCAATTTCTCCCTTATTCTCCCTGCCGAAATACAGCTGCTAGCTTTGGCCCCAAATAATCTTCAGCCTGCAAGAGCTGATTGGATAGATAATTCTGTCGGAATCTCTCGTGGAATGTTGTCCCTTTCTGGTGAGCGGCCCAAGATGATTTTCAGCTTAGAGTAATCCAGTGGCAGTACCCAAAGGGATGCCCTTTCTCTGCCCTTGGTCCTCCCGTACCGCTGAAAGGCGGCAACGGCCAGTCACCTGCAAGTTGTTTTGATGCTGCTGGTGTTTCTTATTCTCTTTGCCGCTGCCTGAGGGTACGCACCAATCTCTTAATACATATATAAACATTATCCTTGTTAATCCCTCGGAGAAAAATAATATCAACAAAACTTATTACCATTTCCTGTCTGGCTGACTGAGTAATGCGAACCAGATGATGTTTATATTTAAAAAATGAAAATGCCAATAAAAAAAGTAATTTTAAAATATTCACCTCTTGGTATTTTCCTGTTGCAAATGGAGAAATAACAGAGACGTGCTACACCTGCGTGTTAAAATTCAGCAAAGACGAATGGTCTCTATTACAGCAGTCGCAGAAGTTACAACCATGATGGCCCCATTTCAAAGTGGCACTCCTCATTTTAAGCGCATACCTAAATTTTAAGTATTTCTGTGGGATGAGCTTAATAAATCAAGAGCTTGTGAACGATTCTGACAGGAGCAGGGATCAGAGCTACCAGGTCCCAGCTGTGCCCTTCACAATGCTCAGCTGGAGAAAAAGGTCTGTTGCTGGGAAAAGCTGGTGTAACCCTTGTCTGTTCAGGAAGAGCACACTTATTTACACAGATTTACATAGTTCTGGAACTCAGTCACCCCTAACAACAGCACAAGATTGAAATAAGGGGAAAAAAACCCCACTAAAATCACACTTAAACCCCTCTAAATAGGACAAAAGCACAGCAGTACTGTGTAGCTGTGGGAATGGCCCTCTGCATGTTACGTCTTGGGCACTGAGAATCCACAGCAAACACCATCGGTGGATAATTCTTGTCGTAGAATCATAGAATGGTTTGGGTTGGAAGGGATCTTAAAGCCCACCCAGTGCCACCCCCTGCCCTGGGCAGGGACACCTCCCACCAGCCCAGGTTGCTCCAAGCCCCGTCCAACCTGGCCTTGAACCCCTCCAGGGATGGGGCAGCCACAGCTTCTCTGGGCAACCTGGGCCAGGGGCTCACCCCCCTCACAGCCAAGAATTTCTCCCCTCTTCCAGTTTGAAACCATTGCCCCTCATCCTATCGCTCCCCTCCCTGACCCAGAGTCCCTCCCCAGCTTTCCTGTAGGCCAAATTTGTCCGATGCTTATTATGAAATCTATATCTCACCAGATGCTAAGCTCAAAAAACTCTTTCCCATTTCCTCCTTTCACACCTCCAAGGCTTCCCAAAGTTTTCAGCTTTCAGGCTATAATTATTACGGGTTGATCCCTTCCATTAGTGGATCCAGTATTATTTTGTTTGCTTTGTGCCTTTAAATTCTGTAAGCAAAATCCTTTTTGCCATTTTTGGTCACGATTACAAAAGAAAGAATCATGAAGCACTACAAACTGAGTGGCGAAATTATAAATCAAGGGTGCCCGTCATCTTCCAGAAATGAGAAAAATCAGGCCGCTTTTCTACCATGATGAAAATAGAGCTCTCCGTTGCCCATGGCTTGTGTCGCGTCTATCAGACCTCAGCCTCTTCTGTGACTGTGAACTGGCCATCGCCCAGTTACAGTGCTGGTGCAATTCTCCCAGTAGCGGAGGTTTTTCTTCGAGCTCCACTCCAGCCATTTGTGCGCTCAGACGGGGCTCTCAGCTCGTTTGAAAAAAAACAATCAGCCGGCTTGCCTTTATGGTTGTGGAAAGAGCCATGTTTAAAACACTGCTGCTTAAAGAAAGAGAGACAGCAAGATGCTGGTACGAATTCCTCTTTGGCCGGGGTATCTGGTTATGCCTGTCCGCCTGGCTAGCTGATTATCTATCTGTCTTTCTAAAAATAACAGATGGGCTTAAAAAGTAATGTAGAAAGGGTGACAGTCATTCGGCGGGAGGCCTTGAGTCCTGTAAATCTTATTGGAGCTTTTCTGTGGGGACCAGAAAGGGTTTAGCTTTAGCGCTGGCTCCATTGAAAAGGGTGATTTTCTTCTAGTGAAAGCCCCGTGGCAACCGAAGGGCTCAGGCGAGGCAACGTAGGACACAGGAGGATTGGCGCCATCCTATTAGGACGAAACCTCTCCAAATCAGGCACTGTCTCTATGAGACTGGGCTGTGGACCGTGCTCACACGCCTCCACCCGGCTCTTGAAGTAAGACAACAAGGGCAAAAGGCTAGAAAAGCTGATGCACGTCCATGGTCTTCCTCCCCTTGCCTCATCCTCCCCCGGCAGCTCCGCCACCCAAGGCAACAGCAGCAGGGTTAGAAAAGTTTCTTGCAGTCATTGGAATAACAAAAACTTCTCTGGCAGGCGCACATCTCCAGCGTGCCATGAATGAAACAATTAAAAATGATAAAAGGTCTATCTTGGTTCTGAACACTCCGGTTGAGTGAAGAGATAAGTCCCCCTTTCATTCAAAGTCATTAACGGCTCAGCAATTTCAATGCCGTTTCCCATCGAAATGTATGAATTTTTAATCCTTTAATTGCATGTTATCCTAAACACCACGTGTGCCGCCTTCTTATTTATCCGCTTGCTTTTGTTGTTACAGGTAAATGCTTTTTTGAACTCGCTTTTATGGGGGGGGAAAAAAAAAACCAACGCATTGTTATCTCTCTCTCTGCAGGAGGACAATGGGGGCTGCCGGCCCCTGCCGGTGAATGGCAGCGGAGGGGTGTCTCCAGTGACTTCTCTATTCGGAAGCTGCCTTTGGATGAGACGGGCTGCGATCCCGGGATCGGCGTGGAGGCCGGTGAGAAAAGCAAGGTTGTTTTTCAATTCTTCCCGGTCTCTGAAACGGCTTTCGTGATAACAGAAAAATTAATTACTAGGGAGATTGCTGAAAGAAAAATTCCGCCGATCCGATAACTGTGTTCATTGGAGACATCTGTTTGGTTTTATTTCGGAAGAAACTCCTGTGTTTTGCTCTTGGAGCTGTGAATGGCTGGTAATACAGCTATTGTTGCAATAAATATGCATTCATTTCCGACCTCAGGAACATTTATGGTGCTTTGTCTACCCTGAGTTGAATTTTTAGGAGACTGAACACAATGGTTCCTGCCAAGATTGAGATCAAATTTTTTCAGCGTCTGGGGAGGTTGGAGCCAGGGATTAACTCTAGATCGCAGGCTTCGTAATTATAATAGGAGTCATTTAATGGAACTAATCAACAGAACAAACCATTCCTAAAACATCTGACATTTGCTGGGAGGACAAATGAGCTGATTTTTCTTGTCGTGAAGGATCTCGCAGTGGCCCATGGTGACACGCATCATATTTATTTCTGAACTGTCTTCAGTAACTTTCCTATTGTGGATAGATTTGTTTCTTGCCCGTGAACTAAGAGTAAATAGTCTGTGAAATTCCAGCCGAGTCGCAGATTTTGCCTGAGATGCCGTTGCTCTGCCTGTTGCATTTTTACCTGTACTTCTACAAATTCGGTCTAAAAAGCTGTTAAATGAGAGCCCTGATGGTCTGCACTCACCTTGCACTTTGCCGCAAATTGATGAGATAAATTTCAGGCCGATGAATAATGTGGGGGATGGAGTTGAAGGCCAGAAGGTATCACAGGAATTATTTAGATGATTTCCTCCATCGCACAGGTCACGCATGGAATAATTCCTAAGCTGGAGGACATTAGTCTTCCCATTATGCAAGACGTACTGGTTCAAAAGGTCAAGTCTCTGGCAAAATTCATGTGTCACTCTTGCGTCCTGTGCAGGGAGGGAGGATATATTTGGATCTTGCAAGAACACTTCTGTGAACTGAGCGCGCGTGTCATAAACCTGAGCATTTTCCACCATACTTGAGCCTATTCCTTTCTTGGAGCCAGACTTCCAGGGTTTTTACGAGAATCTGAACTGTCCATGGAAGACAGAGGGCTGAGGGGATGGGGGTTGTGGGTTTTCTTGCAAAATGGGAACGCGTACTGCTGCTCTCCTTGCACGTTTTTGTTGGACTTGTGATGTGTGTTGTGAATACGAGTGTTGCAAGACTTTATTATTATTATTACTTTTTTTCTTTTCTTTGACCTGACTAGAACTTAAAAGCACCCAAAAAAGCTCAGAACTGTGCATTCTGGTCAGATTCTGCAGATTCAGCTCATCTATTGAGAATTTGGATAAAGGTTGGAGTCTCGCACTGATCTGAAAGCAAACATGACTATGAGGGCAGTTCTGCTTCTGGCTAAATAGTCTTAGTTGCTGAAATCAGCATCGAACCACCTGGTACTGTGTTCTGTCTCAGGATTTGCCGTAACTAAGATCTGAATTCACTAACATTTACAGTTTTTCACTGCTTTTTTGGCCAAGAACGGGGATTAGTAGCTGAAGCTGAAGGCTCTGCTTGTGTTTTAGTTGATCATGCATAAAAAGGCACAACGTATAAAACTTCTTCAAGGCTCTGCCCACCCTTGGGAAGACAGTTTTATTTTGAACTGGATCGTTTGCCTTCTCTTACCGTAGCATCGTTCCGTACAGCATCTGGAGAGGAGTTGTGGCAAGTCATGAGCCCTGGGTGCGAAGCTCGTGCAGATCCCCATGAGCCACGTGGCGTGGACCAGAAGCCTTCAGAACAGGAGGGGCCTGGATCTAAGGGATCCAGGAAGGCAAGAGGAAAAGACGTGCCTTGTGTGATTTTGTAATTTAGTGTCACAGAGAACAAGCAGAAACATCCAGTGGTTATCGCCACATCTGGACTTAACAGATGCATTTTGCAGCCCTGCCTTTAATTCCGTCTGACACATACAGACGCGATAACACAGGGCCAAGCCGAATCGGGTCCTGAGATCTCCTTGCTAATATCGGTGGTAGTTGGCGAGCCTCTTATGGATTCGAAATGTTAAATGCAATAAAGAAAATGTTTCCTTAAGCAAGCTATTCACAAGTCAAGACCAGATGTATGCTTCACGCTGGCTAATATCCAGCATGACATGGCTGAGCAGGTATACGGATATTAATGTCTTTGTATTAGGATGCACAGTAAATATGATTCCAGCAATATCACAGGGACCAATTGGCTATTAAGCTAGAGGCTAAATTTGTTTTTTTTATGTTGCAATAAATCTTACTTTTCTACAAAGCCTAGGCAAATATTAAATCAAATCCCTTTCTTCTCTCCCCGCCTTTTTAGTTATTGATTGGGGGTATTATATATCAACTAACCACAAGGAGAGCATGCCATAACTTTGATTGATGGCCCGTATATTTCTGGCACTAATTCTGTGACAAGTGCATGCTTTGCTGCCCACCCTTGTCTGTGCTTTATGGCCGTGGCCTTCTCCCCTGGCCGATTCATGGTTTAAAAGATGGGAACAGCATGAGGCATGAGGTCTTTCTAGGTGACCTTCTGCCCAGGGTACCCTACTGCGTAGGACAGGCAAATACTCACCCCTCTCCCAACATAATGTTCCTCTATGCAGAAAACTTGCTTGTGAGAACAGAAGGAGGGAAAGGAGGTAGAAGGTAGAGCAAGAGCGAGGGAGAGAGATAGAGGAAGAAAGAAATATAAGCAAGGAAAGCTGCTAGGTCAGAATAGAAAAGGTGGGAGTCTTCCAAAGAAGATGATCGGAGGGCTGGAGCCCCTCTGCTGTGGGGACAGGCTGAGAGAGCTGGGGGGGTTCAGCCTGGAGAAGGGAAGGCTCCGGGGAGACCTTCCAGCCCCTTCCAGTCCCTAAAGGGGCTCCAGGAAAGCTGGGGAGGGACTCTGGAGCAGGGAGGGGAGCCATGGGACGAGGGGGACCGGTTTTACACTGAAAGAGGGGAGATTTAGATGAGATCTGAGGCAGAAATTCTTGGCTGTGAGGGTGGTGAGACACTGGCCCAGGTTGCCCAGAGAGGGGGTGGAGGCCCCATCCCTGGAGACATTCAAGGCCAGGCTGGATGAGGCTCTGAGCAACCTGCTCTAGTTACAGATGTCCCTGCTGACTGCAGGGGGTTGGACTGGGTGGCCTTTAGAGGTCCCTTCCGACCCAACACAGTCTATGATTCTGTGATTCTTCAAACAAGACAGGTTGAGTCCTTCTCCAGGGTCAAAGAAGTCTCTGTGCAAATGTGGGTTGCCGCAAAGTGTTATATCTGTTACCTTGATGCACTGAGCATATCCGTGGTTTGGGATCAGTATCACCTACTAATTTATACGTCCCTTTTCCTGTTGCCCCCCGCTACAGCCCACACCGGTCAATGTCCGAGATCCTGTTCTGAATCCTCGTTGCCCCATTTCTGCTGCTGGGAGGAGCCAAAAGTCTCCCTGCAAGTGTGTTCCAGGTCTTTGCTGAGGTCAGGGAAACTGGTGGAGGAAATCATTTCTCTCACGCAGTTATTTTTGCCGTATTAAATAACAGAAGGAAGCGCTATTATGAAGATAACATAATTCAGACTCATCCCTTAGCAGATTTCACTTTGCAGGGATAAATTTATCCCCATCGGATTTCAAGAGCTGTCCACTGCTGGTTCCTAATGAATCAAACCAGCTCTGGATAACAATAATTTCTACAAATCTGCTTATCTGGGCTAAATGTTTATCCCTTTAGCTGCAAACCTCTTGATCCAAAATCATTGTTATAAAACATAAGCAGGGAGTGTCTGCAACAAGCATGTAATTGAAAGGCACTTATTTGCTCAGTTGTTAAAACATTCAGCAGAAAACCGGGAACGGGAATTGAAGTGCCGGTTACCTACAGATTCTCCTGTTTGATTCATTTCTACAAAATAGCACATGGGAAGCTTTAAAATCACTCCTTATAAAAAAAAAAAAACAAACCAAAAAACCAAAAAAAAACAAAAAACAAAAAACAAAAAAACCAAAACCTGAAGGTACTGGATGGAAGCCATTTGGTGAGTGTGGGACACGAGCGATTTGTGCAGTGTGATAATACGCCTGCTGGTGAGATGAACAGAGACTTTGAATTGAGACCCAGGAATAAATCATCAGAGATGGGAGAACATGGGTGGAAACAAAGACTCTAAAATAAAAGCCGTAGAAACATTACAGTGAAGCAAAAATACTTGGGCTAGATCGCCGTCTGATCTCGGAGAGATGAAAAGTGCTGACTACGGTCTGTAATTAATCTGTTGGGACTGGCGTAAAACACCTCTGGCTTAAATTGTGACATATGGTGTAAAAGGACTGATCAGAGTGATATAATGTGATCAGACTCACATTATGGTATTTGGCCCGCAAAATCATAGTCATCTACTTCCAAGTAAACGCCGTGAAGGAAAATAGCAGGGGACATTCCAAGTGGTAGCTGTTAGCTGGCCGCGCGGGAAAACCATCGTGGCGACACGAGAAGATTGCCAGAGGTTGTCTTTGCAAAATGCCTGTTTTGTCGGTGAATTTAATGAAGCTGAGAAACAATGCGCAATGCGAGCCCCGAAGAGTCTCCTGCAGATCCTCCGTGTGAGGCTTCTTTTTGCAATCCTAGACAAAAATATTGCAGTTTTCATTGAGGCCCACCAGAGAAGGACAGTGTCTGGAGGAACCAGCTTTTAGTGCGTCGGTAGGGAGAGCTTCAAGGGTTCTCCGGGTGGGATTGGGATTCCAAAGTCACCCGTCGGGCCGGGGACGTGACAGCTAAAGAAAAGCGTTTTGCTGAAAAGTGGGGTTATTGGAGTGCTCAGAAACGCCCTGGGCCAGCGCTGCCGCCCTTGCGTTACTGCAGGAGGGACCGCTGGGCTGTTCCCAGCTGCTGGTCATGGCGAACGTGACGGGACGTGAAGTGGCAGGTGGCCCATTATTTACCATTATTTCAGGTAGACTGGACCTATGTTATTTACAGCTCCACAAAACCTAACAGTAAACCCTTGGCTTTCATTCATGTGTGTCACTTGGCAATTTGTCTACATTGGATATTGCTTCAGTAGCATTCCTATAAACAAATTAAGGGAGGAGAAAGCAACAAATGCAGCTTAAGACTAATTCCCCTCCACCCACTGAATCACTGAGGGCCTTTAAGAGTGTTCAAAGCCAAATTACACTTCAGTGCACAGGATTTAATTTGCATCTGCCAACTTCAGAAGGGGGATTTAGTTGGATAGGGCATTTGCATTCCATAAAAGGAGTTGATCTCTAATTAAACTAATATCATGTCTGAGTTTCCACAGTGATAACTGGGAAGACAAAACATGCAGGTCTCGGCCGGAGGAAGGAGCAGGCTCGGTGCACAGGAGGAGAGCGGGGCTCCTTTTAAAATGCTGAATGCAAAGGGGCATGTTTCAGTGTGTTGGGAGAGGTTGCCTCTTCTATAGAAACACTCGCCTTGTACTTACGGAGCCGTACAAGGTCTCTGCACCGTTTGTACAGCACTTACGCTCAGAAAATGTGTATGGTCAGCAGGTGGAGGGAGGTGATTCTGTCCCTCTGCTCCGCTCTGGGGAGACCCCACCTGGAGTCCTGCGTCCAGCTCTGGAGCCCTCAGCACAAGAAGGACACGGAGCTGTTGGAGCGGGGCCAGAGGAGGCCATGGAGATGATCCGAGGGCTGGAGCCCCTCTGCTGTGAGGACAGGCTGAGAGAGCTGGGGGGGTTCAGCCTGGAGAAGAGAAGGCTCCAGGGAGACCTTCCAGCCCCTTCCAGTCCCTGAAGGGGGCCTACAGGATGGATGGGGATGGGCTCTTTGTCAGGGAATGTAATGATAGGACGAGGGGGAACGGTTTAAAACTGAAGGAGGGGAGATTTAGATGAGATCTGAGGCAGAAATTCTTGGCTGTGAGGGCGGTGAGCCCCTGGCCCAGGTTGCCCAGAGAAGCTGTGGCTGCCCCATCCCTGGAGGGGTTCAAGGCCAGGTTGGCCGGGGCTTGGAGCAACCTGGGCTGGTGGGAGGTGTCCCTGCCCAGGGCAGGGGCTGGCACTGGATGGGCTTTAAGGTCCCTTCCAACCCGAACCATTCTGTGATTCTATGAAAATGCACCCGTTCGCTGTGTTCCGAGGGGATTTTTCCTGGCAAGGAGAAACTCCGGCGCGGTGTGGGCACACTCAGCTCCTGTCGCAGTGACTCACGGAGCCGAGTGCCCCACGGGATTGGGACTCTTTCCCAGAAAAATTATAAAAAATCTCCTCTTCTGTTCTGCATGCTCAAGCCTTTCTTTGTATGTGAAGTAAAAACAACTTTCTATTTTTGCTCTTCAACCTCCATTAGGACACAGCTTGGTGTATGTCCACAATTTTAGTCACGTCAGTTGAGCAAGAGTGATGTGATGGCTTGCAATTAAGTCAAATAAGTCGGAAAGTGCCCATGTTTCTCGGCATACCAGCATTCCCAGGCCCACCCACGGGATGATGCTGAATAATCCTGACAGCCACATTCCATTGAGCAAGTACAGAAAAAAATATATCAAACAGCTAGGCAAAGATCCATTTAAAAATTTTCTTTGGTTATGCTGAATCAATATGGTTTTTTTTCCCTAATTCCTGCTCAATGCAAAGAGGAAGCTCTTTCAGGACAGCTCAGGCCACAGGAGACAGAAGTATTTCTTACCTACCATCAAACATTCAGGAAAATCAGTAAACTGTGGCAATTATTTTCGCAGATCAATAGATTTTGAGGCCAGATAGGAACGCAATTGCAACCATCAAGTCTGATTTCCTGCCGTACAATGTCGCAGAGCGATTCCTTTGCTGAGCCCGACAACACAGCTTTAAACCAGAACGTATCTTTTAGCAAGACATCCCATCTTGACTTAGAGACAGCAGCTGGCAGAGAACGAACATCACCCCTCAGTAAGCCCTGTAATCATAAATTACCCACCTTGTTAAAACATGGCTATTTATTTCCTCTTTTAATTCTTCTAATATTCATCTTCGAGCTACTGAAAGCGGTCCGCTGGGTTAGTGAGCAGCAGACCTGCACCTGATAGAGGCCGTTCTTCTCCTACAGCTTATTTCGGGTGGTGATCAAATCACGGTTTATGAACCTGTTGGAGCGGGGCCAGAGGAGGGCTACAAAGGTGATCCAAGGGCTGGAGCCCCTCTGCTGTGAGGACAGGCTGAGAGAGCTGGGGGGGTTCAGCCTGGAGAAGAGAAGGCTCCGGGGAGACCTTCCAGCCCCTTCCAGTCCCTGAAGGGGCTCCAGGAAAGCTGGGGAGGGACTCTGGATCCGGGAGGGGAGCCACGGGACAAGGGGGAACGGTTTAAACTAGAGCAGGGCAGGTTTAGATCAGACATTGGGAAGAAGTTCTTTCCACTGAGGCTGGTGAGACACTGGCCCAGGTTGCCCAGAGAGGGGGTGGAGGCCCCATCCCTGGAGACATTCAAGGCCAGGCTGGATGAGGCTCTGAGCAACCTGCTCTAGTTACAGATGTCCCTGCTGACTGCAGGGGGTTGGACTGGGTGGCCTTTGGAGGTCCCTTCCAACCCAACACCGTCTATGATTCTATGATTAGTAGCATCATGCAGGTCCATTCTGAAGCCGTGCTTTCGTTGAGGACCACATGTCATGTACGCACGGAGTGGTGTCTACATGAAACAGAGGTGCTGGGGCAGCATCTGAAAGTCTTTGGTCAGTGAGCGTCCGTCTGTCCCGGCAGCAAGGGAGGGATGAGCTATGCTGTGATTTTTGTGTGCCAGCCCAGACTGCCAGCCGCCCGCCCGTGGCCCGTTTGCCCCCAAACCCCAGCCAAGAGGAAGGTTAGTAGAGCAGCCCCGTCAGGCACGGAGGGAAATCCCAGTCTCATTAAAAGCGAGGAGGTTTGTTTTTATCTCTGATGGGACTGACATTTCATTTGGAAGCTTTAGAGATGAGAATATTCAGTCTTGTTATGCATGCTATGTACAAAAACTCCAGTTTCTGATGGGAAGCCCAGCTCCGGATCCTTTTACGTAGTTAATTTTAATATCATTTTTTATTTATTTCACAGTGGAGTGCATCTGGCTTCCAGTACTTACCCAAGTAAATATCCCATTTCACCTCTCTCCCAGGAAACAGAAGTACATAGATCAAACCAAGAAAGACGACTGTTTATTTTTTTCCCTTGTGACTCAAACCTGTGCGTATGCCACAGCGTGTGGCATTTTCCGCTCCTCAAAGAAAGCAAAAATCACACATGACATTAAAGCTGGGTTTTCTAGAAGTTAGTGTTTCTTAAGATGAAAGCACCCGACCAAAATATCCTTTGGATAGGAATAAAACAGGTAACTCTTCAAGCTAATGAGATATTTGTGGTCAAGTTCTGATCTCTACTACAGTGATACGCATCTGGGCTAATTCCTTACAGAAGATAAAAGCCCTTGCTGTGTCTGGTGGGTAAAACAAATTCTCTCATGATATAAGCCAGTTTTTAAAAACTCCCTTAGTAATCAAAGCCTCCCAAAGTCTCAGGATTTGCTTCCTGAAATAGCCGGAGGGTGGCGTGTCCCTGGAGCTCCGAGGTCCCCCCTCGCCAGGGGCCCTCACCTTCCATGGGGCTTCTCGGGAGAGGAGTTAGTGGGTCCCAGCTCACAGCCTGCACATCCACAGCCATTGCTGTGGGGAGGAGGGTTTCCCCTTCAAATCTGCTCTAAGGGGGAAAAAAAACCCAGAGTTTTTTCACTTTCTAGGAGAAGACAGACAGACCCTGCTCCCCTGGGAGCTAAAGCCCCTGACTCCCACGCCTTGGGCCGGCAACTCAAACCCACATCACAGACGAAATGACAAACGTCACCCAGCACAGAGGCCCAAGAAGCACAAATGTCTTCTCTCTTGCTTTTTTCCTTCCCCGAAACGGTGTATGGGAGCCAGCAAAAGGGGAGGAGAAACCATCTTGTTCTGGGCGCCGCAGGGCAGCCGGCCTTGCACATGGCGGTTTCTTGCTAAATAAATAAATAAAGGGGAATTGTAATTGTGGCTCAGCGAGCCTTCAGAATTATCCAAATATGCAGACTTCCTCATGGAGGGGGTGAGGAAGAAAAAAAAGGAAGAAAAAAAAGAAAAAGGCAACATGGTCAACATGCTTTGCATGCTAAGGCTCCGCTGTTCCAGCAGGCTGCGGGAGGAGATTATAAAGCCAGCCTGATTTCACAGCAGGATGCAGGGGGACATGGAAGGGGGAAAAACTCTACCTGTGCAATTCCAATTAACATAAATTAGCAGGGTCCACACTCCAGAAACAAACAAACAAGCACGGCATTGGTGGGAAGCAAGGGCAGCGCAGGGCCAGATCGCTTCTCCTTCACTGTTGAAATTGGGAAGGCGCAAATGCCCCTCGTGTCGGTGGGGAGGAGAAGGGATACTGAATCCATCCAGAGAAATGCCTTCAACCCTCTACAGAGGTTCAGTGGTTTGTTGGGCATAAGGGGAGGGGGCGTTGGGTGGCACATTGGAGCTCCCTGGGTCAGCCCCGGAGCATGAAGAGTCAGCAGAGGTTGGATTCATCCCACCTGGATCCAGCTGTCTGAAAACAGAGCTCGAAATCAGAGCTAGGCACTCCCAGCTTCTTCCGTGGTCCTGGGAAAGAGCCCGGTGCCTCTGGGAGGTGACATCTCACCAGTCCCCTGCCAGATGCCAAACGAATCTCAGCCTTAGGTTCTGATTTCAAGGGCTGTTGGAGCTCCTGTAGCTCCAGCTGTGGGCAAGAAGCTGAACCCGGCACGTTAGCCATCCTGCGTATAACACCAGGCAGCTGTTTGCATCCATAGGTGCCTCAGCACCTTGACAAACCTTCTCATTAGATGTTCCGAGAGGCTGATTCCTCACTGGAAAGCGGAGACGGTGGCACTTAACCCTTCTCTAAACGCGCGATAGGTGGCAAAGCGTGTTGGCAGCAGAGTCCCAGGGCTGGATACGGGCGCTGGAGAGATGGAGTGTGACTGCTCCTACACGCTGGCACAGTGGAGGAAACTCAGCACGAACCGATTGCTGGGGCTGTCGTGGGCAGATGTGAACGACTGCCCTGGTTTTGGAAAGGGAAAGGGAGCAAAGCCGGAGCTGTGACAGGAGGTGGCTTCCTGGACCTGCTCCTCTTGTGTACCGTGCCTTGGCTAGAGCTCCTGATGGGGTGTCAGCAGCAGAGCTTTGGAGGGGTTGTGAAAACAGACATTTCTAGTCTGGCAGCCTAAAGATAAACAGAAGAGGTTCATATTCAATTCCTAAAAACTCCAAAAACTTGTGGCCGGATGGCCTCGCACCAGCCTTCACTCCAAAAGGAACAAAATGCCATGGATCTCGCTTTCTGCAATATCTTATTCCGGCACGGTTCTGACCCCAGCCCCAGCTTCACTCCACAAAAACTTGTAGGTTTCAGGAGCTTTATAGACAGAGCCCAAAAAATCGGGAGTAATTCGTGCAGTGTGCGGATTTTCAGCCCTTGATTCATATCCTCAGATGGAGACCTCAACAGCACTTTATTGATTTACAACCAGCGGGATCAGGTCTCCTTTTCATGCGTAAAATATAAAAATTACTGCTTTCGCTACCGCTGGTGTTATCTCCAATTAGCTGCACTGACATGATTTGTTCTCCCATAGTCTTTGTTGCATAACTAATCGCAGCCAATAAATATAAACACAAAAAATAATTAGCTTAAATCAGCTAGCCGTACGCACCAAGCACATCCATTCAATAACAGCGAGGACAAGCAAACTTCCTGAGATTATTACGTTTTATTTTTATTTCCATTTGGGGTTTGGGGTTTTTTTTTTGGTTTTTTTTTTTTTTTTGCTTTGGGTAAAGTTGGGGGGGGAGGTGCGCCTGCAAGGGCTGTAGCTATAGCAACGTACACCCAAATAAACGATATTGGCGCTCTCTAGGCAATTCAGTGTTTAATTCCATGTCGGTTCTATTTATCGCTTCATTCCAGAAGATCCTAACATTGTGACATTCCCAGAGCATATGTCTGAGAATTAATGAAATATCGAAAGAAGCCTCCAATAAGGGCTTTCTCTTGCAAGGGGGGAAGATGAGCAGGGACCCTGATGCTGCTTCTTATTCTTAATAGCGCTAAAGATGCCCCCCCAAGGACCAGCTCGCTGGCACTAACCTAATAGTGGTAATTGATGGGGACTTAATGTTGTTTCTGTGAGATGCTCGGGAGCTAAACTGAGGTGGGCTGGCTCAAGAGGACTGGGGAGGAAAGCAACGGCAGCTTTTATCCAGTCCCCAACCGGTGCCGGGTTGGTGGCTCAGGAGAGACGTGGGGAGGATGGGCTGGTGGCCCGGGGACAGGCAGGCGCTCACCGAGCCTGGCAGGACCCCAGGTTGACTGCGGGGTATCAGAGGCAGCAGAGGTGTCCAAGTCCTCAGGCCAACAATGTGCGCTTGCAGCCCAGAAGGCCAATTGTATCCTGGGCTGCATCTGAAGAACCGTGGGCAGCAGATCCAGAGAGGTGATTCTGCCCCTCTGCTCCGCTCTGGGGAGACCCCACCTGGAGTCCTGTGTCCAGCTCTGGAGCCCTCAGCACAAGAAGGACACGGAGCTGTTGGAGCGGGGCCGGAGGAGGCCACGAGGATGATCCGAGGGCTGGAGCCCCTCTGCTGTGAGGACAGGCTGAGAGAGCTGGGGGGGTTCAGCCTGGAGAAGAGAAGGCTCCGGGGAGACCTTCCAGCCCCTTCCAGTCCCTGAAGGGGGCCTACAGGAAAGCTGGGGAGGGGCTGTTTGCAAGGGCATGGAGCGACAGGACGAGGGGCAATGGTTTAAACTAGAGCAGGGCAGGGTTAGATCAGCCATTGGGAAGAAGTTCTTTCCACTGAGGCTGGTGAGACACTGGCCCAGGTTGCCCAGAGAGGGGGTGGAGGCCCCATCCCTGGAGACATTCAAGGCCAGGCGGGATGAGGCTCTGAGCAACCTGATCTAGTTACAGATGTCCCTGCTGACTGCAGGGGGTTGGACTGGGTGGCCTTTAGAGGTCCCTTCCAACCCAACGCAGTCTGTGATTCTTTTTTTTAAGTCCACGGTTGTCCTTCTGGGCAATTCCTGTCATCACCAAATGACAGAGAGGTCTATTTATTACCAGAAAATTTCTTGGCTGCCTTGCTCACCTACTAGTGCACAATGCCACCCAGCCACAACGCTGATGCGAAGCAGTGCCAGCGCGCACAATGCAGGCACTCTCGGCTTTTATTTAAAAAGGAACTGGACCTTTACAGCCTTTGTAAAGAAATGCCTGAAAATGTGAGCAGCTACACAGTGGGCTGAGTGTCTGAGACAGCAGATAAAGAGAGCCCTCTGTTTATTATCTCTGCAGCTCTCCTGGTATTTCAGCGGCTCCGATGACTCGGAAGGTAGACACAAACTTTTTGAATGTGTGGGATTAGTGCTGCTGCCCGTGAGATGTTGTCTCTATGACAGCTATCCTTTTACACTTAATTTTAAAATTTGCTGGGTTTGTGGTTATTGCCTCTTACATCACCCTCTTTATTTCATTTGCTTTATTTCCCCCGGGGCTGAGCTTTGCCAGCAAAGTGTCCACCTGCAGGAAAATCACAGCAGGAACCAGGTGCTGGGAGTGATTCTGCTGAGGCTCTTTCTGAGCCAGGTGAAGATTATTGGAACCCCCCAAGTTTCTAAAACTGTCTTTTAGTTCATACTGGCATCCATAAATCTGCATGCTTCTCGGAACTGTCCAGGCTGCCTGACTCTAAAGAATAAGACTAGAAATCTCAAAGGAAAGAGCCTTTCTCATGAGAACCTCTGCACTTTGTGTGCTCCTCGTGATCACAACGGTGAGGTGAAAGAACG
Organism: Larus michahellis; assembly: GCF_964199755.1. Classification (NCBI taxonomy): domain Eukaryota; kingdom Metazoa; phylum Chordata; class Aves; order Charadriiformes; family Laridae; genus Larus; species Larus michahellis. Next base: position 5,848,079 of record NC_133914.1, on the reverse strand, counting down.
TGTAATGAGCCCGGGCCACGAGCTCCTCGATGGGGATTATAGAATCACAGAATGGTTTGGGTTGGAAGCGACCTTAAAGATCATCGAGTTCCAACTCCCCTGCCCTGGGCAGGGACACCTCCCACCAGCCCAGGTTGCTCCAAGCCCCGGCCAACCTGGCCTTGAACCCCTCCAGGGATGGGGCAGCCACAGCTTCCCTGGGCAACCTGGGCCAGGGGGTCACCGCCCTTACAGCAAAGAATTTCTTCCTGAGATCTCATCTAAATCTCCCTCTTTCAGTCTGAAACCGTTCCCCCGTGTCCTATCATTACACTCCCTGATCCAGAGTCCCTCCCCATCCTTCCTGTAGGCCCCCTTTAGGTACCTGAAGGCTGCTATAGGGTCTCCCGGAGCCTTCTCTTCTCCAGGCTGATTGATCCAAGGCTCCTCAGATTGAATTCAGCTGCTGATGAGTTCAGGGCTAAATTAGCAGTGGTTTAAGTTGGAAGGGACAAGTTGAGGATGGGGCTGCTGAGGTGGACAGGGCCCCTATGTGCTTGGTTCTGCAAGGTATTCCCCAATTAGAGTTCAGAGGTGTTACAGCAATCTCCGGCAATTAATGGGAGGTTTTTCAGTGGATTTCAGGTATGTGCTTTGTGTGGTTGTGCGAAAGGGCTTTTTGTTGCAGAGGAGATCTCCCTGGCTCTGCAGCGTCTTGCTGTGTTCAGGCAAATTCATTCTAGGTGGGAAGCTGTGGGTTTGCAGGGTGTTCTGGGCACGTGCTTTTGCCTTGGATTATTTATGTCGGGCTTAAAATTTGGAGTTTTTCTGATGCAGAATTGAAGCATTGTGCAAATATGCCAATTTACACATCACTTTCTATGGCAAGTCGAATTGTTTCATTTCAGTGGTCTCGTTTCATTTCAGTGGTGTCCTAAATCTGTTGTTTCAAGATACTAAATCTGCATTTTTTCCCCTATGTTACTGTTAGGCTTCATTTCTTTTGATCAATTTTATTATATCATAATTCACGCTCTCTCATACTTCAGATTTCTTATCGCCGTGTTTAGGATCATCTAAACAACACTTCTACCTTATTAGAATGATAAGTTTTGAAGTTATTGAACTTGGATGACGTAGCTGTGTTGAAACGAGTCACCATGCGATGTTCAGTATATGTTGAGATGTTGAGAATTCCTGCTTTGCTGGTGTTTGTTTGTTTTTTTTTTTTTAATAAATTATTATTATTCAGACTTTTTTGCCAACCAGAATGGAGTTCCATAGGAAGTGGCAATATTTCCCAAACAACGGAAATCCCGTTTTCCACCCAGTTGGGATCTTATCCCACAGTTTGTCTCGCGACGTCCCTGGGATTTTGCAGGGCAGAACTTCCCTTGCGGTGAATGAATCCTTGGGATCTCACAACATGTTCCCCTTTCCCCAGATACCAACCTGGTCACACGTGGGTGTGTGATGGTACCATTTCCAAGGTGAAGCACTTCGCAGGTTTTGACAGCACTCTCTTGATTTTTCTTTTTGCTGTAGCAACTTCATTTTCCATAACTTTACCATCTGGCTCTAAGAAACGAGGTACCATCGTTAGACGCGCGGAAAGCTGAGGGGGATTGTTGATCACAGGGCTGGGATTTCAAAGGATCCGCTTATGGATCCTTCCAAAATCCAGTCCTTTGGGCAGAGGCCGGGGCAGACAAAGAGCCCAGCTCTCTCCTGGACCGGACCCTGCCTCATCGTTAGCTCTTGGGAGATGCTTGCACATGGAACCAAAACCAGGCTATCAGATTCCTACTCCTTCAGATTATGGGCAGACTTAAAAATGTGAAGTCATCAGAGCAGCTTTTTAGATTTTTTTTTTTTTTTATATTAGCAACTTGCATGCAAATACATGCAAATAGATGTAAATAGACAGACACTTTCGGCAGCCCAGGTTATTAAAGGAGCTGCTGCTCATAAGAGGATTTTCATAATAAGGCTAAGGATCCCACAACATCTATTAAAACAGAGTTACTGTAAATTACACTAAGTAGGGGGTTGTTATCCTTGACAGAGCTTTGCAAAGGGAAGGGGCAGGGAACGAAGCTGTTTCTGCCACATCTTCTCCTGTCTCTTCTCCGTTTCTCGCAGTGGCTGGTAGGGCAATGCCGTGCAGAGGAGAAAACAGTTCCTGTGGCCCCCGGGGACAGGGCCAGCCTGAGAGGAGGAAACAAAAAAAGCCACTGGCTGGCTTCCACAGATACACTCGGAGGAGCTCCTGCCCTGCTGGGAGGTCCGGTGGCCTCTTGGGCAGGAGCCCCAGGAGAATGGGCAGAGCACGATGGCCTCAGCTGTGCCCCAGCAGCCGTGGCCCTTGCAGTGTTATTGCAGTCTCCCCTGCTCCTTCTCAGCCCATTCCCTCCTGCCTTTGTCCCCAAACGGGAACGTCCACCACCAGCCCCAACACATGTTCCATCACCAACTCCTCTTTTCCCATCTCCCTCTGTCCTCTGCCTTCCCACGCTTCTCAGGGTGTATGTTTGGGGGACTCCCCTCCCACTAAGGCTGATCACACTTAGACAAGGAAGCAAATCCCTTTACAGACCTTACCGAAGCCCAAAAAAACCCTTCCCTGGCCCAGCCTGCGACCACTTGTTGCTCTGCACTGGGACTGGAGAGACATACTGGCTCCAGCCCAGGTCCTCCCAGCACCCGCATGGCAGGGGGGTTGGAACTAGGTGATCTTTAAAGGTCCCTTCCAACCTGAACCATTCTATGATTCTTTCCCACTTTTCATGCAATAATCCACCCAGAATTGTCTTACGCTGCCCTGGCAGGGCTCCAGGCTGACTTTCCCCGCTGTTCCCCCTGGGAGCACTGGATCCCTTTCCACCCCCTTGTCTACATGCCCATGAACACCCACCTGCAAGCCCTCCGCTCGCCGGCACGTGCCCGGGGGCTGAGCGTGCTGCAGGTTGTGCCCGCTGTTAGGCAGAGCAGAGCCTGCAAAACAGCAGCTTTAAAACAAAGCACGACTTATTCATCCCCGCAACGTGCAGAGGAAGCAAGAGAGACCCCACGCGTTCTTTCCCTCGGCCAAGTTTAACCCCTCCAAGCTGAGCTCAGATGGGTCCACTTTGTTCCACCTCCCTGAGCCACGAGGAACAGCTTGTGTTTCACGCAACGTTTGTTTTCTCTCCCTTAAATAACATCTTCCCAGTCTGTCAGGTCTCTTTCTAACGTACTGTGGGCAGCTTCTCTCTCCAGCCAGCCTCCTACCCCCTGTTGCCTTTTTTACTGGGGGCTACACACTGCATGGGGGAGGAACGTCCTTTGATGTGAGGAAAGGGTAGGACACACGGTCCAGGTGGAGCTGGCCCTGAATCCTCCCCTTCTCACCAGTCTGGCCGTGGTTCTCGGTGCTCCTTTGAAGCTTCGTACCGGAGGCTGTTTTTTCTGCATCTGTTTTACCTTTCTCGCTAATTCTTCAGGAAATGTTTTGCAGTTTCCTTGGATTTAACTCTGGCCAGGCTGGCAGGAATTGTTATGAAACCCAAGTAGGAAACCAGGTCGCTGGGGGTAAAAATGAAGGTGTTGTCCCTGGTTTGCAGTGGCTGTAAATACCTGGGAGCTCCTTGGGGCATGGCAGGGCACTCCAGGCATCTCTCAGAGATGGCAGAATCGGGGAGTTCACCACCCTGGGCTGCTTCAGTGGTCAAGGGGAAGAGAGAGATGCCTCCAGAGGGTTATTCAGAGTACTCGCTGTGACATCCTCCTCGGAACTGAGCTGGTGGTGGGTGCCTACAGCTGGCTGAAGACCTGTGTGGATCCTGTCCTGCCTGGCGAGCCGTAACTAGAAGCTGCTATAAACTGTCCTGTGCGCGTGGTCATAGCTCTCGCGTCAAACCAGGAGCTCCAAACCCCTCCGTCTTCCTACAGCAGTGCAGGGGGACCGCAGGGGCTACATCCTAGCTGTCCCCTGGGGTGACAGAGGTCGCAGGCTCAAAGTTTTGAGAGGGAGGCAGAAAGAGCATCTTAACTGGCATCCCTATTAAATTACCTGTTTCCTGAAGAAGCGCCCAAATCTTGGGATTCAGGTGATGATAGAGACATGAGGTGAGAGAAGAGAGGAGCCCAGGAGGAGGAGAGGAGGAGACAGCAGGGCTTGAAGTGACATTTAGTTCACTAGCTTTTATTACCGGAAGGCTTTATAACGAGGAACGTGAAGTAGAGCACACGTGGTCAGCTCGTTCTCCAGGCAGGAACCCGAGCACACCCTACGTGTGCCCCTCTGGCCAAGCCCTAGGCATGGCCCTCATCCTGACCTGGGGGGGGGTGCTGGCAGGGGTCCAGCGCTGCAGCCCGCTTCTTATCGCCCAGTCTGGGTGGCAGATGGGATCTCGTCTGGCCTTCGTCTGTGCTCTGCCTTCCTCACACCTTTACCAGACACGCCGGATCCTGACGGGATGAAGACATTAGCCTGGGTCTCCCTGCTGCTCTCCGCGGGAGGCACGGCAGAGCCGTATGGTAAGACACGGAATTAGCGCTGCGTGAGTGTCAGGGAGCTCGACGCGTCTCTTACCGGGCGAGGTATCCGACAGCACGGCGAGATGTTACAGCCGTACCCCACTGTCAGAGGAACTCACCACAAAATTGCGCGGGCGCAGCCGGCGTGGCGGGAGCCACACTTACCCCTTCAGTTTGCAGCGGAGCTGGGGCTCGGAGGGAAGGAGCATCCTGTTGTTCTCAGGCATTTCCAGCGTTTCGGTCCTGAGAACCAGACCAGCAGGTCATTAACAGGAGCTGTCAATGGGCCACTGCCCAGAGGGGCCGCGGGAAGCGTCTGCAGGCTCTGCCCCGAGCTCCCTGCCCGGCCGCGGAGCAAAACTGCGCAGCACCTGCTTTTCTGTAGCAGATCGTCCTGGTTTGAAGGACACGGGACTAATTTCTCTTTTACTGCTTGGGAAAACTTCACTTTTAGAAGACGCGAGTGTCTGAATTTGTGAAAATATCTACTTTGTAGCCAGTTCTGGTGAGCAGATTTCAAAGTGTCAGTGTTTCCAAGCCTTTCCAGTTGCAGGGTTGAGGAGGAGCGAGACCCGGGCACTTGACCCAGGCTGGCCAACAGGATTATTTCATACCATGAACGTCACATTCTATACAAATTAGAAATTTTGCTGAGGAGTTCTCTCTCTGCCGTGATGGCTGCCATCCTGAGAACTCCTTGTCCCGGTGCCGGACCCTGAGCCCTTCCCTTCCTCCCGAAGCCACGGTGTCCCACGTTGGCTGTCCTCTGCTGGGAGTGCACAGTGTCCTGCTGATGGAATGGGCTGGGTATAGTCCTTGTGGATTTTATATTGATGTTGGGATTGATACTGGTTCTTCAGGATTGCTCATGTTAATTATTTAGTCTTATTCTACTAAATATCTTTGTGCTTCAACCCTCGGCTTTCCTTGCTTTTTTCCTGATTGCCCTTCCCGGGTGGGGAGGGGTCATCAGGTGACAGAATAATTGTCTAAACAACAGGAAATTGTTGTGGGTTCCTCAGACCGTAACGCAGATGTCGTCTTCTCCAAAACTACCCGATCGGTTATGCAAATATGGACTAATCCCTGCAATGCCCTACTGGGGCACCGCAGGATGGTTTTAAGAGACAGCGTGGTCCCGCTGCCTTGGCGTCTGGAGTCCTGCCAAGCTGCGGTGGCACCGGGCTTGCTTGGCAGGTGCTGGCCACCATCAGCATCAGCAGGCTGCTGGTACGGCCACGTGGCTTATGGTTTACTCATGCCGACGAGCTCCGCTGGCAAGAAGGGCTCTTGTGTCCTTCAATGCAATAGCACAATGGATTAGAGAGCGACAGGGAGGTTTCCAGGACCTTGCACGCTCAAGGAGCAAAGTCAGAAGAATTTGCACGCCGGCTTCGTGCTTGCAAGGGAAGTCGTCATCTCCAGAGCAACTTGACGGGCCGTGTTCCAGCATGCTCGTGCTTGGCAAGAAGGTGGCCTCCCACCTTGGCTTGCTCCTGAGGCACAATAGGAAGGGCCGCGTGTCTTGCACCTTTCCCCTGTACTTTAAAAACCCGCCGTTAGTGAAAGGGAGCTTTAACAGGCTGTTGAAAGAGATCTGTAAATTGAAGGAGCGTCTGCTTAGGAAACTGTTGGATCGCAGTCAGGCCCAGAAGCAGCCTTGCAGCCGGGAGGATGGGTTTACTGCGTGATCCCGAACCTGTGATTACAGGACAGCTGCCAAGGAGATTTACTTATCTGAACCCCTTCTGCACAGGGTCAAAAAATAAAGGAGTTTTTCTCCCTCCCCTCAAAATAATTTTTTTTTTTTCATAGAGAAAATCGTGCATTGAAAAATGACCAGCCAAAAGTTGGAAATGTTTCTACATAGAAATGTCACTTCAGTGTCCTGGAGCACTGTCGCTATCTCAGCCACCTTCCTACTACCCACCACGGTCCATCCTGGGCATCCGGGCATGCTCTTGGAGACTTAGAGTGGAGTTCACGTCATTTAGCTTTAGCTATCTAAAAGTTAGGTGTTACAGCTGGTCACTTCAGACTCCCCCCAGAGCTGAAGGAAACAAACAGGCAGCTCCACACGCTCCTTCATCCTACGTATGCTGGACGTTTACCTGAGGGTGGAAGAAATCACCCTTTGGAGATGCTTTCAGCTGATGGCCAACGTTTAGCTAGTTGACCCTCGTAAGGTAAACCCAGGTAGATCCAACCCGGGCAGATAAAGCTGGCTGGGGAATTAGACCCATGGGGTGGACAAAAGGCATGGGATACCTGCATTCCCGTGAGGTGTTGCTGTGATAGAAGCAAACGCGTATGTTTTAATGTGTGTGTATGGCTTTTTGGTGCGCGTATGGTTGGACTCGATGATCTCAAAGGTCCTTTCCGTCCACGAAGATTCTATGATTCTATGCCTCTGTCTAGGTCAGCACTACAGGTGGGTCCCGTGCCCTTATACAAAAGTCCCTTCAGCCGTCTCGTAGACTACCTATTCAACAGGGAAGATGTGGGAGTAAATTTAAAAGTGTGTCAATTCATATATTTGTTGTATACAAGCAGTGGGTGAATGCGATATAGCTGATATTAGAAGTGGCTAAATTCTGTTTATAAATGTTTGCCCTTGAGTCTTCCGCTAGTAACAGTCGTAAGCCTCCATACCTTTTGAAAAGCTGTAGGATTCAAAGACACACATTGGCTTAACATGATTACCCTGACTTCCCTTCTTTAATCACTAGACCTCGCTCCCAGGGGCTATTTGTAATTCGCAGTTGGAGTTTATGCGCTTTTCTTTGAACAAAGAAATTTGATTTTTTTTTTCTTTTCTTTTAGTTTCCTCTTAAAACCTGACAGGTTACCAAAAAAAAAAAAATCAGCAACAAAAAAAACCCAACGAAAATCTCCTAATGCTTTCATGAGGAGCTGAAATTTCTCATGGAAAAGGAGATGCTTCTGGCAAGCTGAACAGAATAATTATACGAAAGCTGAAGGGAAAATAAATCTTTGACCTGTTTTTGTAATTATTGTTAATTCACTGTTGTTGTTATCAGAGTTGTCTGAGACAGTGCCCCGTTGCAGAAGGTGCTGCACAAATACAGAACGTCAGCAGAAGAGAATATCGTTTAATGCAGTTTAATTGTTTAATGTATGCATTCAGCAGCAAAATTAGAGAAACCTTTCTTTTTTTTTTTTTTTAAAGCACTTGAGCGCATACCAAAACTTCTATTTCCAGTGAAAAATGTTCAAAACTAAAACCCCCAAAATTTGTAGAAGACATCAGGGGGAAAAAAGAGCCTTTCCTGTTTGTCCAAACCTGCCAATTAAGCGCGCTCTTTTGAAGTTAACTATTTCTGAAAGCGTTCATTGAAAAATTCCAAACTCGGAATTAAAACTGTGCCACAAACCCCCGTCACGAGGCTGGTTTTGCCAAGCTGCTCCCTCCCCTCCCAAAGCACCGGTTGGCTCTGGCGGAGTTTCAGGTGCAGCTGTGTGACATTTCCAAAAAGTTAAAATGCTGTTTTCAAAACAAGGCACATATTTCATACCGCGTTCCTTGTTTATTCCAGCGGGTCAAGATTTGGATTTAATTCAGCTTTGATTACACTGTTGATTTAAGGTGTTGGGAGGAAATTTCAGCTTTATTCCACCCAGAAGCACCGAGTAAACCATCTGGCCTACCTAAAGTACCTGTCCTAAGAGGAGATGAATTGCTCTCAGAGCTGCCTGATTCTCTCCATCGCCTGTACGGATAGCCTAGCTCGACTTGGGTTTAGATAACCAAATTAGGACCAATAAATCTCACCTTCAGTGATGCTAACTCAACCCTCTGCCTGAGACGCTTCTGCTCTACCCAACCTTGCTACCAGGTTGGTGGGAGTTCACAGAATGGTTCAGGTTGGAAGGGACCTTAAAGCCCACCCAGTGCCACCCCCGGCCCTGGGCAGGGACACCTCCCACCAGCCCAGGTTGCTCCAAGCCCCGGCCAACCTGCCCTTGAACCCCTCCAGGGATGGGGCAGCCACAGCTTCTCTGGGCAACCTGGGCCAGGGGCTCAGTCCCCTCACAGCAAAGAATTTCTGCCTCAGATCTCATCTAAATCTCCCCTCTTTCAGTTCAAAACCATTCCCCCTTGTCCCATGGCTCCCCTCCCTGCTCCAGAGTCCCTCCCCAGCTTTCCCGGAGCCCCTTTAGGGACTGGAAGGGGCTGGAAGGTCTCCCCGGAGCCTTCTCTTCTCCAGGCTGAACCCCCCCAGCTCTCTCAGCCTGTCCCCACAGCAGAGGGGCTCCAGCCCTCCCAGCATCTTCGTGTCCCTCCCCTGGCCCCGCTCCAACAGCTCCGTGTCCTTCTTGTGCTGAGGACTCCAGAGCTGGACGCAGGACTCCAGGTGGGGTCTCCCCCGAGCGGAGCAGAGGGGCAGAATCCCCCCCCTCGCCCCTCTGCCCACGCTTCTTCTGGTGCAGCCCAGGATGCGGTTGGCTTTCTGGGCTGCAAGTGCGCATTGCCGGCTCGTGTTGAGCTTCTCGTCCACCAGCACCCCCAAGTCCTTCTCCTCAGGGCTCCTCTCAAGCCATTCTCCGCCCAACCTGTATTTGTGCCTGGGGTTGCCGTGACCCAGGTGCAGGACCTTGCGCTTGGCCTGGTTGAACCTCATGATGTTCGCGCGGGCCCACCTCTTCCTCTCTCTCTTCCCTTCTGCGGCTCATCTCTCCTGGTAGAGCCTCCCTGGGGCTCCGATGCTGGGGGCGTGTGTTGGGTCCCTTCATACTGCTGCCATAGTTATAGCAAAAAGCTGGAAAAAACCCAACTTGTTTAGCCTATTGGTAGGTGAAATGTTTGCGTCCTTGCCACTCGCCGGTGGTTATTGCTCAGGAGTGCGAAGATATGGGGCCACAGTAGGACAGCGCCAGGTAATCCGCGCACAAATCCCGCTTTACCTCCAAGATAGCCAGATGGCTCCCAAGAGCGCCCTAAAGTGTTGCTGTTGGTACCTACAGTGAAATATTGAGGTTGGCTTCTTTTCATGTGAAGGATGTGATAGATTATACAGGCTGCTGCAGAGAAGAGATCCGCGTATATCAAGTATTACTCACAAGGTCGTTTGCAAGTCGTAGGGGAGGCTGGTGCCATTTTACCAGTAAGACGGGGCCCTGCAGAGCGGAGGACCACAGGCACGGAGCAAACTCCGGGTAGGTTTGCTCAGGTTCCAACCTGGTCCCGGAGCCTTGCTGGAGCGTTGAGGTTAAGTTTTTCTGCTCCAAGAGGGAAAAATATTTTTAATTGCCGCGTCCGATGAGGCTGCTTGGCCTTTGATGGCTTCTCTGAAAGATGGATTTCCGTGGCTGCAGCTCCAGCGACGAAATACATATCTAAATACAACTGATATATTTCAGTTTGTAATCATGCATTAATTAAGGTAGCCAAGCAATGCCCACATTTTGTCAGCGACTAGAAAATATAACAAGCCTCTCGGATAATGAGTTTTGCTCACATGTGCAGCAGTTCTCTGAAATAATGAGCTTTGGAAACAATCTGTAGGTGCTGACTGGATATTGATGTTATGAACTCGATGACCCTGTTCCAGGCAGGTTGTGGTTTTTGCACAGCGTCATCCCTTCAGGTGCACGCTTCCTCTCATCAGGGTAGTAATTCAAACACCGCAGTACTCCGACACGAACGGAGACATCCTGCGTTGCTGTCCTGCCTTACAGCCAGGACCAGAACCTTCCCCCCACGCCTCCAGCCTTGCGAGTGTTTTGCAGGATAAATCACAGCCTGGTCCTTAACCCCTCCTTCCCTCCCTCCCCTCAGAGTTTTCCCTGCTCAGATTAAACTCAATCATTGAGCGAAGCCAGAATTTAGCGAGGCCCCCGCTTCGCTGTGAGGTGGGATCGCGCTTCTGCGCTCCGTTTGGGTCACTTGGAAAACGATGCTCTGGATAAAAGTGAATCCAGCTCGCGATGGTTTCCCCTCCCTGAGACCCGGCCAGCTTAGGGTATGCCTGTTACGGAGGGGCTTGTGCTGTGTCGGTCGGTCCCTCGGTTTCCTCAGCTCTTCGGGCTATGTTGCACTGAAGGCGCTTTCCTGCTGGGTTTGCTTACCAGCATGCAGTCCGGCGGAAAGGCTGGAAAAGTCTCTTCTGCCTGTTTCCCGCCGCCTTTCAACGAAAGCAGCTCTTAAGAGCCAGCGTAAGAAACCTTCAGGAGGTGAAAACGTCCGCTGGAATCACCAAGAGTGGTTTGATATTTTCCCTCCCCGAGGCAATTCAAATCAAGACACCTTAGAGTCAGGCGCGTCACCTGCCTCACAGCTAAAACAGAGTCAGCTGAGGAGGAGCTGAGTAACCTGGGCTGCCTGGGCCGGATTTGCTTTATTTACTGCGAGTAGCTCCTGGCAGGAGCGCAGCCTTTGCTGCCATCTTTCCTGGCGTGAGCTGTTGCCGCTGTACACGTGCGAGAGAAAAAGAGCTTTGTTTTTGCTTGACCTTGGGAGGATGGATGGCTCTTTGAGCATCGGTGAGCCGGGTTTCACCCAGAGCGTCCTCACTCCTTCCATCAGACGGAGGAAGCATTCGAACGTGCCCGGTGTGGATCGATGAGCGGATAGCAAAGGGAAAGGTTGGGAAGGGGGAGCGAGGCCTCCCCAGGATGGCGCGGAGCCTTGGCAAGCCAGAGGGGGACGTGAAAAATGTCACTTGCAGCAGCCGGCAGCAGGGCTGGAACCCAGGAATTCCTGTAATGGGATTACACGAGGCAGGAGCAGATGGACTCTCCTGGAAAACAAAACCACGCAACCAACGCTGAGCCTGTGCGTGCTCCCACGGAGAGGAGACGCGAGCAGCGGAGAGAGGAAGGGCTCTAATGGAATATATGGAGGCAGCTGGAACAAATTCAGGGCTCCTGACCCGGCGCCCAGCCGCGAGCAAGCAATATTTTTCGAGGGGCCTCTCTAACTTGTTCCCACCGTGTGTGTCTACCAGAGATAAGAGGGAGCGAGACTGGGATGCGTTTATTTAACTATGTAAACAACTCGGCTGACAGGTAAAATTACAAGCTGCTAGTGAAAGCCTGGCCTCGCGTGTTGATCCACCGTATACCCGTCGCTATCTGCTCTCCTGCTGCGCGCACGGCAAACCGAAACAGAGCGAGAGCCAGAGTCCAACCAGCCTTCGCTACAAAGGCCTCCCTTCGCTACCGAGACAGGCCTTGATTACAAACAACTCTCAAAAGATAAAATATACTTTAATTATAATTTTCTTCCTTTCCTGCGCCGCTCTAATCCACAGAGGCACCCTCAGCTTGGATAAGCCGCCTGTTGCTCTCTCTCTCTCTCTCTTAGCAGGCAAAATAAGCCTTTTTCCAGCAAGATTGCAGAGGATTATGTTAATATAGAGACTTAGGGACTGCATTGCCCACTGGTGTAAGCAGAAATAACTCCGCCGACTTTGGTGAGAGAGAGCCAGCGTTCACCAGTTGAAGACCCAGTTTGCAGAGTTTTCCGCGTGGGCAAAACCAGTCTGACAGGACACCAGCGGTCCCCCGGAATATCCGAGGGCTGGTGCTACCCCGTCCGCCTTCCTTGGCACCAGGGTCAAAAGGTACGGCAGGGAAATACCTGTTTGTTTTTTTTTTTTTTATCCAATGGGCGAGAGATGGACAAAATTGGAGCTGAAAATGCAACATTTCTTTTAATTCCCACCAGTTTTCAGTAGTTTTACTTAATTTTTTCAGGTTTTGCTGGTCTTTCCCACCCTTGGTATTCTGCAAAAAGCCGCTTAAGAGTTAGTCCACACATTATCCCAGAGTAGTAACTGGGGGGTGTGTGTATATATATATATGAATAAAAAAAATATATATATACACACCATTTGCAACAAAGGATTGCATAACCTCCCTGTAAATCCCACCGATGATGGAAATTTCACTTCCCTCAGACGGCGTCTTCCTTCTGTTAACAAGTTGTGCATTTCCATCATGAATTTCAATCCACTTTTGTTTGTTTTGTCAAAGATGGACAAAGAGAATAGATTGTTTCCTTCTTCTGCGGAAGCCTATTTAGACGAAACAAATCAAATTCAACTAATTCGGAATTCACACTTTTTACAGGGGAGGGGTACGCCCTTCCGTGTTTGGATTCTTTAGAAAAAAAAAAGAAAAAAAAGAAGAGATTATGTTTTTCACCAAAACAATGAACGTTTTTGTCATAGTGAGCATTTCCAAAAGGAAAATAAGGCATTTTCTGACAATGTCTCTGCCTTCATTCATCGGAGTTGCCAATCCAAAAGCTCTCTAACAGCAAAACGCTTACGGGAGAACAAAAGGCAAACCCGGTTTTACACAACACCGAACACAGATTCCGATTCCCAAGAAATAGGACTTTTGTTTGAATAAAGGTGGAAAATGAATGCAAGGCTTGTGGCAGTGCCTGTGGTCTGGGCCGTCACAGAAGCCCATTCTCCTCCTCCTGTGAACGTCGCTAAATAGGTCATGTCTCCAACAGCCCGAAGTTCATCATTGAACAATGAAAGTAGCGAGTTGAAAGAGGGAATTTAATGAGGAAAGAAGGAGGGTAGAAAGAATTCGGATGAGCAAAGAGAGACAGGAGCAGCTGGTGTGTTACAGCTGTTTGAGAAAAAGTGTTTTCTATCTCAAAAAACCGCAGTACATGGATATCTTTTGGACTACAATTTAAATATTTTTTTTTTTTTTTTTTTTGCAAAGCTTAAAATAAGCAAAACCCCTCCACCCAGGCGAAATACCATGCCTTCTTTTCCTGCTGGACTGAAGCCAAGCGAGAGGGAGGAAGAAAACGAGAAGGATATGCAAAGAATCAAAATGTTCCGTGATCAAAATTGGAGATATTTTAACCCAAACAACAGCTTTCTGCTAGAATTCTCACTTTGGTTATAAAGCTGTTCCGTGCTTAAATATACACAGAGTAGGAGAGAGAGGGATTTTAACTTAAATTATTTTAACCAGTCCAGTATGTTTGCTCCTGCTGGCGTCTTCCATACTTCAAGAATGTGGAGAAAGATTAAAAAAACCCGCAACTCCAAAGAAACGGGAAGATCGTATAAACCGGTTGTATTTGTCATTATTTGCCTTTATTGTGAAATATCAAGAATCAGTCCTGACTGGAAACCACTTGCAACCTGTAACGACGCAAAGAACTGAGACAGTATAGAAAGTCCTATGTATCCCTCTGTAATCCAGTGAAAATCATTAGTGAGCGCTTTAACTTGCCCTGACGCAGCTTTAAGTCTCCTAATCATATCAACTCCTGAGCTTTGCTAGCCATTCTGGAAGCGTGATTTATCTTGGGATTAAACTATAGCCATCCTCCTTCTACTCTAATTTTTAAAAAGCACCTCCTATGAACTAATAATAAGAAGCCATTCTTACAGTTCAATTTCCCAGCCATTATTATATTAAGAAATATCATCTCGGTTCAAATGGCTTCAATTTTCTAATCCTGAATAACCTAAAGGATGAGGAGTGACCTCGCTTTATATCAAATCAAATGTGATGCAATGGTAGAGTTTAAATCCCAGACAGTTCATCAGCCAACTCCAACATCTCTACGTTTATTAGTGAAATGAATGGCTAAAATTGTCCAAAATTTGGTAGCGGGGTGATGAAGTCAGTATTACACTTTTAGCAGCAGAGGCCTCGCGGTGGCGCAGACGTGCCTGTGGTAGATACATCAACGTGTGCCATGTGGAGCCCACGATGAGCATGGATCTGGTGCTCCTGGGCATGGGGCAGAGGTCCTTCGGCTGCTCTCAGACCCTGCTCTGGGACTGGAAGAAGTGTAAAAAGACCGTTGTCACACCGAGGAGTCAGAGCTGCCCTGCCAGTGTGGGCTAACGTGACCCACCGCCACCCTGAGCTGGCTCTGCCACTCTTGATGAGGACTCATCTCATCATTGCACTGCCCATGGGAAGAAGGATGAGGATCTTGGGTCTTACGAGACTGGTACTCTCTCTATGAACCTGCTCAGGCCTATCGTTACTCTCTGTGAGACGTAGCACGCTGGCAGACAGAGGTATCCCACTCTTGGATTGAGTTCAATAGCCATGAATCAAGCCAGCAATCAATCCATGAGACCCGGACACCAAATCTCTAAGGACAAGTACGTGTATACAAGGATGCCAACAGCCAGATCTTTGAAGGGAAGAAGGCAAAATCTTCAGGGAGGCATTGAATAAAGATGAAGTGTGCCACCAAAAAGGTCTTCGGGTTCACAGAAGTAGCTGGAAGGACTATCAGAAAGCAAAGGTTTTGGATGGGCATGGTCTGGAGTGAGCAAGTGCTCTGACAAGACCCCAAGAAAAATTCCGGTTTGATTATCCCTAGCAAGTGCTCAGTAGGGATTTGCATCAGCCGGACTGCATTTCCCTCCATCAGATCCAAACAGACTCCTCTTCCGGACAGCAGGAGGCACTGAGGGTCAGCGGCTCCATGGCAGATCGGTCACCAGAGGCTTATTTTGAATCATTTGTATTTCGCTTTGGCTCTTCCTATTGCTCCAAAATTTCTGCCTGACGTATTTGCATTGCAAATTGTTTGGCCTGAGCTCTGAGTTAAAGGATGCATTTGTCCAGGACCTAATCCAGCAGCAACCTCGGTGTCTTATCGTCCGTTGTGTATCTCTAAAGCAAGGCCCCAATCTTTAATTTATAGATCTGTGGAGAGGCCCTGATGTAAGCTTCTAGGCGGTAATGGCTACATAAATCACAGCAACAATAAGCTCATTGCCAACAAGATTTTCCTGATATTCATCCTGAATTTTCTCTTGCTTAATTTAATCCCATCACTCTTCAAAATGCCCCAATGACCTGCCCCAGTTAATCCTAACCCTCCTTTGGGTTTGTGGCGTACCATTTAGAGTTGTCCAGAAAACATGTATTCCATCTAACGATAGACTTAGCTTCAAAATGCATTTTCATGATGTGCTTGAACAGAAGGGAAACCGTCTAAACGTCGTATTGAAGAACTGAGGCAGGGAGAGTTATTGTCCAGGGCTCAGCTCTGGGCCCTAAATTAAACAGTCAAGACTGGGACTTCTCCACCCACTTTCTCCCGGATCATCCGTCTAAAACTCCTGGCCCCAGCGCCAGCCTTACCTGTTCCCTTTGTCCAAAAGACTTGGTGATACAAAAAAACCCACTTTTCTTGGGTAAAAGTGCGTTTTGCGAGAAGAGCCGATTTATCAAAACAAAAGCATTTCCCGTAACATTTCCATTTTAAAAACTTCTCCTTCTACCCTAGAAAGAGATATTTCCTCAGCAATTGCCCACCAGCGCCACCTCATTTCTTCCTAACGCCCTTCCTGCCCTACCCCCGTGACATCCAAGAAAGCTATGCATAGGCACCGTCTTACATTTTCCCTTTCAATTCCCATGATAATTTTTTTTTTTTTTGGTTTAAAAATAAAAAGAACTCCCCAAAGCCTTTCCGTCAGCAGTATTCTATTTTGTTCTGGGCGTCGCATTAGGCAGAAAAGGAGGAGAAATGGCAAAACACTATTACCAGCCTACAAAGAGTGATGAATTACCTATATTTTCTAGATGCTTATTCAAAGTATGCCCTGGTTCTCAAACGTTTGCTAGATGTTTGCTCTCTCCTTATGCATTTCAAGCATCATGCGATGTTGTACACGTGCAATGAGAGGCAAGGGCAAGACCTGAATGTTTTACTGTAAAAATCACTTAGCCGGGAATTTGATTTCCTTCAATTTTCTGATTTATTTTTTTTTTCCACTAGGGAGCAACAACCATATTGTAACTGAACTGACAATCATAGTGTCTTACTTAAAATGAAATTGTCAAAATATTGTGTCAGGAATCCTGTATAAAGTGATTTCTTTGGCTGTCACTCACACTTCCCATCCTAAAGAGTCTGGTTACTATTAACAAAGATACTCAACATATAAATAATGTCAAAAAATAGATACAGCTAAAGTTAGGAACACGCAGAAGTATTAATAGCAGAAATATTAATAGCATCTAACCTTTGAAAAGATGTTTAGAAAAAATAAATGAAAGCAAGAAAATCCAAATTAAAGAATAATGTAAATCCCAAATCTTTTGAAACATGAAATTCAATATTAGCAGTTAGCAGAGGCCATTAACACTGTCCTCGTATACCATCTAATTATGTGTTTGTGCTGTGCAAATAATGATAACAGTGCAGCGCGCTACAATTTATGCCCATTTTCACGGTGTATAATATCATTACAAAAGCCGTAGCATTTTAGCAAAATGAGATCTTCCATCTCATATGGGGAGAGGCTGAGGGAGCTGGGCACGTTTAGCCTGGAGAAGAGGAGGCTGAGGGGAGACCTCATTGCCCTCTACAACTCCCTGAAAGGAGGGTGGAGAGAGGTGGGGGTTGGCCTCTTCTCCCAGGGGAATAACGACAGGACCAGAGGAAATGGTCTGAAGCTGCGGCAGGGGAGGTTTAGATTAGATATTAGGAGGAATTCCTTTACTGAAAGAGTGGTCAGGCACTGGAACAGCCTGCCCAGGGAGGGGGTTGAGTCACCATCCCTAGAGGGATTTAAGAAACGTCTAGATTTGGCACTTCAGGGCATGCTCTAGTGGCAGAGATTGTAGGGGTTTGTGTTTTTTTGTGTGTGTACGGTTGGACTCGATGATCTCAAAGGTCCTTTCCAACCATGAAGATTCTATGACTCTATGCTTGTGTTAGTAGCTGCAGAACTGGTCCGATACCCATAATGCAAAATTGCAGTTCAAGAGATCCTGGCTTTCTCATGGGCCTAACCTCAGGTTCTCCTCAACCTCTCTCAAAGCTTTGATCTGAGCGATAGTGAGGTTTATGGGAAAGGGTTGCATGAAAACACGCTCCATATGAACATAGGGAGAAATTTCTTTCCTGTGGGGGTGGCAGAGCCCTGGCACAGGCTGCCCAGAGAGGTGGGGGAGTCTCCGTCTCTGGAGACATTCCAACCCTGCCTGGAGGCGTTCCTGTGCCACCTGCTCTGGGTGACCCTGCTGTGGCAGGGGGTTGGACAGGATGATCTCCAGAGGGCCCTTCCCACCCCTGCCAGTCTGGGATTCTGTGAAAAAAGGACCAAACCCAGCAGCCCAGAGCTTTGTACAGGAATTCAATTTGTTTTTGTAAGGTACTACCTTGTGTGCTAAAGGCTTTGTGAAAAACCAGCATTGGCAGGCGTAGCACTCTGCTCCATGTTGGATGATGTTATACGTTGAATTGACTTGTGCCGTTGCTGAACAGTGTGGTCTAAGGATGAAATTTGGGAACACTTGGGCATGTGCAACCCTCTGTGGCTGCTCTGTGCTGTGTCTTTGAGGTGTGAGAGAGAAGCTTGGTTTTCTACATCCAGCTGATGCTTCCATGAGCTCCAGCCCCAAGAACAGTGCCCGCTGTAGCTGCCAGAATGAGCCTTTCTCCCATGCAAAGCAACGACAAAAGATGTCAAAATGCAGGGAGGGGTTAGCCTCTACCTTCCCAACACACCAGACCTTCCAAGTTCATAGAGCCACAGAATGGTTTGGGTTGGAAGGGACCTGAAAGCCCATCCAGTGCCACCCCCGGCCCTGGGCAGGGACACCTCCCACCAGCCCAGGTTGCTCCAAGCCCCGGCCAACCTGCCCTTGAACCCCTCCAGGGATGGGGCAGCCACAGCTTCTCTGGGCAACCTGGGCCAGGGGCTCACCGCCCTCACAGCAAAGAATTTCTTACCAATATCTCATCTAAATCTCCCCTCTTGCAGTTTGAAACCGTTCCCCCTCGTCCCGTGGCTCCCCTCCCTGCTCCAGAGTCCCTCCCCAGCTTTCCTGGAGCCCCTTTAGGGACTGGAAGGGGCTGGAAGGTCTCCCCGGAGCCTTCTCTTCTCCAGGCTGAACCCCCCCAGCTCTCTCAGCCTGTCCTCACAGCAGGGGGGCTCCAGCCCTCCCAGCATCTTCGTGTTCCTCCATTGGACCTGTTCCAACAGGTCCAGTTACTACACCTCCAATGTTGTCCTACAAAGCCAACGCGATTTTCCCATCAGCTGCCAAGCTGACCTTCTTCCGCCACCTTTCAGTTTGGTGGCCAGTGCAATTTTGCTGCTTTCCAGCCCAAGCGGTGTAATAATCGTGCAATGTGATTTAAGTAATAAAGAAATTGCTGTACACGCTGTTTGGTTTCTGGAGAGCTGGGAATAGCAAAGGCGCAAGTTCCAGACAAGTGCATTAATCTTTTCAGCTTTCCTGGAATGAAACATCAGAGGCTTTAACCTATTCTTTATTGCTATTCCAATGCCCTGGATGGTACTTTTAAAAATAAACTCCTGAAAGAAGGTAGGAGGGGTAAGGGGAAGGATCCTGAAAGCTGCTCATTAACATACTATACCATCCGCAACCTCTGAAAAATAGAGAAAAAAAAAATAATTCTGATTATTTGATTAAGAGGCTGGCAATATTCAGTATTCTTCTGGAAGCTCCCACTCCCAGAGTCAGGGGTAAAAGAGATTACAGCTTCTTATTTTAAAGAAAAGATAGTGTTTTGGACTTGTGGGATTGAAGAGTGAGACCAAGCACCACGGGAAGGCCAAGGAACCCACTGGAAAGACAAAACTGAACCTCACCATCGATTTGTATTTATGAAATCTTATTATTTTTAAAGCACATTACCCTCGTGATTTGGAGGCCTGCCTGAAGTTATTAAACAGATTGTTGTTTCTGAGAAAATTCTGCCAGGACAGAAACCTAATATCCAATTTTCTCATTATTTTAGCTGTGTTTACCGCTATTGCTCACCTTGTTAGTACCAATGGAGATCATATAAAATATACTTCTAGGTACATGAAGGAAAAAAGGATTTATCTATACAACGTAACCAACTTTGTGAGCTTCTGTCAATTTTATGGTCAATAGTGGGATTAAAATGTAAAACTTTCTGCCGTAAAGTCCTTCGCTTGAGCCACCAGCATTCAAGAAGGGCTGCCAGCGTCCGAGCTCATGTTAGTCCTGTATGATCTGGTATGATCCCATATGATCTGGCATCCTGGGGTGCATCAAGAAGAGTGTGGCCAGCAGGTGGAGGGAGGTCATCCTCCCCCTCTGCTCTGCCCTGGGGAGGCCACATCTGGAGCGCTGGGGCCAGTTCTGGGCTCCCCGGGTCAAGAAGGACAGGGAACTGCTGGAGAGGGGACAGCAAAGGGCTGCCAAGGTGCTGAGGGGACTGGAACATCTCTCTGATGAAGAAAGGCTGAGGGATTTGGGTCTCTTCAGTCTGGAAAAAAGATGACTGAGGGGGGATCTTATCAACGCTTCTAAATACTGAAAGGGTGGGTGTCAGGAGGATGGGGCCAGGCTCTTCTCAGTGGGGCCCAGGGACAGGACAAGGGGCAACGGGCACAAACTGGAACATGGGAAGTTCCATCCCAACATGGGGAGGAACTTCTTTGCTGTGAGGGTGTCAGAGCCCTGGCACAGGCTGCCCAGAGAGGTGGGGGAGTCTCCGTCTCTGGAGACATTCCAAGCCCGCCTGGAGGCGTTCCTGTGCCACCTGCTGTGGGTGACCCTGCTGTGGCAGGGGGTTGGATGGGATGATCTCCAGAGGGCCCTTCCCACCCCTGCCAGTCTGGGATTCTGGGATTCTGTGTGAGCTGGTAGTTCAGTTCCTTGGAGCGGGACATGGTCTGTTAAGTGTGTGTCGGGAGAACATAGGCAAAATTTCACTGTCTAAAAAGAAAGGCTGCTCCTCTTTGGAGGTGGTGACGCACAGAAGTTGGAAGTTCAGCAGCTCCGTCTCTTCTACTTGTGCTCACCTCCTGCCACTACAAGACCAGCAAACCCTTTTGAATTGTGGCCAGGGTGGAGGGTTTTCAGAGAAGGCAGGCAATGAGTTGCAACATTGCCTTTTTTAACGAAAAATGAAAAAAATGTGTGTTGGAGGGTGGTGAGAATGAATATTCCTGCGCTTGTTAAAATTCCAGTCCTCGTCTTTCAAAGGCCTCGGTTACTGATTCAAACATCCATCTATCGCTCGGAATGGGGAGGTGTCGTAGCTGGCTGTAATTGCAGAGATGTGTGTTACAGCAATTACAGCACCTGGTGCACCCTCATCCAAGCAGGTGGAAGAACTGATGAGTGTTTTTTGGTTTTCCAGCATCCTGGAGAGGTTTTGTAGAGGTTTGCTTCCGCCTGGTCTCAGGGACTGTGTTCTGCTCTGCCATTCTGATTGGTATCTGAGAACATCCTGAGTGGGATTATCTCCTCAGATCTGAATAAAATGCTGCCCGGCATTCCCTTGTTACTGGCTCAGTCTCAGAGGAGCATCTCAAGGAAGGGAAAGGGAGTTTGCAACAGAGCGGGAGAATAAAGCCCAAGTTTTTGCTTGCTTTCCTCAGAAAAGGGAGCCAAGAGCAGGGAAGGAGAAGGGCTGGGACAACCCATGAAATTTCAGTTCCTAAAGAAGTGTCCAGCTCTCTGCTGGAAGCTGTCAAGATGGAGAAGCTGTCGTAGTGCTTGCTCCTAATCCATGCAAATGCGAAGTAATCTGGGGTCTCAGTGTCACGTCCTCAGTGGTCGCTTGAAGCCCGAGGCTGCATCCTTCAGCTGGCCTTTCCTCTCCCCGGCTCACAAGCATGAATGACTCTGCTCAGGTACCCATCTATACTTGACTCGTCTCAGCAATAGGAGGTGTTTAGGTCAAAACAAAACGAGGACACACAGTGTCCAACCTGCTCTGGGTGACCCTGCTTTGGCAGGGGGTTGGACGAGATGATCTCCAGAGGGCCCTTCCAATCCTGACCATTCTGTGATTCTCTGATTTTGTGAAGTTGGATGAACTAGCTACCTTCTGGAACTGCCTATTTCTCACCTGGACATTATGAAAGTCCAGATAGCGAAAGCAGAGATACTTAAATTTGAGGAGAGATGAATGCCTTCCTTGTAGTTGTAAGTCACGAGTTCAGCATGCCCATGGGTGCAGCTCCTACAGACCGCTTACAACAAAGCACATACTTAAGTCTTTCTAAGCTGGGCTGAAAAGAGTTAAATAACTTAAATCTTTGCTTTCACCATCTCCCGGGTGAAGCTAAAGGTACCTTAGATGCTTGTTGTAATGGAGAGTGATTATGGGAAGTAAAATTTGCAATGGAATTATGGTAATTGTATCTTCTGTTCCAACAGGTATTTTGAGGAAGCCAGCGCTTTAGATAATTAGTGTTATTTTGTGCAAATAGCTGAGAGGATGCGGGAGGGAGCAAGGTGCTTCTCCGACAGGCACGTGTTCACGAACATTATGGGTTTGACTGAACCTACGGAAAAGTTCCCCTTCAGCAGAACGAGTGAACTGGCACATGGCAGCCCCTCTGCCGGGCGGGCGCATCCCGCGATTCAGGTGTTTGGTTTGACCAACATCTACTGTAGTGTGCTTTTTTCTCCCCACATTCAAAGCTTCTCAGCCTGACATTTTAGCTGCCTCGGGCCTTCTCCATCTCCAGCTCTTGTTCGCGTGTTCAACTGGAACAATTAAATGCAATAGGAATGGCATTTTTACTGGTGTTTCTGCCCTTCTAGTGTTGAGAATAAAAGAGACAGCCTGAAAACAAAGGCAAAATAAAAGTAAGGGATTTTTTTCATCTCTGACTCTCTAGTGAGGTTTGAATTGTGTTTTCAATAAGATTCCAGTCTGAACAAATCCTGCTCTTCCTACTTGATGCCGCCTTTCTCTGTAATGTCATTTCACACTTCGGTTCTGTAACCTCCACCTTACAGAGGGTGAAAGTGCCCGTGTGAACCACGTGGCTCCCGTAAGCCAACGGAAGTAAAGATGCAGCTTCTCCAGGACATTTTGTATTCACGAAAGGTGAAATTCAGCTTCATACTGAGAACAAATGAACTTTACATAGACTCAAGCTGACACATCCCTGAAAGCCATGGAGCCATCACAGGTCAAGGCATCGCCTTTCAGCAGCTGAGCTGCACAGGAGCTCTAAGCCACCCCAAGAACTGCCGGCTTAACTACATTTCATGGAGCTAACACGTTTTCTTTGCAATGGGATGGACAAAGAACATACGAACAGCTCGTCACCACGTCTTGGTAGTCAGTAACCCATTGACAGGGTAACGCAAGGACTTTGACTCCTAGTCACCAGCCTTCTGCAGGGAAAGGGCGAGGAATTTCAGCCGCTGCCTTCCATCCAAAGTGGTAAAAAACACAGGTCAGCAGTCACGCTTTGATTCCTGTGTGAACTTCCCATCTGGCAACACCGAGGTTTCTACAAACAGGAAAAATGGCTCCGTCGCTATCTTTAATGCAGGTAGACGATAAATAAATGAGCAGGAAACATATGTGGGACCGTGAACCACACAACACTTGGCAGCAGAAAGGGGCTGGAGAACTGTCACTTTTATATTATAAATCTCATTCACACATACCTAGAAAAACAAACAAAATGTCTCCCCTTCCCAAACCTTCCAGATTTTGGAAAGATACCGTTTCAAGCATCACTTTAATCTAGTGCAGAGAACCTAATCCTCTTGTATACAGCAATTTTCTTGAAACCTTCCTCCCCTGTGCTCATTCCCAGTGAGGGAATGGGACTGTTGCGGGAGCTGGGGTTGTTCAGCCTGGAGAAAAGTGGGCTGAGAGGAGACCTTCTCGCTCTCTACAACTGCCTGAAAGGAGGGGGTAGAGGGATGGGGACTGGTCTCTTCTCCCCAGGAACAGGCGATGGGCCAAGAGGAAATGGCCTCAAGTTGTGCCAGGGGAGGTTTAGACTGGATATTAGGAAAAAATTTTTACACCAAAAGGGTTATGAAGCATTGGAACAGGCTGCCCAGGGAAGTGGCTGAGTCACCATCCCTGGAGGGATTTAAAGGACGGGTAGACGTGGTGCTTAGAGATATGGTTTAGATTAGTGATGGTTTTTGTCAGAGTTAGGTTGATGGTTGGACTAGATGATCTGAAAAGTCCCTTCCAACCTAGGCGATTCTGTGATTCTGTGATTCTAATGGTGTGCTCCAGGCAGCTGGCATCGGTAGGAGGTCTCCTACAGACTTCGCTTGTCTTTGACATTGTCCCACTCGTTTCAATGGGAGTTTGTGCAAGTGGGATCTGAGGCCCTGAGTCAGTGCAGCCCAGGAACCACCATCTCAAGGCAGTGCAAAACTGGCAGTTGTCGCCTCATGCGAAATTCTCACTTTAAGTGTCTTTCCTAGCTTTTTCAGCAGCTTGGTCATTGAAGTCCTTCAGGGTATCCATCTGCAAGAGCTCTGTCATGCCTAGAAGAGCCTAAACCTTGGCTCTTTCTATGGTCCATGGAGCTGGACCGACAGCTCACAGAGCCCTGCACCATGTGGCTGGGCTAACATCTTCTGGAGGTATTCTTCTCTCCACATGCTCATGGTGAGAAAGCCTATGGAGACTGGACACCTCGTTTAGATCTTGCAGCTAAATATATAATGATATATGACATGAATCTGGGCAGAAGTGCAGAACCTCAGCCCCTAAGAAGGAAGTCCAGTGGATTTAAGAGAATTTCTGCATGTTCTCTTAGGCAAAAGTCATACTGAAATGCCTAAAAATCCTGAGAACGTGTGATGTCCCTGCACTCTTCTTTCCTGGGTGTAGACAGAAGCAATAGGGGTTGAGCAGAAAGGAACCACATATATCTTAAAACTAAAGTGAAGACCTTGATGTCCCAGGACAGCCTTTCGTTCCCTGGCACGTGCCACTGCAGTTAGCAGCACACCAGTTGGCTGGAGCTCACCAAAAGAGAGCTACATCTTTTAAGTCAAATATTTGTCATGCCCGTGAGAAATTAATTGCTGGTTTTACATAATTAGCTTCCTAGCAGTCTGCATCTCTAAAAACAAAATGACCTGAGGGACAGTAGCAAATTCTAAAATTTTAAGTAAATAAGTCATTCCAGTTAAAGAGATCAATGAGATGAGATGATTCATTAAGGACCTATTTTGCAGATTTTTGAGGAACACTTGCTGGAAAAACCTGAGCAATTAGGGGTGTGTTATTTTCTAATTTGGGAATGGATGGTAGCAAATGCCTAAAGCTCTGCAGAAACCCCCTTCATGCCCACCCCAGGCTCCTACAGAGCCCTGTGCTGTCTCTCCCACACGTGTATGGGACAAGAGGAAGAGGCTGGGGAGTAGGAGAGACAACCTGGTCCATGGAGCTTTTCGTGTAGGTGGTCAGAGGAGGCACACGGCAAAGGAAGAGATGATGGGGAATAAAAGAACTAGTAATGACAATAGCAGAGTTCTCCAACTGGCACATGAGCTTCACTCTCACAGTGTGCGTGTTGTGATCTTCTACTCCAGATCAATTATAGTCTTCAGATCTTCATCAGAAGAGAAGGCTCCAGGGAGACCTTAGAGCCCCTTCCAGTACCTAAAGGGGGCCTACAGGATGGATGGGGAGGGACTCTGGATCAGGGAGGGGAGCCATGGGACGAGGGGGAATGGTTTTAAACTGCAAGAGGGGAGATTTAGATGAGATCTGGGGAAGAAATTCTTGGCTGTGAGGGTGGTGAGCCCCTGGCCCAGGTTGCCCAGAGAAGCTGTGGCTGCCCCATCCCTGGAGGGGTTCAAGGCCAGGTTGGCCGGGGCTTGGAGCAACCTGGGCTGGTGGGAGGTGTCCCTGCCCAGGGCAGGGGGGTGGCACTGGATGAATTTTAAGGTCCCTTCCAACCCGAACCATTGTGTAATTCTGTGGTTCTGTGGTCATCAGCAGAGGTTGAGGATTCATTATTTCAGACCGTGGGAGTCAGAGGAGTGCCCCTGGGAATCAGCCACAGCACCAAGCAGGACGCAGCCGGTGTTCTGCAGCGTTAAGATGAGGATGAATGATAAAGGGATTTTTCATTTGATCTCCTCAAGTGTATTCACAGAAGTATAGCCAGTTCGTATGGAGCCACTTTTTATAATCATGGAGCCAGTTTTGGTAGGCGTAAAAACTTTAGGTACGCAGTTTTCATGCTTATAAGGGTAATTAATACTTCTGTAATTATCAGTCCATGCAGATTCTTTTGTGTGTGTTGTGGGGGTGGTTACACACAGCCACCAATGCACGTGTGCGCGCGGACACACACACAGACATTTATATATATACAAATATAATATATATTTATATATATTTATATACACATATTTATGCACAGAGAGCTTGAGGCGTACTGGCAGAGATCTCGAAGGTGTGTATGCGCTGCATGTAGATGTCGCATCGCTCCCGCTCTCCCGCTGCGGGTATTCAAACCATGGCTGGAGCTCTGCGAAGAAGACTATGGTGCGTCAGTTCCCAGCAGAGCTTCCCTGTCTTTATCTTTGAATCACACGGGCTGACTTTAAAGGTAGTTTGGCTGTTAGCCCTACGGGACTGAACCTGGCAGAGAGCAACGGAGATGATACCCCGCTGTGCCGCTGCCTAAATTTTATATACGGTAGGAATTTTCAGAAGCGTCTAAGTGACTTAGGAACTCGACTTTGCAAAAGGTGTTGGAAGTCTCGCTTGTAAGACACCTTCTACTGGCAACGAAGCCTGGGGCTTAAAAAACAGAGCTTGGGTGTTTTTAGATCTCACAAAAGAGAATTTGTGCTCCTAGAAATTAGGAAAACAATATTCTGACCTTAAAAAGCAGTGCGCGACTCTAAAAATCATAGAGGGAAAATTAAATAGAGAGCCCTAGGATGCCAAGTTTACGGTCACTTGTTTTGGCTGTGTGCCTAAATTTGAAAAAGATATATTCCAAGAATATCCTTTAATTAACTGCCTAAAGAGCTCAAAGCTAACAAACAAAGGAAAAATAATTTTCTCAAAGCTTTGTAGCCGTTCCTTTTATGTGTCCTGTTAAACATTAACATCTGTTTGCAGAGCTACAAGACTTTCTCCCTCTCCTCAGACATGATCCTTTCTACGTTCACACAGCAAAGCCTCCCCCCCCGCCTTTTCTCGGTCAATCCCTATTTCCAGCGAAGCTCCGTTTTTTCCACCTAAAGTCCATCTTTTATTTCCTGGGATCAACTGGTAGACACCTGCTCCCAGGTTTAGTCTGGCCTTCCTCCAGCGAGCAGGAGGATTAATAACTGGAATGGAGATGTATCTCTTTTGCTTATGTAGTAAAGAATAAAACAAAAACTAATGGTTATTTTCAGATAGCCTGACAGTGATTAATTGCCGTTCCAGCAGACGCTCCAAATAAAATATGCTTTAGCGTCCCTGATTTATACTGGGTGGAGAGAGACTTAAGAGGAGACATATTGCCAGGACTGGAGGGGGGAGGCAGCACCTACTTCCCGCCCGAGCACGGGGCCAACATGCCGGAGGGATAAACCTCCCCTGGCGAAAATAAAAGGGAAAAGACTGTTGTATCAGCCCCCCGGAGAGGGGGCAGAGGGGGTGGCAGGAGAGGGAGAAGGTCTCAGTCCGGTTGATGGGAATGTGAAAATGAGAACGGAGAGGGGGGAGGAAGGCGGGGAGGACGTGGCAAGCGTTTTATGACAGCATCAGTCGTGTAATAACACTATGGGTTTTTACGTTTGCAGATGGGAAGAGATAACAATCTGGTTTATGAACGGGGAGAATCAGTCAGACATTGCCACTGTCGTATTAAGACTGTGGACCGTTTGCTTGATATAGTGTATGATTAAGCGACGAGACAGGGATATCTAGAAACCATCATCTAGGCAGCGAACCATCCATCTTGCTGACTTGTGTGAGAAGCAAATTAAAAAGCCCGAGTTTTTTCTTTGTGTGTGTGTGCGGTTTTGCAAACGCTCTCAAGCTGGGTGCGTTAATCTCTGAGGTTCTGATTTGGAAAGGCGAAGGGGAGAACAACCCGTTGGGCCACTGCTGCTGGAGCAGGAGGATCTCGATGGCCAGCTGATGCAGCAGAGCCTGAGGCATGGCCATGGCCATGTGGTGTCCCTGAAGGAGCTCATCTCCAGTGGCCAAAGCTGACGGCCGGACGTGGAAGTGCTCACGCAGTAGCTCATCAGTAAAGGTGATTCCCATTTTGACTGATCACAAAAAGGCTTTAGGTCCCAACTCATCTACCCATTTCCTTACTGCGTAGAAAAGGGAGGGTTCCCCGTAGTGGAGCTGAAATGCGTGTGTGTGCGCTGGGGCATAGCATGGTTCTGCCACATGTGGGCCTGATCCAACGCCCAGTGATGCCAAAAAGAGGTTTTCCATGGGCCTTGGACATCTCTGCATGGATTCGTACTGGACCAGGCAAAGACATCTATCAAATTTCCTCCTTTCGCCGAGGCGGCTTTGCTTTTCGAACAATCTGTTTTATAAAAAAGACATCCAGACTCTCCTTTTCCTCCACTACAGGTGTCTCATGATTGTAGGAGATAAACTATGGGGAGCAAAATCCCTATTTGATCGTTAGAGCATTCCTAGGCTCTTTCATGCACATCTGCGAAAATCTTTTTAAAAAAATCTTTCTACCTTTGGATCTATTTTCTGAGACCTGAAGGGTAAAAAAAAAAAAAAAAAAACCAACAAAAAACAAACCTATGAATGTCTCACAAGCACGCTCAAGGCCCCTATTAACTTTTCCACTTTCCCTGCAGTAATTGTTTCTGTCTATTTTAATTTCACCTTGGCTGAGAGGAGCTCAGATGTTGCTGCAGACGGAGTTGCCACAGGCACCGCTCAGCACAAACCTGGGAGCCCTGGCAGGATTTTCAGCACTGGCCCATGGAGATGCTGGGGGTGGAGCGTGCATGCTGCAATTCAGCCTGATATCCCGTTTTGAAAGTTTATTTTTGTCCTGGTTTGAGGTAAAACAGAACCAACTTTCTGTTCAGTAATTTTCCTTCTGAGCTCTTCTAACTCTCTGAAATTAGCAGCATGTTGTGCCGAAAACGGTTCGTTCTCAGAGTGATAAGACCAATGTTTACAGTTAGTGCCAAGGAATGGCACGCAGAGAGGCTCTGGCTGATACTTCTTGCTATAACAACCAAGGTCAGCTCACTTTGTTACTTGCCCCCTTGGAGGGTCGGAAGCGGAGAAGTGTAGAGGGGTCCCACCTGCAGGGAGGAGGGGACAGGACAGGGGACCCCAAACTGACCAACAGGGTATTCCATCCCATCTGCCCCATGCTCAATATAAAAGCTGAGGGGTCAAAGGGTCAACTCTCTTTATTCGGTGGTCGATGTCTGAGGAGGCCCCTGTCTATTCATCTGTCTTGGATCCCAATACGAGCATTCCTGACTCCCAACTCTGGAATCCAGTTCCCACCCGTTGCTGAGTCCAGGCTGGGACTTCCCCAGTGCCTGCCGGTGACATCATCCTGGGAGCTTGATATGGTTTTGCATATACTGTCTCTATTTTATTATTTCCTTTCTATTTCATTATTAATATTCCATTAAAGTAGTTTAGTTTCTTCTAAACTTGTAAATCTCTTTATCTCTCCTCCTTCTCTCCTTGTGCGAGAGGTGGGGGAGTGCATCTGTCACCGGCCATTGGCCAATTTGGCCAAAACCACAACAATTTTGAAGGCTGAAGAGTCACTGGCAGAGCCTGGCTCAAAATCCAGCTGCCAAGGGTTCAGATTTTGGTTCTGTCGTGATTTTACTGCGTTTGGGGCGATTCATTTTAGCAGTCCCATGCCAGGCTCCACAGGCACAGAGATTCTCGGTGAATCCGAGAAACCAACCTTGTTTATCCATCTGAAATTTAGGGCATGGACGACGTCTTACAAGGCGCACAGAGAGCTCCTCGTGCAACGGGACACTGATCCCAGCTGGGGCACGTACTCCCGCAACACAAATAACCTGGTAATGATTATTCTGTTGGAGGTGGCTGAACAAAACCTGCCAAGTGCTGATGTTATGTAAAACTGAAATCTGCACTAGTGCTGAGGGAGCCGCCTAATTACATCAATATAATTAGATAGGCGGATGGATAGATTTCCTCTGAACATTGCCTGGCAGGATGGGACCTTGCAGCCTTATATATTCTTGCCTGCGAAGCCTGCGCAAGGACGGATGTGCTGCATACGCAAGAGCTGCCACGAGGGAGAATGTTCACCGTTTCCTTGCCTTCCCACGTTCCCGCAGCCTGCGAGCAAGGCTGGAGCACAAAGCTCCCCTGCTGCCCTGGGGCTGCGCCCCGAGCTCCATGCTAACGAAGCCAGGGTTCATCCAGCTCCTGCAGCCCATCTATCACAGAATCCCAGACGGGCAGGGGTGGGAAGGGACCTCTGGAGATCATCCCATCCAACCCCCTGCCAGAGCAGGGTCACCCACAGCAGGTGGCACAGGAACGCCTCCAGGAGGCTTTGGAATGTCTCCGGAGACGGAGACTCCCCCACCTCTCTGGGCAGCCTGTGCCAGGGCTCTGCCACCCTCACAGCAAAGAAGTTCCTCCTCATGTTGAGGTGGAACTTCCCATGTTCCAGTTTGTGCCCGTTACCCCTTGTCCTGTCGCTGGGCACCACTGAGAAGAGCCTGGTCCCATCCTCCTGACACCCACCCTTTAGCTCTTGCTGAGCATTGATGAGATCCCCTCTCAGCCTGCTCTTCTCCAGCTGAACAGCCCCAGGGCTCTCAGCCTTTCCTCAGCACAGAGATGCTCCAGGCCCCTGATCATCTTTGTAGCCTCCAGCTGGAATCTCTTCAGTAGCTCCTCGTCTGTCTTGAACTGGGGAGCCCTGAACTGGACACAGCACCCACAGAGAGCCCAGGGCAGAGCGCTGATGGGGATGGCCATGGGACTCCTAAGCCTCACCATCTTTCTTTTGCAAAGACAGTGACGATAATAATATTTCTCATATTATTACTATCACTATGCTGACTTAACCCCTCTGCCACCTGTATCTATTTAAGTTGCAAAGAACGGGGAGCAGAGCCCCTCGGTGCAGGTTTTGCTCCTGGGGGGGGCTGTGGCCCCGCTCCCAGCATGGCGTTTCCAGCTGTAGAAGTCACCAGCAGATGCAGAGCATCCTCCGCCCATCACTGGGCTGAGCACACGCCGCACAATGGGAATCTCATCTCCACTGAGGCCTCTGGGCACAGCGGTAATGCGAATAATAACAATAACTTTTAGACAGGTTTTTAATGGTAAAGCAAACCTCTCTCCCTCTGAAGAATCCTTTAAGTGTTCCCTCGCTCTTTATCTTTTGCTTCCTTTAAACTGTGATTGAATTTAGGACTAATGAAAATGTGAGTCTGAGAGCATTTACTGGAAGCCAGCTGCTCTTGCTTTTTCATCTCACTCTCTCTCTGCTGGCCCGTCTCATGAGCTACGTTTTCTGCGTCCACCCAGTGAAAATGAACAAACACATTTCTCTGGGGGAACCTGGTGTATAATCAGGGTTTGGGCAGGTTTGGGTCGTTCATCTTAATGCGGCCAACAAGGTCACGAAGTGGGCACTGCTCGCTTATTTTCCTTCCTAATATCTTTTCTCAGCAGCGAACGGCATCTTAATAAAATGGAAGCTTTCCTTTCTGCCGCTGTCAGAGGGAAAAAGAAAGAGCTGTTGGAAAATCAAAGCCTGAATGTGTTTTGCTTGTTCTGCACCAGCCCATCAGGATTTGGCTCTTTTTGACTGTGGATGGAAACCGAGACTAAACAGTGCTCAAAGCTCTAATTCTGGTTTGGGTTGCTGCGCCCTTGAAGAGTTGGTCCAATACAGTGAAAATATTAAAGCAATTTTTCACAAAGGAGGAGAAATTTCTTCTTTGGCAATCGGTCAGAAATTCATTGTTAGAAAAGCTCCTTCGTGAGGGTACCGCCAGGTTAACCTGTGTTGGTTGATGGAACTTGTTTTATTGCCTTTTCTGGATCTCTTTGCTTTGGTAACATTGGACAGAAATGCCCGGACCATAACAGAGGGCTCAGAGGTGCGTGATCCCATCACGCATCCCAGGAATACAGGTCATCCCAGCAGGTGCTAACGCAGGCAATAGGAACCTTTCCCCTTCGCATCTGGGCAAGGCAGAAGTTCATAGTTCTTGAAAATGTTGCTCCCTTTGGCCCAGGAGACCCGGGCACTGGTCTATCAGCTTTCCCAAACG
This sequence comes from Larus michahellis, assembly GCF_964199755.1. Lineage (NCBI taxonomy): Eukaryota > Metazoa > Chordata > Aves > Charadriiformes > Laridae > Larus > Larus michahellis. The sequence continues at coordinate 5,816,570 of NC_133914.1, read as the reverse complement.
TGGGTACCTGGCATCAGCAGGCAGGAGGTGGTCAGAGGGACTGACGTCCACCTCACCCAAACCACTACCAACATCATCCTCTGGGCTGGATGGTGCCATAGAAGAGACATGCTATTATTTCACTTCCCTTCTGGAAATGTTGAAAGACTAAACACGAGGAGGAACTTCTTTGCTGTGAGGGTGGCAGAGCCCTGGCACAGGCTGCCCAGAGAGGTGGTGGAGTCTCCGTCTCTGGAGACATTCCAAACCTGCCTGGAGGCGTTCCTGTGCCACCTGCTGTGGGTGACCCTGCTGTGTCAGGGGGTTGGACGGGATGATCTCCAGAGGGCCCTTCCCACCCCTGCCCGTCTGGGATTCTGGGATTCTGTGACTGAACAGAAGAACCTCTTACAATCATAAAATAATAGAGATCGGCACTTCCATTTTTCATCTAACCTCTTCCTCTTCTGCTCTTCCTTTCATGCGCTCTACTTTTAAAACAAACAAACAAACAAACAAAAAGTGACACAGAAAACTTTGAGACTAGAAGGTCAAATCACATTGAAGTCCCCAAGAAGTTTCCTGTCATGCTTTTTATCTTGCCCATACTGGAGCTAATGAGTTGGGCAACTGGCTTCCGTGGGAGCTTGGTCTGGGTTGGTACATCACCAAGCACAGGTAGAGCAGAAGTCCTGACCTGTGTTAGGATCTCCGGTTCTCTAATGCCACCATCTCCATTAAACACGGACTAGATGGAGAGAAGGAACCAAGGGAATACGCACATGAACGACTTTGCTGTAGGTGGAAGGTCTGGGGTGCTGGAAGGGGCAGGAGGGCAGCGCTACCCCTTGCATGGCGCAAGAGTTAACATTTCTAGAGCAGAGTCTATTTTGGGAACAGGAGTGAACTGCTTAGGGATGCACTTGCCTGGGCAAAATGCAGCAATTCTCCTTTTCTTTTTTTTTTTTTTTTTTTTTTGTTTGTTTGTTTGGGGGTTTTTTTCTGCTTGTTTGTTGCGGGGTTTTTTTTGTATTATTTTGTTTTGGAAACGCCAGGTACACGGGAGCGGGGAGTGAAAAGATTGGTGTTAAAAAGAAGAGTAATGCCAGATCCTGATAAAATAAACTTGACACAAAATTAGAGCACAGGTTATGGGAAAGGGGAGTCCCTTCTTAATAATACGAAAAAGACCTGTATTGTGGGTCTACATTAGAAAGAGCCAGAGCAATTAGAATTTCAGGCTGCGGCGTACCAGGCTGCCAGTGAAATAGGAATGTAACGTGCCAGGTCTTTTTATTAAAGACAAATTGTCAAATAGCTTGTGATGGAAACCTACCCTGTCTGAGAGTGATCAGAGAGGAGCCGGTGAAGTACCTGCTGCTCTGCTGCGAGAGGCTGACATTAGAGCAGATGGGAACGGGAACAGTTTGTGGCTCTGCAGGCAAAGAGCTCTGAGAGATTGTGCGTTTTCCTCCCTTCTGTATATTCAGTAGATGAAGAAGTCGTTTGAAGGCAGACACGGGGGCTGAAGGCCCAGTCTGCTCTCTCGCGCGATGTCTGTGCACCTGGGCTCACGTCCCCTGTGTTTTTAAGTGTCACCGAGTTTCAGAGGGAGGGGGCGTCTTTCCTGGATTCACCAGCTAAGCCCCAGTCTCCTTCGTCATGTTGGCTCGTGGGGCTGGCCCTGGCCAGACCCACCACGGCTTGGAGAGGGAGCAGCGAGGCCAAGTGGACTCTGCTTCATCCACGGCAACTTCCAGGCTGCAGTCCCAACTCCCCCTTTCCGTGTTTGGATCCATCACCCGAACGACACTGCCCACCGCCCCGGCCAGAGAGCCCCCACGGCTAGAGAGGGTTTAGGGCTGGTTCCTGCAGGTTGGGTTCTGATCCTACCTACAGAATATATCGTACAGAATAATGCAGCTGGGGTGCATAAAAAGAGTGTGGCCAGCAGGTGGAGGGAGGTCATCCTCCCCCTCTGCTCTGCCCTGGGGAGGCCACACCTGGAGTGCTGGGTCCAGTTCTGGGCTCCCCGGGTCAAGGAGGACAGGGAACTGCTGGAGAGGGGACAGTGGAGGCTGTGGAGATGCTGAGGGGACTGGAGCATCTCTGTGCTGAGGAAAGGCTGAGAGCCCTGTGGGGTTTTCAGCCTGGAGAAGAGCAGGCTGAGAGGGGATCTCATCAATGCTCAGCAAGAGCTAAAGGGTGGGTGTCAGGAGGATGGGGCCAGGCTCTTCTCAGTGGGGCCCAGCGACAGGACAAGGGGCAACGGGCACAAACTTGAACATGGGAAGTTCCACCTCAACATGAGGAGGAACTTCTTTGCTGTGAGGGTGGCAGAGCCCTGGCACAGGCTGCCCAGAGAGGTGGTGGAGTCTCCGTCTCTGGAGACATCCCAACCCCACCTGGAGGCGTTCCTGTGCCACCTGCTGTGGGTGACCCTGCTCTGGCAGGGGGTTGGACGGGATGATCTCCAGAGGTCCCTTCCCACCCCTGCCAGTCTGGGATTCTGGGATTCTGTGGGTTTGGGGATGGGGCAGGTCAGTGTCTCTCTGCTTGCCCTCACTTGATTTCTCTGCATTCAGGCTAAAAGCCTCTGAGATGGGGACTCTCTGTGCAGCAGGTCCCAGCTTTGGCTGAGTTCCTGAGCACAATGGGTCTCTTCAAAGCGTGGTGACCTCTGTGCCCCCGGGAGGTGGTGCAGAGTCCGGCTGTCCAAATTGCTGATGGGTTGGAAACTTAGCCCAGCCCAAGAGCCCAGCAGGTCACTAAAGCGGCTCCTAAGTGCTTTTGAGTCTAGCCCCCAGGATTAAAAACTGCAGCCCCTGAAATCTTTACTGTGATCAGACAGTCAATCAGTGGCAGAAGCGAAACCCTAAGCTCCTCGTGTCAGGCTGGATTCTTAGCACAGGAGAATCTCCCACTTCAGAGGACATTTGATGAACCCTCCTGATCCTTGATGCACAGCTGCCCACCCCAGCTCCAGTCGCAGGTGCGTTTAGCCCAGCATTGCAGCAGCTCAGCCACGTGAGCCGTGCTCTCGGAGCTGTGGTGTGCTCCCACGCTTCACCAGCACAGGTCAGTGTCTTACAAAGCCTCAGGTGAATTGCTAGAGAGCTCATCCTGCATTCCTGGTAGAAGAGAGGCATCCTAAAGCTCGTGGCATGCCCTGACACCCCTACCAGCCAACGTGGCCCTTGAGGTTGCAATACAGTCGTCTGATGGATCTAACCGGCCACCCAAAGCGGTGGGATGGTCAGACACGTGCCTGATAGATCAGTCCCGCTGCCTGTTGGCATTTCTGTAGTTTCCAAGGAAACCTAGTGCCTCTGAGAGCGGGACGGATGGGTAGTGTTTGACAAAGGACTTCTGTGATGCTTCGTTTTTTAACGACAGTTGTTGTTACCTCCTTGGCCTTTGCCCCTTTGAACGTGAAGCGTTGCTGCTTTGCACAGATGGGGCTTTCATGAGAGAGAGTGGGAAAATCCCAAAGCTCTCGCGTGCCCCGGCTGCCCTTCCTTTCCTGCTCTCCGCAGATGAAACAAACAAAACAAAACAAAGAAACCGTGGCGGCTGGGGCTGCTTCTAATTTAAACGAGGTTTCGCCTTCAAAGGAGCATCCGTCGCTGAGCAGCGGAGAGCAGCGTGCACCGTTCAGAAGCACTTTGGCGGGGACGCACAAAGAATCCTGCCTCTGAACCTCTGACAGCTTTCACTGCTCACAGCAGAGATCAGCCAAAAAGATTTATTAGCCAGCTTCAAAGCCCGAATTGCTCAGGAAGCTTTTGCTCTTGCCTTATTACTGGAGAACTCTCCGGGTCAGAAACCTTTATTGGGAGAGAAGGGGGTTTTTTTTGGTTGTTTTCTTCTACTGGTTCAGGACGTGCTAATCTAATGACATGACTAACGTCTCCCAGCCTGACAGACGTCAGTGAAAATAGATAGGGGAGTATTCAGGGATGTCTAGACTGACATTTGTTTTGAAAACGGAGGCTGGACCTGGTCCCTAGATGGGAGAGTGAAGACCACGCTATGCGAGGTCTCATTTCCTGCGTGGAAATGCATCCGTCAGTCCCAGCCACCTTGGAGGTGAATTCCAGCAAGGTGCTGGCTGACATATTTCCGTGCAGACAAGACAGAGGAGGTGTCCACAGTGACGCCAGGAAAAACAGTTCCTGGAGTAGGATGGAAGTGGCAAAGAACCCTCAAACACATCCCCGTTTCTGTTGCAGAGCACAGGTCCCTCTGAGACTGCCAGCGGTCACAGTAGGCTGGCGGCCGGTGGGATACCATGCCAGCATGTCCTTGTTTTCCACAGAAGGGAAATGGCACGAATATAAATCAGACCCTCGCTTCTAATTTTATGATTTTCTTTGTTCCTAATTTTCCTTAAGAAGACATTTTCCGAAGTGATTTGGAAGCCCCTCTTCTACCCTTTTTCAGGGGTCTTGGGAACACCGATGGTGAAGGAACGGTTGCACATGCCACCGGTTGCCAGCTTCTTTGGTCATTGAGTCGACTGTGGTGTCAAGACCTCAGGAATCCCCCCCTCGGATTCCTTTGAAGAGGGGATTTTAGCTCATCAGCCATTTGGGGCTTTTGAAGCCCTAAATCTGTAGTGAGAAATAGGCGGTTGGAGAGTAACCCGGCATCATTTTAGTTTTATCTTTGTGGTTAGTGTCTGTGACTGGACTCCAGCAGCATTTATAGGTCCCTCTTTGAAGCCTCACTCTTTCTCGTTGAATCAAATGGACAATATTAAATGGTAATTTATTGTGTAAACACAACCCTATTAGTCCTGAAGCCTCGGGGATCAGAGCAGGCTGTAATTACAGAGGGATACCTTTAGGTGTGAGTTACCGTGTGCTGAATTAGCAGATAACAGCCCTTAGCAAGGTAGGTGAGCCCGTGTCGGTCCCCTAATGTCAGGGATCTGAGGAAGCCTGGGTCCTCTTATCACATCATTGCGCATCTGTTGCTTATCAAAGACAGCCCGTTCGAGCCGGGGAGGATTAGAGAGTGCCTCTCTGAGATAGGGTTTTGTCAGATGGCTCTTGAAAATCAGCCGGGAATGATGGGCTTGCGAGAAAGGTGTGATCGTGGGCATCACCACGGGAATCACCACCATCGCTCTACCTGATGTGACCACAGCTTCCCCAGGAAAGTGCGGAAGCCCTTGGGCAGACTGCATTCACTGGGCTCGCTCTGTTCAGTCCTGCTCAGGTTAGGGCTCTCTGTGCTCTGATAACGAACGATCGGTATCTCCAAAAGACTTCGTCCTTTCTGCAGCAGTGTAGCTTTCCTCATCCGTACGGCCCCAGAGGCAGCGCTCCACCCCTGCTCTCAGCGAGGGACCCTGACAGTGAGTTCCACTCTTACGTTGTAGCTGCTTAAAATCCTTGCCGTGTAAAATAAGGTAAAAGGTAAAGAAATCGGTGTGATCTGAAATTTAAAAGCCTGAAGTGAGCAAATTAAGTTCCAGAATTGGCAGGGTTAAGTTCCAGAAGACACGGAGTTCTACCGATCAAAGGCCACCACCAAATCATTGTTGTTTTCCAAGGGTAGCTCTTAGGAACTGCACAGATTTTTTTCTCCTCTCAAAGCAACAAAACCAACACAGAGCGCCTCGACCTTCAAACTAACTCTTAGTCCTCTGAGCACTTCATGGACACTGTGCCTGTCACTGATTCCACTATAGCAAATTGGTCAATGCTTCCTTTTCCAAGGACGTCTGTGATCCTTTGATGTTCTCTGCAGGGTGCAGAGGTAACATCCTTCCCATGCATCTACTCTTAGCTCCAGGGGGAGAGACGTCCTTCCAATCCGCTTTTCATCTTCCAGCACAAAAGAACCAACACTTTTTATGTCACGGTGGTTTATGCACCAACCTTCAGAGGCCTCCTTGCCGTTCCTCTGTCTTCTCACCGTTGTTCGCTCTAGGGCTTGGACGGTGCCTCTCACCTAGCGTGAGATATCACACCTCAGGGTGTCTTCACAGCAGGTCAAGCCCTGTGGTAGCCAATATCACGATGAGGCCTTTTGACTTCACAAACCTCCTGGGTGTCAGCCTCTGCCATGTCAGCCAGCAGCTCTGGGAGGTTTTACAGCCAACGTTAAATGAATTTTGCCTTGTCGCCTCAAGCCCCGTGGGATGTTGCAGCTCTGCGTATCAGTGCCCCCAGAGCCAGCTAACCTTGCCCCGACTGCTCCGGTAACAGGCTTTCACTAGAACTGAAAATTCTGACTGGGTATCATGAAGTGTATGCATCTCTTGGGGAAGAGAGGCAAACACACACCCCACGTCCTGACTTTAAATGCACGAGTAACTTACCAGAGGCGATAAGTGGGGATTTGAATTCAGGGATGTAACTTATCTCTAAATACACATCTTCCTATTTAGCTGCGTTTACATCCACCCATATCTCACCGACTGCACTGTGCCTTATTATATCGCAGTGCTTACCTTTGATGTGCTGAAAGGCTGTTTGTGCTGGTGATGAGAAAAGCAAGGTAGACGCAGGCTTTCCAGTGCTGGAGTTTTCTGTTGCATTCTCCTTTTGACTGTCTTTCATTTAATGTGTCTAATAAATGGTAGTTTACTGGAATCAAAGAATTCAAAGCTTCTGTTCTTGGTGATGAATACAAGGAATAAGAGGCTTTTATACGCTGTGAAATCTACAGAAAGACTGAGATATGGGGACAGCTTTCCTATACGTGTCTCGTAAGTGAGTGCTTATCCTGAGATAGATGCAGTGATCTCTGCAAGAAAAAATCAACATTTCCAAGGAAGCACAGTGCTGTCGCTGAAGGTGAGTGAAAGCGGAAGTGTTGTAGGATCTCAGAGCCCATCGTGTGCTGACCTGAAAAGCTTTTCAATGCCGTTAGGGTGGGTTTTTTCAGGGGTGCCTAAGGGTAGCGTACATCTGACTGCTGTTTTTTATTGATCACAGTTGAGTGTTTAATTTAATGGGGGTCTTGACAGTGCAGCCCCCGCCACCCTTGGCCCTTATCCTGTTGCAGTGAGATATCCAAAGGTGAGGAGGGAAGGGGCATCAGAGCCACTTTGGGGACAGCAGTGATCTGGAGTCAGTCCTGGTGGTGGCAGCTGCTTAGGGTGACCAAAGACTCCGGAAACCTTAATTTGCTTAGTGTAGCTTCAGCCTGAGCTCAGTTGCATAACCGACAGCCGGTTTGGGGACATATCAGATCAAGAAATGATCACTCCTTCCTCTCATTTGAGATCAAAGCTCATTATGCAACTAAACAACAGAGGAGAAGTACTGGAGAAGTACATCACATGGAGAGGCTGAGGCTCAGGGGTGGTTTCCCCGACCTGCTGTTCCCGACAGGGAACATTTCACATGGTTGGGCGCTCTTCCCAACCTGCTCAGGTCTTTTCTCCTTTCATCTTTGGACACGTTGGTCCCGTTAGCAGAGACAGACCGCAACTGGTCTTAACGTACTTGGAGATCACCCAAGTGTCATCCTGCAGAACTGGCCACGGTCACTCCCTCTCAAGCACCCGAGCACTTGCTCTTCTGGATTGTGCGGGCTGGCGAGCTACTCTGCCACGGCAAAAACTGTCCTAAGAAACAACTACTGATATTGGTGCATGAATTCAGGGGTTCAGTACGTATCTTGACTGAGGCGGGGGGAGAGAAGTTGATCTAGTCACCTAGTTTAGTTGATTTAGCCTGGAGTCGAAGAGCTGGACTTTGGCACACTGATGCCAGCACACAGTCCCCTGCCCTGTAAGAAACCCATCTGCCGTCAGGGCAGACCTGGGGCCAGCATTGTTCAATTCAGAGGTAATTTCCTCCTGATGCGGCTTGCTGTAACACAGACTGTCTGACCAAATGTGTATAAAACACACTAAAACATTACCGATGGGGAGGGAAGCTTGTGGCATTCCGGTATTTCTCATTCCATACAAAATTAGCTTTGGTTCATTTATGCTAAATTTAATTTTACAATAGTAAAATAGTTGGGTTTCTCAGTAGAAAGATGAACGGCTAGATGGTATTTTTATGGGCCTTCTCTGTGAAACATGCTTTATAAATTATTTCCTGGAGAAACAGAATTTGCAGATTGAAGACGAAAAGGAGGAGCTAAAGAATCAGCGTTGGCTCCTTTGCAGCTCTTGTTCGCGTTCATGCACCGAGGGCTTGGTCTATCTGTTGTGCTTTCCAGTGACTCCAGATTACTGCCTCAAAGCACAAAAGCATTAACACGGCAAGGCTCCTTCTTAATAACTCTGCAGAATTGTTCTGCAAATGAGCAAAGATAATGTTGTCCTGACGGGTCGAGATTGGGCGGTTGATGAAGGCTGAGGCTGAGAAGAGAGATTTCCCCAATAAGTCCCAGCATCAATCTGGGAGAGCAGCTGGAAAAAGAGTAATAAATGTATTTTCTCCTTTCACGTGTTGCAAGTTATAAATATGAAGCTTCAGACTCTTTGCGTTACAGCATGCATTGAATCACTTATCCTGAAGGTGTCTTGTTGTAAGCTTCTGCCTGCTGTAGTTATTCAGTCGCGGAGCATCACGCTGCATCAGAGATGTCAGCCAGAGCCGTCTTTTACGACTATCCTAATTTCTACGGTAAAGTTTCTTTTCCGGAGACTATGGACACTCCGCTGAACCACTCGTTTCATTTGGTGGTGTTTTTTGTGGCCAGGATTCAAAGAGAGTTTTGACTTGGACAAACAGACCGTGTCACAAACTGAATGATCAAAACGGAAGGAAGGGGAAAAGAAAACTCACGCTTTTGAAGTAACTGGTGCTGCGGTCTGTTTTCTCAAGCCTAAAGCTTTTCTTTACACTGGCAGAAAGTCAGGAAAAACGTTTGCTTGGAGTTACAGCAAAACAGGGGCCAAACTGCTGTCTTCTGCAGCAGCAGAAACACAAGAGCTGGCTGAAGTCCTCATCTGCGAGGAGCGTCGGGGATGGGAGCACCCTTGGCAGCAAATGCTCTTCCCATGTTCAGGACTGGACGAGACAGACCTAAAGGAAAGGTTGTGGAAAGGATAGTGCTAAACAGCTGAGGAAGAAGAAGTCAGGGCATGGCCACTGAAAACTCCATGAGATTCTTCAAAAAAATAGATTTGTGGTGCGAAGAGAGCAAATATTCACCAAGAGCTGGCTGTAACGGAGGACAGCTGGTCTACTGCATCCAGCACTGAAGCCCTCAGCACAAGAAGGACATGGACCTGTTGGAGTGGGTCCAGAGGAGGCCACGGAGGTGATCAAAGGGCTGGAGCTCTGAGAGCAATCTGATCTAGTGAAAGATGTCCCTGCTGACTGCAGGGGGGTTGGACTAGACGACCTTTAAAGGTCCCTTCCAACCCAACACATTCTATGATTCTATGACTCTACTAAATACCTCCGTTTTTTTGAGAACTTCCATTTTTTCCCAGCTCAGCTGTGGCTATAGGCATCTGTTGACCTGAATAAAGGCGAGATGAAAGTCATCACTTCTGCAGGGGCTGTGTGGGCTGGGGGATGCGGCCAGGACCATGCAAACTTTGCCTTTTATTCCCTTCACAGCAGGTAAATAGAGAAGAACTCCGGAAAAAAAAGCCTGCCAAAATGAATTTTTCAAACAAACGGTAGAGTTCTGAGGATGCAAAGATCAATGGCGAAAGAGCCCATTTTTTTTCTTTAAAAATAGAAAAGAAAAAAATTTTTAGTCAAAGTTGAAGATAAATTTTCTGCCAGGGAAAAAGAACTCTGCCAAAATAGTGACAGATGTATTTTTTATTTTATCAAATATTTGGCCTGGAATCAGAAGTGCTGAGGATCTGTAATTACCTCCGCATTTTCGGGAGGCTGGGTGAAATGCTCTTCCCAAGTTCTTGGCATGAGCACATGTGGAAAACGCAGTATATTTTGCATTACTGTTCGTTCACAGCAACTGTCTCAGTTTCCGCAGCTCTTCCATCTGCTGCCTTGCGGTGGAGCAATGCCTTAATGTCTTGTATTAGGTGAAGGTAAAAGTCATCGTTAAAAATAAGAGAAGCTCTTTTGGAAGAGCGTAGGGGAGGCAAAGAAAGCAAACAACGGTTCAGCCAATTTTTTTAAGGAACTGATGATCCTCTTTGCTCTGGAACTGCTAATTTATCCTGAAGAAAATCAAGTATAAAACTTTAGTTGGTTCTGGTGATGGTCTGTGCTGGGCCTGCACCTATTTGGAAGAGATTTATGTGAAAGTCCAAGCTGCACGGCTTGGAGAAACCAGCTGCTGACCGTGTCATTCTGCTAAATATCACAATTGTTTTTCAAGTCTCATATCATAAAGCCCTTGCTTCTGAAGGCATGTGATTACAGGAGGATTTCTTCTCTCATTAAAAGGAAAAAACTCCAGCAAACACAAAGCTTTCTTGTATGGATATAGAAAAAAGCCGAAACGCTTCATTCAAGTAGACTTACAAAGGTTTGGAAACCAAAAGAAATGCAGAGAGCAGGCCGTATTTATTGTTTCAAATAATTTATAGGTTTCTGAAGGCCAATTCTTTCTTTTGTGCTGTAAAACTGGACCCATTTTACTTGATTTCAGTCAATTAACCCCAACATGCCTCTGGCACTTGGCCTGACCCGCCCCCAGCACAGGTTTATCCCTGGAAATTCACGGCAAAGCGAGAGCGGTTTTGTTGCTTGTACCTTTTCTGTATAAAACAGAAGGTTTGAGCAACAGTTAAGACCAAGTAATTACAGACAGATATATAGCGTTACAATTCAAACCAGCACCGTAATGGCTCCATAAAGTCACCTGGGTTTAGATATACATCAAACCATTTTTCACATTGCAAATGAATACTTTTTTAAGAGCTATAACTTTCTGGGAGTTCATGAATTTCCTGGATTCATAGCCCTTTACAAGATGGAGGAAGGCGCAAGAGATACTGCTGTACAGAAAGAAAAAGGAGGGAGAGTGGCAAAGGGAACTGAGGCAGAGGAAGGAAAAATAAATCCTTAGAAATGAGATTTCCAAAAGCTGCTTGAAAAAAAAGCTGGGATAAATGTATGACACGCTCAATAAATATCACTCTGCTTTATCACCCCTCCTCTTTCCCAGCTTTGCCTAGGGATTTTGGGAGGCTGATTTGAAACTCGAGGGCTTTAGTAGTCAAGAGCCTGTAATTCTGCCCTCCGCGGGTGCTGGTGGCCTTAATCAGGGTGTGAGTAGGGGCTGGGCTTTAGCTCCTCGGCTGTGCCCACACCTACGTGTTGGCCACACTGTCTTCAACCCAAAACAAGGCAGCTGGCAGGAGCCACCGTGATGTTGGTGACAGCTCCGGGTGGGCACCAAACAGCCCTAACCCTGCAGACCTCGCTGGGGTGGCCCAAGGAGAAGATCTTTGTGAGGGGAATAGCTGTAGCACCTGATTCTGGTCCCAGGGGTGCAGGGATGGCCAACCTCCTTGGCCGCTCGTCTGGAGCACTTCGTGGACCCTCTGTCCCACAGAGGCCACTGATGGGTTGAGCCTAGTGCTGCAGCCCTTAAAACCATATTTTTCTTAAAAAAAAGGTTTGGGGGGGTCCGTAGCAGTGATGGCTAAATTAAATATGGGTAATTTTCTGCCTCCCTCTCCTCTAAACCCATCAAGGTTTAAACCCAAACTCTCAATCTGTGCCACGCACCAGGTCCTTGTGTCCTGGTGGCAGCAGAGCATGGTCCTGCTGGGCTAAGACTTCTTCCCAATGGTTTTCCTAAAGCTTGCCGTGATCGGATCAGACAGACGATGAAAGCAGCCTGTTGTTTTTGCATTTTTAAAGTGAAAGGGCACGGATATGTGGTGTTTGTGCTGTAATTTCCTATCTCGAAGAGCACTTGCAATCTGGGCAATTTTGGCAATTAAGGGAAACCTCAGCGAGGCACAAAACAGACGCCTCCATGCCCGAGGAAGCGCAGGGCGCGTGACTCATGCGGTAACGTCCCTCTGGGGCTGAGTCACGGTGCGGGCAATACTGCACAACAGCAGCAAAGTGTCTTAAAACTGAGCATACCGCATGGCCCGCGGCAGCCTGCCTTACGCGCAGGGCACACGCTCCGGCTTCCCAGCCGGGAACTCACGGACGATGCTCCTCCGTGCCTTGATCCTCTCTTACGTATCCCTGAAAGCGCTTTTACTCCTTTTCTAAAATCCCCTTATATTCTCCGCCACTCCATCGGCTAGACCAGCAAGTCCATCTCTCTCATGCAGTTAAATCAAGATTAAGGGGGCTTGATAGGTAATTAATTTTAATAATAATACGCTTCTTTTCTTTCTGAGTCACAGACATTGGCTTGCTATTCTCTTACAGGGTAGGGAAGTGATTTGCCACTGATCTCAGTGAGAAGCACAAGCCTTCGTATCTGTAAGGATCAGAGTCGTCTTCTCTTTGCAGATAGAACCATACCTGCGTTCTGAAGCCGGGACCTGATGAAAACTCACGCCTGGGAACCCTCACGGGTGCTCCAGGCAGCCAGCAAGGGCTTTCATCTGCTGCTGAGAATTTTGATTTTTCTAAATCCTAATTTGCTTAAGTGAAAAGAAAATCTTTTACCTTTTTCTAGGGGCATAATTCACTCCCTGGGGTTTGTAGTACTTTTTTTTTTTTTTTTCTTTTAAACGTAATTTGGGCTATTTTCTTTTGTCAATTGACAAATGAAGGAGACAGGGAGAGAGAAAGAATCCCAGAGAGGCGTAAAACTAAGATAAACAGGTGTGAAGAGGCAAAGCGTGCTGGTACGGGGAAGGCACTTGAATCTGTGCATTTAACCGACTATGGCAATAGGCATCTATCTTTCCTCCTACAGCTTTTTCCAAATGTGCCCCGGTGTCCCTGGAAGAACATTGCCTTTCATGGGAGGGCGTGTAATGAAATGCCCTCATCCTGTTTTAATCAGTTTTGAATGTGGAAAAGACAATCGTGATCTGAGAAAGGCAGTGTTTCCCTTGCATGTGAATTATGTGATACTGTAGCTTCATTAACATGCTTTACAGTCTTATCTTTATTCATACTGGCAAATTAAATTAGCACTGTCTTTCAAATCTCTGCCTATTTTTCCCTCTAGGCAACCACCAGCAGCACAAAATAAATGACAGTAACGGGAGCGGATTGCTGTGCTCTTGACGCTAGTCCCCGGATTTTAAGCAACCATCCCTCCAAGAAATGGTATTTGTTCATGTTCCAAGAGCCGAGCTGCTTTACAGCGTCGCTGCTGGCAATTCCAGAGCTCCACGTGCTGGCACAGAGCCTGGGCCAGGGCGTGGGGCACGGGGCTGCCAGCCTGGAGCCCTGGTGGTCCTTTCCTCTTTAGTCTCCCCAAATCTAGACTGTATTTTGATATTTGGGAAGGTGCCTCCTCCCTCCCTCCATGGTCCTTTCCCTCTGTCGGCTCCTTTGAGGTCTGGATGAGAGAAGCCCCAAACATGGCTGTGGTAAGGATGGAAAGTCAGGAGCAGAGAGGGTTTTGCTGCACAGGGTGATTTTCCTGGATGGGAGCGTTTTCTTTGGCTGAGGCTGAAGCACACGTGAGAAAATGTTGATGGGAAGGTGTAGGGAGTCTATTACTAATATAACCTCAGCTGTTTTGGGGGCTGTTTGGAGAAAAGATCTCGGTGGAAAGGCATAGAAGGTGGGATGAGGTGGAAAAGACTTTCCCCACTTCCATCTTTGCCGTGCAGCTACCTGGGCTGGGGAGTAGTGTGGATTTGTCAACTCTGTAGTCAGGCGTAAATTGAGCTTCATAACCTTGCAAGCGCAAAGCATTAGGAGCAAGTGATTTTACATTAAACACTAAATATTGCAGCTATTAAAGAACATTCATCATCCACACAAGGTGCCTGGACAGAAATGAGCTGTAGCATCTCCTGCAACATTGACTGTAAACACATTAAAAACCAGCACTGTGCTGTCAGTCATTCCCGTCTCAGAGAGGAGACCTGGCGCTCAGATGAACGTCAGCCCATCCTTTGCCACTGCATCGTGGGGTGACCTCCAGCCCAGCTTGGAGCCGCAGGCCCTGGTACCTCCAAACCCTCCCTCTTTGTGTGTCCTCTGCTGTTCTCTTTAGCTCTGTCACCAGTTGTGGTGTCCCGAAATGGAGCATCCTGTGACACTGTTGTCCCCGCTGGAACAAAGGGTGGTGAAAGAGGCTACAGATACTTCCCAGTCATTTGACCACCGTTAAATGACCACCTCAGTGTTTCTCATAGGTGGGTTCTAACGAAAAGACACAAGCCCATGGGCAACGCTGTGCAATTAGTTGTGGTGGAGATTATGGGGACGTTGCAGCTTTCTTCCCAAAACCTCCATGTGATCAAGTCGAGGAGACTTTGTTTCCTTCCCCTGAGCAGTTCCTTTGAACAGTCCATTGTTATCACCAAGAGATGGCCCAAGCCTCTGCTCTAGCGAAGTTTTAATTTCCTTTGCTTTCCTACCAGCAGCCCAGCCAAGACCGGCCTTGCGTTGTGCTGGGGAGATGTGCTCAGTCCAAGATTGTGCTTCAGATAAGGGTTTGGATGATTATGATTAATCCGACTGCTTTATTTGTCTGACAGGTGGACTGATAAATAGATATCGTTGCTAGGCCTCCGCTCCTTCCTGATATGATAAACAATACAGGCAGCCCGAAATGCTGATGCTTCTTGGAGATCTCTGAAAGCAGAGGTCAGGGCAGTCCGTGCCTTGCCCTTTGATTGTACTTGGATAAAGGACTTCAGTCCTTTAAGTGAAGAGTGATGATTTCATCAAGACCTGACATGTCCTTAGTTTCCAGTAAGGAAAACAAACAAAACCTCACAGTTTTGCAAATGTAGTCCAAACATAGCTGAATGCTCATAAAAGGGCAGAGAGTCTGCAGATCCAACAGAAAAAGTAGCTTAAAATGTCACCAGAAACTGTTTTAATGCGTGGCGAGGTTTTTTCCCCTCCTTTATTGGATCTCCATTTATCATTCTTTCTGTGTTTACCTGACATGAACAGATGCAATTTGGGAATTTCTCAGCAAGAAATTCCAAAAGAAATTCCAACTGCCTGGCACGGTCTGAACTCGCCCCTGGCTGCTGAACGTCCCTGCCCTGGCCGCGCTCCAGGCTCAGCTGCTGGGATGCTCCGTCCCACCCGGAGCAGCCCCAGCAGCAGAGATGGACGCGTTCCCCGGCACTTCTCATGCTTGCACCGCTCTTCGGAGCCGCGCTGCCTGTCCCGCGACCAAGGGGACACCGACGTGCGCAGAGCAGAGGACAGACCCAGCCTTGAAAACCCTCTTGCTTCGCTTTGCATTGCTAATCCATACCACGCATCCAGGCGTTACTGGGATTGACCAGTCCCCTCCCGAGACCTCTGCCCAGTCCTTGAGCCACCCTTCCCCTCCCAAGCTATAGGCACCCTACAGAAGCTTCGCCGTCTGTTTGCCCGTGGGGCAGGCGGCCGCTGCCGCCGCGTTAGCTGATAGCTGGGGACTTGTGACTGGGAAGGTCTTTGCGCAAATTACTTCAGAAATATGTGTAAAAGGAATCTCGCGGCAGTAGTTTTCAGGGACTGTATTGTAAATGTGTATAACTCAGACTCCGGAGAAGATTCGGAATGCTGATTAAAACTTGCCTGTCTCATTGAAGCGGCTCATTTAATATAGGCTCCTCTTGCAAAAGTGGCTGGGAGCCTCCCATTTCCTAATGAATTTTTCTTCTTAGTGGAGGGACTACTGATATTTCATTGTACTGCTCAGGAACTTCTGGAGATAGATAGATAGGCAGACACGACCTCTGTCTACGGAGGCAGGTAGCTGAGGGGAAGCTGGAAATCTTGGGAACCTATAGCAAGACTAATGTGCTACAACAGGCACCATTCTCTGCTCCGACCATGCATCACTGCCTGTTGTCAGCATGTGAGCTGATTTAGGGACTCTCCTTGATGAGGAGTAGGTCTTTTTAGCCATAATTAAGGGTTGTTTTTTTTCCCGAGGTTGATGGCCTCAGGATGAGATCAGCTTTTACCTACTCTGTGTTCCTCTCAGTCAACCTCCAAAGATACCTAGGTGACCAGGTCCGACGTACCAACTGAAGTTGGGGTAAATTGGTGCTGGATGAAAACCGACCATGCACCGGTGAGCTTTTTCCTTCTGATATGCATCTTACCCTGTGCTTCGGGGCTAGCAGGAGGCTGAACAAACTGCCTGCCTTTAGCTAAGTAGCTTTGGCCAAGTTCAGGCTCTTTTGTGCTCTCTGGCTGCTAGAGACAGGGGAAATGCCCTGTCCTGTCTCCGATTAGTTAAGGATATTAGTAACTTTGCTCTGAGGTTAAATAGCTTCGCGATAAATGTTGCAACCATGAAAGGTTCCTATTTCTTCCCAGGAGCTCTGTTGAATATCCAGCACTCTCCAAAGGTGATGCTGCTTATTTTAAAAAAAAAAAAAAAAAATTAAATTTGGTACATGGCAATTTAGGAGAAGCAAGAGCCTTCCAGCTTGCACAGCAGCCGTTTAGGGGGGCCAGGCCACAGCAGAGACCCCTCAGTTCATTAGGAGTGACTACCCACCCAGGTGTCCTGCATGAGTTATTAGTTCCCCCACTAATCTCTGTTGATTTTCTTCCTGTATTTCCTATCTGCAGCTGGAAGCCCCTTGTTTCCAGAAGACTGTTCCCTCCTGTTGTCAAAAATGCCGGGTCCTGGGTGGGATGGGGTCTGTGGCTGCGGAGCGATGTACCTGGGGTGGGATCACATCCCTCGCTTGGTCCATGGGTGCTCTGACCCTCGGGCGCTTGTGTTGCCCAAAGAGCAAGTGACTGTGCCTGGGGTTAGATGGACCTTGCTGGGGTCTGTCCCCTCTAGCCTGGCGGTGACACCAGGAGAGTCCTGGAAGGGGTCGGGTGATGGGGAGAGGGGAGCAGAGTAACATCCAGTGCAGACCTTGCTGCCTTCAGGTCTGGAATCAGCTTAGTTGCCCTCTAGTCTTTGAACAGATGAATCTATCCCCTCAATCAGGCTTTAAGGGAAGATTAAGTGTTCAAAAGCACTATTTACATTTCAAAAACTAACCAGGGCCTGGTGTGAGATCAAAGTGAAAGTGGGGTTTAGTTGTATTGATCAGATGCCCACGATGCTGGGCCTTTCTGCTTTCCCGTATCTTGTAAAGGATCAAACAGGAGTTTGGAAATGTAAGAACTGTCAGCATGGTTATTTTTTCCTAGGTAAAAAGAGCTTGTAATCCCAGGTGTTTAGATGCTTGCCTCAAAGAAATCATTCCTTTGCGGTATTCCCTGGATTAATTAGTGACTACATGTTACGTGCGTGGCACTTGGCCCTCCCCGCCCCGACCTCCTGGCTGAAATGCTGGTCATGAACCAGACCTGGCGAACAACTCCAGTCCATGTGTGGGGTCCTGTTGTTCAGAGACCACACTTTACCACTGCTCTTATGTGTAGCCTGGGCTCAATCTGGTGTCCTGGCTCTCCTCACCCCAGGGAGGTGACATGCATTCAAATCTGGATGTACGTGGGGCTGTGATGGTCAGGTAGAGCTGCACTAAAACTAAGCCGCTCTGAATGGCTTTCAAGAGCAGGAGGTGCCCGGTAGAGCACGAGCAAACTGGTTTGAAAGTGGATGGACGGGTAGGGATATCATCTCCCATGCTTCATCCACCGGACAGATACGGAGGAGAAATGTTGGGGCTCCTCTAGCACGTATGAGACTCCTCTTGTTGTGGGCGCATGCCTGAAAGTTTTGCAACTCGATACTGATGGATGTCAGGTGGCCACACGCCTGCATGGCCATCCACACCAGTCGGCTTTCTGCCTTGCACTGGGAGAAGGCAGCAAAGAGCCTTGCATTCCGCTCTCTTGTAAATAGCAGTAACGCACCTTTATGCCTGTGGGTTGCTATTTCTCGTAGATAAGCTAACAGCATCAGGTTGGAGCCCCTGGGCTCAAAATGCCAACCGCTTCATAGAGCCGTCTCGGTTGGAAGTGACCTTTAAGGTAGAGTCCAACCATGAACCCAACACTGCCAAAGCCACCACTACCCCATCTCCCTCAGCACCACGTCTGCCCAGCTTTTCAATACCCCCAGGGATGACGACACCACTGCTGCCCTGGACAGTCTCTTCCAATGCTTGACAACCCTTTCGGCGAAGAAATTTTTCCCAACATCCAAACCTCTTCTGGTGCAACTTGAGGCCTGTTTCTTGTTCTCTGGAAGAAGAGACTGACCCACACTTGGCCACAACCTCCTTTCAGGGAGCTGTGGAGGACGTGCCCCAGCCTTCACAGAATCACAGAATCTTCAGAGTTGGAAGGGACCTCTAGAGATCATCCAGTCCAACTCCCCTGCTAAAGCAGGATTGCCCAGAGCACATCACTCAGGGCCGCATCCAGGTGGGTCTTGAAAATCTCCAGAGAAGGGGACTCCACACCCTCCCTGGGCAGCCTGTTCCAGTGCTCTGTCACCCTAACCATAAAGAAGTTTTTCCGTGTATTTGAACGGAACTTCCTATGTTCCAACTCGTGCCCATTGCCCCTTGTCCTGTCACTGGGAACCAATGAAAAGAGTCTGGCACCATCCTCCTTCAACCCCCCCTTTAGATACATGTATGCCATAATAAGGTCTCCCCTCGGCCTTCTCTTCTCCAGGCTGAAGAGTCCCAGCTCTCTCAGCCTTTCCTCATAAGGGAGATGCTCCAGTCCCTTAATCATCTTAGTTGCCCTACGCTGGACTCGCTCCAGCAGTTCTCTGTCCCTCTTGAACTGGGGAGCCCAAAACTGGACGCAGTATTCCAGTTGTGGCCTCACCAGTGCAGAGTAGAGGGGGAGAATGACCTCCCTCGACCTACTGGCCACACTCTTCCCTACGCAGCCCAGGATTCCTTTGCCGCTTGCTGCCTTCCCTTCGCTGGGTGCCCAAACAGCCACTGCATGTGCCTGGCAGCAAATGGACTCTGCCTGAGAAGGAGGACAAAGCGTTCGAGTCCTGTTTATGTGGATTTTGGCCAAGCAAGAAACTGTTTCAGTAAACCAGCGTGGCTGTTTTCCTCCCCGAGCAAACTTAAAAAGTCTTTTTCCTTTGTGCCAAGCTCCTCGCAGCTGTAAGTAAATTCCCTGGAGGAGGTGGTGTGTGGCAGGAACAAAACCCCACGGTTGGCACGGGAGATTGGTGGTGAAACTGCGTTATCAGAGGCGCTTGGAACACACGTGTGGAGAGGGTAGCAGAGGTAATTATTTAAAATCCTGAACCTGGAAAGATGCTGCCTTCTGCCTTGTTTGGCAAGGGGTGGTAAGGCTTTGCCTGCTGTACGGTGCGCAAGGAGACACATTTTTGGTGTAAAACAGTAAATGCAAGGGCAAGGGCACTGCTGTGGGTCTGGATGGGCGGCATGTGGTGCCAGTGATGAAAAGCGAAGGAGGGGATGGAGGATTTGACAGGACTTCTGAACAACAGCCACCAGGTGATGTTCCAGGAGAGGAATACCCCTGCTCGGTTCCCAACGCCATGCAGAAACAAAAGCGCTCAAAGAAATGTCCCTGTGACTCGACTGCAGCGCGCGCAGCGTCCCACGGCTGCTACTGGTAAATGCCCTTGCCTTTCTTGCACCTTCCCAAGAAAGCACAAGGAATGACAAGCTTCAATACTGGTTAAAAGCAGGAAGCTGTACCTGGGGTCACAGAAACACAGAATGGCTGGGGTGGGAAGGGACCTCTGGAGATCATCCCGTCCAACCCCCTGCCAGAGCAGGGTCACCCACAGCAGGTGGCACAGGAACGCCTCCAGGCGGGGTTGGAATGTCTCCAGAGACGGAGACTCCCCCACCTCTCTGGGCAGCCTGTGCCAGAGCTCTGACACCCTCACAGCAAAGAAGTTCCTCCTTGTGTTGAGGTGGAACTTCCCATGGTCAAGTTTGTGCCCGTTACCCCTTGTCCTGTTGCCGGGCAGCACTGAATGGTGGTCATTCACTGAATGGTCGGGATGCCACAAGTATTGATCTCTTTTGGAAATGCCAGCGGTGTGGCTCCTAGAGCTGCTACCTGGAGGTTGAAGCTCCCCAGATCAGAGTTTCAGCTTGTGAGAGCGTGGTCTGGTCTGCTCAGCCTCTAAGAAAATGCTGCCGCTCTCAGATAAATGTGGCACTGCTGTGCCTGGAAAAAAAATATTTACTTGCGAATGGCAGTAGCAGAGAGTTTACCTCCTTCTGCAGACTTGGCATTGTGGGAGTCCCTCCAGGGGATTTGAAATTGAATTGCTGCTTCCATCGTTCACCGGGCGAGTGCTGCCAGCGAGGCGTGGACTTGCAGGAGCAGGAGGACATCAGCCGCGCAGGGAAGTGCTCTCGCCGCTGCTGGGCTGGATCCCGCCGCGCAGCCGCTTCCCCCTCCATGGGAAAACGCTCACAGGATCGGGCACAGGGACCGAGCGGGACAGGGACCCAGAGTGGATTGCTGGGTCACAGCCAGTTCATCCCAGGACGCTGACAGCAATCATTATTTCTCCATAACTGTCAGAGCCATTTATTGGAGCATAGACTGATCAATTCGTGCTGAGGGAAATTCCACCCCCGGCCCCTTGTAGTGACTTATAAATCTCCCCCATCTCAAATAAAGACCTGCAAAATCAGGGTGTGACTTTCCCCTTACAGGGGCTCCACGCTGGGAGGACAGGGCTCTCCCAGTGTCCCCAGAGCTCCTGAACCTCTGGGGTTAAGCAAACGCTGAGCCCCTGCCTGTGTCCTGCAACCATCCTGCCTGAGCCTTGGGGTCAGGGGTGGCTGCCGTGGGCCTGGCCAAGCTGCCCTAAGGAGGTCCTGCCACTTCCAAAGGTTCTGAAGGATTCCCAGTTCTCAGCCCTGTCCTACAGAGCTGCTGAGGGCCGTGAAATGGTCTCCTTGTGTGACTGGTCCCCTAATGGCAGGGCACGGTTTCTTCCCTGGCTGGGTGATTGCTGAACAGCTATTGAGAACAACAAGCGCCCACACTATGTCATCTTAGAATCATGGAATCGTCTAGCTTGGAAGGGATCTTTCACATCATCGAGTCCAACCCAACACTGCCAAAGCCACCACTACCCCATGTCCCTCAGCACCACATCTGCCCGCCTTTTAAGAACCTTCAGGGATGGCGACTCCACCACTGCCCTGGGCAGCCTCTTCCAACGCTTGACAACCCTTTCCGTGAAGAAATTTTTCCCAATATCCATCCTAAACCTCCCCTGGTGCAACTCGAGGCCATTTCCTCTTGTCCCATCGCCTGTTCCTTGGGAGAAGAGCCCGACCCCCCCTGGCTGCCCCCTCCTTTCAGGGAGCTGTAGAGAGCGAGAAGGTCTCCCCTCAGCCTCCTCTTCTCCAGGCTGAACACCCCCAGCTCCCTCAGCCACTCCTCACCAGACTTGTGCTCCAGACCCCTCACCAGCTCCGTTGCCCTTCTCTGGACACGCTCCAGCCCCTCAGTGTCTTTTTTTGTGGTGAGGGACCCAAAACTGGGCACAGCATTGTGCCTTGAACCCTCGAGGCTGGGGGGACTTACAAAATAAATCTTGAGCTCCTGGAATGGTTTCTGTGACCATCTCAGCACTACAAAACCCAAAACCAGGCCCTTCAGCCTTCACTAAGTGCACAGATTTTCTCCTTACTGTCACCTCCAGTAAGTGTGGACTTGCTGGTCGCGGAGGCTCGCAGACGAGTACGTGTGGCCTCACAACTGCTTTCTGATTAACCCTTGCCACAGCCAGAGATCGAAGGTGGTGGTATCCGAGCGCCAGGCTCACACTGACCCTGCGCCGGTGCCTCCTGCTCCCCTCGCCCCGCAGAACCTGCTCCCCTACTGCATTCTGCAGCTCACTCTGGTTTTTATGTAGATTAACAGGGACTTTGGGCTGCGGTTGAATAATTGATCAAACCCATCCAGGCTTCACAGGCTTGAACATAACTTTTTGTGAGGTTTCATTCCCACGCGATGCTTTAAAATCGCGGAAGATCTGAGCCCCGCTGCACCTGGGTGTTTGGTATCTGATCTCGCCAGAGCTCTTAAACTATGCATCATCTTTGTCAAATCTTCCTGTTCATGTTTTGCGTATTGCAGCGATACGAATGCATTCAACAAGAGCTTTTCTCATATAATAAAAGGACTTTACATTTTAGTCCCTTTCCGATGGGTGCTTTTGGATGATTCAGAGGATGTTGACTTGAACGTTTCAAAAAGGGCCTGGGCCTGTAGCTGCAGTGAAAGGCGAAGGTCTGTAGTTCCAGCACTAGCTGCAGAAAACACGATTTCATGTCCATTTTGTGTATCAGGCTTTATAAACAGTGTACTGAGGATTTTAGTCTGCCCTGGTAAGAGTTTATCTTCACTCCACCCGGCTTTGGACTCCTCAGCACAAGAAGGACACGGAGCTGTTGGAGCGGGGCCGGAAGAGGCCCTGAGGATGATCTGAGGGCTGGAGCCCCTCTGCTGTGGGGACAGGCTGAGAGAGCTGGGGGGGTTCAGCCTGGAGAAGAGAAGGCTCCGGGGAGACCTTCCAGCCCCTTCCAGTCCCTAAAGGGGCTCTGGAGGGACTCTGGATCAGGGAGGGGAGCCATGGGACGAGGGAGAACGGTTTCAAACTCAAAGCGGGTAGATTTAGATGAGATCTCGGGAAGAAATTCTTTTCTGTGAGGGCGGTGAGCCCCTGGCCCAGGTTGCCCAGAGAAGCTGTGGCTGCCCCATCCCTGGAGGGGTTCAAGGCCAGGTTGGCCGGGGCTTGGAGCAACCTGGGCTGGTGGGAGGTGTCCCTGCCCAGGGCAGGGGGGTTGGAACGAGATGATCTTTAAGGTCCCTTCCAACCCAAACCCATGGGTCTGTGTGGCCATGTCTCACCCCTGGCAGGGACATAGGGAGGGGAGAGGGTGGGTGGCGGTGTCCTAAGTGACGGGTAGCGTTCACCACACCTCAGCAAAGCTTTTAGGCAGGTCAGCACAACCTGCCCCTCACCTTCCCAGTGCTGGGCAATGAGTAGTGATGCAGGCACACACGGGTTTACGCAGGGCAGGAGCTGGTGTGTCAAACAGCCCGCAGAGCTGACATGAAACCGTTCGCCGATGGTCTGTGTTGTGAAAGTCCCCATGGCAAAGTGGCTCCTTGTGCAGTCTGAACCAGGAGGTACAGACCAGCCATGTATGTAGATGTCCAAGGCCAGGCTGGACGGGGCTTTGAGCAGCCTGCTCTAATGGGAGGTGTTGGGGGGATGGAACTAGATGGCGTTTAAAGTCCCTTCCAACCCAAACCATTCTGTGATTCTGTGTACACACTTGTTAAGGTAAGACATCTATAAATAAGAACTTGTATGAACAAAAGAAATGCTCTTCAGACATAGGCATGAGCAAACAGTGTATTTTGCATGTGTTATCATGTATACCTATGTATTTAAGCGCCACGGATGTGCACTCTTTGTGGGTTTTATTCCTGCCATGTAATTCAAGCAGGTTTCAGCAGTGCTGGGAGTTTCGTCGGGGTCCGTGATGGAAGAGCCAAGGCTGTGCGAGGTGAGCGACGGTGCCCAGCGTGGCCCCCGCCGCCGGCTCTGCCCTCCTTGGTTGTGCTGCGGCAGCTCTGAATAACGGGAACCAGCATGAAAGCTCCCTTTATTCCCTGCTTAATCCCAGTGCTGTCTTGTGGGAGACAATAAGTATGAGCCATTGTAGAAGGGCTTGTTGTCCTTTATGCCTTGTTACAGATCCAGGCATAAAGTGGCCACGTGGCCGGTGAAGGACAGGTATTGTTCCCCCGGCTGCTGCTTGGGAAACGTGCTGTAAAGCAGAACAAACATCCCAGTTTTCGTCTTTCTTTACCTCCTACCGATCTGTCTTGCTTTTCCCCACCTACAGACACTAGTTAAGCACTAGAAAGGAGCTTAGATCAGTGGTGACTTGTTGTTGCACTTTAATTCATGCAAATGTTCTTTTTAACTGGCTTGTAGTCTTAAACAGCCCTCTGGGGAACCTTTTGTGTTTATGATTATTGAAACAAAAGTTTATTTCTTTTAAGCACAAAACAATTGGGGAATAAAAGGGAAGAACCTGTTTTCTTTTCTTTCAAATACGGTAAATTTAAAGGTCAGGTACAAGTTGACATAGCAGTGGGCAACTCAACACTTGGAATAATTCCCCAGAATAGCAATAAACAGTGTCAGCTTTGCAGCCTCACAACAGCATAAGGGGTTTCTTTATCTGTATCTGGAGTCATAAAGCCCTTACAGGGTCTGAGGCAGGATTTGGTTTGGACTGAGGTTTCGGTGCTTCAGTACATGCGCATACCTCACATCTGCTGCCGCTTTACATCTGGAGGACCAAGTTTTACTAAAAGCTCAGGTAAAGGCACTCAGGTGGCCTCAAAACGTAGCCAAGGGTCAAGCTTGTGCTGCAACCTAGAACCATAGACTGTGTTGGGTTGGAAGGGACCTCTAAAGGCCACCCAGTCCAACCCCCTGCAGTCAGCAGGGACATCTGTAACTAGAGCAGGTTGCTCAGAGCCTCATCCAGCCTGGCCTTGAATGTCTCCAGGGATGGGGCCTCCACCCCCTCTCTGGGCAACCTGGGCCAGTGTCTCACCAGCCTCAGTGGAAAAACTTCTTCCCAATGGCTGATCTAACCCTGCCCTGCTCTAGTTTAAACCATTGCCCCTCGTCCTGTCGCTCCATGCCCTTACAAACCTGGCATCTTCCCATGATAGACATGGCTCCAGATCCACCCCGTCCTGGTTTCATACGTAGTCCCCACTGCGTCTCTGCCATTCATCCTCAGCGTGGTGAGACAGCACAGAAACACGTCACCATGCGGGACCAGTCCTGAACTGTTGCCTGGGTGAAAAGGCTAACCGGTTTTCCCAGTGTTCCTGCTGCAGTGCTGCAGTGATGGACGTGGTTTCCGAACCCTCGACCTCCCGCGACTGCAAGACACGCACCGGCTCCTGGGGGAGACGCAGCAGCCGGTTCATCCTCGGGCAGGTGTCACCCCTGCTCTGCCACACGCAACCCAGCGCCCTGCCGGACTGCTGGTACCTCCCTCCCGGCTAAACTGGTGTGACAACTGGAAATGCTTGATCTTAAGGTAGTAAAGCTGAAAGGCCACATAAATATGCCGTGAAAGGCTCATTCGCCCTAGGAAATGGGTCTTTAAACCAAAGGTCTTGGTAGATATGAAGCCAGCCTTCTGTCCTCTTGCAGCGTGGAGTTAATGGGTTTGCAGGCCGAGCGCTTGATCGGCGCTCCCTCGGTGGGTTTGGGCAAGGCTGAGGTCATTCACACGGTGAGAACGAACCTCCGCTGCCACATCGCAGACATTCCTGCTTGGTCAAACTGCCTCGGGGCACCAGATTAAACGTGCTTCCCAGCTTCTTCTTTGATTTTTAGCTTTAACTCAATGAAGGTCAGTTTGGAGCAGCTCTCCTGGCTCAGGCTGTTCTCCATCTGAGAGTGGCCAACAGCAGCTGCCAAAAGCAGGGTATGAGAATACAGAAAGCCCAAAGTGCTGATTCCCCTGAACGCTCCCACAGTGACTCGTTGGCTTTCCTAAACCAGAGCCGCTTTGTGCTTTTCAGGGACTGTCGTCTCCCATCAGCTTCTCTAGTTCTGAAATCGTGCAAATCTCTAGCTGCTACAGCAACGCGTGGCAGTCACATCGCTCTCACACGTGTGAACAGCTTCCTCTTGTTTTCAAGCCTGCTGCCTACTAATTTCAATTAGCATCCCGTAATTCTCTTATTATGGGCAGCAATTCTCTTTAGCATCCGTGCTTCTTGTTTTTTCACAGACGACTTCTGTTTCCACCTCCCCAGTTGTCTCCCCTCTAACCCCCAGCCAGCAGCAGAAGGAACTGCGTGGAGCCAATGTCCTAAACTTCCCGAAACAGCCACTGACAGGGATGACAATCTTCTTTTGCACCAAATGAACTGGGCTCAGCATCTTTCCCTGTCTTCTCAGTACGCCAAAGTCAAAGACGGAGGCCCTTTGCTCACAGACCATCTGTGTAATAGATCACTCTGACACCCATTCACTTGTTCTTTGTGTAATAAGTTATAATCTAGCCATTCAGACAGACATGTAAAAAAGAAAACTAACATGGCCTCTAAAATCAATGAGCCAGTAAATAGAGGGCTATAAATAATCAAGAGAAAGGATTTAATTAGCAACAAAACTCACTTGCGGTGCACTGGATGCGTATGGCAGCCTCTAGTCTGAAACCGCCTCACGTGCTCTGACTTATTCTGGCAGACACTGGCCTGAGCTCTTCTCCCTCCCGCCCATAAAGATAAAGATGAAGTTGCTTTTTGGGAGCTTTTTGCTCCCCAGCACGGTGCCGTGGGGTGGCTGTCCTGTGGGTCTCGACGTCGGTGCCGCTGAGAGCAGTGTCGAAGTCCTGAGAGGGCAAGGTCAATAGGAGGGCGAAGCTGAGAGCGCCTTGTGCTCACATCTGGAGGCAATGCGGTGCCCGCTGAGGTTCGCAGGGGCTGTGGGGGTCCTGAGCTGCCCACTGCCCGGGCACAGGGTGGGCAAGATGGCAGAGGTGGTGCTCGTCCTCCCTTGCGTAGGGTGGGGGTTTGGGGAACAAGTCCCAGGCATGTGCCCCAGGCACTTGACGTGCTTTTAGAAACCGATATGACAAAGTTGAGAGTTCTCTGCAAGCTGAGGGTGGTCTGTGCTGCTGCTGGCATTGAGTTTTGCTTGGCAAAATCTGGGTGTGAATCCAGACCCAGATGTGAACACATCCAGCTGGATGTGATTCCAACCTGGGCTTGGCCATAAATCCCATGACAGATCTGCTGTGACCAGCAGGTCAGTGGCACCCAGGGACAGGACAAGAGGTAACGGGCACAAACTGGAACATGGGAAGTTCCATCTAAACATGAGGAGGAACTTCTTTGCTGTGAAGGTGGCAGAGCCCTGGCACAGGCTGCCCAGAGAGGTGGTGGAGTCTCCGTCTCTGGAGACATCCCAAACCCGCCTGGAGGCGTTCCTGTGCCACCTGCTGTGGGTGACCCTGCTGTGGCAGGGGGTTGGACGGGATGATCTCCAGAGGGCCCTTCCCACCCCTGCCAGCCTGGGATTCTGGGATTCTTTATGGGCAAGGAGGGGATTTCTCTCTGCAGGGCATCAAAGTGCTGGTGACCAGAACTTTTTCTGCTCCTGGACCTACCACTCCCTCCATGGAGACTCGGGCTGCCTCCCTGGGACTGGAGGGAAGTGGCTGGATTTCTGAACGTGGTCAGTTAAGGAGCTTTCTCATTGCTTTCCCTGCTGGTATCACAGCTTATTGACAGCCCAGTAGGTGAGGATCGATCAGCAGAGAAGCCAAAATGAGGTTAAGTTGTACCCAGGGTCTATGGTTTGAAGCATCTCTGGCTTGCATTTAAGGAAAGGTTTGATAGATCCCTGATGCATTCCGGCAGACTATCCTGGAGTCTGCATCTCGGGCAGAGCCGCCAGCTGAAGAGAAATCATTTCATAAAGGAAGCTTTCCGCAAAGCCCTGTCTTTTCTTTATTTTCCACCTGTTTGCTTCCTTAGCCATAGCTCCGTTTTCTCCTCATCAGTCCACGTTTGTGAGTTCGCGTAAGATTTTCAAACGTGCCGTTGGGCAGCATCAACCCTAAACTCCTGGTTTTCTGGGAATTACCTCACTGATCTGAGGCATGCTATATCACGTGTCAGTAAAGAGTAATTTTATTATTGAAAGAATGATTCCATTAGGTCAAACCAGATTGTAAAGATCCCTCTCCTGTGTTTTACTGCCTTTATTGAGTACCCAGCCATATGCCTCTTTAGTATCCACGTGCTATTTGGTTTTATTAATGCTTGCATCTGCTGGTGATTTGAGCAAGGGCCAAAGGTTCAAAATTGAAACTCAAGGACCCTCTACTACTAAAAGATTTTATTAGCCATAAATCTATTATAAAGTGCCTGTGTTGACAATAGGGAATAATATAATCAAACCTCTCTCCCCACCAGTGACAGCCCTTCTCTGCTGCAAGGATCCACATGAATTAATCTGTCTTGTTAACCGCCCCAGAGTAAGCGCCTTTCAGGAGAAGAAAATACTTGAGCAAAATACAAAGAAACATCTGTGCTCTTGGTAAAACACCCTGCTTTCCGTAGGGGCACTCGTATAAATAGATGATGCTCCATTCCAGTAGGAATCTCCCGGGCCGCGTACTTTGTGTTGTTGCCGTCTCTGGTGCAAAGTGAACCGCAAAATGTTTCAGCGTAAGAATAGTGGCTGTGTGCTTGCTTTGTGCTGGTTCAAGGAGAAGACGCCGGGCAAAAGAGATCCCTCTTGTACTCCGTATCTTACTATTGCTTGTTGTTTTGGTTTTTTTTTTTTTTCTACCTCGGGAGAACTTTGGTTAACTGCAGTCACAGCTTGCTTGAGTAAAGTTAAAAAATTAAAGTTAAAAAGCTGATCAGGAGGACTTCTGTGCCCATGACACTCCACGCATGGAAGGAGAAGGCACTGCCCTGGGGATAAAGTTACTGCTCCCGATGGTATTTGCAAGACTTTGGGCTGGGAGGAGCTGAATTTGCTGCTGATTTCCCAAACTTGCCAGGCCTCTTTCCACCCCAGCCACGAGCTCTTTGGGCGACTTCTGCTCCGTTTATGACTTTTGCACGTGTTTCATTGCTGGTAAAAGGACATTGAGCCTTACCGTGAAAGGAAACCCCAAGACTAAAGCGGCCAATGTTTGGGGTGCGTTGGGCGCGGTGTAGGCTACCCGGTGTTGGCACCTGGAGGCTGCCGATTCCTTGTCTTAAAAGACTGTGGTTTTGTTCCTACAGTGAAGGCAAGTCCAGCTTGGGCAGTTCGTCCTCTTCCCTGTAAATGTCATGGGAAAATGTTACGTTGCAGTCGACCTGACAGCCCTTCACTGTCACCGTGCAGTATTAGCAGCCCCCTCTTTTGTCTCCCCCATCCCTCCCTTTTGCACTGTCCTAATCATAATCCCGAACTGGTGCTCGCGACTGGATGGTATTTTAGGTGCACACTGAAACAAAAGCCTAATTGCTGTGTGAATCAGGGGAAGGAAGGTCTTTCTGTGGTAACACAAGGAGAAATGACGAGAGGACTAAACACCGTTCTCAGTTCCTCCTCTAAACGCAGAGAACCTGGGCATTTTAACGGCACTTTTAGCTGTATGCCAGCACAGCATTTTAAAAGCCGTGGACATGATTCTGAGACAGAAGGCTACCAAAATTAAAATAAAATCCCTTAGTACCCAGTTCCTCAAGCCCTCTGTAGCCAGGCTCGGCAGAGCCGGAGCAGCCCTGGAGGTGTGATGAGCTGCCCCCAGTCTCTGCGCGGGGCTGCTGCCCCACGGCCACCGTAGGACCAGTTTGCAGGGAACAAGAGCTGTGATTGCAAACCTTTCCGGTCCTTTTATTCAGGTTTACGTTTCCAGAACTGCTCTGGAAACTACATCCAGCACACAAGCGAATGACGAAAGCATGCGATGCTTTTCTAACTCAGACGCAGGGGCGCGGGTGACCTCCTGCCGGCAGCGCAGCTGGTCACTCTGATGGAGCATATGGAAGCAGTAAGTTCATATCCTTTCTCCTTCTACCTTTCACGCTGTGATTGCACTCAAGAGAAAAATACTTCACTGCCCAGTAGTAAAAGCTGGCATTATTGTCCTGCCTCCATCTGTCCATTAGCTCCCTAAAAATTATGTGAGACGGGAAACAACATTGGGAGTCCATGGCAAGTGATGGGTGGAAAATACACGGGTACCTCCCAGAAGATACTCTGCAAAGGCAGAAGTCCTGGCACTCTGCCTCCATCGCTTAGTAAGCACGCAGAATTTCATTTAAAAGTTTGTCGCTACTGCTTTTATAAAACCTAAGAGTTCTCTATTTCTGGCCTGAAACTGAGATCTGGTCTTGAAATGTCCTGAGCAACGTACCAAGATCCTGTTTATTCTTGCCCGCTGACGCTGCCAGCATCTCGCAGGCTGACCAGTTCTTTCTCTTCACTCCAGAAGACAAAATGGCAATAAAAAACCCCGTGGTTTGGGTTTTGTTTCCTCGGTGCCTCATTTGTATTTCGCCTCTATTAAATTTTGTCGGGGCCATTTCACGCGTAAACTTTATTTTTCTTGTGTGCTGGAGAAAACCTGAGAAATGACTTGACGCGACCCCATTTCCGAAGCTCCTTGTGACAGCAGCCTGTCACCGGCGCTTCTGCGGGGACAATGTGAGGCAGAGAGGGGAGTGTGAAACGTGTCAGTCAAAGGCGAGAGATAGGCTGGGGCTTTTGACACGTCTGACCAGGCTTCGGAAGGTTCCTGGACTTTGTGATTTTGAGGCAGACAATCTGTTTTTCTTTGCTCAGACAGGAGACGGCGGCGGCTTACGCCATTCGCCTTCGGCTCCTGGGGCTGCCGAGTGGGAAATAAAAGCCTGAAAGCATTTGCGCAGGTGGGAGTGCAAAATTCCAAGCAAAACTCCCCCGAGCAGCATCTCTCTGGTAGCTGCGAGGACACACAGGGGCTGGGGCAAGGAAGCCGGGGGCTTCGGGGGACAAGGGGAGAAGTGGGATGCGATAAGGAGAGGGTCAGCGTGTTCCGTGCTGGATGCAGAGGCTGTGGATGCGAAGACATGCCTTCTGTTTCGATTATTCTATAAGCTTTCAGCCACCCACAAGCTCATGCTTTAAGTACCCTTTTGAGAAGGCCTGAGTGAAACATGTCCATTGTATTTTAGAGTCACTTAACTGCTGGGTTTCTCATGCCAGGGTTATGGTTGGAAAATAAATGGTTTCTCTTTTCCTTTTGCAGAAACTTTCAACCACTTTCAGCAATCTTAAATGGAAGAATAGTTTTTCAGACTCACGGCAACTTCGCTTTCTAAACCCCGCTTGCCCAGAGTTACTCTCGACGTGCATCTGAAAGGATAACTAAAAATAAAATATTGACAGTTTGGTCAATACCTTAAAGGCGTTCAGAAACCAATGAACTGAGCTTAAAAGTGAGATTGTGGCTGCTATTGTCAGTGGACGGCAATTCCGTGAGCTTCTCAGCAAGGCCTAAAAGCTAATGCTCCTTGTCCGCGACTCCCACATAGTGCTGTGTGCTGGAGCTGGGGGTTAAGCACTTAAACCTATTTAACAAAGGCTGACTCCAACCATTGACTCAGACGAGGGGAGGGAAGGAGGAATGTCTAACTGTCGGCTTCAGAAACTCTCGAAGCTTCGGTTTGTTTCTTGGCCAAAGAGAAGGCTACAGACTGGAATAGCCGGAGCTTTTAGCAGAGCTGGGAAGTTGGGGAACAGCAGGAAAAAAAAGATACGAACTAAAATGGGCAGATTTATTAGTCGTGTTCCTGCCATCCAAAGTGTCTTAATCTCACTTGCTCCTACCATCAGCGATTCCCTAGGCGTCCCAGAGCAGCCTCTGCTTCTTTGGGGAATTTCACAATTTAAAAATTGCTTATGCACAAAAAGGAAGGGGAAAAAAAAATAAAATAAAAAAAAGAAACAAAAAACCACCTTCATTTTAACTTCCCACAAAACAAAGTGAAAATTACATAGCATCTAACAAGCCCTGCTTTTAGAAGTGCTTCAGTTTTAACTCTTAGTATAAATTATGTTGCGATTCTTTAGAAGAAGAATGCCATGTTGGGACAGGTGCTGTAAGCACTCTGTTTGGCCGGCACTAACACGGACACTGTAGGGTTTTTCTCCTCAAAACCACAAAGTTCCTATCAGAACCTTCGCTTTCATCATTTTTCATGGGGAAAAAGAAATAAATTTAACTAATAAATCAGCTATCTGGGAAAAGATGCCTAATTCTAACATGAGGAAGAAAGGGATGATCTTTTCTTGTACTTGAGGAGCTATAAATAGGCATCTACTTTCACTACTAAGTTATTCTCATTACAATTCATTTTTGGAAGTTTGCAAAGCCAAGTCCATGCTAAATAAAGTCTACATCACACGTGGGAGGTGGTTACCTCCCAAAGACTGCCATAAGCATGACCAAACCCAATGGCAGCCTCGGCCAGCTTTGCAGCCAGCCCCGGGGAGGCCGGCTCACCGCATGGCGCCATGCGTTATGGTTTTATCCTAGAGCTTTTCAGGCAGATCTATCCATTTTGGGGTTCTTGAGATGAGACAACATCAGTTTCACTGCGTCTTTGCTCCTCTGTTATTGTCCACTGGGTCAATGGTACTTTGGATCAGCCTTTGGGTTTAGAACTTTGCTGAACCTTGGTCTTATGCCACTTGAATGTTCCTTGTCTACGGGAAGCCCATGCTCCTGCGCTGGTCCTTCGTGTGGCCTCCAAAGTCTCTCCACACCACCCCACCACACGTACCCTGTACAGCAGGCCAGCATCTCCTGCCCATCTCTTTTCGGGAAAAAAAGAAATTGCCCGGAGATCTCTGGATGAAAAATGCTTTATAAAATTGTTGTTCTCTGGAGAGCAATAGAATTGAGTGAGAGGCTTTCTGTGGAATTTGTAAAGCCAACTACAGCATTTAATGGCAAATTAAGTCTTTACTGCAGGACTCCATAGGCTGGTGTATTACCATTCCCAAAATGCCTGGAATAATCCATTTCTCTAAAAGCCTTAGGACACTAAGTGAACTGCATGAAACCCCTATAAATACAAAAATAGTCTAGACTGTTCTCTTTCCATTTATTTTCCAGTAACACAGGGCTTGTTTCCTCTTCTGTGTTGGCCCCTCAGCCTCCTCCGCAGTAGCAGGGATCCACTCTTGCTTTAAGACGGCTGCCAAATTCATTATTCTTCTGCAACGTGCAGAGCCCTCGTCACGGTGGCCACTATCTTGAATCCTGACAGCTGGTTCGGGCTGTTGGGCCGAGCTCCAAGAATAAACATTTTCTAAGGCATTAATCTTTATAGTGATTATCTACAGCAACTACTTCATCTGGCTTTTGGCAATCAATCTGAGGTGGGGCTTTTTCGCGTCTTTTGGTGAACGTAATTTGATATAAAATTCTTTGAGAGGGGTCAGTCCTGCTCAGTGCACAGACAGGATGAGGGGGGAGGTAGAAGAGACTCAGGTTGCCCAGAAGATGCTCAGAGGCTGTCTGGGGCCAGTTTTCATTATAAATTGGGGTTGCATCTGGGTTTACGGCCATGAGGGTAGAAGGAAAAATCCTCTCCTCTTAGGAGGTGCAGAGCAGGTGCTGCCCACAGCCTGCAGGATACAGGGGGATCCTCCAAGAGGAAAATTTTTACTCTTGTGGTCCTCTCATTGCAGCAGTCTATGCCATAACACCCCTTCCCAGTTAACCCTGAGGGCACTCTGGGCTAGATCAAAGCAGTAGCCCAACCCACAGATTGAATTTACATGTTGAATTTACAGCCCATCTCTCTTTTGTGCACCGAGCTTATAGCAACAGTTCCCATCTGAGATACCAAACTGCACGTGGCTTGCATCCGTTTCTTGGTAGAAAACATAGTTTATGCAGGACTATAACTCAAAGGGTGGTGGTTGGCAAAATGCGTCCCCTTTGTCTTCACGGCAGTAGAAGCATCTTCATGTCTTCACCTGGGGAGGAATAACCCCCCACACCAGTTGGGGGATTGGGGGTGACCTGCTGGAGAGCAGCGCTGTGCAAAGAGACCTGGGAGTCCTGGTGGGCAACAGGGTGACCATGAGCCAGCAATGGGCCCTTGTGGCCAAGAAGGCCAATGGCATCCTGGGGTGCATCAAGAAGAGTGTGGCCAGCAGGTGGAGGGAGGTCATCCTCCCCCTCTGCTCTGCCCTGGGGACGCCACACCTGGAGTGCTGGGTCCAGTTCTGGGCTCCCCGGGTCAAGAAGGACAGGGAACTGCTGGAGAGGGGACAGCAAAGGGCTGCCAAGGTGATGAGGGGACTGGAACATCTCTCTGATGAAGAAAGGCTGAGGGATTTGGGTCTCTTCAGTCTGGAAAAAAGATGACTGAGGGAGGATCTCATCAACACTTATAAATACTGAAAGGGTGGGTGTCAGGAGGATGGGGCCAGGCTCTTCTCAGTGGGGCCCAGCGACAGGACAAGGGGCAACGGGCACAAACTTTGACGATGGGAAGTTCCACCTAAACATGAGGAGAAACTTCTTTGCTGTGAGGGTGTCAGAGCCCTGGCACAGGCTGCCCAGAGAGGTGGGGGAGTCTCCGTCTCTGGAGACATCCCAACCCCGCCTGGAGGCGTTCCTGTGCCACCTGCTGTGGGTGACCCTGCTGTGGCAGGGGGTTGGATGGGATGATCTCCAGAGGGCCCTTCCCACCCCTGCCAGTCTGGGATTCTATGACTCTGTCTCTTCAGCCTGTGGAACGTGAGACGTTCCCTGCTGTGGCTGCTCCCACCACCCAGCCCATCAGGTCCTACCTGCGCAGAAGCTGGAAGGGAAAGGGTGGATTTTCAACAACTGCAATATTGAATCAGGCACTTCAGCAATTCTTCTGTCCTCCCTCCGGCATTGGAAAGGGAGGGAATCGGAGAAGAAATGGGAGGAGGATCATCATTTAAGTGCAAACATTAAAGCTGCATTTAGCACCTGTCTAATTTTTAATATCTGCTTAGCTGCAACATGATATTAGGCACTGAGGTAAGTGACAATTTATGCAGCATTTCTAGATTAGCTGTAGCATGGAGAGTAACTGACTTTTTTGGCTCGACAACCGCAATCAGAACTAAAATCACTTCAATCCAAGCCAGAAAAAAAGGTGTATATTTGGGGGAAGGGAAGGAGGATGTCTCAGGGTTTTTTTGCTTTTTGTTAAAATGAAGGGAATTTTGAACCCTGGTGTTTTGAAGGGAGAAATATCTCCGTTTCTGAAACATGCGCGTCAGTTCATTTTTGGAAAGCCACGAGTACGAGGAGGTGACCCAAAGGTGCCTTATTTTCAATTAACAAAAAAAGAAAATTCCCAGCTTTCACTGAATACCGGAGCAGCTTCCTCTTAACACAGCACCTGCATGGCCGGCCCCTACTATGATTTTCACTCCTTCATCTGAAGTCCACCTTACTGACACAGCCCGGCAGGATTTATCCCAAGGCAGTGGACAGACCCGTTCCCAGCACAAGGCACTAAATTAGGCAGAAAGCTGCTGACCAGAAGTGCAAGTGTCCAGTTAGGGCCTAAGAGGACCAAAATGCTGGGCAGCACTGGGGCCAGCCTGGCTTTTCTGAGCTCCTGGGGCAATACTGAATCCATCTTAGGGCCACAAAGATGCTGGGAGGGCTGGAGCCCCTCTGCTGTGAGGACAGGCTGAGAGAGCTGGGGGGGTTCAGCCTGGAGAAGAGAAGGCTCCGGGGAGCCCTTCCAGCCCCTTCCAGTCCCTAAAGGGGCTCCAGGAAAGCTGGGGAGGGACTCTGGAGCAGGGAGGGGAGCCATGGGACGAGGGGGAACAGGTTTAAACTGAGAGAGGGAAGATTTAGGTGAGATCTCAGGAAGAGATTCTTGGCTGTGAGGGCGGTGAGCCCCTGGCCCAGGTTGCCCAGAGAAGCTGTGGCTGCCCCATCCCTGGAGGGGTTCAAGGCCAGGTTGGCCGGGGCTTGGAGTAACCTGGGCTGGTGGGAGGTGTCCCTGCCCAGGGCAGGGGGTGGCACTGGGTGGGCTTTAAGGTCCCTTCCAACCTGAACCGTTCTGTGATTCTTGCCCAGGGCTCAGTGTTTCTCTCTCTCAATTACTTCGATCGCCTCCCTCCTGCTGTAGTCCATCAATGTGTGGGTCTCTGGGTACTTCTCGGTGGTGCACAGCGCAGGTCCGTCTGACTCCATGAGCCTTGGGGACCAATTCTCTGTTATCTTCAGTCTCGCACATTGGTTGACAGGGCAAAGCACAGAGGGGTTTCGCTGCCCCCACTGAACGGGAACAGCAGGTGAAATGTGGCCGGGTCCCAGCAGCCGTTTCTGGAAGATCGTCATTTCTCTGAGTCCAGCTTAGATCACAGAGAGGAGAAAATCATTGATCTCCTGTGCATGGCGGCTTATCTCAGTGCACCGTGGGTGAAATTTCTTCCTTATCTGAAAGGCCATTGAAAAGACCCATGCGCTGCTTGTTTCATACAAAACTTCATGGCAGGTTTTGGCCTGTGCACGGGGTGATTTTTATTTTTTTTTAAATATTTTTTTTTTTCCTAACTAGCGTAGAGAAAACAAGCCCCAGCCCAGGAGCAGAAGATAAGCAGCCGAACGCCCTTGCACCTCCTGATCCACATAGCTTAGGTTTCAACTGAGTGACCCAAGGCCAAGGTGAATATAGATCTGAACTGAAAGCACTGCTGCCCTGTTAATCACATCGATACGCAATATCCCGCTGGCTGTTAACAGGGGAAGGGTGTTTTTCAACTAATGGGGATTTTTTTCACAAGTGCAAGATGCCAAGAGGCAGCTCCTTTGCAGTGATGCTCAGCGAGCGTTTTGTCTGGCCCGGGAGGCTCTGGGACGATAAAATGCCATTTTCTGCTCTCCCCGCTAAAATCCGTGTTTGATTAGCACCTACGGCTCATCAGGTGGAGGCACCGCACGTTGAAGAGCGGGGCAAAGTGCCACCTCCGCAGGAGGACATCAGTGCCAACGCCGCTGCCCGCTCCACGGGAGGGCTTGGCAGCTCTGCTGTCACCTTGCCAGCACCGGTACTTGCTCCTGCCTTGGTGAGGCAAGTGAAAACTGTCCCCGTGCCTCAGCAAATAAGTTTCGGGTCATCCTCGGAACAAGCTTTTGCAGTCAAGCCACGATCAGGTTTGTTTCGGGACTGGGCTGGCTTCTTGAGGCACGTGGCACCCTGTCCTCCAGCATCGCCCCAAAGGGCACCCTGGGTGCTCAGTACTCCCTGTGAGACATGCACTAATTCCCGCTTCCTAAAAGTCTCCTTTTATGACTTTCTCAGGGAATCAGGACCGCCTAGCAGACCCCCCTTCATAGCAAAGGTACGAGAGAATGTGCTCGGCCCCCAGCCATCCGAGCGAAGGTGAAAGCTTGCTCGAATTTCTGCCCGCATCCCCCCCCAGCCCGAAGGTGCTGTGCAAAGAGGCAGAAGCCCGGCCGGTCCTCACTGCTGCCCTGCCACAAAAGCCACCAGAGGGGTTTGGGACATTCCCGGGCACGGCGCCGGCGGGGCCGTCACCCTGCGCAGCGAGAGCGGGCGCCGTAAGCCTGACTCTGCGTCGCGCTGCTCGCGCGCCTGGCGGGGGGACGTAAGCTGCCAAAAAAGGTAGGGGAAACCATCATTTAGGATCTGAGGCACCTGGGTTGTGGCTGGCAGAGGGCTTTTTGTACCCGTTCCTTCTCTGGATCAGTCGTGGGGCTGGGTGGAAACTCTGCTGTTATTTTGGGTCACTTTGCCCTGTAATCACCGCCGCGCAGCGTGGCAGCAGCACAGTGAAAGATTCCCCCCTTCTCTCCCCGCTACCTCACTTCTACCGGCTCAATCATGTTCTCACTAGAGGCAGTCGAGCCACATTCAGCGCACAGTTTGTTTGCGAGCCTGGCATTTTTCATCATTTAATAATATGCAGCAAACGGTTTTTCACACTCTTAGAGCAGCCCCATAAAGCACCGCAACGAGCTTTGGCGGTGATTCCACTCAGCACATTTATTGCATCGGTTGTTGAATAGAACTGTTTGTGCATCTTAATCAGAAACCTGCCCCTTATTTTGTTTCCGCTAATAGGGTAGAAGGCAGATGGGGGGAAAAAAAGGACTTTTAGGGGAGATCCCAGTTGCTCCAAGCGTCAAAATCATGGCTTTGTGGAAGTCACTAAATCTCCGCTGGAGGCCTGACCGCTGTGTTTTAAGGTAGAGGGAACCCTGTTGTTAATTAGGGGCAATTTTAGGCCTGTTTTATGCAAGCGACCTCATTTTGTATAATAGCAGCGTATTCAGACGGGGCCTCCAGGCAGGCTGTGCCTGGATTTTAGCAGGTCTGGCATGGTTTTCTGCTCTGTGTCCCAAACTATTTATCAGCGGTGGTGTCCCAGGGCTCGAGGCTGGCAAGGAGCAGGAGCAGATCTTCAGGGTCAGGCAATGCATGGAGAGAGCCTAGTTCCTAACTCCTAATGCATGTAGAGTTCCTAGAACCTTTTTCCCTTCTAGAAGCAGCCCAGAAGCGGAGCCAGCCAACACAGTGACTGCATTGCAGCGGTCGCAGGGAGGGAGAGGAGACCCAGCTGGCCTCTGTGTCTTGGGGTCTCGTTGGCTTTGGAGAGGGACGCCTTCAAAAGCTGTCATCCCCTGCCAGGTTGGGGCTGCCTCAGTTTCCCGACATTTCCAGCTGTCTCTGGAGCGAGCGTTGGATGTGGCTTGGTAAAACACAAGTTGTGTCCAGTTGGCCAAGAGTGGGATGGGCTGCGGGGACCTTCTGGGGTGAGTGGTGGGAGTTGCTGTCAACCAGAGGGATGTCTTCTGCTGGGTGTTGTAGGCAGTTTTTACCCTCTTTATATAGCTCTAACCACTAGATGGAGGCACAGATTGATACTCAGGGAGTGCAAGTTCCTCCATGGAAATAACTGTAATCCCCCATTTTCAGCAACTTTTCCTCCTTGGGTCTCTCAAAAACTTCAGCAGACCTGCAGGGTGTAGGGACTAATTCACCCACAGGTGGGAGAGAGATTTGTGCTGCAGGGAGGCAAACAGCGAATGCCACAATGGCAGTGCTGGTCTGGGATACTGCCGTAGGAACCCCTTCTCCAGCATGGCACCCGCTGTTAGCCTGAAAGGACGTTTCCAAGGGCCGTGGGAACGTGGTCCCTGCTCCTGTTCTTGCTTTCCCTCCTGCCTCTGCAAAGGCAGCCTCTCTGCCTGCTCCTCACAGATGTTTCAGCCTGCGGTTGCTTCTGCACACTCCAGCGGGGTGGCATGAGTAGCATCTCTGTCACTTATGCCATGGCTTGGGTAGCTCTGCCTCCAGGCTGGAGCAGCCCAGAGGGCTTTTGTGGGGACGTTCATGGAGCAGACCACAGGTTTGCTGGGCTCCCTTCCCCTCCTCTCATCTATGTGAAGAGCATGGTCTGATCTTCATGCACCGTATTTGCTGCGCCAGCAGCTCCAGCTGCTTTATCTGAACACCGTACCCTCCCGCTGCCGGTGCCACCCCTGTTATCCCCCCTCCCGTGTCACTGTGGGGTCCCCCCAGCTCTCCGGAGCAGAGCCCAAGGTGGGCTGCAGGCCAACTCGGTCCTGTCCTGCCCTCCACGAGTTACGACGGTCTGATGCGTATCGTGAACCTACGGCAGCACGTAACGGTAGGGGAGCCACAAAAATGATGAAAAGGTTTTGAGAATTGGGCCTGTGAGAGACAGACGGGCTCAGGCTGGAGAAAAGATGGCTGTGCGGAGGCAGGAGGGCTGTTTGCAACCGGAGGAGAGGCTGTTATGGGGCAAGTGGGGAGAAATTATCCTCATTAGTCACTGGCAACAGCGGGAGAACTAACAGGCTGGGGCTGCGGCGGGGAAACTGCCGTTTAAGTGCTGGAAGAAAGATTTTAACTCTAAGCAAAACTAATGCATGTCAAGTGGGTAAAGAGAGTCCGTGGCATCCCTGCTGCTGGAGACGCTCAGCACTGGGCAGACCTCTGCCCTCTCTTAGGGAGAAGAAAACACCAAGCAAAGCTCCTCTCTCAGGCACAGAGGACACTAATGGAGCAGGAGAAGTGTCCTCCTTCCGTGCCCGCGCTGCCCAGCGATGCTGGTACCACCACACCTCCTGCCCTGCCCCCGGGCGCTCAGCACACGCGAGGGGGGACCGCGGCTGGTCCAGCCCGCGTGTCCCCAAGGCAAAGCAACTCCTCACTCGCACTCCGCAGCCGCCTTGCTTGGCCTCGTCGCATCCATGCTGCTTCGCTGCTTGTGGCCCCGGCGCCTGCTATTTTCGCTGCAGAACAAACCTCATTTAAAAGAAACTCCCGCTGCTCAAGCGCTGGCACAGGAGGCGAGAAGCAGCAAGTTACCAGCGTAACCCCCTCCCCGGTCAAGAGCACTTTCCTTCCAGCATGCACCAGCCTTCTGGCAACACTGGAATAACTGGGACAGAGATCTGGACATTCGGCATGTCCACCCCAACGGAACTGTGTTGGCAGCATCATCCACAGGGGTTTGCTTTGTTTTTTTTTTTTTTTGGAGGAGCCTGGGGCCGGCAGCTGCAAAAGCTGCAATGCAAATGCCAGCCAGCCAGGCGGCAACTCCTACGATCCAACCGAACAAAGCTGACAAACTTCATTTTTAGCTCTCGTCTCAAGACTGCACGCTGCACAGCACAGGGAAATTAGTGTCATTAGCGAGGGAACACAGCAGGAGGACTCAGGCCAGTTGGGACGTAAACTCCTGGCGCCGAGGTTCAGCTCTCTGGCGGTCTCTGGTAGCAGAGCCTCAATCAACCTCTGTCCTAAAGGTACATTTTCTGCCTGTCTCCAAATCAAAGCTACACCGATACTCATAAAGAAGCGGCGCAGTCCTGCAGAGCATCTGTGTTTCCCTCGGAATAAAGAATTATGCCAGTAGAAAGTATTTCTGTAAGGGAATGTGCTTCTCGCACAGTTATTAATTCATAACTGGTCATGGCCAAACTCACTCCTCTACTAAGTCATCTATTAAATGAGCCAAATGAAATTTATTAACACAGCATTGATCATTTAAGTCTTTTAGCATAAAGCATAATGGAATAGAAGCAGAAGCAATAATTTCTTGCCCGGCTTCTGGTTCGTGTCTTGTGCTCAGAGCCCTGTGTTATGGCCTCAGTTGTTCCTGGCGCTTCTCCCCAAGCAGGCGTGTCAGAGCAGCGGGGGGGATTTTCTGGATTTTTGTCTAAAGACAAAGTGAGTTTCCCTTTGGGCTTGGCCTGAAGTGACTCCGAAAACTGAATCGGAAAAATACAAGCAAGCCTTGAAATAGCTGGGAGGGCAGGCTGGCCAGAAGGAAGGAATTCTTCTTTGGGCACTAACACGGCCGTTGCCATATTTGCACTCAAAGAGGCCAGTTGCCCATCTCGGGCAGGACTCAAGCTCTGGTCTTGTAGGACTTCGCATCTTTTTTTTTTTGCATTTATGAAGAGCAGAGGCTTTGGGAGGAGCCGGGGCAGGGTCTGGCAGCAGAAAAGCCGGGTGTCTGCTCCAGCGCTGCGGAGCCGGCACAAGGCAGCTCCTGGCTTCCACTAGAGGTTGCCCCAGTGTCACTTTTTCGGAAGGAAACGGCGCATCCCCTGAGGAAATCGTCTAATCACCGTTTTGTACAATTAGACTCAGTCTTTATGAAGCTCTGATCATTTATGTTGGCAAAGCTAAAGTTTGTTTCTACTGGAGATAATTTAGCCTCCAGGCGGACGGG
This sequence comes from Larus michahellis, assembly GCF_964199755.1. Taxonomy (NCBI): domain Eukaryota; kingdom Metazoa; phylum Chordata; class Aves; order Charadriiformes; family Laridae; genus Larus; species Larus michahellis. The sequence goes on along the minus strand of NC_133914.1, from coordinate 5,775,326 downwards.
GGTTTTCGTGGGGTTTCTAATTCTGAGTTTGTTCGATGGGGGAGCGCTGCTCCGTTTCCCTCCCGCTGCCCCCCAGATTAAGAAGAAATCATAAATATGTCTCTGAGGTGGGGCAGGTCTGGGACAGTATCACTGTAGACCAAAGGCCCTCCCCTTTGAGACCCCCGCGGACTCAGAGATGGCAGCTAATGATGTTTGTGAGGATCTCAGTAGCATCTAAATCTTTGGCATTTCACTACCTAAAATGACGGACGGGTCCCTGAGCGTTAGGCCATGTCAAAGATGCTCAAAGCTCTCAGCTCCTGATGAAGTTAAAGAAGAGTTGAGCTCCATGGGTCTCGTTTACTTTAAACGGGACTTAGAAGATTAAGCCACGGAGACACGGGGGAGCGCGGCCCTTCCCTTGTTCCCGTCCTTAATTCAGCGTGGGGACAGACAGCAGAGAGGGGAGTTTGCACAGCGGGGGCTCCACCGTGTCTCCGGGAAATAGCTGTTCACCAGCGGCATGGGTCAGCGGGAGACGTAGCGGAGAGGAGCCGCAGCATCGCCCGGCCCGGTGGGGAAATAGAGCTATCAGGGCCAGAAATCTCCTTCGGGTTCCCGCAGCGAAATGTCATCTTAAATCTAAGTTGGTGGGGGAGAGGGGAGGGACAAAACATCGAGCACCTCAAGAATAAAAACATCAATTAAGCCCCTGTTTTCACTCGTGCGTCAGCGCCATGCCCAGGGGAGCCTCCTCCGCCCCTCACCGGCAATCAGCCTATATCAAAGCATCATTAACCATTGTCAAGTTAAAGACATCTCGATTATAAACGAGCCCTAGCCCAGGCTTAGAAGCGCTTTGCCATTCACACTGTGTACTCCTGACATGAAACGAAGCAAGGCATGAATTTCCATCCCGGAGGCTCTGAGCAATGTGTGGGATTTACCCCTTAACCCCAACTCCTTTGCTGCTACCTGCAATCAAATAGTGATTTACTGATATTCAACAGATCATAAAAAGTTAGGAGGAGAAGTCTGGAAACACCCTTAAAAAGTCATCTACGCCGTCTCTTTCCAGCCCCAGCGGGATTAATGCTACTTATATTGTCCCTGGTAAATATTTTTCCTACCTATTCTCACAGACCTTCAGTGATGGAAGCAGCACATTCTCCATAGGTATCTTTTCTCCACTCTCCGTACTGTTATCACTGCTGCTATCCCAATCTGTGCCAATGCAATTCAAATAAGCTCCCTCTTGCCCAGCTGATGAAGGATTTTGCATTTACCGGACAAGAGGGGTTGTCACAACTCACCGTTGCCATCCGCAGGTTTACAAATCCCTTCAGTGGAGCTCATGAAAGTCTGCAGTCTGAAACGAGCATTGATTTTTCACGGCGTGTCTGGGTTTGCTTTTCGTTATGGGGATGCGCCGTGCAAAAGTTGAACTAGGACTTGAAATATTTCTCATCAGTGCGCTTCTAAACCCCAACCTTTTAGCAGTTTGCTGTTGTTATTGCTACTGGACTTACTGATGACTTTGGTTTTTAAAAATGAGGTATTTAGGCAGAAATCGACTTTTTCGATGGAAATTTTAATCATGACACGGGTTTTCTATTTCTTCAGTCAAGACTTTTAGATGAAAATATTTGACTAACAAATCAAAAAGGTCTACAAGAGCGGAGGATCACAAGTTTTCGCTAAAACTTTCAAAAGTTAGGGGAGAAAGGAGGTCTCTACATCCACATTTAGCCACCAAGATAAATAATCTGCTTTCAGAAGTACCAGCCGTGCAGGGGCTCTCTTCGGATGCCTCCTGTGAGTAAGCGCTCAAGAAGATGAATGGAGGTTTCCAAGCCGGCAGCTTTCCTGACTTCAGAGGAGCCGTGCACATGAATAGCTCCTTGTTGAACTGGGCTTTTCATTACTTTTGAGTGGCACTTTTAAAACTGGGGCTGTAAACATCAAATCCCCTCGCCCCCTTCCCCCCACGCACGATGCAGCCCCTTCTGGAGAGGAGGGCGGAGGGTTAGCAGCCTTCTCCCCATCCTTGGCTGAACGGTTGGGACCGAGGGGTGGTTTATGCACGAGATATTGTGGGTTTTTATGGAGGAAATATTTGCCTGTGTCATGAGATACTGCCTGGATGAAAAAAAAGACACCCAGGTGGAAAGAGACCTTGGAGTCCTGGTGGGCAACAGGGTGACCATGAGCCAGCAATGGGCCCTGGTGGCCAAGAAGGCCAGTGGCATCCTGGGGTGCATCAAGAAGAGTGTGGCCAGCAGGTGGAGGGAGGTCATCCTCCCCCTCTGCTCTGCCCTGGGGAGGCCACACCTGGAGTGCTGGGGCCAGTTCTGGGCTCCCCGGGTCAAGAAGGACAGGGAACTGATGGAGAGGGGACAGCAAAGGGCTGCCAAGATGCTGAGGGGACTGGAACATCTCTCTGATGAAGAAAGGCTGAGGGATTTGGGTCTCTTCAGTCTGGAAAAAAGACGTCTGAGGGGGGATCTCATCAACACTTATAAATACTGAAAGGGGGGGTGTCAGGAGGATGGGGCCAGGCTCTTCTCAGTGGTGCCCAGTGACAGGACAAGAGGTGATGGGCACAAACTGGAACATGGGAAGTTCCACCTAAACATGAGGAGGAACTTCTTTGCTGTGAGGGTGGCAGAGCCCTGGCACAGGCTGCCCAGAGAGGTGGTGGAGTCTCCGTCTCTGGAGACATCCCAACCCCGCCTGGACGCGTTCCTGTGCCACCTGCTGTGGGTGACCCTGCTGTGGCAGGGGGTTGGACGGGATGATCTCCAGAGGGCCCTTCCCACCCCTGCCCGTCTGGGATTCTGGGATTCTGTGAAAACAGGCATAAGAGAAGCCAGGATATTGAGCCACCCCCCCAGAGAAAGCCCAAACAGCTCCTTGTGTCCCACGAGACCAGTCTGAACCCCCCCCAAACTCAAAAGCCAAGGGCCAAAGCTCCCGCACTCATCTTCTACTGTTTTTGCTGCATCTTCTACTTTTTCTGCTGTTAGCACCAAATCCTTCTTCCTTTGTAACCATAACCTGTGACAGGACAGATGAAGGGAAACATTTTCTTGAAAGCGTTACCAAAAAGACAAAAATAAGCAGAAAATCAGTTACTCAAAGTGGATGGATTCTGCAGTGTGGAAGCTTGTTTGTTATTTATTTGGGTGAAACAAAAGAACGTTGACATTGTTTCTTTGCAGTAATGAAGTGACAGAAACAGTCCGACATATGAAGAACATATGTTTTCCCATCCGGCTGTTGAAAACAGCTCCTATATTTTTATTCCAAGGTCAGGGATTTACCAATGTGTGCGGAGAAGCTTGTGTTCATCGTCAGAGAGAAAAGACTGGATGGGAACCATTTCAGAAGCATCCCCTGAGTCTCACGCAGGCAAATTTCCCCAAAGAACAGCTTCTCCGAGCCACGGCATCTTCTGACAGTAAACCAAAGTGCTTGCGATCGTGTGCCTTCCTCGATGCATTCGTAAAACTGGTGTTTTAAAAACTGGGGGTCGTGCAAGACGGGCAGAGCTGGGGTAGTGTAGGAGGGATGGCAGTGTGTACTCAGATGATCACAGCTGAGATCATTTAGGGCTCTAATTACCAGGGCTGGTAAAAGGGCTGTGAAGCACCTGGGCTCTCTTCAGCTGATCTCCCAGGGGTTCAAGCTGCATCCAGGTGGGTGAGTCACGCTCAGCCTCTCCCTGCGCAGGCTCTGCTCAGGCCGCGGTGAAGTTTGTTGTGGCTGGGGACTGGGGTTGCTGGAGCAGAAGCTCCGAGAGCTGTTGGTGGCCTCTAGCCAAGAGCCTGGGGAAATGGGTAGAGCAGGTCCATCGTGGTCTCCAGGGCTCAGGGCAGACCTGGGGCTACTTAATGTTGTTTCGCGGCAGGCGCTGACCCTGCAGAAGGTTTAATGTGTCTCCAAGAGTGTTCGCTACAGGACAGGAGGGGGTTATTCCCCTCTCCTGCAAGGAGGGAGGAAAAGCATGTCCCTTCCACTACCTGGCTGCTGGAATTGTGAATCCAACAGGTTTCCTCAGAGGAAGCCCAAGGAGGACCGTGACCTTCTACAGCCAGCAGCCCGGGAGCGGAGCCTGCGATAGTTTACAGTCCTGCAACCCTGGATGTTTGCAGCCGTGAGCTGTTAAGTTTTGTCTGGGAAGATCTCAGAGGGCAGCTCAGCGGCGGCGGGGGGGGCTCCAGGATTCAGCCCTGCAGCGAGACGCAGCAGGAGAGCCAGGCGGCACATAAAACTTCAGCATTCGAGTCAAAGTTGTCTCCAGCCCTGGGACGCCGCAGTGTGCGGGAAGAACCAGGCTGTCAGACACGGCGAACTCCAGCATTGGACGTGTCGGAAAAGGTCCTTCGTTCTGACTTCAAGTGTCTGTCTTCGTGTTAAATTCAGCAGTTAAACTGCCGCAGCTTGCTTTTCTCTGCAATTAGACACTGCAATTAGAACAGTTTCCATCACATAGCTGTGTAAGTGCGTGTATCTTTTTTTTTCCCCCCCTTTATGAATGTCTTCTGCCTGAGCCTTTCTTTCCATTTCGAGAATGGATTGAATGACTCCTTTTAAGAAGCTGGAACGAGTTTCGTAGGCTAATGCAGCCCCAGCCAAGTTATGCTTTCATCAAGGCAGTCTTCACCGCAACATCTCTTAGGCTTATTAAATCAGCCTACTCTCCTGAGGGATACTTTAAATGGGGGCAAAATACCATATTAAGCAGTCCAGGAACTCAGTTGATTTAATTTCATTTGTACTTAGTTTCTTTCTTTGTCCCCTCTTTAAGAAAGAAGAAAGATTTGGAGGTGTTCTGAGGATGCTCCTTTTTTAAGCTTTTGGTGAATATAATAATTCAATGAAGCCTTAACAATCTGCCTCTCTCAGCACTCACAGAAATCTGTCTTCCTTTCTTGCTACCTTTTCTCCTTCCGTCTGCTCTTCCCACATTTAAGCGATAACGCAGAACCATGATGATGCCTCTCGTTCCTAAATGTCCATGAACTTTTGCATAGCATGTAGTGGAGAACATTTGCTGGAGTACTGTAAAACATCGGGGTAAATATTAGAAATAAATTATACTTGTCAACTAAATGAGCAAAAGACACTTATTTGATACATTACCGAGCTTTTTGCTGGGGGAATTATGGCTCTGTACGTAACGGATTAATTTGCAGAACTGTTGGATTTCAGGTTTGGTGGTTTTTTGTTTTGTTTTGTTTCTTTTTTTTTTTCCCAAAAAGCTTCTTGATCATTAGTGCAAATTGCTCGGATTGTACAGTAAATGCATTTTTTTTTTTAAAAAAATCAAAAGGAACTAAGTGTGTCTTAAAGGGGGTTTGAAAAAAGATGGGGGGAAGCTTTTAAACGTGATTGCCTAAGGAAAAATAGACTGTGCCGTCATGCTCTGCACGTGTGTGTGCCTGTGCCGGTGCAATGCGCGTGTCTTTCTCCAGTCCATCTTTTCAAACCTCTTCGCCAGTTCTGAGAGAATAAGTTTGGTAGAGATGACGTTTGTCAAGTAGCGTGAGCCTGTATTAGGCGTCAGAGAACCCACTGAAGAGATGGCTCTGCAGGAGATCGTAGTTCAGCTCTGTTTTTTCCAGGGTGACTTGCAGACACAGGTCTATCACTGACCCAGCCGCTTCTTCTGGAAGCGATGCTGCCAAGGCCGTAGCAGGTGGTGCAGTCAGACCTGGCTCTGCCTCCTCAATACCCTCTTCCCACCTCTTGGGTGAGGTTCTCCACTGCGGCACGCTCTCACCAGCCGTTTCCACCAGGCACATTAGGTCCTGTCTGCGGGAAAAACTCATTGGTAGTGATCAGTACCCTCTTGACGGGGCTGGAAATCACAAGTCAGGGACAGTCCTGTGGCTTTTTGCATAGCCTGAAAAGTGGAAGAGTAGGAGGAGGTGGGATCACTGGTCATCAGTCTGTGGGCACGTTCTGCTGCCTTTTTTCTCTGAAGCCCCTAAATTGCCATTCAGTAGCTGAAGTGCCTCATCTGAATTCAATGGGCTGATGGTGCTTATCTACATTTCATGCAAATCAGCCCAAACAGTGGTTTCTGGCTGCTTTCCAGTTCAGATTAAAACTCTCTCTCTCTTGCACGCTCGCACCAGCCTGTTGGTGGACTTCAATGTCCGTTTAACGCACGCATGGCTTTGACAGCACAAGAGCCGTCTCAGCTTTGGCTCTGGGAGCAAGATCCCAACCAAGAATGAGCTGAAGTGCCCTGAGCAAGGCCCGTCTCCTCTGAAGGACCGGAGATTTTTTGTTTCTGGGGCCAGTTGGGCCTGGATGAGCAGTTCATGCTCAGTCCCAGCTCTCAACAGGTCTCCTGCTCCCCTCCTTGACTTGTCTCCCAGCGAGACGCCATGGGTGCACCTCACTCCGTGGGGTTCCCGTGCTCTCCCAAGGCTTGGCATGTCTGCGAGGCCGTGGGGACGAGGATGCCTGTTCCTGTCGTTCCAAAGAGCGGTACAAACAAACGCATAAGGCTTGAGAAGCAGGCAAAAAGATGCGCTGCTCCAAAATCATCCAGCGAATCCCCTGCTGCTCCGTGCCTCACTTTTCCCAGGTTTTGCCTATTTAAGCTCTTTGTTTAGTCTCTCCCCTTACATGTTTGTGCAGTGCCAAGTACAGAAGGTGCCTGATTTTCCTTCAAGTTCTGAAGTGTTTCCATAACGTAGACAGCCGCTCTTCTGTGCCAGTGTTTTAATTGCCAGCATCCCTGAGGTTTCTCCGCGTCCCCCCGGCAGAAGCCAGCGCGCGGGGCTGACCTCTCCTGCCTGGCGACTTCTGCCTGCCAGACTCTTTTCAATTATTTTCTCCCCATGTCGCTGTTTATGTTTTGGCACTCGCATCCTCTGCAGCGTTTCCAGTCACCTTCCGGCAGCCCGGACACCTCCTAATCTGAAGTATATTTCAGCCTTATCTCTATCAAAGCAGCAGGGGAGGGGAGTCATCCTCATTCCCGGCCGCTCTTCAGCAGCCTGATCCTTAAGGAGGCTGAAGCCATCAGCCGCTCATCTCGGCTTTCACCTGAGTTTGAGTAAGTTGCAGACGATTCTTCTGTCAAGAGCACCGAGGACAAAATGAAACTTTCTTTTTTTTTTTTATTCTTTTTTTTTTTCTCTCCCAGGGTTGCGCGTTAATCTCTTCTCGACGTGCTTGGAAATGATTGCGTGTCATGTTTCATTTCAGGCTGTCACTGAGTTTACTCAGTCCCCTTGCGAAGAGCCCTCCTGCGGCAGTTGGATGGCTCTTGTGTGTGATGGCGGGAGGAGGATCCGGAGGGGCCGGGTCAAAAGCCCTGGGCTGGAAGCGCTTTGCTTTGGTGGGTCTCCATTTACACCAGTGTAAATTGGGATTGGGATTCACTCTGGTAGCGCAGGGAGAAAGTATTTTCAATTTATATAGGAAGGAGCAGCGGGGCAGTTGCCGCTGATGTTGAGCGAACTGATTGTGGTGAGGAGAGACGTGAAGAACAAGAGAACGGGGTGGGCTCCTCAGGGGTCTCTGGCTATCCTGGGTACATTCCCCAGCCTGCTCCTCATCCCAGCACCCCCGCCTTGCTGCCTCTTGCAGCTCTCTGAGCTGGCTATTAAAACTTTGTGCTGCCCGGGATGCAAACCCTCCGTTCCATGAGTCACGGGAAGAACATGCAGCAAGGCACCAAGTCCCAGAGAAACCCACACAAGGCCCTGAGCGCGGCATGTCCAGGGCACTGTGTGCTGCCTTCCCTTTTCTGTCTCTCTGAAGGATTATCTCACCTGCCTCTCATCTCTTCTCCCTGTGGTTCTCTGCGTTCTTTTCTTATTTTCTCTACTTGTAGGTGGAGGTTAGGGCCACTCGCTCCTCTCTCCCCCTTCCCTCAGCACAGAGTCTTCTCTCCTTGGCCAAATGGATTCTGAGCAATAACTCCCCGAGGGTCATAGAATCATCATCAACTGTGTTGGGTCGGAAGGGACCTCTAAAGGCCACCCAGTCCAACCCCCTGCAGTCAGCAGGGACATCTGTAACTAGAGCAGGTTGCTCAGAGCCTCATCCAGCCTGGCCTTGAATGTCTCCAGGGATGGGGCCTCCACCCCCTCTCTGGGCAACCTGGGTCAGTGTCTCACCACCCTCAGTGGAAAGAACTTCTTCCCAATGGCTGATCTAACCCTGCCCTGCTCTAGTTTAAACCATTGCCCCTCGTCCTGTTGCTCCATGCCCTTGCAAACAGCCCCTCCCCAGCTTTCCTGGAGCCCCTTCAGGGACTGGAAGGGGCTCGAAGGTCTCCCCGGAGCCTTCTCTTCTCCAGGCTGAACCCCCCCAGCTCTCTCAGCCTGTCCTCACAGCAGAGGGGCTCCAGCCCTCAGATCATCTCCATGGCGTCCTCTGGCCCTGCTCCAACAGCTCCATGTCCTTCTTGTGCTGAGGGTTCCAGAGCTGGACGCAGGACTCCAGGTGGGGTCTCCCCAGAGCGGAGCAGAGGGGCAGAATCACCTCTCTGGATCTGCTGGCCATCTCAATGGTTCTATCCTGAGCACAGTCGGGATGGGGGGTGCTGGTGGAAGAGGTCCGTACCTGGCACTGGTGGGTTACAGAAGAGCCACTCCTATTGAAGAGCAGAGCAAGGCTTTGCATCCTTATTTTCCGTCCTCCAGGTTTTCGAGTTTTTTTACTCAAATCCAGAGGGTTCTGTTTATTGTCACCTGGAACATTTGCTGAAATTTTTATATTGATCGGACTCAGAGCTGCAGAAAGCCCTTGCAAACAAAACGCCACTGTCAACGCCGGCGGTGAGAACTCGCTTCTCCCAGGCAGCAATAAAGGAGAGGTGACAGGGAGACGAGTGCACTGAACACGCACCCGTATATACACATAACTCTGTAATTACTGGTATCATGGAAATGATAGGTGTAAAGACCTAGTTAGCAATGGAGCAGGATCATTAGCATAAAAACTACAAGCACAAAAATGCGCCGAAATGACAAATACAAGGAAGCCGTATGAGATTTGCATTAAATTAGCGACTGTGAGAGAGATGCTATTTAAATGGCAGGTGACTAGAAAATGTCTTTCCCTTTTAGCGCAAGAGGCTGAAATGTTCATTTTCATGGTAAACAGTAACTACACGTTGATTTCTAGCTTTAAAGCATCCCTGCGAATAGCGCTCCCAGTAAGTGGGGTTGGAGTCACCGAAATCAGAGGGCTGGCTTGCCCTCCGCGTCTCTGAAAGTAAGCAGCACAGCTTGAGTTGCTTTCATACGCTTGTTAAAAACAACTGCAGTGACAACAACAAAAAAAAAAAAACAAACCCCCCAAACCAACCCCCCTCCTCTGTCTGGGGGTGGTAAATCGATTCGCATACAATTATTTGGGAAAGCGATCTGATGAATTATTTCAAACCAGAAACGCGCGCGAGGAGGAACATCAGGAGCTTGCGGTGAGCTCAACGTGCTCCTTCTCGCTTGACAGCATCCCGTGTTTCCCCAGAGCAGGGGAACGGGATCGTATCTAACAACCGATGGATCAAAACTTCTCCTGCAGCTTGCAGATCCCATTTTTGGTAGGCAACCAAGTATGACCCTAGGCTGGGATTAGTGTATAAGGGCTGCCAGTGCCCAGCTGTACTCTGACCGTAGGAGGAAGCCCGCAGCCTGATGAGGCTCTCGGTGCTCCCAAAACTCAGCACAGAGCCTGGGCACCACCCCCAGGTCTGGCACAAATCATAGAATTGTAGAACCATAGGGTTGGAAGGGCCCTCCAACCCTATGGATCATCCCCTCCAACCCCCTGCCAGAGCAGGGTCACCCACAGCAGGTGGCACAGGAACGCCTCCAGGCGGCTTTGGAATGTCTCCAGAGACGGAGACTCCCCCACCTCTCTGGGCAGCCTGTGCCAGGGCTCTGCCACCCTCACAGCAAAGAAGTTCCTCCTCGTGTTTAGGTGGAACTTCCCATGTTCCAGTTTGTGCCCGTTGCGCCTTGTCCTGTCGCTGGGCCCCACTGAGAAGAGCCTGGCCCCATCCTCCTGACACCCGCCCTTTAGCTCTTGCTGAGCATTGATGAGATCCCCTCTCAGCCTGCTCTTCTCCAGCTGAACAGAGCCGGGTCTCCCAGCCTTTCCTCAGCAGGGACATGCTCCAGGGCCCTCAGCACCTTCATGTCTGTGGATGTGTCTGTGCCCTGCAGCACATGGAGATGCCAAAACGTCAGCAGTTGCCTTCGGGTGGTGCACTGCAGAGCTGTTGTGGACTTGCCAGAGGCTACATGGCTCCGCTAGCACAATGTGGCACCTCGGCTGGTCAATCCTAGCCAGAAACCTCTGCCATCACTCCCCAAGGGCTGTTCACCCCGATGTGTCACTGCTGAGAGCGGCCATCCCCCATCCATAACATAGACAAGCCCCAACCTGAGAACTTATACTTGAGAACACGTGAAAACCGCAGGGGAGTCCGTCGGTTAGAAGTTGATTTGCGCGCAATTAGTGGCACAGACATCAGTTCAGTGCAAAGGCAGGTAAATCAGTGTAACCACCTAAATCCCAGTGAGGTTCATCCAGGCATCCCGTGACGGAGCAGCACGCACCCAACAGGGCTCGCAGCCGTCGGGCTGTCCTGCTATAATTAACTATCCCAACGTCCTGACACAGTAAGAGCTTTTGAAAAGGTTATCCTTTGACTGAAGCCTTACCCTAACGCATCTCTAAATGGCGCTATTTTTGGAATGAAAAATGTCACTTCTTTCCCCAAAACAGGCCCGTCTGAAACTGGTCAGCGGGCAGGGACGCATTAGAAGAAAGACTTTTTTCTCCCTGGGTTTAGCTGGCGGTCGCCGTTTGATAAGTTGCTCAGGTTCGGTTCAAGCATGTAATTTGCGGAGAGTTGTTTGAATGGCTTAATGTGCTGTGAACCAAAAGACAGAATCCCACTCTTGGTAATTAAGATGGAACGGGTAATTATTTTTCTCTGTCTGTAAGTTCACTTTCTGAAGGAGGAAGGAACTGAGCTTTCAAATGCCTTTATTCTTTTCGCCGTGGAAGTAGTCGTCGTTTGCACCCACAAATGTTTGCACATACTTAGTTGTGTCTTCCCCGGCAGGCGCAGAATCCCTTTGAAAACTGAGCCCCCCCCTAATGAGAGGGGGAGAACAGGAGCCGGCGCCAAGCAGAAAACGTGCAGCCGCTCCGCCGTATCTTCCTTCCACAGGTTTCTCCAACTACTCAACAAATTTTTAACATCAACACCAAGAAGCCCTGAAGGGGCTCAGGGAACTGTTGTAAAAGATTTTTAAAGGGGCGACTTAAAATTTGCCCTGAAAGGCAAAAATTCCTTAAGCCGCTTGGCTGATGATCAGAGGGTACGAATCGGAAGCCTGAAACGCCCGGCCCGTACCGAGCAAATCTGCCGGCGAGTTATTCTCGACGTGTCAGCGATGCGTTTGACCGCGCTGGTGTCTCTATTTATTTGCTCGTTCTCTGTAACCTCAGCCTGCCAACCCCTGCGTCTGTTTGGGCTGCTGTCAATCACGCGTCAATTTTGATTTCGCTTGGCTCCAATCAAAGGCGGTGTTTTGACAAAAGGGGGGGGGGAAGAGGAGCTGTCAAAGCGCTGACGGCGAGAGAGAGAGAGAGAGCGAGAGCAAGGCAGGGATCTAAGAGGTGGGGGGAGAAATGGGGTATTTATTATCTGTGAAAATGATGCAATATTGGCGGGGGGGGATGCAAAGAATTGCAGTGAGCACGGTGCTGGGAGTTTTGGGGTGGCTGGTGACGATTTTGGAGGTGCAGAGGAGGTGATGGGCTGGGCTTCAGACTGCGGCAATGCAAGGAGGTCTAAGCAGGAGAGCAAGGAAGAAGAATGGGAAAAGGCCAAGGAAAATCCCCCATCACAGCCCCCTTGGCAAGCCATCGCTTGGCAGGTTGGATCTGGGGGGGCACGAAGGTGGTTGTGCCCCCATGGCCAGAGCTGCTGGGCACTGACCGGTCCTCTCTGTCTGGTGCACTGGGAGCCCCAAAAACACGACCCGATTTGGGGGCACAGGCTAAAATGGGAGGTGTTTGGGTGGTAGTGTGGGAACCGATGGCCTCATGGCCATCCCGGTGATGGTGCTCGTGTATGAACCGATGGTCTGATGGCCATCCTGGTGACGGTGCTGGTGTATGAACCGATGGCCTGATGGCCATCCCAGTGATGGTGCTGATGTATGGACTGATGGCCATCCCAGTGATGGTGCTGATGTATGGACTGATGGCCATCCCAGTGATGGTGCTGGTGTATGGACTGATGGCCATCCCAGTGATGGTGCTGGTGTATGAACCGATGGCTTGATGGCCATCCCAGTGGTGGTGCTGGTGTATGGACCGATGGCCTGATGGCCATCCCAGTGATGGTGCTGGTGTATGAACCGATGGCCTCATGGCCATCCCAGTGGTGGTGTTGGTGTATGGACTGATGGCCATCCCAGTGATGGTGCTGGTGTATGAACCGATGGTCTGATGGTCATCCCAGTGATAGTGTTGGTGTATGAACTGATGGATCACAGGATGGTGATCCTGTCATGGGAGGGAGAGTTGCTGGAAGTATCTCATTTTCCTTGGGTGACACCAGAACCCCGGATCCATGCTGGCAGCAAGCAGCTTCCACAATAGTTTATCATCTAAGCTAAAACCTATACAGATCTTGTATTGACTTCAGACTGAGGTGACTTTTCTCCTACTAGGAATTTTTAAACCTGTGTAGGAATTATTTTGCCCCCTCTTGAGAGACTTCACAATTTCTCATTCATTTTTTCCAGTTCTGGGATGGGATTTTTTTTTTCCCCATATTTCCTGTAAAATTCTGAGGAGATGCAATAGCTTTGGGAATCGCTCAAACCTTTTGGGTTTAACGACTGAAATGTCTCCCTTCTGTTTTATTTTTTAAAACTGAATAACATTTTAATAGCAATGGAAAAAAAAAAAAGAAAAAGCTAAAATGAAAAATCACTTCAAAATGGAAAATCAAAACAGTTCTGCTCCGTGGTTTTGTTTTTTTTTTTTTTTTTCAAATAAAGTGTGATTGAAGTCAACATGTTCCTGAGCAACATCTCACTCATCATAAAATGGCATTTTCTGACAGAACAACATTGTTTCGTAAAATGAGCACTCAGTCTGGGCTTCCTGTGTAGTGACATTAAATGCGAATACTTGGTGGATCTGAACGGAGAGAGGAGACACAAATTATAGCTAGCGTGGACCAATGATTATTCTTTTTTCTACGCTAAAGCAGAATAACCTATAATCATCCAGAGTAGCCAGAGTCTTCTGCTCAACATCTTCATGAACACAGCAGATGCAATTAGAAAGCTGTAGCTGTCTCTTGAAAACAGGGGCAATGAACCAAAGCAATTGAACAAAAATAGGTGCCAATAAGAGCTAAGAGACTAAAAATTTTTTTGGTTCAATGGCCAAATGGGGAAAAAAAGCACATTTTGAGTTAACCTGAGTTGAAATTTTTTCAATTTTTCCAGTGAAGCAAAAAGTTGAAAAAAAATTAATAGCAGATTGCTTTTTCTTTTAAGCTTTTTTTTTATTATTATTTTCTGTTCCTTTTTTTTTTTTTTTCAACTACTTTACGGGAAGTTTCAGAGCCCATTTGATCAATGCCAACCTACAGCTTTGTAGTGGAAAAACCAAGTTTTGACCAAAATTGTTTTGTCCGTTGCCGAGCGGTATAAGGAAAATTAGGTTAGACCTTCCAGAGGTGTGAAGTGTATGAGCTGTGTTCAGAAATTGGGGCTGATTCATCTCAGCTGAGAGTCGGCTCCGCTGTCCTTGATGGGACCGCGTTATTTTCTGCCTTTGGCACGGGCTGGCCATTGTCCCCCAGCGATGCCGGTCCCAGGGTGTCCTTGCAGACTGTTGGTTTGAGGACAGGACTCTTCGTTCTGGTTGTTGGGAGTTCTCAATGAGGTGGTTGGTTTTGGAAACATCTCCCAATGGAAATAAAACAGACCAGAGGCCAGACCAGGCATCAGGGAATTCTTTCATACTCATTTGTTTGGTTTCCGTTTTTCTGCAAAAGAAGCAGATTTAGTTACACCCAAATGTTGGGTGAATCCATATCGATGTTACTGAATCTCCCACTTTAAAATATTCTAATCTCCCATTCTAAAATATTTAGAAAGCCCAGCTTCAGTGTCTGCTGATCTTCGCTTCTTCAAATTTCCTTTCACGGGTTGTTTTACATCTATCTAATCTGTCATCAGAAGACTTGGAAGCAAAACAAAACATTTCTTTTCTAGATCACCATAGTATATTTAATTCAGAATTTCGAGTGCACCAAACATACAAAAATTTTGATGAACCCCTTAACTGGATTATGTGTCAGCTTTTCCTAAACTTATGGAATACCCAGCCCAGCCAAAAGCAAAAGCTGTTTTCTACCCAGATCTGGCCATGGGAACCGACAGGGTGAATTGAATTTTGTTTCCTCACTCTAATCCCGGTGCCTGAATCTGCCCGCAGCCCAAAGCTGGCTGCTGGGGGGGAGACGCAAGAAGCCCCAGGGAACCGATCTCCTCCAAGTCTGGCTTAAGCCTTGCAGTTTTCCACCACTGCCGCATTTTTAACACTTAGCTTTCAGTTATAAGGCTAGATTTTTCTTGCTCTCCAAAGAAATCCATGAGCAGGTCCTGCCTTTGGTCTAGAGTGGCTCCATCTCCCTGTGAGGACCAGGGTGGCTTCGCGGGTCCTGGGAGGTGGGGTGTCCCTCACACCCCTGGCTGGAGAGGTGGGGCAAGGCGTGAGGAGCTGCTGTTCCACGGGGGTATTTAGCAGTGGACCCCACCAGGCAGAGGCACGTGGCGGAATGACTTCACTGCAGCCCTTGCTCCTGTAATAGGTGGCTTTGGGGCTGGCAAGCACGCCCAGATGCCACTGGAAGGATGAACAGTGTTGATTTCCACATAAAGAAGTGTTTCGCCAACAGACTTTGCCCAAGTCCTCCGTTGCGTTTGCCCAAATCTTCCCCCTCACCTTGATCCCTTTTCCACCCCGACCTGCTCCCCTCCCCCCAGCAATGCCTGCTTCCCTAGCAGAAGAATCCGTAATTACGATAATTCACCTAGCATACAATTTACGGCCGAGTTTTATAATTAATGTTCTGTGTGCCAGGGAATATAACAGCCAGCTGACTTTGTTGTGACACGGAAAAAGAAACCACCGCCACCACCTTGAATTGCAGGTGGTGCCAGCGCTTTCTGTCCAGTACATCAGCTGTTATCTTTCCAAACTCCTTCTCAGCACCCGTCTTCCCTCGAGCCTCCAAGCCTTCATCTTTTTGACTACGATATTCCTTAGGGTACATAATGATCAGGAGGTTGCATACATAATTTAAACGGAAACCTTCTGATTCTGTGCCTCGATGGGCTAGTGACATTTCCAAGGGAAGTTTAGCTGAAGACCAGGGTAAAGCTCCGACTGTTCTTTGACAAGTTTAATAAGATCTTTATTGTTTGCAATTGTTTGCAAAATAGCCTGACCTTAGCTTTACCCTTACCACCAAGGGGAAGGGGAAGAGATAGCTGGATTATAACAACTCCATGAAATAAAAATATAGAAAATATACTTTAAGGGAATCTGTGGGATAGAGAAGCCCGAGTGCTTGGGTGGTGGCCTCCTCCAAGGCGGCACTAGGAATAAGGCAGGTTAGAATCATAGGGCCGTAGAATGGTTTGGGTTGGAAGGGACCTTGAAGCCCACCCAGTGCCACCCCCTGCCCTGGGCAGGGACACCTCCCACCAGCCCAGGTTGCTCCAAGCCCCATCCAACCTGGCCTTGAACCCCTCCAGGGATGGGGCAGCCACAGCTTCTCTGGGCAACCTGGGCCAGGGGCTCACCCCCCTCACAGCCAAGAATTTCTTCCTGAGATCTCATCTAAATCTCCCTCTTTCAGTTTTAAACCGTTCCGCCTCGTCCCATGGCTCCCCTCCCTGATCCAGAGTCCCTCCCCAGCTTTCCCGGAGCCCCTTTAGGGACTGGAAGGGGCTGGAAGGTCTCCCCGGAGCCTTCTCTTCTCCAGGCTGAACCCCCCCAGCTCTCTCAACCTGTCCTCCCAGCAGAGGGGCTCCAGCCCTCGGATCATCTTCGTGTCCCTCCTCTGGACCCGTTCCGACAGGTCTGTGTCCTTCTTGTGCTGAGGAAGTTTGGGTCTGGCCTGGCAGATGGTTCTGGGCTCCTCTGCTAGGCTGGGAATCATCTGTCCTAGTTTAGGTGTCCAAAAGTGAGCGATAAATTTTAGGCTACTCACTGCAGCCTCTGTCTATAGTGAGTGGAAAGGAACTGAGACCTCCAAGGGTCGATTCATCTCCCCTAATATTAGTCAAAACGCCTTCAAGAGTACCTGGGACTGTGATGAAATGAGGATAAATACTATGTATATTTATAATCCAGTGTTTGCACAGGAAGCTGGGCTCCAGCTGGTTTAAGAAATGAGGTCCAGGACTCCTTGAAAATGAAGGCCCAGGTTTCCTTTGGCGTGAGAGATAGGCTAGTCAGGGTCTGGATGAGGACTGGAGTCCAAAGACAGTGATGGGAGACCCAGTAGTCAAGGCAATGAGGTCCCGACTTGGGTGAAATTGGAGCTAATAAAACTTGAGTCATTTGGCTGGTTCGTCATTGGGATGCGGCTTGTCTTGCAACTTATTCCAGAATTCCAACGTGAGCTCTGGAATCTCATGTGTCTGGGACTGCAAAGGACTTAGGAGTTTTCTGTGGTTTTGAATAGTTCACCCAATTTCAGGCTTTACAGCCCAGTTTTGCCCTTAATCCTGTCCTGAAGTGGCTTCTTCAGACAGAGCTGACAGTTGGAAGGATTTTAACTTGCTGCTTTGCAGCCTGTTTCTCGTTTGTTTTGTTTTCGGAGAGGTTTCCTCTTATTGGTATTTAGCATTTAAATGGAAAATGGAAGAGGGGGTGGGGGGGGGAAAAGCAGCATTTTGGTATCTCACAAACCAGATGCCTGAAACAAATCATTGCTTCGCGGCCGGCTATTAGTGAGCAGGGCTGGGTAAAGAGATGGCGCCAAACTTCTGAGTCCCTTGGCTGCTCAGAACATGTTTCTGAGGAGCTTCGCCGCCTTTGTTGAGACCCAAAGGGATGGGATAAAGTAGCAACAAGCAAGTCATTGCCCAGCAGGAATCCCGAGAGCAGCAGGAGGCGTAGAAATGAGGAGGGGTGGAAGACAGAGGCTCACAACTCCCCCGAAACACGGCTTTGACCAAGGTGCTGTGCTTGCAGAGAAGCAGAGGGGTGCCAGCCACCAGCATTTGTGTGTTGGATAGAGAGATATATGTCAACACCACAAGGGTGGGTGAGTCACGTCTGCCTCGGGACCGGTTCTATATCTGCTGTCATCTGATGCGTTCTTGAGCGGCATGGCTAGCAGCATAGAGATTGGGCTTCTGGAGGTCGTGAGCGCTGTAATGATGGGAAGAGCTCCAAATACGCCGGAGCACACGGCCTGTGTGCACGGCAAACATGACGAATTGGAGGATCCAGCTGAAAACCTGGGATGTGATAGAATAAGGACAAGCGTCAAGCCCGCGCCTAGGAACAGTAATCTGTAACTGCGGGACGGAGAACAGCTGGCTCGGCAGATGTTGCGCGGGAAAAGATGGGGAATTTGCAGCCGATGTGAAGCCCCCTGTGATTCAGCAACGCCAGGCACAGGGGGGAAAAAAAAAAGCAAATGTGTGGGGAATTGTAACAATACCGACCACAAGGCACATGGGCGATCCTGCCACCGATAAGGCCACGTGTTCATCTGGGTTTTAATGCTGCACTGTGAGAAAACTGTGGATCAGCGGGAGGGCATTCAGAGGACAGCAATAGGGACTATCAGCAACCCTCAACACGCGGCATAACGGTGAAACGAATACATAGGAACTGTTTAGCCTGAAGAAGAGATGGCAAGATAACAATCCTCGAATATGAAAAAGGCGAAGAATAAGGGAAGAATTTATTCTTCATGCCCCCGGTGAACAAACGAAGAAGAAATGGGCTTAAATTGCAGCAGGAAAGATTCAGGTTAGACATTAGAAAGACTGTCTTTAAAGCTGGTGGTGTAAAGTGCCGGAGTTGATTGCCCAGGGAAGGTGCGGAGCTTCCACTGCTGGAAGGCTTCAGGAGGTTACAGAGACATCTGACAGGAGCGGTTTGGGCAGCGTTTTCTGGCTTGAGGCGGAGGAAAGACCCACCGACCTCCAGACATCCTCTCCTGCCCTTTTTTTTTTCTTTTTTTCCCCTTGCAGTTTGAAGTTTCTGGTGTTTCCCAGCTCAGTAGGATGCTCGGACAAAGCACCGCCATCAGAAAATAAACCTTTTTCTCCTGTTTATCAGAGGGAGGGAGAAATCCTGGTACTACCCGAATTTCAAATGTAATTTTACTCAGCAGCCAGCGCCTGGAACATCTGAGGCTTAAATATGGGTTCAAACCCAGTCATTTTGGATTTCAAAATTGCCATAAATGCAGATGTCTGTGTGCTGTGAACTGCCCGGCGGAGAGCAACAGGCTTCGTTTAATCTGTGTGCCCTGATGCGCGGTTCACACTACACACTACGTTCAGGTTAAACACCCAGAAATCGAGGTTTACACTTCTAATCTGAGCAAAGAACGGAGCTGGACCTTACTACTAAATTACTCAGCTCTTTGTGGACACAAAAAGGATTTTTATTATGGTTTTGAGATTTTCGTTTACATCTCTGTTTAACATACAGAGAGCTTCATTCCCTGTTTCCAATTCCGAACTCAGGGGCAAACCACTGAAAAAGATGTGACCAAAGGTAGGAGCTCTCACAGCTTCAAAGCTATTCCCAGTCTGACCTGGAAGGACGGTGAAATCCGGGTGGGACAGGGCTCTCTCCCAAATATTCGCATAGAAACGTAAAGAACGGAGAGCTGAGAGCTCTTCAGCTGATCCAGGGAAGGTGCGAATCTGCTCCAGATCTTGGTTATCAGACCCTCAACTTCTAGAGCAAACTATGTGAATGCTTGTTTCTAACCTGGGCGCTGCAGCTGTCAGTTTTTATGTTAAAAATGTCCATAAAACTCATCCCAGCAGCACTGGATGAATCCTGTAGAAATACTTGGGATTTAAGATTCGAGGTCCATGGGAAACTCTGATATTCCTGCCTTTTTATTTATTTTTTTTCTGGCCATCAAAATAACCTAAAAATAATAGAAATAGTGTAGAAATATGATTACAAACACAATAAAAAGCTCGAGCTGGAAGATTTCAAAAGTAATGAAAATTTTGACCCTATTTTTTTGTAGTCGTTGAAGCTGCTGACTCCATTCCTGTTGAGTCATTTCGTTTTGATGAAGTCAGACCCCTTCTCGTTGCGCCTCTACCAGAAAGCTTCACGTCTGAAATTCTGCCTGTTTCCAACAATAAAGGGAGCCTAGAGAACAAAAGTTTAAAAGGAAACTAAAACAAAACCCAGAAAGTTGTAATGAGCCACTCTTGTTTTATCAAAGTGCTTTGACATCTTTGAAACAAAATGAGAAAACGGAAACAAATGGTTTCAAGATTTTGTGCGTCAGAAGTGTAACTGCAGTTCATGTGTCCCCGTGAGATGTTTAGATTGTGGCAAAACTGCGTTTTCTAGTTAAAACTCTTCTGTCAAACCTCTTTATACTGACACAAACGCCGGGTTGTGGTGACAAGCTGGTGCTTCAGGGCTGACACGACTCTGGAGCAACTGGAGGAACGATACAGCCTGGCTTGGCTTTTAGAATCAGCATAGAATCATCATAGACGGTGTTGGGTCGGAAGGGACCTCTAAAGGCCACCCAGTCCAACCCCCTGCAGTCAGCAGGGACATCTGTAACTAGATCAGGTTGCTCAGAGCCTCATCCAGCCTGGCCTTGAATGTCTCCAGGGATGGGGCCTCCACCCCCTCTCTGGGCAACCTGGGCCAGTGTCTCACCACCCTCAGTGGAAAGAACTTCTTCCCAATGGCTGATCTAACCCTGCCCTGCTCTAGTTTAAACCATTGCCCCTCGTCCTGTCGCTCCATGCCCTTGCAAACAGCCCCTCTCCAGCTTTCCTGGAGCCCCTTCAGGGACTGGAAGGGGCTGGAAGGTCTCCCCGGAGCCTTCTCTTCTCCAGGCTGAACCCCCCCAGCTCTCTCAGCCTGTCCTCACAGCAGAGGGGCTCCAGCCCTCTGAGCATCATCTTCTTTATGCAGGAGAGACCCGAGCAGAGGAGATAACATCAGCCAGCAGAAGTCAATGACAGAGCTGGGAGGCAAGGAAGGAGAGGTCACCAAGGTCACCAAGGAGAGGTACCAAGCATCATGAAGGCACCAGGCTGGGCCAAAATCCTTGATCTCCACTATCTTCTGGGCATGGCAGAGGGGGTTCTTGGAGTGATGCACACCCAAGAACATCCCGCTGCCACCAACGCAGCACTTCCCGCGCCGGGTGGTAGGGAGCCCATTATCGTTCCAAAAATCTCCTAAGGAAGGCATTTTTGTCTGTGTATTGGAAGATTGAGCTAAACGCTTGCAGCTATTAGCAGACAATTAAAGCTAATGTTGCAGCCAGCAGAAAGATCTCCGTTAGTCACTTTACTCAATTTAAATCTTTGAAAAATTTCACAGTTCTAATCAAGGAATAAAAAGGAAAATACATATAGATGCGTGTATATATATATCAGAGCATTAACTTTCATTGTCAAATCAAGTCAAAAATTGCTGAATGAGGTAAATATGAGGAGAAATGTAATAGACTATTACCACAACGTAGCTTGTGGCTTTCATTTTCAAACGATACTCACACAACCCTCGCCCCCACACAAACGCACGTTGGGATGTTTAAGGGGAGAAAAGAGTCATGTTTGAGATGGATAAAATAATCAGGGAAAAGGCATAAAAACCTGCAAAGAAGGAGATCGCAGGGGGCTGGGTTCTAGGCCGGGCGTTACTTGGAGGATTAATTTGTTGGAGGTCCTGTCTTTTTCTGGAGACAACATGGAAGAGTATCGTGTTAGTCTCAAGAAAGAGAGAGACTAGAATAATAAAAGGTAAACGTAAAAATGGGTGGATACGTGGATAGATAGGTAAGAAGGAGAACATGTGAGTCGTGTATAAGGAAGACAAAAGGTGGCTAAAGGAATACTAAAGAGAAATGCAGGCCAGCGCGCGTGAGAGCAGTTTCATTAGACAGGGGTTAGATGGATAAAGGCAAGACAACATGAGAAAAAGCAAAGATACATTCCACAAGAAGCTGGCAGATAGGTAGGCAGCCACAGAATAACACGCTGCGTGGTTTAAAGATTTCTTTTCCGTGTAAGCTGTCAAAGAAACAACCTCACGGCCTGTTTCCAGTGGTTTGCGTTGTGGAGGGCATTATATTTGTTCATGAGGTGAGATGCTGAGCCAGAGCCCTGTTTTGCCAGTACTTTAGCTCTCTGTACTTTGGCATGATGTTGACGCCAAGAGGGAGGTGTCCATGTTGGGGGTCTGGCTAGAAAAAGGGGGGCCATAGTAAGACAACCACATGAACAAACCCCATATTTGGACACCCGTTGTCTGAACAAGGACGAGGAGGGTTTGTTGTTTGGGGTCTCCTGGGGGCCTTCTTTGAGGCAAGTCAAACCTTCTGAATTCTCTGATATCGTCTAGGAGAGAAAATATTATCAGACTTGGCTCCTTTTCCTGAGTAAAGGAGTTCTGTCCTGGAGACAGAGATAGTTCTTACCATGCATAGGTACAGCACCAAGCACACTGGAGTCACGGTATTTTCTGGCTACTCAAAATGACAAGTTCCCTCGTCATTGATGATGGTTTCTCACACAGCAGGTTGTTTCTGCCAGAAGGGAAGGCAGCCCAGCCTAGAAAGAACACTTTTATGTTAGGGCATCTTCTCCAGCACTTCCCAACTGTCAGAGCACAGAAGATGAGAGAGGGAAGATGGGGCAAGAGCCCTCCAGCTGTTCATGCTGCATCATGAGCCAACGAGACCACGGTGGGTTCCTGAAGTAGTGAATCAACAGTGTCCACCTGAACCCTCTCTCCCCATCACTGAAACTCCTGGTGAGAGCTTCGTCTTCGCAGAGAAGAACCAGGGAAGAGAGCAGCCTGCGTCTGCTCGACAGTCCAATGCACCTGGCTCTCAAGATATTTGCACGCCAGGCAGTTTGGCATGAGATTACAGCTCAAGGCAGTGAAGAGTTTTCAGTGCTGTGAATGTCATTCCCAGAGTTGGCTGCTCCAAGAACCCGAATGTGGGCAGCAAAACATCCTTCCCTGTTCAACACATTGCCCAAATGCTGTAGGCTTTGGCTTAGGCCGGGTTTGCCATCAGTACATCACACCTTGATTAAACTTTAGAAGCCTCTGCGTAGGCTGAAGGTCAGAATTGGAGGCTGAAGGTCAGAATTAGAGGCTGAAGGTCAGAATTCGAGGCTGAAGGTCAGGATTAGAGAGCTACAGCGAGCAGCAGTGTCAGGGGCGGTGATTTTGTGAGACGTAGGGGAGCAGGCTGGAAACCAGCTGAATGAGCTATTTGATCAGTTCTTCAGAAAACACCACCTATGCCCGGAATAACCAGGCATGAACATCAGAGGCCACCCCGCATTACAACCGAGGGCACAAGAAGCTTCCTGGCAAGTCTCCAGCCTTCGTGGGAGAGATGCAGTTCACAGCAGCTCTCCTGAGGAGCTGTGGGAGATGCAGTTTCATGGTGTCAGCACATTTCAAAATGTCAGTGGCAATTGGAATCGAATGCTACGGTGCTGTAACAGGCACAGTAGTCGTATAATAATAACAGTAATATTATTATGGAGTTAAGTGCCTGTATTAAGACTCATAGGGCACTCATAGGGCACACCTGCTTGAGACGCTTGCGTTTCTGCTCGTTGAGTGCCTTTCTTTGAGACATTAATGCTGATGTACCGTGCGTGGCCCTCAGGGAGGTGTGGACAGTGCTGTGGAAGTGCTAAGTATCATTCTGTTTGTCTCCTATCGCCATCCAGCCCAATTAATTTGCCTTCTTGAGCCTGACCTTCCCTTCCCTTCCCTCCCACCACCAGCTTTTCAGGGGGCCTGTTTCTCAGCCTCTGTGAACAAACTCCCTGCCCCACAGAGATGGTTCCCCAGAGCTGTGGGTAAAATGGCTTGTCCCTTCTGCATCATCCTCCACAATCCCCTGAAAGTCACTGGCATAGGACGTCTGCGGCCAAAACACATCACCCTTCCTCCCTCTTTGTACCCACTTCCAGGAAAGGAGCAGCAAATGTCCCACGGATGGTGCTTTCTTGTCATAGCCCAGCTCGGCCTGGGGGCGGTGAGAGGTGGAAAAGAAAAACCATTAGACTCTCTTTGTAAAGCAGGTTGGGGTCATCTCATTTCTGAAAAATGCTTGGGGAGAGGGACACAAGAAGTATTAACGCTCCAACTAGCTCCCAGGTGCTTTGGCAGAGCAACAGAGGCAGAGCTAAAGAAACAAAAGCAACAAAATCTAAATAGAAAAAAGTGACTAGCAGAAAGGGCAAAGTGATTGTAGCAGTTCTCCCATGTCCTGGTGTCACGTCCCGCTCCTGGTAAAGAGGCGGGGAAGTGACTTCAGGTTCGTAAATCCCCAACGGTGCGGACTAAGGTGAGATAAATCTCAAGGTCCACATAGAAACGTTTATTAGCTTTCCCAAATGATTAGTGTAGGTCTTAACAAGTCCACGCTAATTGGTGAGGTGTATAACAAATTACGGCAAGTGGTGAGGTGTGCATCGCGTTATTAACAACAGGTGTAGGACAACTTACGGCAAGCAGTACTTAAGGTCATACTTAAGGTTGTTACTTAACAACTCTAACTGTTCCTTAACAATTCTAAGGGAAAAGAGAAACTGAGGGACAGAGAAAGGAAAAGACAGAGATAAAGAGATCACCGGTCCTGGTTCCAGCGTCTTTTTCAGGGAATCTTCCCAGGCATAATCTTCTTCTTTCTTGGAAAAATCTTCCCAGGCACGGTCTTCTTTCTTGGGAAGAATCTTCCCAGGTACTATCTTCTTCTGTTGTTTCTTCTTTGCTCCCCCCTAGGGGCACTTATTTTCCCCTTTTATGTTTGCTGAATGAGCATCATCCACCCCCCTTGCTGAGGACAGCCTCCTCTCGGGTTTCTCCCTTCTCCCAGGTGACGTGTAGCATGGTTCGGGTGGAGAGACGAGTGCCATAGTCATACGTGTTTCGCATGGTCTCTATAATCTTCATTAGCATATGCAGGGTGTGCGCTTTCATATGCATTTCGCGGATAACGAAGCAAAGGTCACTCATCGGACACAATGGCCTTGAGAACTGAGAACTAGCGAGCTCACCACAGGAGTGGCAGAACTGTCCTGTCTTCACAAGGCAGTTCTCCCACACTTTCAGGCACCAGAAGTGTGAGCCTTATCAGTTCTTTGAAGGCCAGGCCTGCGTTATTTATTTCCTTGCGAGCGTTTGAGGCGTTCCATTGAAGGCTTGGAGGGGTTCCTGCCCCTCGGCAGGGAATTGACAGTCCGTCCCCCACACCTGGTCTGGGAGAAAAAGGACAACCATGGGCCATCCTGCAATCCCTGCCTGTCAGACCAGCTCTTCTCTCTTCCCCAGCTGGAGGCGGAACAAGAAAGGAAGGGGTTGGTTGTTGGGTGTTGGAAGAGCAGCAGCTAGAGGCACCTTAGCGCTGCCAGCGTTTGGCGTCGGAGCGGAGGCATTCGCTGGGTTTAGGGAGGCGGCCTCTATTCAGCACACAGCGCTTTCTCACCCAGCGAACTCCCAATTCACTTGAGAGGATGCCAAGGGGGGGGATAAAAAAATAAAATACATATATATACGTGTATATATATATATATCTATTCTTTGGTGTGGATATAGTGCTAACAGGGCAGACAGCTCTGAAGGGAACATACAGGAGAAATGCGTATGAATGCGTTTCGCAGTGTTAAGCTGCAAAACCACACACTTCTTCGCCAGATGGAAAAACCACCCAGGGCTTTGTAGTGAGAAGGGCGATGGGGCATCCCGCTGACCCACGGTGGAAAGACCATACTCAAATGTTAACAAGGGGGGTGACTTCTCTGCCATCAGCCAGGCATTTGAAGGGCGGGATGCATCTATCCTGCATCTATTCTCCGGGTCAGCGACCCGCTGTTTCATGCAAATGTGCCAAGGAAAAGGTCAGCAAAGGAGGAAGTACCAAAGGGCTGCGAGGGAAGGGAGGGGGGATCCAGCTGAATGTCAAGGGCCGAAAAGAACCTCGTGTTTTCCAGGCAGAAAGGCTGGCAGCCTGAGAAATTATTCTTATTTACACCTACAAGAACCGGTGCCAGACACGCAGATGTGGGATGGCTGGGCACAAAGGAGTGACGTATCGACCGGTGGATTCTTCAAAGATGGGAACAGCAGAGGCCCATCAATCCAAGTCACCAAGGGAAGGAGAGTTATTGTCTTGCACGCGCTCTGGCTCACACACAGACAGAGAGACTTGAAATTGCTTTGCCAGTTTGGCTCCAGTCTGCCACTGACTCATAATCCAGCTACTCGATCATTTCTAAGTAAAGGGCTGTCAGTGCATCCCACCAGCTCCATCAAACAAAAGCTTCGGTCCCAAATAATCCCACCAGACCTTTCCGTCCGTGCAGTACTAAGATCAGGCTGTCTGTGTTCCCTCTGTAGTCAGTGGAGCAAGAGATGAGTTTCTCCAGGGGGTGACTGATCCTTTCCTAACAAAGGTGCTTAAGATATTGTGACTGAGCTGCCCTTGGCATGTCTGGATTTCCCTGGAGAGCCTAGCTGGCCAGCTTAGCCATGGGCTTGCATTACAGCAGTTGATATTCTCTCTGAGTGATGGCAGTAGTCCTCATTCAAGAAAATCTCTTTTTCTTTGGATTTCACTGTAGTTGCCAGAAAGAGAAGCGTTGCTTTGGGGCTGCTGCGTGGCTGTCTCAGGAACCATGGATTGTCTTGGTAGGTCTTCCATTGTCATCTTCTCCTCTGTGTCTCTGCGCCCTGCCAGAACACAGCATGATGGATGTTCGCTTTTTCCCACCTTCCTTTTGTTTCCTCCATTCGGATGCCGTTAATGTAAGGCTTACTCAGTGTAACTGCAAAGTTATAGGCCCTTCTCTAATGTTTTGGATTTTATGGCTTTGCTTTGCCAGGATCTGTGATTCTTGCAGAAGGCAGCTGTACACTGTCCAAGCACAGCAGTGTCTAGTTACCTGCACCACCGTCACTGCTCCAGGCCTGGTCTCCTTCTGGGCAACAAGTCCCACTTACGCATCATTTTTTCCCCTGTTCTAAGTTCTTCCTGTGGGATCAGCATAAACATATCCTGAAGGGATGTTGTCCTCATAACATAGCTTTTTGAAATAAAGTCATGGGAGTGGAGGGAGATGCAGCAGACTGCCCAAGGTCACCTGGCCAGCGTGGAGAACGCCATTGACACCAGCCAAATCCACAAGCCACCTTATTTCAGTTATCTCCAACAACGCTTCCATTGCCAGAGACCTGCAAACTCTTCCCAAACGGCAAGATCTGAGCTAAGAAAGACCCGAAGTGCTGCTATCCATGTGATACCTCCATTGCATGCCCCTCGGTGAAGGTCTTCGGTGCCTGTTCAAGCCTACAGAAGTGACAATGGTGCCTAACCCCATGAAGGAACCTGCCCTCGGACAAAACCTCCATTGGCTCAGCAGTTCAGCAAGGTAGCCACGCTCCGCTGCCTGGGCAACACTCTGCTGTTTAAGACTTTGCTGAGCAAGCCCTATAAAAATTAACACATCTTGCCAGGGAGACAGTAGGGGATGATTAATGAACACAGCCAATGAGAGGGGGGAGGAGGGAATCAGGGGAATAGATTTGCTAAATTGACAGCGTATAAAATGTTTGTTCCTGCCTGAAACAGCAAGGTTGGCAAACCCCATCATGGGCCGGTAACTTGGGTTAAGTGAGAAGGCCACGGACCCGTAAATTGTACATCATCTATATTCAGATATACAGGCTTGTAGCCTCTCTGGTCCAGTGAGTCCAGTAATGAAAGACTTTAGGGCCGCCCGAGACATAAGATCAAGTGCCCTCCTTGTTCCAGCTCTGATAAGATTTTAGATGAGGATTAATTTTGTTAATGACGTTTTCAGCGCGTACCTCTCCTTCTCATGCGAGAGTTATTGTGCGTGCTTTCTGCAGAAGTGAGAACCTTGAGGGATGTTCAAGACAGACTTTTATCCCATGAGTAAAAACAGAATAACTGAATAAAGCAAGGGAGTATTTGTTATCAAACCATTTGGCCCAGAGAAAGATACAGCATCATGCCAAACTCGCCCAAAACATTTCTAGTGCTATTTTTATCACGTCATCGCTTTTGCTCAGAAAAGTTAAAAAGGAGTCTGCTGAGGCACATATTTTTGCCTCTGCTGTCTGTAGCTCAAGTGGCTGAAATCTTTCTATCAAATCTTTTTCTCCCCGTTTTGGGAACAGACAGACGTCTCCTTGGCAGGCAGCGCGAGCAGATCTGTGGTGGTGTTAAGCAGAGGAGCTCAGCTGCTGCTTTGTTATGCCGGGTGTTAAACAATCTCGAGGAAAACATTGTCAACGCAAGTCCTCACCGCTGCTCACCCCCCTGCGTCCCTTCCCCTTCCCGTCTCCAGCGGAGGGGTTCCTTGTGGGATGCAGCACAGCCTGTGCCGTGCCGGGGATGGTCCCGACCATGCTGAAGGCTGTTCTTCTTCCTCCTCCCGTCCCCACGCTGGGCGCTAGTGCTGCTGGCTAATGTTTTCCTGCATGTCCTCCGTGGTGCACGGGCCTGATAATGGTGCTGCTTGCTCCCTCCTGAAAGCAGCACTCATTCCCCCGGGGATGGAAAATTCGAGTAAACCGCCCCCCCGCCCCGGCCCGAGATGTTAACATTTCTTCCACCAAGCAGATCCTTTCTTGATCCCTGGAGGATGGGAATTACTGTCATTTCCCCCAGCCACGTCTCTCCAAGACATATTCCTTCACCTGGTGATGGTGGGTCAGGCAGACATTCACATCCACAGAAGAACGCCTCCGGGAAGGGCTGGAGGACTCCCCCCTTGTATCTCTCATTGGCAATGGCTTTCCTCATTCATTAGGTCTGACATCTGCTATTGATATCAGTTATGATAATTAATGAAACATTGCACTGGCTGTGGCTGGCGTCCTGTCAGCAGTTTCACGCTGAAGTCTGGTTGATGGTGTTAGTGGTAGCACAGAGGAGTTCTTTCGGTGGCTCTGTCGGATTAGGGGAGCAGTGGGATGAGAAGATCTCATAGCCCATTGTGTTTGGACCCCCTGTGAAAAGGCAGAGGGGAAGGAGAAGAAACCTGTAGAGACGTGATGGATGGGGCTCCTGCAGTAAGGCAGCTCTAAGAAAATTGTTTAAGGTCTTCCCCTTCTGTTCTGCCTGTTTATGAAGTGTCTTACAAAAATTGCACAGCCTTAAATCCTAGGATTTTCAAACAAGGCCACGTTCTGGCTTTTCATTTATCTCAGCGTTGGGCACCTGGATTGCTCGGGCACCTTTGAAGTTTCCTCAAGGTGTCTGCCTGCAGCTCGCCGCACAGGAGCACCCCGACAGCCTGGCCTTGCAAAACCGAGATGCCCAGCTCTTCTCGCAGAGCAGTAAACCCTGGATGTGCACAGGAGCCATTCAAAGCTGTCCTATTTTAGGAATCTGGCTTAATCATTAGGTGGGCTAAGGACAGAGAATTCCGTTTCTGCAGCAGAGCGTATCTTGAAGTGCCAGGGGTGCTTTTGAGAATGCTGCACACCATTCCCTGCAGCTCTGTCAAATCTCCCAACCTGGTTTTCTGCAGAGAAGCTCCCAGAGGAGACGTCGTCCCCTGCCAGCACCGCAGGTAATTGTTCCAGGAGCTCAGTAGGCAGCCAGGCCCCGAGCTGTCCTACTGCTCTTTGTACCGCAAACACAAAGGGCTGGTTTTACGGTCCTTGCGAAGGAGTAACGCATAGTGCAGGACTCCCCCACATCCCTGTAGAGCCCCCTTGTAAAGAAAACAGATTCCAAAGCATGCATCGTTCCTCTGGACTCCTGATCATTCTCGCTCTTCTCTGAAGACAGCCTGCTAAACTGGGTTTGGGGGTGTCCTTCCCTCTCGGCACGGGGTCAGTGGCTCAGAGCGACCACCTCAGATGGAGACGTTTGTGCTCTTGACAGCGGGCGTGAAACAAACCCCACGCCTGGCGAGGGGCTGTCCCGTGGGACCTGGGTGCGAAGCCCTGGGAGCAGTAAGGCACTGCAGGGCTGGGCACAAGCACTGGGAGGACGTGGCTCAGGTATTATTGCTCGGATTAGGTGTCCACACGTACGTGCGGTGCTTTGGTTCACAGAATCACACAATGGTGGGGGTTGGAAGGGCCCTCTGGAGATCATCCCGTCCAACCCCCTGCCAGAGCACGGTCACCCACAGCAGGTGGCACAGGAACGCCTCCAGGCGGCTTTGGAATGTCTCCAGAGACGGAGACTCCACCACCTCTCTGGGCAGCCTGTGCTAGGGCTCTGCCACCCTCACAGCAAAGAAGGTCCTCCTCATGTTTAGGTGCAACTTCCCATGTTCCAGTTTGTGCCCATTACCCCTTGTCCTGTCGCTGGGCCCCACTGAGAAGAGCCTGGCCCCATCCTCCTGACACCCACCCTTTCAGTATTTATAAGTGTTGATGAGATCCCCCCTCAGTTGTCTTTTTTCCAGACTGAAGAGACCCAAATCCCTCAGCCTTTCTTCATCAGAGAGATGTTCCAGTGCCCTCATCACCTTGGTAGCCCTTTGCTGTCCCCTCTCCGGCAGTTCCCTGTCCTTCTTGACCCGGGGAGCCCAGAACTGGCCCCAGCGCTCCAGATGTGGCCTCCCCAGGGCAGAGCAGAGGGGGAGGATGACCTCCCTCCACCTGCTGGCGTGTTCCTCTAGAGATGCTCAGCAGTTTGCTGCTGTACATAAATGAAGAGATTAGGAAGGGCCCCCAAGACATCAAGGGTTTATGAAGCTCCTTCCACCTCCAGTCAAGGCACTTGCGGGCTCTCGGTTACGGTCTCCTTCTCCCCCTATGAATGTCTGACATTTCATAAGGTGCTTTCTCTTGACAGGCTAAGAGAGATAATTCCGTGTAATTTCCCACGAGAAGTGAGGGAGAGTAGGGAGTCACAGGGGGTTCTGGTTTTTTGGAAATGTCTTGGAACATCCTAAAAAAAAAAAAAGTCTGTAATTTCAAGCTTGCAACTTCCTTTAAAACTCTCCTGTCCTCAAGACTTTACTGTTGTTTTAAAGTTTTTGTGACCTTTATTTTCCCTCCTTAGTTTTCTAAGTAATAAAACTGTAAGGAGCAATATGGGATTTGGGGGGCTTCCCCCCCCCTCCGCCCCCGGCTCGAGACAGACTGGTGTTTGAAGCCACAAGGTGAATGAAGCAAGATTTAAGCTGAAGAGAAGCCGTAGCAGTCCTGGAGCTGACTGATAGCAAAACAAGCAGTCAGTTATTAGAAGACACAAATCACTCTAAAAGATTAAGTACCGAAAATAATAGCCATGCAAACCTTGAAGGGAGGGATGTCAGCGGCAAAGGTCATTAATTGACTGGTGAGGTTTTTGGCTAGAAGTTACTGAGGAATTATCTTTTCTCTTTTTTTTAAGCAAAGAAAAAAATATATGGGGTTGTATTATCGGCGGCAGTGGTGCGGTATGGGGATTGCTGTTGGTGGCTGTGTCTGGTTTCAGCGTTAATTCACCATTCCAGTGGATCCAAAGTAATTCTTCTTCCTTGCAATTTTTCTATTTTATTTTATTTTATTTATGCGCTTGGCGTTTCTTTTGTGCCCTTGCTCTCCATCTGAACGTGAAGCAAGATTAAAAATGCTCAGCAGTTAAGAACTCTGGGAGATAAACGAAGCGTATTTAATCTCACAAACTGCCTGTAAATGCTCCTCAGGTGAGGTGGATGAAGGGGTCAGGTACCCAGGCAGCAGCGGCACCTTTTGATGCCCTGCCAACACCAAAACCCTTCACTTTTTGCCACCACGCAGGAAGAGCAAAGTCCCAGATGACACTAGAAAACACTTTGGGGGCCAGGGCTGAATATAAACTAATGAAAAACTCATTTTTATTGTTATTTTTTAAAGAGTGCCTTGCAGTATGAGGTTGGGGAATGGCTCAGGAGTCGTGACAGCAGGGGTGCTCGAGGAGTCTCTCCGTTCCCACAGCGCTGTGAGTCACGCTCCCTCTATTTTGGTAAAGAAATGGAGGCCAAAATCATGGGGCCTTGCAGAGCTTGGCTTAGCCTCTGCCCAGCAACATACAGACACACATCACTGGTACAGGACTAAACACAAACGTGTCCTCCAGACACCTGGAAATTCTTCAGGCGTCTTCTCTTGATTGTTCCCTTCTTGTGACAAATGTCTTTGATTTCTGCACCATTTGTCCAAATAGAGACGATCCTTCTGATCCTTGAACAAGTAATTCTGCTCTGCGCTATACTCTGGGCTCCGTTTTTCAGAAGGAAATAGAAATATTAGACCAGCACTATTGCCCATCTAGTACCTTGTGCCGCACAGCTAGCTTCGCCAGAAACTCCAGACGAGGACAGTCAGGAAAATGAATCGACATTATGTGCCAAATACACTAGTTAAACTCTTTTAAACTCTTCTGGCTCAGCCCTTTTATCCAGAGCTGAAAGGGCGTAAATCAGCGCAGCATACTCCAGTTCCAGAGGTTTTCTCTTCGCAGTGAAATTGCAGCAAATCTCCTGAATTTCTAAGACATTACCGGCGCTGTGGGGGCTCTCCAGAGTAAGGCCAAGTTTTGTGCTTTCAAAGCAGAGTAAGCAGCAGAAAGTTACCCGAAAACACATCAAAAATAACCGCGTGGAAAGAAAGTTCATCCCTTCTCATCAAAAATAACCGTGTGGAAAGAAAGTTCATCCCTTCTCATTCTCTGCGAATCGGCCAGCCCAAGGACAAGCGAGCTAAATTTGAGCTGCTCTGCTCCTAAATATGAGTGTTTACACAATGATTTAAGGCAGTTTAGCTAATCCACTTTAAATCCCCAGCCTTAATTAATTGCAGTTATTAACTAGAGGATTAAATTTCTCTGCACCCCCTGTGGAGACGAACCGTACATGAAAAATCTTTTCAGCGGTGTCAGGTTTGTTCTGCAAATGACAAATGAGAATTTGGGGTGGGAGGGCGTTGACCAAAAGAAGTCATAGAATCATAGAATGGTTTGGGTTGGAAGGGACCTTAAAGGCCATCCAGTGCCACCCCCTGCCCTGGGCAGGGACACCTCCCACCAGCCCAGGTTGCTCCAAGCCCCGTCCAACCTGGCCTTGAACCCCTCCAGGGATGGGGCAGCCACAGCTTCTCTGGGCAACCTGGGCCAGGGGCTCACCACCCTCACAGCCAAGAATTTCTTCCCAAGATCTCATCTAAATCTCCCCTCTTGCGGGGTAAAACCATTCCCCCTCGTCCCATGGCTCCCCTCCCTGCTCCAGAGTCCCTCCCCAGCTTTCCTGGAGCCCCTTTAGGGACTGGAAGGGGCTCCGAGGTCTCCCCGGAGCCTTCTCTTCTCCAGGCTGAACCCCCCCAGCTCTCTCAGCCTGTCCCCACAGCAGAGGGGTTCCAGCCCTCCCAGCATCTTTGTGTCCCTCCTCTGGCCCCGCTCCAACAGCTCCGTGTCCTTCTTGTGCTGAGGGCTCCAGAGCTGGATGCAGGACTCCAGGTGGGGTCTCACCAGAGCGGAGCACAGGGACAGAATCCCCCCCCTCGCCCCCCTGCCCACGCTTCTTCTGATGCCCCCCAGGATGCGGTTGGCTTTCTGGGCTGCAAGTGCGCATTGCCGGCTCATGTTGAGCTTCTCACGCACCAGCACCCCCAAGTCCTTCTCCTCAGGGCTCCTCTCAAGCCATTCTCCGCCCAACCTGTATTTGTGCCTGGGGTTGCCGTGACCCAGGTGCAGGACCTTGCGCTTGGCCTGGTTGAACCTCATGAGGCTGGCATGGGCCCACCTCTCCAGCCTGTCCAGGTCCCTCTGGATGGCATCCCTTCCCTCCAGCCTGTCGACCCAGCTTGGTGTCGTCGGCAAACTTGCTGAGGGCGCACTCAAAGTCCTCCCGGACCTATGCCGGATGTTGGTAGGTAATGTGTGATTTGAGATCCAGAGAGCTCCTCAGGATGGCTCCCATGGATTGTTCGTACTCTGCTCACTGGGACTCGGATCCTCTTTCATTACTCATTAGCAGATATTACCTGCCCCGCACTCCTCAGCTGGTGTTTTCTATTGCTGGTGACAGCGCTCTGACGTTTTCATTCTCCATATACTCATCTTTGGGTTTAATGAGACCTCACATCTCACTCCTGGTTACAGTGTGTCATTAGCTGTCATTAGAAGTTAAAAAATAATTATTATTTTTCTCAAAAATGTAGACGTGAACAATATAATTATGATTTAATTCTCATTTTTCATTTTGATACCTCTCAAAGCTTAACCATTTGAATTAAAAAAATTACTTTTTGCTCCACTTCTCATTTAGTCCCATTTTCTACTTGTAAGGAGAGAGGAGAAAACAGAGAAACAGAAACCTCAGAAAATCTTTGTTTTATTTCAGTGCAAATCCATTTCAATCTAAATCTATTTTCTTTTTGTTTGTATTGAAACTGAAACTAACCCAGACGCTTTCATGAAATATTGAAACACATGGATCACTACAAATATTTCTTCTTCTAAAAATGCACATACTGTTTGTAATTCCATTTTTCACTGGCGAATCCTTCAAATCAAAGAAACCTGCCAGCCCCAGAGAGGCAAGTGTGTGGTAGTTACATATTCATTCATCATTTCATGCTGTTCAAACATGTGCTAAATACTTTATAGAACAAATAAAAGACAGGCAGAAACGTTTGGCCCCGTGAAAACAGGAAAAAAACCCAGGGATTTAAACCAGAATTTCATTCTGTCCCCGTTGCAAAGTATTTCCAAACTCAGGCTCCTATTTACCGTGCACACCTTGAATACGGGCCAGTTCCCATCAAAGAGAGTAAGATCAAATCGCAGGAGCAGTGCCCACGTACTTGACAGTTATTAGTTCTTCTTCTGAAACATAAAGTATTTTCTATCCTTGCTAATACAGGTAAAGCTGGTGATGTATTTGTTCAAACATTCCTCAGTGAATAAATGTATATACACCGGGGTTGACTGGAGTGATTTCCTAAATCAAGTAGAACGAATGGAATTGGTTTTGCCTGGGAAATGGGAAAGTATTTTTGAAAAGCTAAAAGCAAAAAAAAAAAAAAAAAAAAAAAGCTTTGTTTTGGATGAATTCGAAGTTCCAGGAACGAATTTGTTTTTTAATTTAAATTAGAAAAAAAAAAAAAAAGAAAGAACAAAAGAAAAGAAAATGAAGTGAGGCTGTCCTGTTTTCTTCAGTGGTCTTTGAGCATCATTCCTGGAGCGCTGCCGGCACGGTGACAGCAGGGCTGAAGATGCTCCACTGTGGTTGCGCTTCAGGTTGGCGACGGCAGAGGAGAGCAGTTTTCTTCTTTCCCACCACAAGGATACAGCGGCAGTCATTCCCTCCTTTTTCTTTTTTTTTTTTTTAATATATATATTATTCTTCCCTACTCGTGCTTTTTGTTTGAACTTCGGCATGAAAAAATGTAAACCATTTGAAAATGTTGTTAGGGGAGGAAAAGAAATCGACGTGCGTGACCTTCACTTGGCAGCCTTCAAAAGTGGTAAAAAGCATCGGAACTGGGAGGCCTTTCGGGTGTTTAGCTGTGATTTGTAGCTGATCTCCTCAACTCCCAACTACTCCATGAGTTTCATGCATAATGCAGCAGCAGTTTTGATTGAAGTAAAAAAAAAAATAAAAAAAAAATCTGCTGACAGAATGTAGTGTCAGGCATCTGGGGAGATGTCTAATTAATTATTGTAATTGACATCCACACCAGATGTCTGATATATGACGGTCTCTTTGTTGATAAAAGGTTTCGGTAATTCTGTTTGAACAGCACTTTCAGAACAATATGTTTTCCATTTAGGTCACGGGGAAAGGAAAGAAAAAAAAAAAAAAAGATTTATTTTTTTCAGGAAATTGAATTCTGTCGGGTAGCAGCATTCTTTCGTGTTGCCTTCCAACTTCTAACCAGCCTTGAAAACGCATGGGATGAAGGATGCAATGGTAAAGCATTCATCACAGGGCTGACCACTGATCAAAAGCACTTAGCCGGGAAGCGCGGGACCTGCCATCGTCTTTTATTCTCTGCAGTCACAAAGAAGAGTAGCTGATCTGACATCTGTAAAAAAATAACAATAATGAAAAAGTGAAAACCTCAATCAAAGAGCCACTCTCAAATGGAAAGCCGATACGTTAGGTTATCAAAGCAGGTCAACAGCTTTTGAGTTCTTTCAAATCATTATACTACTGCCAGAGCACCTCGCGTTGAGAAAGGACAAAGCACACCGTAACCTGAACCTTTTGGCCCCAAATTCAAACCAACTCTCAGCCCAGAAACTTGTAGCAGTAAGAAATAGCTTGCCTAGCTTTCTGCCTTAGTAATCCACATTCTTCTGCATAGCTTTGCTTTTCTTTTGGGCTTGGGCCTCCTGAGAAAAGGTCTTCTTACGGCGTACACACTCGACAGAAGCAGGAAGTACAAATCCCTCAGAAAATCCAGTTTTCTGAGCTTTCCGGAGTATTTGATGGATCTCAGAAGTTCCATTTCAGAAAATGAACGCTTTGCCTTAGGCCATGGTTATGCCAACCGTATCTCAGAACTGTATGTGCTTCATCCGCTGCTAATTAACATACTTCAGGCTCTTCTCAGTGGTGCCCAGCGACAGGACAAGGGGTAACGGACACAAACTTGAACATGGGAAGTTCCACCTCAACACGAGGAGGAACTTCTTTGCTGTGAGGGTGGCAGAGCCCTGGCACAGGCTGCCCAGAGAGGTGGGGGAGTCTCCGTCTCTGGAGACATTCCAAAGCCGCCTGGAGGCGTTCCTGTGCCACCTGCTGTGGGTGACCCTGCTCTGGCAGGGGGTTGGACGGGATGATCTCCAGAGGTCCCTTCCCACCCCTGCCAGTCTGGGATTCTGCGTACCAGACAATTGATGATGCTCAGGTGATCCTCATGCTTCCTGAGCTGGCAGGACCACCCTGAGCCATCCCCAGAAGCTGTCTTGGCCTCAGACAAGAGGTGACCTTAAAGAAAGCAGAGAGCGAGCACCTACCTCTTCCCATCACTTTAAACCGCTTCTTTTTCTTAGAGCCTTCCAACAGGTTTATGTGATTTCAGAGCGAGGGGGAAGTAAAAAGCGTTCTGCCCGCACCTATTCCAGGTGTGAGTCAGCTCTGAAGCAGAACGTGTACACGCAGAATATATATACACGCAGAATAGCGTGGCCAGCAGGAGCAGGGAAGTGACGTTGCCTCTGTACTGGGCACTGGTGAGGCCTCACCTCGAGTGCTGTGTTCAGTTCTGGGCCCCTCTGTACAAGAGGGACATTGAGGTGCTGGAGCGTGTCCAGAGGAGAGCTACCAGGCTGGTGAGGGGTCTGGAGACCAGGGCATGTGAGGAGAGGCTGAGGGAGCTGGGCATGTTTAGCCTGGAGAAGAGGAGGCTGAGGGGAGACCTCATTGCCCTCTACAGCTCCCTGAAAGGAGGGTGCAGAGAGGTGGGGGTTGGCCTCTTCTCCCGGGTGAATAATGACAGGACCAGAGGAAATGGTCTGAAGCTGCGGCAGGGGAGGTTTAGATTAGATATGAGGAAGAATGACTTTACTGCAAGAGTGGTCAGGCACTGGGACAGCCTGCCCAGGGAGGGGGTTGAGTCACCATCCCTAGAGGGGTTTAAGAAACGTCTAGATTTGGCACTTCAGGGCATGCTCTAGTGGCAGAGATTGTAGGGGTTTGGGGTTTTTTTTTGTGTGTGTACGGTTGGACTCGATGATCTCAAAGGTCCTTTCCAACCATGAAGATTCTACGACTCTATGATTCTGTGTGGATTGTCAGGCTGACACGGGCCTGCGCTCGGGCCTATAAACGCTGACCAGTTTTTAATCCGTATTAATGAAATTCTGGCAATCTGGATGCCTACTTCAGTGTAAAGCAGCTTTAAGGTAACATGAGGCTGTTGACAACCGCACTGATTATCCCGTGCCCAATTGTGGGCGCACCAGCGATCGACGAAGTGTTTCAAACCGTCTGGTGGCTTTCGCCTAAGCTTGGTGCGGGAGCAGGGCATCGTCAGAGGAGCTCTTGCAACGCATTTGGAGCCGTTTAAGAAGTTACCTGCTCTCAGCTCCAAATTGCAGCTGCCTCAGCCGGGACATCGTCTCTGACTCATCCATCCGGGTGCAGAGTATGACAGATCGACTTAAATTGCCTGTTGAAGTTCCCCATCTAGAAGTAACCAAATACACTGCAGATATTTCAAGGTATTTTGATGCCCAAAGAAGCAAATAGGCTCTAGTCATCATTTCAAAGTCTGGAAGTGCTAATTTGCATCCTGGAGACCCGGTTGCCGTTCCAGTTGTGGCTCGCCGATGCAGGGCTGTGCAGGCATCTGACCTCACATCGGCACCTAAACGAGAACCGGTTTTAATGGGAATTCAGGCACTTAGTATGGGACTTCATTTTACCTTCCTTCAACCGTCTGAAATTTTAACGTCTTTTCTTAGTGATTTGTGGAGAGTCCCTTTACAGTTACCGAAGATTTGTAGTTATTATGCTGTAGAGTTTTATACGATGGCCCCCATTCTGCGTAGGAGTTCGGTGCCTCAATACCTTCGCGCGTTTGTCCCTAAGGGTTTGCATCTCTTCTGGAGTAGGACACGGGCGTCTCTGTTACCTCAACCTTGTGTTTTCTGAGGGGGACAAACTAGACCAAAGCTTGACATGGGAACAAAGCCCTGACACGAAACCAAAGCAAGAATTCACATCCCTGCCATGTGGATGCTGAATTTCCAGTTGAGACAGCAGCCGTATGCCGAGTTACTCGCGTTTTTTGTTTTACGGATACCCTTACTGGCTTAACAGAATAAAGGAAGATAAAGTGCTCGCACGGAGATGTATTCACTTCTGTTCTGTTGCTAGTGATTTGAAACCTTTCACTCCCGTGATGTTAATGTCACTTTTAATATTTCAAATTTGCTAAGATGTCAGGCAAACAGCGTATAAATAATGTCTTTACAGGACTGATGCGTGCGTGAGTTTTTGGGCGAGGACGACTGGGGCTTTTTTAGTAGCATCCTTGCAAAGCGTGTAGTCTGCAGCCTCTTGCTTTAATTCCTGATATAAATGTAAATGGTAATTTTAACATTTTACATAGATAACTTGATTTCATCTGATTTTTGTCAAGACACGTGCCCATGCATTTTACAATTTAAAAAAAATCGGGTTTGAAAATGTCAGCTTTCATGAGCAGGCGGGCTGTGTCATTTACAGCGCACCGAAGGCATGCGGCAGATAAGGCGAAGTGGGGCTAAGGAGGCATTTAGAGATTATTTGCATCAGAGGAGGCTGCTGAGAGGAGGCAACGGCTAAACTATGGGGAAAGTGGCCGCCTGAACATGAATATCTAAATGAAATACTGTTGAACAGCTTCTGACACCACAACTGAACGGCACCTTGGCTGCTCGCTGTGCGAAACGTTCAATAGTTGGGTGCGGCAGTTTTAGCATCAAAGCCTGCAAGTGCCACTCCTGTCTCCAGCGTGAGAGGGCCGCCCGCATGGACAGATAGGCACGGTCTGACCCCCTTCTCCATCCACAAATCTCCGTCTCTCAGGAATGGCCTGGACTCCTGAGCTCTCCCAGGTGTTAATGGCTCAGCACGTTCAACACCAAGTCTTCTTTGTTCGGTTTGGATGGATCAAGCCTAGGCGGGCTGAGGTCCCAACAGGAGCTGCTGGTGGCTGCCTGCCACCGCAACGGCCAGAAGGCACTGGGGCAATGGGGTTCAATAAATATCCATCTTCTCTCAAGGCTGTGCTTCACCTCCTGCGTAGGCACAAAGAACCCTCTCAGCCATCTCCAGAAAAGGACTTCAGCTCCCTCTGCCTCGTCAGTCGGCTGTTACCCTCCGTGACAGTGATCAGCAAACCCGCATCCCACAGCACAGCCTGTGAAACGACCAAAGGCCCTCAGAGGACTCTACAGGGATGATGTTTTTCAAGATCTGGACACAACTGGACGGTGTCTCCACCCCTCCTTGTGCATCTCTCCTGCATCCTGCGCTGTCTGTCCAATCCTCCCTCTCACTTCAGACCCAGGGCTCACATTTCCAGTTGAATTACCGTGGTTTTATACGCTACTGGCAGCCGGGCTGAGCCTTTCTGCAAGCACACGCTCGGCCCTTGGTGGACCTCAACAGAGCCACGTGGCTTGGCATTGTCTGAGCATTGCCGTAGGAACACTTAAGCATTTTGTTTCAGGATGGAGAGAACTGTGTCATGGTGAGAGAAAGTCAATTTAAACAGCTCTAACAAACCAGCTTGTTTAGTTGTTCATGTTTCAAAGGACTGGCAGAGCATCCCTGAAGCCTGACTGGGATGGGACTGGGAAGCGCAGGTGGTACCAGGGAACCCATCGCCCACCCTTCACGTCCCACTGATGCTGAAGGTGTTGCACAGGGAGTACCGAGAAAAGGACAAGCAAAGATTCCCAGGGATGCAAAAAGGAGCAGAGAGCTCCCTTCTGAGCGCGAGTGCAAAGTCTCCCTGTCAGACAGTCACTCCCGTGGACTTTTGGTGTACAGGCTGCTAATTAAGAAATCAGAGGCCCAAAACCACTTGCTTTTATCCTGCAGTTTTTCTGTTGTAAGGATCTCCTGGGGTTCGGTTAG
The DNA here is from genome assembly GCF_964199755.1 of Larus michahellis. Taxonomy (NCBI): domain Eukaryota; kingdom Metazoa; phylum Chordata; class Aves; order Charadriiformes; family Laridae; genus Larus; species Larus michahellis. Next base: position 5,735,448 of record NC_133914.1, on the reverse strand, counting down.
TCAGCACATTGAGGGGATTAGAGAACCCTGGGAGATACCTTCAGAAATACTCGGGAGCTAATTAAAGCAGGCGAGCGGAGCTGGCCAGAGAAACCGTTTCGCAAATACACAGACATTCAAAGGCAGAGGCGGAAAATGCAAGACAAGGAGAAAGATGGAGCCTTAAAGAGAGACAAACGAGAGACAGCGGAAGAGAGACCACCTGCAAGGAATAAGAATTATTAACAACTTTCTTCTTCACCAGCAGCCGTGTTTTCCCTCTGGATTTTGCCCACAGGTACAGCACCCTGGCCATGACGGAAATTTTCCCTAAAACATCCGGCGTCGTTTGCTCACTTCCAGTCAATAGCGGCTCTGTTTCTCACACCCAGCCGCTGCGCGAGCACACAAGGCAGCGGGAACTGGTAACGCTGCCTGTCCTTCTGGTTCCTGGACCTTTCTCATTATGAGACCCTGCTTTGCATAACTTGTTGGAGCACCAGAAAATGTGAAATATTTGGGCTCACGTTTTCCTTGATGTTTGGTTGCAATGGGAAACAAATTTTAGTAAAAGTACGAAGTAATATTGACTATGTCTGAGAAAGGAGTCGGAGGAAAATAAATTGGTTTGCTGCCTTATAGAAATATCTGCCATGATTCATTTAACAGCTCTTGCTATTTGAGTAAGGAACCTGAGATTTGGAGGCGAAATCTCCTTTGTATCAAAGATTTGGCTTTGAAAATTCCGCTTCCAATGAGTTGTAAGCCAAAAAGAAATCCCATTCGCATGGTCGTAGTACAGGCTACGTCTGTCGGAGCCGTTCTGTTCTCTGTAGTGATGGGTAGGGCAATCACGGAATCATGGAATCATTTTGGTTGGAAGAGACCTTCAACAGCCAGCCTTAATCCAAGGGAGAAAGGGGCTTAGAAATCCTCGGAGGTTCCGAAGACCTTCTGGAGTTGGCGACGGTCCCATAGTCTGGGCAAGAGACCTCCGGACATCCCTTCCCACCGCTGCCTCTAAGATTTCATTTAGTGAATAGCTGAGTCCCGCTATTGTCTCTTATCTCCAGGGGCCGGTCTGCCAAAAAGATAAATGGCCTGGCACCGCTGGCGGCTGCTCCCTTTGCCCAAGCGCTGGGACGTGAGGGAACCGCTGGAGGCTTTAAAAATCAGCGCTTAAAAAAGGTGACAAGGGGGGCAGGAATGAATGAACGTTGAGAACTACGGAAAAGCATACTGTTTGTGCAAAGTCAAATGCTTGAAAAAAAAACCACAACAAACGAAGCAGCAGCAACGAGGGTGCTCTTCTCTTCCTCTCGCACTGCAATATTACACCAGCACACGAGTGGGTCCTCAAGTGATCTGGAGCTCGGTGGTGACGGTGCTGTAGGTGACCCCCATCTCCGGGGAGCGGATGAGCTGGCTTCACCCTTCTTGTGGAAAAAAAAAATACAGCCGTGAGTCAGAAATGCAAGTTAAGAGCGCTCTCCGTGCCGAGAGGGTCCCGGGCAGCAGGGATGATGGAGAGGCGGTAGCAGCAGGAGGTCAGTGAAGCAAACCAAATTTGAGAGGAAGGGTTCACTCTGGAGAGGCTGAGAGAAAAACAGCAATCATGGCAGTTAGCAAAATAATAAATAAGCCCTCCGTTTTCCGTGGGAGAAATGGTCACAGCTGAGCAAACGCCTAGCAATGGGCTGTCTGCTGTGAGTGATGGATAGAGAGGAGAGCAAGGCTAGATGAGGTTTCATGAGCAAAGTAAATACATAAAAGCAACCACTTGGCAGGAGAGCTGCCATGAGTGGGGGCTTGGGAGGTGGTTCTCTGAACACACGTCCCTTAGCAGGGAGAGGCTCTGCTCACAACAAGCCCATCAAATTACGCAGATTCGGGGAGGATAAAACCTTCTGGGTCAACTTTCGTAAATGATTTTGGCCAGAAAAGTGGAACTTTTCTGTTTTTTTTTTTTTTTAAAAAGGGACCTTTTACCCTGCCATTTTCAAACTGGAACATTTTGACTGTTTCAAAAGACACTGTTTTCATTTCAGAATGGACGTAGAGGTATGAAGAGCGACAATAATCACACAATTCGAGCTGAAATGAAGAGGGCTTGTTTTGCGCCGGGCAAATGCTGACAGCCAGCTTTCACCTTCATGAAGCTCGGAGAGGGGCTGAGGGCTGGCGGAGAAACAAGAAACATCTACATACACAAGAAACATCTATTTATAATAAGACCGAGAATTAACCATTTTTTTTTTGCCCCCTGAAATTTTTGCCACGGAATGTCGCGGCTTTCAAAGGCAAGCGGGCAGATGAACAAGGAATGAGGCCATGAGGAGGGCCGTTAAGTACAAAAACGTCAATAGGCCACTGCAAGCCGAAAAACCTTGGGAAAATAACAAAACAAAGTACCGGCCCTGTTCTTACGCACATCTCTTGGTAGCCATATTAACCACTTTGAAGACAGAAACCCTGGGCTACCTATGCCTTTGGTCTGACCCATAATAGCTGCTCTTGCGTATCATAAACTAAATCCAAAAATGCTCTTGTTTTATCCCGTTATTTCCAAGCCCAAATTGAGTCACGAGCTGAGTCATTTCTGCTGCTATTCCAGCTCCTGCCCTAGTTCTCGCTGACCTCGCTCCTTAGCCTCACTGCTCCTGCAAAGTTTCATCTCTTATAGCAAAACTTACGCAAATAATTTAGTTTTTCTCCGGTGTCTCTTCCCTTTTGCATCACCGCTGGCGTGGTGCGTTGTGGTCCATCGCTGGTAGGTGCACGTACCGTCCGTGACAGGTCCGTGGCTCAGCAGCCTTTGAGGAGCAGAACCACACGGCAGGTAGTGGTGGAGGTGAAAGCTTCAAACAGGGGGCTCAGCTTTGAGAACTGCTGATTTTTGTTCTAATTTCCAAACCCCACCGTTAACTTTTGCCCCAAACTCTCCCTAATCTGTCATCTTCATCTCCTGAAGGAATGGTGAATTCATTGGTTCAGCAGCCAAAGCAAGCATGCGGGAAAACAAATACATTTCAGAGGAAATTAAATATGTTTTCTAGGGTTATTGACAAAATACACAAAAACCTCTTTTGCGACAAGATAAACATGCTGTTTGACCCAAAACACGCTCTGATGTGCTGGTGGCTTACTTAGCCCTTTTGTTTGAACTCTGCTTTTTCACTTGCAACAGAATCCCAGAATCCCAGACGGGCAGGGGTGGGAAGGGCCCTCTGGAGATCATCCCCTCCAACCCCCTGCCAGAGCAGGGTCACCCACAGCAGGTGGCACAGGAACGCCTCCAGGCGGGCTTGGAATGTCTCCAGAGACGGAGACTCCCCCACCTCTCTGGGCAGCCTGTGCCAGGGCTCTGCCACCCTCACAGCAAAGAAGTTCCTCCTCATGTTCAGGTGGAACTTCCCATGGTCAAGTTTGTGCCCGTTGTCCCTTGTCCTGTCCCCGGGCCCCACTGAGAAGAGCCTGGCCCCATCCTCCTGACACCCACCCTTTGGGTATTGATCAGCATTGATGAGATCCACTCTCAGCCTGCTCTTCTCCAGCTGAACAGCCCCAGGGCTGTGTATGTTACGTTTACATATGACATTTTTTCAGCAAATACCGTCTTTTACCTGGAAAAGCGAAGGAGCCCGCTTTGAAAAGCTGGAGCGAAGCCTCCCCTCGTGCCGTGACGGGCAGGGTGAGGAGCTGCTCCCCCGAGCCCTGGAGCTGCACCCAGCCTTTCGCCTGCCACCTGTGAGTGAACCAGAGCACCGCGGCGCTGCCTGCGCCCTGCCTGCACCTCACCTGCCTGCGCCCTACCTGTGCCCTGCCTGCGCCTCACCTGCCTGCACCCTGCCTGCACCCTGCCTGCACCTCACCTGCCTGCACCCTGCCTGCACACTGCCTGAACCCTGCCTGGACCTCGTCTGCCTCCATCTCGCCTGCCTGCACCCTTCCTGCAGCCTGCCTGCACCTCATGTGCCTGCATCTTGCCTGCACCTCATCTGCCTGCACCCTTCCTGCAGCCTGCCTGCACCTCGCCTCCCAGCTCATCAGGGTATGCAAATAGATAAAGCGCCAGTTGAGATTCAGCCTGTTATCTAAAATTGTTATCTCCCCGTCTTCCTAGTCCCCAGGACCTCATTTGCTGATGACGATGCTTCAGTGAAAAGCCGTACTCGTCGTACTCATCCCTTTTGGTTAAGATGAAAGAAATGGCAACCAGGAGTGTGTTGCGCAGCAGCAGGGCTCTGGCGAGCTGGGGTGGCAGAGGGGTGGCCAGCATCGGCCTCTCAACCCCGGTGGCTTCTCATTCTCCTGCCCTTGTATCGGCCTCCCCAGTGAGATGCGGGAAGGATAAGCTCTTGTGGCCACAGCAGAGGACAGGTGTCACGATGTGGTCTTTAAGTAGAGGTAACTGGCAGGGGGTTGGACTGGATGATCTCCAGAGGTCCCTTCCAACCCTACCATTCTGTGATTCTGTGGTGGCTCATGTAGTGCGTAGCTCTTCACACCGGTTTACGTGGGTGAGGGGAGAAATTCCGCTTAAACGCAGGGCCAGGTTATTTCTTACCCTGTTCACATGCAGAAGTGAGAGCACAGCCCCACATGTCTGCTTTCGTATTGTCTTCATTCCACTATCGTGGGTTGGGATTTCATCCCACCGCCTGTAGCTGCAGGACTTCCCCAAGACGCTCATTGATAACTTGCTGTTTCTGGGAGCCTGCTCGCTCCTGTGGATCCTCAGTGACGTGAATAACTCAGAGCTCTGGTTTTGGGCTTCCTGTCAAGTCCTAGTGATGTTCTAGTTTAGGCCGATGGACGTGTCAGCTCTGCAGTGAACAGGGCAACGCAATGAGGTTTATGACATTTTTATGGCCTTTGCCTGAAAATTTCTTAGCTTCAGACCCTTTCAGGACATAGGGCGTAGAAAATAAAGGTACAGTGTGTAACACAGTTCCTCCCTGTGCTTCTCCAGCACCACAGGATTTCACGGAACAAGTTTGACGAGGCAATTCCAGTCCTCCAAGGGAGCTGTATTTCGGTAACCAAAATTCAGTATTGTTTAGGCAGGTGTTATTCTGAGCAAAGTTTTGATCGCTACCTTTATGACATTGTAATTTCAGCACGAGCACGGTCAATATACGGCCGTACAACAAAATGCCACAGCATTACAAGTAATAGGATTGTAAATGGCCTTCTCAACACCCTCACCTTAATACACAGCTGCGTTAAGTTCCGTTGTTACAGTACCCATCACAGCAGTGGGGTAGCGAGCCAAATTACTAGCATTCGGTAAGTGTTACCAAGAGACTCGTAAGCAGGAGGAGAGCGTTATGTTTTGCCATGCCCAGAACGGAGCAGATGTCTCCAGCGGTGAACCCCCCCACCATGCGGAGGACAACACAAGCTGGCTCTGAATGCTGGGGTGAAAGGCGATGGTGAGGGCTTCAAATCATCTGGAACGGGTCAAACTCAAGACCTGCCCACGTCTTATTGAAGTCAATAACAGAGGTGTACAGGGAGTACCAAAACAGGGTGTGTGTGAAGTGATAATTCCCCAGCTTATCCTGGTGTCCAGTAACTCATGCCCTGGGATAACGGTTTTAAATTGAAAGAGCAGAGATTTAGATGAGATCTTGGGAAGAAATTCTTGGCTGTGAGGGCGGTGAGCCCCTGGCCCAGGTTGCCCAGAGAAGCTGTGGCTGCCCCATCCCTGGAGGGGTTCAAGGCCAGGTTGGCCGGGGCTTGGAGTAACCTGGGCTGGTGGGAGGTGTCCCTGCCCAGGGCAGGGGGTGGCACTGGGTGAGCTTTAAGGTCCCTTCCAACCCGAACCATTCTGTGATTCTATATCCCAAGCCAGAGGTGGGGGTCTTTGTAGTTCATAAGCCTTGATCGTCTTTCTCCTTCCATGATTTTGCCCAGGAGCTCCTTGAACGTGTATATATCTGCATCCAGACCTTCTTGCTTGTACTTCCCGAGCTGAGCAAAACCATCCGTTCAACTAATTTGGGGGCTTTCCGCCACCTTCCCACCCCTGTGCAATGGTGGCTGTCAGCTGAGGGGGACCTTTAATCCATGAGGTGAATGAACCTCCAAGTAGATGCAGAGCTAACACGTAGAGAACCTCTCCTTGATCTAGAGAACTTCTCCTTGATCGTGGCGGTTGTTAAAATATCCCCAGGGGCTGGCTGTAAAAGGAGACCCTTCAAAGGGTTAGAAGGGCAAAATCCATCAAGGGAAGCTGACAGGACATGGAATAGTCATTCTCTCTTTTGAGCCATGCAGGGGAACAAGGTTTGATAACAATCAGAGCATTTACAATCTCTCAAAGGATTGGGAACGTCAGTCAGAGCCAAGGTAGGAAGGCGTTAGTCAAAATAAAATTAGAAAAAAAAGTAAAATAAAATAGAAGGGAATAAAAGTAGATAGGGCCCGCTCTAGAGGAGTTTGCTAAGTGCTTTCATTGACTTCCACTTTGAATTGTGAACTGAGTCCAAAGTCTATATGGTTTTGAGAAACCATTTCCTTACAGAAGGCACAAATAGCAACTAAGAGATGCTATTCTAAGCAGCACTTGTCACTGTATTCATTCCAAGCTGCAACAGTGGGTTGTGCCAGGATTTATATTTTTTTTTTCAGCCCTGCTAATTCTCTGTCAGCTCCATCCTTCTAGGTATCTAGCTCAATCTCGGCCTGTGAAACCATTTAAGAAATTGAAAAGCTTTTGGTTCTTAAAAAAGGCAGTAATGCAAGTATGAAAAATATAATTTAGGAGTGGATGTAATAACATTCCTACAGGCATTCAAGCAACGAAAAACCCTTCTGGTGAAATCTATCCCACTCCGGAGCAGCTCAGGCTGAAATAGGATGCAATTAGGTATAACGGTTGGGCTGCCCTTGGTCCCAAAAATGGCCTTCACCCTTAACGGGGCATAGGACCAGTCAAAACTACATTTTGAAGGAAAATTTATGTTTTCAGCAGGCCTGGATTTGTCAAATGGCCAACCACCTCTAGCAGAAAATGTTGCTGTTTCGTCAGAAACGCCAGCTAATTTTTTGCCGGGAGCACAGATGCTGTTACTCAGAAGCGCGTGTGGCGGCTGGAGTGGACCGCGGAGAAGGTGCTCTGGGACCCACCACCCCGGGGCTCCTCCGCGGCTCTGCCGGCCCCTGCCTGGGGAAGGGGAGGGTGGCACATCTCGGACCACCCCGACCACCCATCTCGGAGAGGAGAAGGGCACCCTGTGGCACAGGGACTGTGACTCCCAGTGCAAATTGATTTGGTTGCCCTGTCAGAGCCTCAAATGTACGTACGGCCAAGTGATTGAACACAATATATAATTTCTCTAAGAAATTTTTAAAAAGGGAGGGGGGGCCTAGTTTTAGCTACCCATAAGGAGAACTTGGAGCAAGAAATCATAACATACAGCAGAGGTAACAATGCAAATATTGTTAAATCTTGTTTAATACGTATAAAAAGATATAATAATTATACAGACTAGTTGATATTGTACATGTAATAATATACATGTATAAATATCGGTAATACATGTAATAATAAAAATATATTTAGATAAATAACTGTGTATACAGTAATATAAATCAATATATTTTTATATGCGGTAGACTGCCAGGATTTCTGAGCCACCTCAACATCGCTCCTCGTCCTTCCGGAGCGGGGATGATGATGGGCACAGCCACGTCAGCCCATCCCCGCGCTGGCTCTGCTCGGTGTTAGAAGGAAAACACACCGACACTTCTGCGAACACACACACGCGCGCGCACACACACACACACACACACACACACGGTGCTCTCTGCTGGGGATTTAGACTTCGATTTTTACCTGTTTGCTTTAATATAAAGTCAAAGGTCATTTTGGGGTAACATTCCGCGGTATTCACTGTTTATTCTCAGTTGGACACGCGGCATCTCTCTTATCTGACATTTCCACGACAAATTAAGTTCCTCAGACGCCGTTTTCGGATGCAAAGCGATTAATACCTAGCGCAATTCTGCAATATAATACGCTCTGCCTGTCACTGCCGCATCTCCGCTGACGTGGTTTTAATGCATTTCTCCTCGGGGCAGCTCTGTGGTAGGGCAGCTCCTCTCCCCCTCGTTTGACATCGCGGGAGGGGGTGCCCAGACTTCAGAACTTGAAGAGGATTATCTCATTTATCTTAAACAGCCCTCACCTTTAAAAACATCCTTCTCGCTGAATACAGACAGGACGAGAGCAGTAGCATGCATGGAATAATTCCTCTCCTTCTTTTCCTCCCACGGTGTTCGCTTCAGCCCCTCTAGTTCTGTCAAATTTCTTTGAACGTGGTCAGGAGGCTGAAAAGGCAAAGAGACACCCCAAGCCAGGGTGATTCCCCCCATGGCTCTATTTCCTTCGGAAACCAGCCCGGAAAGAGCAGGAAGCGTTTCCACGCTCGAAGAAAAGAGCAAGAGCGGCGCCAGCAAACAGCACAGGAGGCAGCAGCCCCAACCCCCGCCTCCCCCGACGCCTCGCGGCCAGGAAGAAGCAATCTCAGAAAGCGCCCAGAAACTCAGCAGCTTTTCCCGGCACCTCGGAAAAAATGGCAATTAATCTTGTTGAAACGATAGATGATCCGGCTGAGGGACCAGCTCTGGAGCAGAGAGGCCGGGGTGGGACGCAGGACGCGGGGGGGAGGCAGGATGAGCTGCTGAGGATGCATCTGCCCTTCCTTCTGGTTTGTCTCCAGCCTGGATCCAGGTAGCGCTGGAATAAGGAGTCCTGGTTAGGGCGATGGTGTTGAAGGTTCAATTGTGCTGTTCGGTGAGGAATAACTTCTTTTCTCCATCACACACGTCACCAGAAGGAGACGAAGAGTCGGCTACCACTGAGCAACCCACGGCAGGGCCAAGTGGTGTGGCTGGCCAGAAAAATGCTTCCAAGCAGCGATTTTGGGTCCAAAATACAGGTCTGTTAAATTCAAAGCCCATGGCAGGGAATGCATCGGTGTGAACATCATTTTCTGGGAGGAAAATGAGAAAGTTCGGCCATGTCTTTCTCACCTTATTTCGGGGATTTTTTTGGCACGAGTGGTTCATTTCTGCGTCTCCGCGGCATCTTGATGCCACCCACCTCTCCTGTGTCCTTGGGGCTCATTAGCGGTGGCTCAGTGGTGCCTTCTGGACTAGAAATGTTTTGCTCCCAGGTTGGAGGACACATTCACAATAGACATACAATCATGGAACGGTTTAGGTTGAAAGGGACCTTAAAAATACATGTATGTGTGTCCCCAAAAAATGATGGAGCAGTGGCCATTCCCGCGGTGAGGTCTGAGCCTCCATCCCTGAAGCAGGCAGTGCCGCTGGAAGAAGAGGAGGGAAAGGGAGGACGGGAATTAAAGCTGTTTCCCCTTCGCAGCCATTTGCATGTGCTTGACAGGTCTTCGTACTTCGTGGCTGGAAATAAGCGCGCAGGACGCACCGCAAAAATCCCTTGCAAAGAAAAAAAAAAAAAAAAAAATCACGGCTTGCTCCCGGTGGAGCAGGTCGAGCCCTTACAGGTTCTCAGTGGCTCTGGGAAAGCACAGCAAAGAGAGAGCTACTGGGAATGTTGATGGGAGCTGGTAGGAAGGAGTATTGCCAGCAAATAGCTCCGAGGAGAAATTCCTCCAGGCACAGCGGTCCCCAGTGCCGGACCACAGGGCAACGCACGGCAGCATCATTATTTTGTCTGGCTGGAGACAGAAGTCACTTGTCTTTTTCTTTTTTCTTGGGTTTTTTTTTTTTTTTTCCACTTCTAGAAGGAATCAGAGAGTTTTCACTATACAAATGAGGGGCTGTCTACCACGGGGAGATTCGGAAAAAGCTCATCAAGATCAATTCTTAAAATGGATAAATGAAAGCACATTAAACAACCTATGTAGACACACTCATTTGGAATTAAAGGGGCCGTAATTAAGTTTTACTTAATTCACTTTTGAAGTGACTTGAGCCAAATTAAATTAAGGCCACTTTAATTTTAAATGAAAGTATCCAGACCTGGGTTTAATGTAATTTAACTAATCCACTTGCAATTCACACCACTAGTTAATTTTGGATTAATTTACCCTTGTAAGCAAGCTCTTAAACAGACGGCAGGAACGCAACTTAATTTTCCCTTTTTCATCTAGAGAAGGAGCAACAGAACTCCTTTTCCCCCCGGAAAAATTCCTCTGCTCTGGCAGTTTAACCCCTTTTCATGCGGTTTAACCCCTTTTTACCATGCCTGGGTTGAGCCTGACCCAAGATGTGCCAGATGTCTGCTGGGATGTCCTCAGCTGAAAGGAAATGGGGATGTTCCTCTGACGGCTCTTCTGAACCATTGCTGATGTCCAGCTCCCAGAAGTTTTCCCTCTTGCAGGATTTTCAAGCTCCAAAAACTTCCAGAAGTTTTTATGTGGATTGTTGACCTGGCTCAAGGAGGGGGGCAGGATCCAGGCGGACTTTTTGGTGAAGTAGGGCAGATTCCCAAAGGGCTTTGACAAACTCAGGAGAGATGCCACGCGCTGCAGGGTGGGACTGGAAAGACTCCAGCCAACAAGTGCTGTTTAATTAATGCCATTTAAAAAGCCGCAAAGGTCAGTTTTAGGTGCCCTGGACTGTGGCAGCAGCGTGAGAGTGGTGGTGCTTTTTCTGGATTAATTAAGACAACGGATCTCTTTGGAGCTTCTGACAATGGCAAGTCATTAATGGAGCATCCAGCTAATGAACGAGCAATCGTGGGGCTGGAAGGGACGTCAAGCATTGGAAGAAAGAAAGCATTTGCAAGGGCCAGCACAGCTAATGCAGATGGCAGATACCCAAATCTTGCTGCTTTTGGTTTGAACGACCACGGTTCATGCCAAGTCTCTTAAGGGTTTAAGTAACCCTACTGTAGGGCACATAAACCCCTGACGGCTTGGGATTCCAGCAGAGAAGGGCTGTGCTCCCATCAGGGATAACAGCCATGATAGCTTTTATTACTGCAGCTTGCGGTGGGCATTATCTGTTCACACTGGCTTTGAAAGAAAGAAGACGGTCCCAGATAATCAAAGAATCATAGAATGGTTGGGGTGGGAAGGGACCTCTAAAGGCCATCCAGTCCAACCCCCCCCAGCCATGAGCAAGGACATCTTCACCCAGACCAGGTTGCTCCAAGCCCCATCCAACCTGGCCTGGAATGTCTCCAGGGATGGGGCATCTCCCACCTCTCCAGGCAACCCGGGCCAGTGTCTCACCACCCTCAGCGTAAAAAATCTCTCCTTATATCTCAGCTGAATCTCCTCTCTTTCACTTTAAAACCATTATCCCTTGTCCTGTCACTACAGGCCCCATTAAAGACTCTGTCCCCATCTTTCTTATAAGCGTGTTCCCTCCCCGCCCCTTTGTTTTTTTTTAAGAGAAAAGAGTCCACTTCTAAAATCATTTGGGGGAGTCAAGTGGTTTGTCCGTCTCTTAATCCCCAAAGGACTGCTAGATCCACACTTCGCTTGCAACGTCTCCCCGTAAAGTCACCTCGTGTAACACCTTTGGCATCTGCCAAAAGCACTGGTAAGGTCCTCTGGCGTCTGTCCGTCTCGGTGACACGGGGAGGAATACGTGGCTCATCCAGGCATTGCCTTTTCTGGGCTGAGGAGTGAGATTCGGGAGGAAACTTCCCCAGGAGCTGCCAACTAACTGAGCTGGTGTGTCTTTCATCAAAGAGGAGAGCTTGCCTTGGTTTGAATTCAGAAGCCGCCTCGCTTTTCAGCCCCAAGCCAGAGCAGTTTAATTGAGAAATCCTGCCAGGGGGGCACAGCTTGGCTCCAGGGTGCCTCCACCCTTCCCTCCAGCGCCTTTGATTTCCTAAATCAAACTACACTTCCCAGAAGGCGCCTTCCCTGGCAGCGCCTCCAGGCAGGCCCATGGCTAGGGCTAGTTAAGAGTCCCGTTTTTCAGGCATTTGCCTTCTTCCAGCAAGACAAGGGGAAAGGCACATTTTGCAAAAACATCATTTAATCAAAAGAAAAGCAATTCTTATGGGGAAAGAAGAAGAATATAAAAAAAAAACCAAACAAAAATCCTCTAGGTGAGATGGAATATTTTCAACCAGCCTAACGATAACTAGCCCACAGCTCCCTAAATCTGGCTCCCTGCCTTTCACACAAGCAGCAAATGGGTAGGAACTCCTGCTGTCAGCGTTTTACTTCATTTGTGACCCACCACCTCTTTTCAAATAAATCCCCATTGAATTATCTGAAGTGAGCAGAGAGCAAGTCGGGGGGGGAGAAGGAATTCAGGCTTGGGAGGATAATACAGAAGTTATTTCAGCTGGAAGATCGAGTGCATTGCAGCCATTTAAAAATCATTTAAAATGGTGAAAGAGGTGTTTTGAACCCAGTGGGGAGTTGATGACTGATTTGAATTCGCGTTTGCGCACCCTGTTACAACGGAAGGGTCTCTGGAAAATAGAAGTCCGCAGAGGGATCTCCTGGGATGTGGGGAATGGTGTAAATCAAAGCAAACTGGAGGCGTGACACAGGTTTGGGCAAAGCCAGAGGTGGAGGGTCGGACATGTTCCTTCCCAAAGGGCAGGGGTGGAGCCATCCCTTGCCTATCCCACCATGGCAGTCCTCAACTGGGAAAAACAGAATCACAGAATCATGGAATGGTTTGGGTTGGAAGGGACCTTAAAGCCCACCGAGTGCCACCCCCCTGCCCTGGGCAGGGACACCTCCCACCAGCCCAGGTTGCTCCAAGCCCCGGCCAACCTGGCCTTGAACCCCTCCAGGGATGGGGCAGCCACAGCTTCCCTGGGCAACCTGGGCCAGGGCGTCACCGTCCCCACAGCCAAGAATTTCTTCCCAATATCTCATCTCAATCTCCCCTCTTTCAGTTTGAAACCATTCCCCCGTGTCCTATCATAACACTCCCTGATCCAGAGTCCCTCCCCATCCTTCCTGTAGGCCCCCTTCAGGGACTGGAAGGGGCTGGAAGGTCTCCCCGGAGCCTTCTCTTCTCCAGGCTGAACCCCCCCAGCTCTCTCAGCCTGTCCCCACAGCAGAGGGGCTCCAGCCCTCCCAGCATCTTCGTGTCCCTCCTCTGGCCCCGCTCCAACAGCTCCGTGTCCTTCCTGTGCTGAGGGCTCCAGAGCTGGACACGGCACCCCAGGTGTAGAATAGAATCGTGTAGCTTGGGAGGGACCTTTCAGATCCCCCCCAGCCACGTCCCTGTCCCCGGGGGAAGGTGCCTGCAGCTCTTTTTCCGGCTGAGGCTGCAGGGTGATGCCCAAAGGGGTGTAAAATTGAGCAGGGCTTCGATGCGTTTACCAGCTGAGTTTAGCAGCAGCGAGGAGAGCCCCGTGCCCCTAATTCCAGAGCAGGGTCCTGCTCCCCCCACGGCCATTAGCTGCCGACGTCAGCCCTTATCTCTGCCTTAGTTTTCCCATCTGTGGAACAGCGGCGATAAATAATACAGACCCGCTTTTGTGATTGATATGAGCTCTCTGGATACAAATTGCTAATAATGGCAAATACTCTTGAATGCAGTTTAAAGAAACATAGATAATTCAGTTTGGTTTGTACTGTAGCTTACTCGCCCTGCTTATATACGCATCTCTATGTGTTTCTGTTTCTCCACAAGATTCATTTCGTTTTTAAGTGCATGTGAGAAGAGCCTGGAGTTCAGCTATACATCTCGCATTATTGATGGTTTTTAAAAGTAAATAAGTGTATGCTATTACGATTTCATCTCCTGTGCAGGAAAGCAGCGCTCCGAGTGCGGATTACGCGGGGGAGCCCCGCCGTGTTTATATCCCTTCCGAGATACGTCTTTGTTTTCCGAGGCGCAGAGGGTGTCTCCTCCATTTCACAGCACACTAAGGATTAACACCCAAACTGTAAAATGCATTGTGCTTCCACTCTTCATCAGTCACATTTAAAAAAAAAAAAAAAAAAAGGGAAAAAAAGAAAAACTCCACTCGCCTCGACTGCCTTTCCATATCGGTGATTCTTTTGTTTTTTAGCATTTTTGGAAGGCAATCAAGTATTTCCAGGAGGTGGGTGATGTCCTCGGGGGTGATCCAAAGCGTGTATAACCTCCGTTTCTCACTGTGCCCTGAAAAACAGATTCTTGGTAGTGGAGGGCAGCCTTCGACTCAGAAAGCCAGGCCTGAAATCTCTGCTTTTCCTGTATAAGCTTAAATAAATGAGTTTGCGCTGCGGTTCCCGTGCGCAAGACGGGTATCGTAGACCCCTCCAGTCTCGCCGGGGCTTTCTGTGGGGCTTGGATGTTAGAATAAAATAGGGTATGTAAACAGATAACACAGGGAGAAAATGCAAGCCCCAGCTGTTTCTTGTTGTTGAAAGGAAAGAATGCCTCCAGCTTAGGAACCAGCAAAATGTTCGTAGCGTTTTATATGAGCCTGGATTCCCAGGCGGGGTTTGGAGTGAATTTTACATAAAGTTTGCCCGGAAATATTCCAGCCTGCAGCTGAAAATAAAACTCAGCGAAGGTACCATACCTCAGCGACTCAAATCCGATCCCAGGCTGAGATTTTGCGAAGCTGCGGAGGAAAGCCGGACAGCAGCGTTCGCATTAATTTTAATAAGAATTGGGCGTTCAGATCCTGTGTGTGATAGCGGGGGCTATCAGCCTCAAAACCTGGACGAGCCCCAGCCAGTTCCCCCAAAGACTGCGTTTTTGCAGAGCTCTGACCTGTCAAAGCCAGCGGAGACCCATCGTGGCACTCAACCAACACAAGCTCTTGCTCCCCACACCATGAACGCAACCTTCCAAAAGGCACGGGGGTATTTTTTTTTCAGCCTGGACATTTTGAGTTTTGGGTTGGTTTTTTTTCTGCCTGCTAGGAAGCGGGGATTATCTGCAAAACGTGTTCATACGGCTAAGCGAAAGCTATAAACATGCAAATTCCAGTTCGGCAAGTTTTTGTGCTGGTTGCTAGACCCCTTCTTCGAGCAGCTCCTAGCAGCGTATAACTCGATGCTTAGGAGTTGCTTTAATGAGCAAGCTTCAGCACGGTCTTTACGGCAATGCGGAGAGGTGCTCTGGTTATGGGGGGATGAGGCTCAGGTTTCGAGATTCAGGCCAGTTCTTAATTCAGGCTTTTAGCTCAGACTCGCGCAAGCAGTTCAAACGCCGGTGAGTGCGGAACTTCTGTGAGAACCTCACGTTTCTACAGTCTCTCCATGTGAGGTTTCCGAGTGAAATTCCGAGAGAACTTCACCGGGGCTTTTTGGCTCGATTTTGGTTGCCCTCCATGAAGAAAGACGTGGGCATATGTCGCAGCTGGCATTGATTTAAGGCTGTCGTAAGGGATTCAGCAGTGCTTTGTACTCGGTTCCTGAATCCTACTGGATTCAAGAGAGGTCCTTTGCCACATCCCTCCGGTGTCCAGATTCAACAGCAATAGATGAGTATGGTGGCTATTACTTTTTCGTTTGTAGATGAAAAAAAAGGCAAAAGGGAGGTAGTAGCGAGAATGCCTGCGAGCAAGCGTCATCGAAGGTTTTCAAGCTCATGAATGCTCCGTACCTGGGATGCACTCGAACATGTAATGAAGGGTCTGGTCAGTTCTTCTATCCAAATCAGTCCAAGCCAGCTTTGGGTTAGTGCTCCACTTTGCTCAGCTGATTGTTGGGAATATGATTTAGTAAGAGATAAAGCAATGAGGCGTTCCTCTGGACAGCAAGAATAGCCACAGGATACACACGTGAATCGAAGCTGAAATTCGAGTTCTGCCTATAGGTTTCAGGGCTCTGCAACAAGCCTGACGATGCCCCCCGCCTGTGCAGGCCTTGATGTCTCGTGGGGACAGCCCTGAGATGAGGCTCTGGAGATCAGGGCCTTCGTCCTGTCCTGTGTATCTTCTGTAAGTGGGACAAGTTCCTTGGGCATTTAACCCTTTTCATTCAACTGAGTCATCTGTGTGAGGCTCATATCTCAGTTGAGGTCTCCAAGCAACCGCGTTTTCACTCAGGTGTGAACCCTCTGAGTCTCCAAAGCTTGCTGGAGCTCACCAGACTATTGCAACCAAGTGATTAAGGCCAGGTTCAAAGTGAATAAGGCCACATTCTTCCATGTGGGTCACACACTGGGTTCCCCTCGCTGGTAGCAGGTCTGAGCATCTCCCGGTCTCCCAGGTAGGAGCAGGGAGAAAGGATCAAGAGCTGGAGGAGCTCTGTCCAAGAAGAGGTCCATTGCTGGTCAGAGTGACCTGCCCAAGGTCAGACTGGGAACCGCAGCCGAGGAAACATCTGAATTGCGTTTTGCAGATCCTGAGCTAACGTCTTAACAAACAGAGCATCTTTCCTTCGTGCTGGCACTTGCTAGGGACAGGTTATGTGGTGCAAACCGCTCCGGCAGTTCTTCTGATACAGCATTTACTGGAAAGCCACTTTTCTTGCCAAAAATGCGTCTGTTTGGATGTCAGTACTCATTTGCCAAGTTGTGTTGCCTTTAGATGTTGTTCATATACTTATCAAAGTCATTTTCCCCCGAGCTTTCAATCAGATAGCCCTGTGCTGAGCAAACAGGAGACACTCCTTAAGTCCTCAATTACATTTCTTTTCTCCTCTTCAATTCCAGCACAGACAAGAGGTGATAATACCGAATCTTTCAAATATTTGATATACAAAGAGAAGAGCTTGTTAAAACGAGACCAATTAATGCATTTTTAATCCACATTTAAACACATGCAAAGATCCTGAATACTAATGCCGTCATTTAAATTCCAGGCGGGGAGGGCTGGCGCACGAGGCTGCATATCTTTCAATCTCTGCTTTCCTGCCTTGTTTGAATCAGGCAAGGTCGACGAGGCGCTGCTGCTTATAATAAAAAGGCGTATTGAGGCTCCCGCCAGTTTTTTTTTCTAATCACCTGACGATGTTCTTGCAGCTACTGATCATGTTGTTATTTTGCGCCGCCCCCCCCCCCCGGCTTCTTTTTCCTCCTTTTATTCCTGAAGTTCAAGGACATTTTGAATCCCCCTGGGTGTGCCTGCCGCCAGGAGGAAACAACCGCACAAATCGTTTGAGCTTCTAATGCTTCCCTCAACAGTACAACGCGTTTGCTTCCGGCTTCTCCTCATGCAAATTGATCAAAACCTTGATTTTCCATCTTCTCATCATCGCTGTTGACACAGCAGATCGTTCAGGTGGGCCACGGCCGTAGGCCAAGGTTATTTATCTGAGGCACGGCTTGTGTTTCTGTCGGACCAGGCGGCTCTCGCGGCCTGACTTTCTGCGTATAGATAATATTTTTTGGCCCAAAAAAGTTTACAGCGTATGTGGGGAAAAAAAAAAAAAAGGGGGGGAAGAGAGAAAACAAAGTTAATGCAGTCACCAAGGCTGACTGTATCGTTGCGTAGGAAGCGACCACCTGCCAGCAACTGCGGTAACAAACCGCCTGTGCCTCGGTACGGATGGCGTTGCCAAATCGGATGCTAATTAAAGAGGGCCAGATATCTGTTTGCGAGAAATACATTTCATTTCGATGCAGGTAGGAGTGTGCACGCGGCCAGGGACCGAGATGCAGCTGATAGAACTCATATTTCAGTGTCTCGGTCCCTCCTGCCAGGGCAGTACCCCGGGAGATCAGGGGAGGTGTCGCAGAAAATAGGTAGAAGTGAGAAAAGCGGCTGCATCCCTTAAATCCGAGCCAGTCCCGCGGGCCATATTGTCTCCCGCTGCGGTACGGGATATTAACGGGAGAAATGAGTATGCCTAGGAGTCATTTGCCAAAAAAATTTTCATCATAACGGGTTGATTCATCAAAGCCAGAATATTTCAGAAGGAAGGACCAATTTCAGCAGATTTTACATTTGGGGGAAAATGGAGAAAAGTTTTGAAAATTATCAGTAGGTCACCGTGACTCCCAGAAATGGAACTATTATATTTTGCTTCAAATTTGCTTTTTGCTTTGAAATGTAAGTTCAGCTACAGGACGAAAAGAAAGATTGAAATGGAAATGAAACCTTTGGAAATTACCAAACTGAAATGTTTCTGTGGAACCAGCCAGGGCTTTTTGCTTTTTTTCTTTTTTTTAATTACTTTGTTAGAGTCTTCGTTTTTTGAGCCTTACTTTAGATTTTCAGCTTTTGGAGGACAGGATAGGGCAAAAACACTTCTAAAATCCCGAAAACTTTTGGTCTACGGGGAAAATATTGAGTGTAACACAACTGATGAGCGCAGAAAAGGCCTGTTTCTCTGGTCCAAACAGATCTAACTGCGAGGCCACCCCTTTTAATCAGCTACCCCCTGCTTCCTTGAGATGAGTGATTATCCTGTATTTAAAGCTTTGGCCTTGAACTTGCAGTAGGGGATGGTGTCTCTCAGCTTTTTTTACCCTTTTCTTAATTAAGAAGCTATATTAAATATTCAGAACTTCAGCCCTGTGACTTTCCTGGGAAGCACAAGGACATCCTGGAGAGACAAATCACTTTCTCATTAACACCTAGCCAGGCCACTGCTCTCCATTCCCTTTTCTCGCTCCTGGCTCTGGTCCTCCAGGGCCCCAAAACTGCCGGAAAGGTGCAGGGAGGTTTTTTTTCCTGAGCTGGTGGAAACGCAGCAAGGGCTAAAAGATGAGCTCTTTAGGCAGAGGAGCAAAGGACGCAGAAGCAAAGCTGTTGGGAAGATGATGCTGATTCTTTTCATGCATCCATAGGGTGGTTTTATAGAGTCATAGAATGGTCGAGGTTGGAAGGGACCTTTCAGATCACCGGGTCCAACCATCAACCCAACACGGCCAAAGCTACCACTACCCCATGTCCCTCAGCACCACGTCTGCTCGCCTTTTAAGAACCTCCAGGGATGGCGACTCCACCACTGCCCTGGGCAGCCTCTTCCAATGCTTGACAACCCTTTCCATGAAGAAATTTTTCCCAATATCCATCCTAAACCTCCCCTGGCGCAACTCGAGGCCGTTTCCTCTTGTCCCATTGCCTGTTCCTTGGGAGAAGAGCCCGACCCCCTCTGGCTGCCCCCTCCTTTCAGGGAGCTGTAGAGAGCGAGAAGGTCTCCCCTCGGCCTCCTCTTCTCCAGGCTGAACACCCCCAGCTCCCTCAGCCGCTCCTCACCAGACTCGTGCTCCAGACCCCTCACCAGCCCTGTTGCCCTTCTCTGGACACGCTCCAGCCCCTCAGTGTCTTTTTTTGTGGTGAGGGGCCCAAAACTGGACACAGCCCTTGAGGTGGGGCCTCAACAGTGCCCAGTACCGGGGGACGGTCACTGCCCCAGTCCCGCTGGCCACACTGTTCCTGACACAAGCCAGGATGCTCTTGGCCACCTTGGCCACCTGGGCACACTGCTGGCTCGTGTTCAGCCGGCTGTCGACCAACACCCCCAGGTCCTTTTCTGCGGGGCAGCTCTCCAGTCTCTCTGCCCCCGGCCTGTGGCTCTTGTGACCCAAGTGCAGGGGGGGCTTATGAAAAACAGGAGGAACTCTGAAATCCCAGCCTGAGCATCACCAGTGTGGCAGACACCCCAGAAAACACCTGCTCTGCTGTACGAGAGAGAGAGCCAGCGCATCCCTCCTTGCATGCTGCTTGTCACCAGGATCCTAACAAGTCCCTGTTGATGAGGAGCATCGCCGTCGCTACGGCATCTGCAAGCCGAGAGCGAGCTCCTGCATCGGCGCAGGGGCAGCAGACGCCACGCTCGCGGCACAGCGCCTGGTCGGGGTGATTTATTTGCTGCTGGGGGCTGGATCAAACTGTTCCTTCCCTTTTGTTTCCCGTTTTGTTTTTCTGTTGTGGCCCATCAGTTCCCCAATACCAGAGAAACATTTTTTCAATCGAGCAGGGTCCCTGACCTCCCGCGTTTAATTACTAATCAGAGCCACATGGACCATCAGTAAAGGTTCCGAAAGGCAAGTCTTTATTGGCTCTTCACTCATTTTTCTAAAGAAGTGTTGGATCCTGGAGGTGATAGGTGCTAAAAGTTGCTGTCATGGGGGAAATGCTTTTTCATTATAAAGAAGAAACAAAGAATGTCATAGGTCTCATTTTTTCTGAAGAGAGATGGAGCAAGCAAAGACCTCAAGTTCTTGCGCTGCTTCTAGCAATCCCCGGGCAAGGGACGGGCCAGGGATTACCACCCCCATGGGCTAAAACCCCAAGCTTTGCCCAGAATTTTTAGCATTTCCGTGTCCAGGGCAGGCAGCCAAGGTGTCCTGGCTTTCCCAGCCCCTTTCATTGTTCCTGCTGCAGAGCCGTGTCTCTCAGGAGCCTGGTGGGACGCTGCAGCGTGTCCTTTCTAGGGCCAAGAGGACAGAGAGCAGCCAGCCCTGTGCCATTAGCAAACCCACTCCATCTGTGCCTTGTTAGTCTTTCTTAACGAGACTAAATAAAGGCTTGCTGGTCTCTATAATGATGTTGGACAGAGGTAGTGGCAGCTGGTGGTGGAGAAGATGAGTATCCAGGCCCTGCAGGGAGGTCTTAAGGCCACGTCTGTGCTTTTCGTTTGCTGGTAAGAAAGATGGGAACTGGGAAAAGCTGTGTCATGAGGTGCTGTGCAATTTGGCTTTGGAGAATAAATATTCTTGCTCATGTTTGAGCTTGTTTGCTGGGAGGAACCTGGGTGTTTGATGCTTCGGAAGCGTGGTCTGAGAGAGGTTCACTGTAGCTTGGTTGAAAATAGATACATAAGAGGGTTAATGGTGCAATAAGGGAACTTCATTTTAGGTTCTTTAGACTCTCAAATTTAAATGATGACTATGACAGCAATAGGTCTAAGGCAGGTGTGCATTCAGTATGAAAGAGTGATGATTGAAATGCCTTTTTTTTTAAAAAAAAAAAAAGAAAGGTAAAAAAAAAAAGAAGCTGTTCCTAAATCTTTCCAGAGCAAGAGCTCAGTGGAAGGAGGTGTTACAGAAAGTGTCCAAACGTGGTGCACCATCATCTGCCAGCCCAAGGCAAGGTCCTGAACAGGGCTGCCCCACTGATATGGGTCCCTGGTGCCCCTTACTCTAGAGATACGGGGGATCTGCATTCCCTGGCGAGAAACCCGGGGGGATGTGGTCTGTTCTGAGAGGTTATTAGAGCAAAGCCAAGAGACCTGGCTCTGAAGAGGTTTGTGTTGCAGAGTTCCCACTCCACTGCCATACCCCGTGGGGCACCGATCGTAAAATGTGCTGGGGAACCCGTGCCTTGCTCGGTGTGGGTAAGGGCTTCGCGCCTGTGAATGGAATAGCCACAGTGACCGGAGACGGTCACCTCCGTGTATGGTGCAGGACGCTTGGTTGTCTCCAGAAGGAGCAGATGGAAATGGCTTGGGAAGTGGCTGGTGTTTCAAAATGCCAGGTGGCTTTCTCCTGGGAGGTGTTTGCACAGTGCTGGGAGCCACGGGACCTCGGTCTCGGCTGGGCACCTGGTGGTGGACTGATGGGTGCCCCTTCCGGAGTCCCGCCTCTTGCAGGGACAAGCGCTGGCCCCGCCGCACCAGCGCAGAGCGTCCGCGGGCCAAGGAGGGACGGGGCAAGGCTCGGTGCGCAGGGATGAATGCCGGCTGGAGACCAGCCTTCAGAGCCGGTGGGGTTAAAAGCCCAGGTCTCCCTGCTTTTGCTTTTTTCAATACCTGTTCTGTGAGGTCTTACAAGTGTCCTTTTTTTCCTTTGCCAAGGTCGGGGACTCACCCTTACAGGCTATTTTGTCCTTTTTAATGGTAGCCGTGCGCTACCTGCGACACCGCAGGCGTTATGTGCAGGTTTGGCCGCTCGCGATCTCGCATTAGCTGCAAGTCCAGAACACGGATGCCTTTTTTTTTTTTTTCTTTGCTGCTAGAGATAAAAGAGAAAACCCTCCTGGCCCTTCTCTACAGAAGGGCAGAGGGTCTAGGACACCTGACACAAATCTCATCCTCAGCAGTAGAGGACGGTGGCTCACAGCTTCGTTATCCCGGTGCTGGAGTCAACTAGCTAACGAGGCTGGCAGTCCCAGAGCTGCCAAAGACATCCTCCTCCTCCTCCTCTGTAGCTTCAGTTTCTTCCGCTGCTGAAAATTACAGGTGGAACTGAAGCTGGGAGCTGTGCTCGCGGCCCCGAGGTGCGTGTCTTCTGACAGTCCACGTCCTGCTCCCACCGCCGGCCTCGGCCGCCCGGGGGGCTCTGGCAGCCCTCTTCCCCACGCTCCTTTCTTCGGGAACGGCGGAGTTTATTAATTGATCTGTGTTGCGGCAGGATGGCGGGGGGAGCAGGGGAGGGAACAGGCGTGCGCGAAGGCAGCGATAGCATCTGCTCTGTAGCAGGCAGCAAGCAGCGGGGTTATTGTTTGTTAATAGATTGCTTTTGAAAAGCTGCTCATATGGGACCAGGCAAGTTTCAGAGGTAATTAAAACTCTGTCTATGCAAAAGGCAGGATCTGATTATTTCCTTTCCAGAGCAGGCAGATTAAACGAGGAAGGTTTATTTCACCGCTTCTAAGAGCGCCGGTTTGCTTTGAATGAAGTTCATAATGTGGCACATAACAAATAAAACTCTTCAGCTGCTTCTTTAATACTAAAAAAAAAAAAAACCAAAACACAAACCCAAACAAAACAAAAAAAATTTTTTTTTTTTCTAAACCACCTTCCTCTTTGATTCTTCCTTGTTTTTAAGCAGTTCCCATAAAGCAGTGAACACGTGTACCGATGGAGCGCTGTTCTTTCGAAGCTCATTTCTTATCTTTTAAACCCACTTTCATCTGAGAAGATTTTTTTCTGCACCAGGACTCCCTCCTACCTTCAACAGAAAAGTGATGGTGGGTTGGTAGAGAGGCTCGGAAATAGTAGCGAAGTCTCCCTATCGCCTCTCCGTAAAAAAAGAATGAAATGAAGTACATGGAAGGTAATCAAGACATTTTAGAACCAGGTTGATGTCTGTAATCTCGAAGGCTGGCTGGGAGGTGGTGGTGTTGCCCGTGGGATTCAATCTCTGCGCCACTCTTGTCTTCAGGCTCTGCCTGCTCTACATATTTCAAAGAGCTGACCTTTGTGGAGCTTCAGGGAAGAAGAAATCTGGGTAGGAATTCATAAATCTGTGAAGGAGAGGGGTAGGACAAAAAAAAAAAAAGACTGCTCCATTATCTGAGATCTTTGGCGTTATTCTCATAGCTTCCTCATCTGAGGGCTGGCTGAAACCCTGAAGGTTACACCTTGGCTGGGAGATGTGGGTAGCAGAACTGGCCAGGTGGGTGAGCACTGGCTTGTAGCTGAAAGGAAACATGTCCCATGGAGCAGCAACAAAGCACGAGGAGACTTCCCCACGCTTGGGAGCAGTTCCTCCAGTGCCTCCGAGACAGAAACAAGAAGGCCAGTGGTCTCCTGGGGTGCATCAAGAAAAGCGTGACCAGCAGGTGGAGGGAGGTCATCCTCCCCCTCTGCTCTGCCCTGGGGAGGCCACACCTGGAGTGCTGGGGCCAGTTCTGGGCTCCCTGGGTCAAGAAAGACAAGGAACTACTGGAGAGAGTCCAGTGGAGGCCACAAAGATGATCAAGGGACTGGAGCATCTCTCTGAGGAAGGGCTGAGAACCCTGGGGCTGTTCAGCTGGAGAAGAGCAGGCTGAGAGGGGATCTCGTCAATGCTCAGCAAGAGCTAAAGGGTGGGTGGCAAGAGGATGGGGCTGGACTCTTCTCAGTAGACAAGGGGCAACGGGCACAAACTGGAACATGGGAAGTTCCACCTAAACATGAGGAGGAACTTCTTTGCTGTGAGGGTGGCAGAGCCCTGGCACAGGCTGCCCAGAGAGGTGGTGGAGTCTCCGTCTCTGGAGACATCCCAAAGCCGCCTGGAGACGTTCCTGTGCCACCTGCTGTGGGTGACCCTGCTCTGGCAAGGGGTCGGACTGGGTGATCTCTGAAGGTCTCTTCCATCCCCTGCCAGTCCGTGATCTGTGGTTTCTACTGGCTTGGTTTGTGTGCGCTGAGCTGGGGAGCCCATGTATGTTCGGGACCGATCAGACTGCCAACACCATTCTTATCCGGGGGGGGGCGGGCAAAAGCCCTTTGCAAGCTCTGTGCCAGGACTGCGTGGGCTAAACTCTGTCCTGCAGGAAAAAGGCAGGGGAGTGCGGAGCTGCCTCCTTTGGAGCGCGTCCTGTCCTGCGGCTGCTGAGTCTCCGCCTTTATGCAAGAAATAATGGTCAATAACGGTGACTGCCCCGGGCTCTGAGGGACAGCTGTGGGGAACTAGGGAGGCTGAAAGACTCAGAGGAATAGGGTCAGTAGGAGAGAAGGGGGCAAAAAAATAAACAAAAAAAACCATAAGAAAAATATCAGCGGTTTAAGCTGTTTTTCCTGGCTGAATTCAGCAGCTTGGAGACCGGGAAGGTTTGCCTGCAAACCCAAGGTGACGTTGCCAGCTGAGTCTGTGCCCAAAGAGGCCAGCTGGCTGCGGTGGCTTTACCGAGGTGGAGCGGAGATGTGGGTGCAGACCTCCATCTCCCGGCTGCTGAAACCCACCAGCAGCGGTGGGTTTGTAGCTGGGAAAAAAAACACGGAAAGAAGGACTGCTTTATGCAGGGGGGTGTCAGCGGCGTGGTGACTGCTGTCCCCACTTCCATGCCAAGGCCACTGAGGTTCGTGCAGCTCAGGCAGTTGATTCTCACCTGGTGGTAGGTGTAGAAGAGCAGGTCAAGTGAGTTCCTGAGGTCTCAATCCTGTTCCCAGTGGAAAAAATTATCTTGGATTCAAATCTATGGGGCAGCTTTTTGTCGCAGCGCCGTCAGAAAAGGACCAACGTCTGACCATAATGGGATCATAAACCTGTTCCACCCCGTCTTCACCTGTGGGCTGTGCCTACCCTCCAAGCTGCGTAATGCATATTCCGTGAGTCCTAAATTAGGAGTCACCCTTGAAAATCCCGTCCGCTGGTCAAGTGAGGGTATGCTTCATCGCACAAACCCCTCTTGTCGGGGCTGGATGTCTCTTCTGAAAGAGGTGACTTGATGCAGAAATTACAGGGTGAAGTGACACGGCCCTTGTTTCATAATAGATGGAACCAGCTGATCGTAACGGTCCTTTCTGCTGTAAAATCTGCCTGGCATGTGTAATACACTCACATCGATTTTATGAGTGCACGGGTCTCTTCGCGTGAACTTAAACCGCGCACACGTGTGCATGCGTACACATATTTTACTGCTGATAGGAAATGAAACCTCAGATTAAAAGACATTAACAAAGATAAAAAGTAACAGAATCTAATTTCAATTGTCTGTGGCAGGAACCCAATTTTCAAATGATAATTACAATAATTAAAAATTCCCTTATCAACCCAGACAAAAATGCTGCACGTTGGCAGGCAGAGACGATGAATGAGGCAAGCACAGACTCCTCGCTGCTGAGATCAATTTTCGGGAGTTCAAACAAGCCCCAGCACAATTCCAGTTTTGTTGGGCTTTTTCCTCTTGGGGGGAGGAAGAGACTTGCCCCACGCATGTACGCAGATCACGGGGGTTTGGGGTTTTGGGGTTTTTTTGCCTCCTTTATCCACAAGGTCACATTAGCTGGAACAAAAATGAAAATCTCTTGTAAACAAAAGTATTTTGCTGTAGAAGTGCAGTATGGGAAAAGTTTAAAATCGTATCGGGCCTTCGCAGTTTGGGCTTTACGTCTAATTATGGATTATCTTACTTAGAATTAACAAACGCACGTGCTCAGCTTTTGGAGAATTTGCCAAGGAAAGCTCTCAAAGCTCTTTGCGCTGAGCCGTTGTGAGCGTGCTTTCTGCTGCCTTCTCCTGCCATTGTCCCCGTTGTACCACCGGGGAGTTCATAAGCAGAAATTGGAGCCTAATTTAAAAAAAAATATTCCAGGTGGACATCTGGAAAGTGAACTCTTTTGCCCTAAGAAGTCTCAGGTTTCTGCGCACATGCTGTCCAAAGTTAACTGCAGAATTTGGGCTCAAGTTTTTATTTCATGGAATAGAAATACATTGAATGGGGTTGGGTTTTTTTTGTATTTTATTGGATGTTATTTTTTTTTAGCACAAACTATGAAGCGTCCAGGCCCATCCTATCAAGCTCAGTGACACGCTCAGGAAGAGAGATGGGACTTTAAAATGGTCTCGTTCTTCAGCGATTCACAGGGAATGTGAGATGGAGAGAATCGCTTGTGGTGGAGCAGAGCTTTGCTTTCTGCAGGATGCTCAGGCCAGGTCTTCAGGGAAGTTCTCACTTCAGCCTGACGGAGTTAGTCATCACCTTGTCACAAACACTGGACCCAACATGATGTATTTATGAGGAGATGACAATTCTCCGTGCATGGCAAATGCATTAGCGCTCTTTAGGCAATTTTAATTGTACCTAATTAGCGCAGAGAGTCCCCGAGCAGAAAGTTGGGCTCTGGAAGTCTTTCCAAATGTCTTCGTTGTGGTGTATTTGATTTCAGGATTCAGGGCAAGCTGACTTCATTTTGAGGTCTTTTATTTGTGGGGGCTGGCGGTTCTCGCATTTTTTCTCATGATACAGAGAATTCATCCTTTCCCCCGAGTAAATGTTTGCACTGTCAGTCCCACACTCTGCATCATACGCTTACTGCTCTTTCTCCTCCTGCCATTTAACTGGCTCAGGGAAATCCTTCAGAAAGGATAACTCATTCCGCGCTGCGTCGTGTGGGTTATTAGTGTAACTGATCCAAACCCACGTTACTTTCTTCGGGGCTGGATTCTGGATCAATAGGATTTTTACTCCCGAGATAAGCCGTTATTCATGTAACGGTCAATGGGAATTTTATTTATCAGTGCGCGCGCAGGAATGTGAAGACAGACAGAAAAAATGTGATACTCTGGTTGTCTCCCACCTGGTTTTGAGAAACATTGTGAGATCAGGGGAGGAAGAGAAGGGGGAAAACGGCGCTAGATTGAAGGTGGGCTAGGTCCAGCTCCGTGAGCATCGGTGCAGTTCTGCCAGTGGTTTTTCTTGGTGGCTTTTTCTTCCCCAGTGGATGACAAGGCTAGAGAGAGGAGGACACATCTCAGCCATGACTCTCTGTCCACTTGGAATCAACCTTGAGCAAATATTTCTGCAGCGTGTGATGGAGAGCCACCGGCTGAAGGCACAGCAATAAGGGGAAGCCAGCAGGAGGGGAGAGGGCCTGAGGCAACCGGAGTTTTCCTAGATTTATTGTTGTTAGTAAGTTTGAGTTCAAGCTTCCCCGTATCTGGTCTGCAGCAGCAGACTCCCGGTTGGGTGATGCAGCCAAGACCGTCGTAAACTTTCATTCTACTTGTCTCTCTGGAGAGTCGAGTCACCACAGCCTTAATGCCAGCTTTGAAATTTCCCTGCTCCCTCTCGGCAGCCCCAAGGTGAAAGGACAAGCATCCATGAGCCCGGCCCTGCCAAGCCCCGTGGCTCCAATAACCGCCCGCTCCGCTGGCGCCAGGAGGACTGACATCTTGGTGGGAGCAGCATCGTCGAAGGGGGCAGAGCTCCGGGTGACCTCAATTTCTCAGCTCCGGTATTCAATTATTTCTGCAAGGAAAAGAATCTTTACTATTTAATAATGGCTGAGGCGCTCCAAATTATTCATCAGCGCAGGAAGCGAGTTGCTGAGATGCGCGGAAAGGATGCGGTTGGTGTCGGGGGCGGGGGGGGTGATGCAGTCAGAGCCTGGCTGAAGGGAGACCTTTGTCTGCTCCACCTAATGCCCCTTCCCAGCACAGGCACGGCCTCTGCTTTCTGGGGTCTCGTCCACTCGTACAACCTGGCGAATGATTTTTTTTTTGCTTCTGCGGGTATCTTGGGTTTAAGCCGGTGCATTAAAGTTTCAGGAGGAGCCCGGGCGATAAGCCAACCTGCCCCTATCGATGGGTGATCCTGTGTTCCTGGGGGTGTTAGAGGGTTGGGTGCACCCAGGTTAGGCTACGGGGCTCTTCCCTGTGGGCAAATACAACCCATATCCAGGCTGTGAGTGCTTCTGCTGGGGTTTTTCTTGCTCATCTAGGGATCCTGGCAGTAAGCAACGAAGGGGTCTCTTGCTGGGCTGCACAAGCAGCCCTGACCCATGCTCTTTCCCCACATCAGCAATAATAAGCATCCCAATTTTTAGGCGGCTTCCACCTGGAGCTCCCCGGACCGGTGTTGGTGTGGCTGTGCTGTCAGATGCTGCTGACGGGCTGGTGGAGGTGTCCCTCACCCACGCAATGCAAATAATATTTTTTTTTTTTTTCCCCCCTCGAGTCAGAAGGTGAACCCGTAAACCGCTGGAAGCTGTTTTGCGAAAGTACCGTGCCTTCAAGTTTGAAAAGAAAAACCATCCTTGCTTGCGTATTTAATTGCCAAATTATCATATAAATGTCACATTACTTAGGATGCCAGAACTCACTGATATTTTAAATGTTTCCATGTTTTAATTCCTTGCAAGTCAACCTTTGCAAACCTAATTACAAGGGGGAAGTCACTGATGGCATTTTCTTCACCATGTTTGATGCTGAAGGGAGTTTCCTGAGCCTCACAGAAATTTTCAACTGGTTTTTTTGGTGGTTTGTTTTTTGGTTTTTTTTTTTTTCCTTCTTCATTTCTTGGTAGTGACAGGAGTTCTTCCTGACGCTCCTCACTGGGATAAGATGGATTACTGTCAGCGAAAACGGTGGAGTAGCAACAAGAGAACATGCTTGCATATTTGGGTTAGCTCTGCAAAATTATTCCTGCAAAATAACCCAAAAATAAACAGAAAAGCCCATGCAGAGTTGAAAACCTTGGGGAGGCTTCATGCAAAACAACTTTCCACTTCAACATTTCCTTCAAATTTATGTTAAAAGCAGCTGTCTAAAAAGGATCAAAATCAAAGTGAAATATTTCTGAGAGAGCACAGAGCGTTTTCTGACATTTCTAGTGCATTGAGAGCTGCGCGCTTTCAAGTCGCTCTGATATTTATATTTACAAATATACACTTGCTGGTGTTCCTCTACTTGCTTCTGTACGCACCAAACCTATGGGTCTGTGGTCCTTAGGACCTGCATGGCAGTACTTTGTGCCACCTTTTCCCGTGTTAGAGACAGACCCAGCAGCTGGCTGCGTTCATCGTCTATGGGAATCCTTCGATAACTGTCCCCAAACCTGATGGAAATGATCGTGGTCCCTTAACTCCTCTCTCCCAAAGGCTTGGGGCACCCCTTGGTGCTCGTTCTTGCATCGCTTCAATGAGAGCCAATGGCTCAGGTGACTGCAGAAGGGTATGAAATCCTTCTGTCCCGAGGAATTCCAGACAGCTCCATGCAGGTCTGGCGGAAGGGGCAGTCTTTAGCTGTTTGGAGCATGGAGGGACGTGCTTCAGTCCTTGGTGTACAAGAAAAGCAGCTGGGGCGATGATCTGGTTCACATCCTGTGGCTGACGGTGCCGTTTTCAGAACTGAGCTGCCTCCGGAGCAGCAGATATTTCTGTCACCTCTTCGGCGTTATGTCTAAGCACGTTCCTGTCTCCTGTTTGCAAAGAGATGGAGAACGGGAGAGCAGAGGATGCGTTCCCAAAATCCCGTAGCGAGGCAGAGGCAGGACTGGAAATCGGCTCCTGGTGCTATGGGTGCCTGAGGAGCCGTGCCCAGGGACTTGTGAAGCTGCTGTGGGGTTTTGCCCTCAACATCACAGAACCATAGACTGTGTTGGGTCGGAAGGGACCTCTAAAGGCCACCCAATCCAACCCCCTGCAGTCAGCAGGGACATCTGTAACTAGAGCAGGTTGCTCCGAGCCTCATCCAGCCTGGCCTTGAATGTCTCCAGGGATGGGGCCTCCACCCCCTCTCTGGGCATCTTCAATCTCCGTGTTGCTCCTGTCGAAAGCAGAGTTTAGTGCTGTTCTGCGCCGATCTTCCACACCACCTCTCACCAGTGGTAGTTTTGGGGCTGGAGCTCCCGATTTCCCACCTCTTGGTGTAGCACAACTCCTGCTGCTAACCCTTCCCTTCCTCTTACTTTTGGGTGCAAGGTGGTGGTAGAGGCCCTGGCTTTTCCAACCTGGTTACGTTGCTGGCTTTTTCCTGATCTTTTTTTTTTTTTCTAGCCTGAAGCGAAGGAAACAAACTCATATCCGCTAATCCAGACATTTAAAACTACACAGCCAAGGTTAATAATCCAGTGACATCTGAATTGCACGTCCTGTAAATAATCAACATCTTTCCGAAGAGCCGCTGGAGGATTTAGAACAGGCTAATTACGGAAATATGAGAGGGAAATGGCCCCATCGATTCGGCACGTTGCTAAACAGAAAGGCAATTTCATAAAAGACTGGGGGCGACACTCTGATGTGCAAAACTGTTTCTCTATGAAATACATGTATGTATGCAATGCAAAGTTTAGGAAACAAAGGTCTTATTTCTGCTTTGATTTTTTTTTTTTCTTTCTTAGTGAAGATCTGGTCTCTCAACTTCTGACTCTTAAAGAGCAAAACTAGCCCAGAGTGTTGGCACACAAATTTCCATTTACCATCACTCCGGTCTGTCCTCGCGTCCTTCCGGCCTGCTTGGGGTGTGCAGAGCAGAGGCTTGGACTGCTGGAGATCTGGGACTTGATCCCAGATTTCTCAGGCCTTCTGGACGCCTTGATCAGGCTCTTTTTTTGTTTGTTTGGGGGGTTGTGTGGTTGTTTGGGTTTGGTGGGGTTTTTGTTGGTGGGTTTGTTGTTTTTTGGCATTTTTTGGTTTGTTTTTTTTTTTTGCTTTCCCTCCCACCTCTTGTTGAAAACCACTGTGATCTCAAATCGCTTTGCTTCTACTTGAACGCGTTTCCCTTGCTGGGGTGAGAGCAGGGTCGCTCTGCAGCAGAAGGGCTACCTGCTCACTCTGTCCCTGGCCAGAGACCCAACTGGCCAGACCCTGACATAAACCAGTGCAGCACCAGCATGGAGCCAGTCCTCCAACCTCGGCCCCTGAGCAGAGCCTGTATCCAGCCTGGGGCTGGACAAGGAACTGGGAGCTTCTCCCTCCTGTGGGACCGTGTCAGAGGGGAGAGGACCCCCAGCTCTGGGGCGATGATGGGGCCCCCGTTGCTTTCACCTCGTCCCTGGAGGTCCCTACAGGTCAGCAAGCTGGGAAGGAACCAGGGCTGCACCCTGGGCTCAAGCTCCGAGGGACTGCCAGGCATCGTTCGGGAGCGTAAAATGCCTTTGTTAATGAAGCACTTAAGACTGCGCTGCCTGGAGGGAGAAAACTAGGTCTATATATAGCAACAGACGCTCTAAAAGCTGAGAAAGGGAACGTGTTTGATAGCAAATGCCAGCTGTTGACTGCTGAGATGGGGTGGACGCATGGAGGGTCAGACCCTGACCACTGATTTCAAACTGTGACAGCAGGGAGAGCTGAGTGCTAGCGTACCGTGGTGTTTCCAGCCCCGCCAAGAAGAGCTTGCTTAAAAAAAAAAAACAAAAAAGGAAAAAAAAAAATCGATGGCAGTAGCACAGGGAAGCGAAGGAGCCAGCCGCTTTCACCCTCTGGGTATCCCCAACCTCTGGGTTCCATTTGCCCACCCCTGACGCTGGCTTTGTGTCTTGGCCAGGCTGAGCGATGCGGCCGATGTGGGACCGTGCAGCTGCGGCTCTGCGGGCTCAGGCTTCCCGAGACAGGGTCCACAAATGTGGCTAATTATTGCGTAATGAATAATACATCTTTGCGGAAATCTCATTTATAAAAATGCTGCATTATATTTTTTTTTCCCCTCTCTCCTAAGCGGAATGGGTGATGTTCCTCCAACGATGATGTGCAGAGCTCGTGTTTGCTTGTTCTGGCATCTGAGCCTCGCACAGCACAGGGAGGACGGGTTGCTTTGGGGTCCTTCTACGATTCTGTCTCTCCACAATGCCGTGGGTCTGCTCCCTCTCGGGCAGCGCAAAGATGCAGCTCCCAAAGTGGGGGGCTGCCTTTGCAGCCCACCCCTCTACAACAGGGCAAGCAAGAGCCATGTGGTTGCCCTCGGGTTTTATATTGGATTATGGACGTAACGGAGCCCTGACATTTCAACCAAGAGCTGAGACATTTTAAGCCGTGTGCTGGGAAAATTAAGGTCTCTGCACTTTCCAGCATTGGTATGGCACCGAGTAGGAAGCCAGGTGAGATTCATTATGGCCCAAAAGCTGTGTGCAAAACTTCACACTGCCATTTGCAGTTTCCATTTTTAGCCATCTGTCATTCCGAGATGCTTGAATGAGATGAGGGGGGAGAGCAAGAAACGGGAGAGCTAGAGGAATAAACCGTGTGAACGTACACACCTCTCGGGCCTTCTCTATTCCTCTGCAACTCCACCAACTTCACTGAGGACGCATCCGAATGACACGTGTCTGGGTGAGAGCATGGGGCACCAGTCCTTACAGCCCAACCCACGTTCTTGTAGGATAACAAAGAAAACGCTCAAACGAGCCATAGAAGCTCATGTAAGGCCAAAAACGAAGCTAGGCTGGGTATAAAACCAGGATATTTTTGCTTGTGCTTGTTTCTATTCACATTATTACTGTAAAATCCTCTTAATTACCGGAGGGAATCTTGCAATAGGCCTTTTGGTGGAATGCAACGTTGTACACAGGGAGTTGCGTTATGAGCAATCTGAAACCTATTACAGAAAAGTTCTTCTTTGCAACAAATAGAGATGGAGGTGGGAACAGCCAGGGCTTTGTGTGACTGTCCTTCTGCTATTCGATGGTCTAATGCTGTCAGAAACTTTGGTGCTACTGTTGAGGAAGCATTAACGTGATTTTTTTTTATTATTTACTTTTTTTATGTTTGCTTCACGGTCTAAATTCTGATGGGTCCTTTGGTCCTGCTGGTGTTCTCCACTCCAGCTTGCTCTTCTGCTGGTTCAGCTTAACTTCATTGTGCCCGTTGCTCTGGCTTTGGCTCTGTGCCTCTCTGGGAAGGTGCGTGATCAGGGGAGGTACCTCCCCAAGGACTAGGAGGTCAACCAAGGTCTTAGGAAGAGGTTTCTCTCTCAAAACGGCTGTCTTGTAGCTGCCAACTCCAAGCATTTCGTGTGGTACTTATTTGGTAACCCTGGAGACCTCTACTTGGGGGATAGAGGCAAAGCAAAGCAATCCTGGTCTTTCCAGAGGTTTTACCACTGTCTCATGAGTTACCTTAGCAAGGAGTGGAGCAGAAAGGTGAGAAATACCTTCCCAGAGCCCCTCCGGGAGCTCTCAGCTGGGCTACGGAGCCTGGATCCCATCCCTTCCCCTTTCCCAGGAGGTCCTCCCACTGGCCTGGAGCCTGAGCAGCCTTGTGGGTCTGCACAAGACATGAGCCATTTTGTGTCACGCGGTTTTTTTCAGCTGCTGTAACTTGTGTCAGGCTTTTGTCTTGGATGACAAAGGCAGAATGACCCTCCGGAGTCCTCACCTGCTGCTTTCAGAGAGCTTTTCCGTACCTCTGACTTTGGAGTCTCAGCGGCGAGCTGATCTCTTTACCTCTGCGGAGGGATGGGATTTGTGTGGGACAGGGCAAAGTCTAAGAGAAGACACCCTTGGAAAAAATCAGAGCGAAGCCCGGCAGAGCACCCACAGCATCGTGTGAAAGTCAGGCTGGGAGCCTGGTCCAGCCAGGAGGCGAGAGGAGCCCAGATATGAATTGCAAAGCGAATGAAACTTTGATTTTTCTGTCAGCCGGTGTGCTCTGCGCTCCTGGCACCCTGCTGATAAGCTTGTCTTAATGGCGGTGGGATACAAAGCTATATTGACCGCGTTTCCAGGCTGCCTGTCTCAAAGGCGAAAGCGCTGCGTTCCCCAAGTTTTATGCCTTGAAGCTGTCAGGCACCGAGGGGGGAGAGGGGGAAAGCCGTGATGGATTCATTCTTCTCCCTTATCCAGTGGCTACACTGCACCTTCCGCAAATATCAGCATCTTGAAACACTGCGGAGACGGACGGAGGAGAAAGAGCGAGCCCCAGATAAATTGCCAGGGTTCGCAAGGCTTTATGGCAAATGACAATGGCATCTGAAAGGGTCGTTATTTTTCTCCCCCTGCTTGACTCTGCTGTTACGCTTTCTCCTCACCTTCCCTCTGTCCCGTTCCCACTCTTAGTTGTTTGTTATTGCCATTAACAAGTGCTAATTAGTGTCGGAATTCACTTAAGCTTGGTGCTGCAGAAATTCAGCGCGTTTCCTCTGTGTGTTTCCTCCTTCCCTCGGTATCGCTGCCTCCCTCCCCCAAAGCATCTCTTGGTGTCCTGCCCCACCTCGAGGTGCCTTCTCCTGACCCCAGGTGTCTCTGCCATCCGTGGGAGATGCTGTCGGTCAGGGCACAGGCACAAACTGGGAACGGGGCTGTTCGAGGCTGGATCTGGGCAGCAGGAGACAGCCGAGAGTTTTCCGAGTGGCAAATCAGGCCGGCTCAGCCACTCGCTTTCAGAAAACAGTCTGCATGGGCTTAAGTACACCCTGTTCGTTCTTTTTGAGTCTTAAAAATTTCAAATAGTCACAGGGCTGAAGGAGAAAATGCTATTACAAAAATAGGTATAAAAGCGGTGATGTCGGGAGCCTTTCAGCGCTGCTGTGAACTGGGGCAGTGACACCGGGAGCGACGGTGGTGAGGGACGCTCTGGGATGAAGCACGCTGTCCCCCGAGGGACTGACGAGGACAGGAGACTAAAACCCCAGTACAAGCAGGACTGCTGGAGAAGGGACAGCAAAGGGCTACCAAGATGCTGAGGGGACTGGAACATCTCTCTGATGAGGAAAGGCTGAGGGATTTGGGTCTCTCTTCAGTCTGGAAAATAGATGACCGAGGGGGGACCTTATCAACACTTCTAAATACTGAAAGGGTGGGTGTCAGGAGGATGGGGCCAGGCTCTTCTCAGTGGTGCCCGGCAACAGGACAAGGGGTAACAGGCACAAACTTGAACACAGGAAGTTTCACCTGAACACGAGAAGGAACTTCTTTCCTTTGAGGGTGGCAGAGCCCTGGCACAGGCTGCCCAGAGAGGTGGGGGAGTCTCCGTCTCTGGAGACATTCCAACCCCGCCTGGAGGCGTTCCTGTGCCACCTGCTCTGGGTGACCCTGCTCTGGCAGGGGGTTGGACGGGATGATCTCCAGAGGGCCCGTCCAACCCCTGCCAGTCTGGGATTCTGTGACCTCCCATCTCTGCGCCCTGGGAGGGATGGGGAAGGGAAATGCAGAGCTATAAATGCCTCTAAAGCTGCTGCTGGTGCAAACACTGAAGTGCCTTTGCAGGCCTCTCAGGTGAGTTACACAACTGGGGCTGGGTTTGTGTTTTCCAGGGCTGGATCCAGACTTGAAATCCTAAAAGAAATTATTTATTTTGAAGCTTTTGTTTTGCTTGGGGAGATGCGTGCGATGTGTGGTGCTGCATTTCGGGGAGGGACGCAAGGGCTTGGCGGCTTCTGTACCACAGCACGCAAACTGCCTAAAGCTTTCGCGTTGCTTTGTTACTGGAGGAGGAGGGAGATCTGATGGATTAGGGTTTGGGATATCAAATACCCGGGGGGAGAAAAAAAATAACGACAGCAAAACAAAACCAACCCCATGCAACCAAAAAAAAACCCATAACGGGAACGTGAAAAGGACCCAACTCTGCAAAATGCAAAGCCCCTCCCTCTCCTTCAAGCTGCAGCAGGGGAGGTTTAGGCTGGACATTAGGAGAAAATTCTTCCCAGAAAGAGTGGTCAGACACTGGAACAGGCTGCCCAGGGAGGTGGTGGAGTCACCATCCCTGGATGTGTTTAAGAGTCGTTTGGATGTGGGGTTGGGGGATATGGTGTAGGGGAGAACTTTGTAGAGTGGGGTTGATGGTTGGACTTGATGATCCCAAGGGTCTTTTCCAACCTGAATGATTCTATGATTCTATTCTTTGCTGCATTTCCAGGGCACCAAGCTCTTCTTGTCACTGGGGTTTGTGTTACAGGCAAAAACCCTGCTGAAAGCTCGCTTGGGTTTGTTGAAATGCTATCGCTGTCGGAAGGGAGAGGTTGATGGCTTTTCCCGGAGCCCAGCTCCACAAAGTCACCAGTGGAAATGGAGAAAACCCAGAAACGTACGGATTATTTTTCCCCCATCCCAAAAGCAGCTGGTGTACAACAGCCCTGCGGCTGGAGCCGGGAGGAGCTTTGAGGCTTTTGGTTCCTCGGAAATCTTATGGGGCGGTTTGGCATCGCCCAGGGCCGTGGAAGGAGCCGGTCCCGGATCCAGATTTGTTGGTGGCTGGTCTGGGTCCATCTTCCCGGCTGCCTGAATCCATCCTTTAAAAACCCAGGAGGCTCTGCAGCAGTTTTTAGATTTTGTGGGCAGGATTTGTGAGTGGGAAGTGTTTTTAATGTGGACTGATTAGTGTGAACTGTGAGTTTTCTCATTGGCTGTGTCCCATAAATCCCTCTCATGCCTCTTGCTCCTTTTATTTTTTATTTTTTTTAATGGGGGAAAAAAAAAAAGTGGACTGTAACCCCAGCAAATCTACTTTAACATATGTAAATCCATCTCTGCCGCCTAATTCAGCAAAAAGCTTAAGCTCAAGTTAGAGTGGCTTCAAAATCGGACTTTTTTCTTACTCCCCTCTTACGCTCAGAATTTCCTGACGGGTTTTATTATTAATCGGCACCGAGGACGTGCTGCTCCTTCTAATGCAAATAGCCATAAATACAGCCTGGGAGTGCCAGGGGTGCCCCGGGCCGGGCTCGCCCCCGTTGCAGCCAGGGCTGAGCCTTGTGCTTTCGCGCAGAGCAGCGATTCTTCCCCGGCAGCGCCGCGTTCCAGCAGCTCCCGTAAAAACAGGGTACACGAGACCTCCGAGAGGAGCTCCTGGGCCAGCCGGGGCCGGGGCGGGGGCGGGGGGGGATGTAAAGCCACCAGAACGCATTGGAGTCAATGGAGCTATCCTGATTTACACCAACAGAGCATACAGCCCTTGGCGCATGATGCCAGATGGTAGTTTATAAGCGCAGGAATTGTTTAGGAGCGTGGCTATTACGCCGGTACTAATGAATTACAAATAACTCCTTCAGGAAAGACCCTTTGCTGACTAAGAAACGTGTCCCTGCGATAAACTAACTGTTGAGGTTTAAAGGGTCAGCAATTTTTTAAAAATATATTTTATTCCTAGTAAGTTAAAGGGGCTCGAAAATATCCCACTTGCCTCATTAGCAAATATTACCCAATTTTTCTTTCATGGTGTAGCAAGGGGAAAGAAAAGCGTATAAAATAAACACCTGGCAGGAGTGCATAATCTGCATAAATTCAAGTGGTTATGCTCTTGACAGAAAACCAAACCAAAATGAGACTTTCGAAGCCGGCAAGTTGAGACCTCAGCGACGATTTATTGTCGTGCAGAGAGTGCATGGCTGGGATTTTAAAGAGTAGCCTTGCAGATCCTGCTGCTCCGTTCCCTCTGCACGGACGGGTCGGCTGATGCAACTCCTCCAGCTTTTCTAGGCACAAGTCACAGGCGAAACGGGACCCGGCCCACCTCCACAGGCTGATGCTGAGGAGCAGCATCACGTCGTAGTCATAGGTCTTCTCCGGGTCGGTGGTCAACAAGGTGGGAGGTTTGGTGCTTGTTGGTCACAGGCGTGCCCCTGGGGTAGAGCGGTCGTGCTACTTCATGTTGGAGGTGAAGTTCATTGTTCTGGGCCCTGCTGATGGGTTGCAATGTGTCTTTTGCTTGTAGAGCCTTGGTATTCTCTTTCCTTGGGTCTTTTGGGGATGACCATCCCCAACTTGTGCCATTTCTCCATCATCATCCAGTACCACAGTGACCAAGCGAGCACATCTATGTGCTGCCTTGGTTTGCTGTGCCAGGCAGGTGTTATGGTAGGACCAACTCTGGAGGGACAGGGCATGTTGTGACATTTTCTCTGCTCTCCCCTGCATCGTAGCCCTGACAGAAGGTTTCTACGATTCCATTCACCCTCTGGCACAAGAACCCTCTAGTTTCCCAGGGAAAATGATTTGCCAAGCTGTTTATGCAAATTGGCATCAAACAACCTCTTGACACAATCTAGCGTGTCTCTGCCTCATTTCAAGCTTTCTTTTGCCTGGCAGGTGGGTGTTGCGGATTAGGAGAGAACTCGTGCCATCTCACCCCATCCTGTTCTTTAAACTGAGCGATATTTAGCGTCTTCCTACGTCAGTGCTGTACTTTGGCTGCCCCATCCCTGGAGGGGTTCAAGGCCAGGCTGTCTTGGAGCAACCTGGGCTGGTGGGAGGTGTCCCTGGCCATGGCGGGGGGTGGCACTGGATGAGCTTTAAGGTCCTTTTTAACCCGAACCATGCTATGAGACCGTGTCGCATCAGCCCTTACGGTTCCCTGACGGCTTCAGTTTCCCATATTCCCTTACTCTTCCAGTTGGAGGAGGAGGGGAAAAAAAAGGAGAGGGAGAGATGGAGAAAGGTATACAATCGGTGGGAGGTGACAGGAGGTGGGGGAAAAAGAAGAGCTCCTGGAGGAGATGAGCCTGGGGGTAGGTGCCCTGCACTGGCAGCCCATTCGGAGCACATCCAGATGAGCGACAGCTGGAAGCCGTGCTGGGCCGGTGTGTGAGATAAAATGCTTTTTGCAGGCAAATGGCCAGGCAGGTTGGGACAGAGCTGGGAAACGGTGTCCCCGTTGCAGCTGCTGAGGATCCCCAGGTGCTGCAGGAACCTGCAGGCAAGAGCTTTGCTGCCTCCCTGCACCGGGGCAACTCGACTGAGTTCCCCCCCGAAGGAAATGGAGATCTTTGTTTTTAATATGTGCCTGTCCCTTAGGAAAGGGAAGAGCTGAGGGGGACAACCCTAGGGCAGGCGGGAGAGGAGCCCTCACCATGCGCTTGTGGCTTTCTCCAGGTTGTCTTTCCTGCACAATTACCTGAAAATTAAGCCCGCTCTGAGGCGTTTCAATAGGACGAGGGGAAGAAAAAAGGCAGGGGGTTTGTCGCTAAAAGGAAAGGGCCGGGGGCGGGGGGAAGTTTAGTAAATTCTTAACGCTCGATTAAGTTTAGGTGCAAAACAACGTATTTACAACAGAGCTGGTCTCGTCAGAATAATAGAAAATCCATGTTCGCAGGCATAAATTATTGATAAGGGTTAACAGGGCCATATCCATTCAGGATGACGTGCCGTGTTCCTTCTTCCCGTTGTACATCTATTTTTCTGTTTCTTACATTCCCTTTTTTTCACCTTTTAACCCCGGTGTTTTAAACCACCCCCAGCCGTGCCTTTCCTGCTGACAGTTTTGCCCTAGGAATGACTGGTTCATTTTCTCCCCCAAGAAAAGGTACCATTCGAGGCGTCAGAGTGCAAACCCACACGTTAACAACCCAAAACATAACAAATCCGGCAGCCTGATGTATTTCAGACGAAGTCTGGAGACTGCATCTAAGATTACGCATCGAGGTGGAGGTATCTACACCTTTGAAACCGAAGGCAAATAGACTGAGGTTTTTTTAATCTTTCGTCTCCAACCACGTAAGCTGGAAACCAGCACGAAAAGAAAAAGGAGTGCTGAGTTTCTGTCGAAACTGCAGGCTCGGAATTGAATTCTAAAAACCTTCATGGAAAAACTGCAATAACTTTTGGTTTGGGGTTTTTTTTTCAGCAAAAATTAGGAATGATAACATTGAGATCAAGCCCCAGAGGAGCTTATCACTCACTGGGCTTTGGAAATCACCAGAGAGGAAACAACCCTGGAGGATCCTATCCCTGGTTTTATATATTCCCCTACAAATGCCCCATAGGATGGAGTCCTTTGGGACTGCAGCCACCTCTGGGCCAACCTTCAGCCACACTGAACGTAACGACACTGTTAGGTCTTTGATTTAGCAGCTTTAGCCCTCATGTTTTCATTCAGCTTCGGTCCATCCTCTAGTTTCCCGGCTACCAATATGAGGATTAGGGCAGGGCAAGATCATGGCATCACAGACTGTGTTGGGTTGGAAGGGACCTCTAAAGGCCACCTAGTCCAACCCCCTGCAGTCAGCAGGGACATCTGTAACTAGAGCAGGTTGCTCCGAGCCTCATCCAGCCTGGCCTTGAATGTCTCCAGGGATGGGGCCTCCACCCCCTCTCTGGGCAACCTGGGCCAGTGTCTCACCAGCCTCAGTGGAAAGAACTTCTTCCCAATGGCTGATCTAACCCTGCCCTGCTCTAGTTTAAACCGTTGCCCCTCGTCCTGTCGCTACATCCCTTTGCATGTAGATGACGAGTAAATGGCAACTTCTGGCAAGGA
Source organism: Larus michahellis (assembly GCF_964199755.1). NCBI lineage: Eukaryota > Metazoa > Chordata > Aves > Charadriiformes > Laridae > Larus > Larus michahellis. The sequence goes on along the minus strand of NC_133914.1, from coordinate 5,695,378 downwards.
TTTCTACTCGGTGATGTGCTTCAGCAGGGGGAAACCAATTCCTCCTTTGCAGCAGACTTCAAAGGACCACGACAAGGTTGGACCCGGGGCATGGAGAGCAGCTGAGCTTGCTGGTCTCTTGAAGACCTAGAGCTGGTCTTTTGGAGACCTAGGTGAGGAAGACGATGTAGACGCGCTCACCAGCTCCAGGGTTATTTCCGGGCTCACCCCAGATGGGATGATACGATGAATAGGTCCCAAGACAGCATGACAAACCAAAAGTGATGAGCCGCAGTGCTTATGCGTTAATCCAGGAGTCAGGAGCCATCTGCCTGTGACAACCAGCACGAACCTCTCCTCGCCCAGCACCATTTTGCCGCGATTGTTTTATGTTTCTTTATCTTTCTTCTTCCAGGCAGCAAAAAAAACCCTCATGCTTGCGGCTTCTTCAAGGCAGGGGAGGGAATGAAGGTTGATTTCTTCTCCCCACATCTAAAAAAAAATCCATATTTGAACAAAGACTTGGAAAAATTCATATACAGAAGCATCGTCTTGCAATTAATCATAAAAACTAGCATAATGTAGCAATGATTACTTAGCAAGAACAAACACCCACTCTGTTCTATCTTCTTTTTGTCGTGGTTTGGACAATTTTCAAGAGTTAATAGGTAAAGCCTAGTTTTCAATAGCTCAGCTTCCTTTTTTTGTTGGGTTTTTTTTTTTTCCCTTCTTTTTTTGTAAAAACCGTTCTTTTCTTGATTATTGTATGTCCCAGCAGGTATTAGGCGTTAATGGTTGTTTTCACATCATTTGCTGGGTCCTTATTTGAAAAGAAAAGTAGTTGGGAGCAAATTTGAATGCTCCTGGCCCCAGCGTTAGATGCAAACTCTGAAAGTTCACGGTGCTGCCCAGTGATCGGGTGTGCGGATCAACACCAGCTGCCCCCAGAGAGATGCGTGTAGCTTGTTTGAGTTTGGTGAGGATGGGAGAAGAAAGAAGTGGGGAAACAACGCGGATTTTGGGGGGGGGTTTTTTGCCCAACCTGTGAAATTCGGTGCCGCGAGGTGTTACGGTGGGCCCTCGGAGTGTTTCCCCTCTCCCTGAGCTGCTCTGTGGCACGCCGCAAGCTGGCCTTCCTGGATTTTATTCAAAAAAAAAAACCAGACCAACCCACCATTATTCTAGTCAGCAAGCACTTTGGCTGAAAGGCTGCGCTTTGTTATTATTATTTCGTGTCTGTTGCAGTCCACAAATAATAAATAAAACCTTGGGTAATTTAGCTTTAATTATGCTCCCTGGTTTCATTGCCTTGCCGTGTCCCAGGTGTGCCAGGTCCGTCCCCCTATTTAGCTTCTCTATCATTTCCACCGAAAGGCGCCTCTGATTATTCACCCTTTGTGCTTCGGTGATGTCCAACAGCCCTTTTCTTGTCTCTGCTGCCGGGCTTTGGCTGTGCCTGGCTGCGGTGGCCTTATCCCGGGCTGGAGTGGCCGAGGGGGCTGGAAGCGGGGGGAACAGAGCAGGATTTGGGAGAAATCAAGCAGGGATGCTCAGGGAGTTTGGAGGTGACCCTTCCCTTCCCTCCCTGCAGAAGTTGCCGGGTTTTCAGCATCAGAAACGTTCACAGCAAAGACTTGATCTCGGCATCTCTCCCCCTTCAAAAACGGGGAAACGTTGAAACGTTTGAAATAACCCTTTTGGACCTTTTTGAAGTGAAAGATATTCTCTCGGGGGGTCAACGTTAATTTCCCTTTAGACGTTTAGCTAGAGAAGAGAAAGCGAGCGGGACGGCCGACATCCAAAGAGCCGCCTCTCGGGCGGTGATACGGGCGCCCCGCGTGCACCCAGCTGCGAGGGAGGGGTTTGGGCTGTTCCATTTTTCGGTTTCTCTATTGATGGTGCCTCTCCCTCCGCAGCGACGATCTTTGCCGATGCGGGAGAGCTAATCTAGCGGGCAAAGCTCCGTGTCGAACCAGAGATGGTGCAAACACCCCCTGTCTCTAGGGGAATCCCTGGAGCAATCGGCGATTGCTCCTTCGGGCCCACATTTGTGAATATTTTGTGATATTTTAATTTTTTTTCTTAATTATTTTTAACACCTGGGCTATATCAGCTGAAGTGAGGACTGCTGCTCGCGGGCATCACTCTTGCTTTTTTTTCGAAGAGAAAGGCTTTGCAGTTTTCCTCCTTGCAGTTAGCCATTTGGATCGCCTCACCCCTTTGGGAAGATTTCCAGGTCCCCTCAACAGAGAGCTCTCTGTCCCCAGCTGTGTCACCTTCCCTTCTTGGCTTTGCCAGCTGCCTTGTCACGAAGGAGCGGGGCTGTCACGGTTGTTCACAGATCAAAATCCACTCTTTGATGTAAGCTGGAGTTTGAGCCATGAACTGCATTGACAATGAGGACCGTGACCTTAAACTGGCACAAGCGACTGCCCAAAACTCAGTGGGGGAATGTGAGCCCAAATCTGATGTCCTTGCAGCAGCCGAAAGCGAGGACGAGCACGCAGCCGCTGCAGCGGTGGCAGTTTGTGCATCAGCTGAATAATTGGAAATTTCCATCTAGGCCATCTCTGGGGAAAGATCACGACAGAGATCCCCAAACTGCCGCTTCCTACGGCTTAGACGTGAGGCCCACGCAGTGGATGTGTCCGTCCCACCTCGATGGAGTCGAGCGACGGGAGGGGGACCCTGGGGCTGTTCGTCGCAGGGTCCTTTTGCTGTCGTTGTGCACAGCAGGGAGTTCACGCTGTGGCACGTGGTGGCCGTAAGGCTCAGGCAAGGTGACTTGGCTGAGGCTGGGGCGGCTGACTGCGGGCGGCAGACCCCGTGAGCACCCTTGGCCGTGGGTGGCAGACCCCACGAGCACCCTTGGCCATGTGTGCCAGTCCTGGGCAGAGGTTTGTCCCTCACCGCACGATGGAGGAGGGTTACCAGAGGACGACCTGGCATGGGCACCCGGTCACAGGCTTTGCCCGTGTCCGCCGGGGTCTGTCTTTTTCTGCACCTAAAGGCTCCCAGGCGTATTTTGCACGTGATGGGAAGATCTCAGTGCAAGTTAAGCACCAAAAAACTTTATGGGGCACTTATTCCAAAAAAGAGGTGGGAAACCCCAGCTCCAACCCCACTCCCAGCTGCTTCCTCCCGTAGACTCAGAGCAAATACACCTGGAAAGGAATTCTTTGCCCTTTGGTGTCTACCAGGCGGTGGCTGAGAACGGAGCAAAGACCCCAGGACGGCTTCCAGAGCTCCCCTGCATCCGGCTTCCAGTTGCTTGTGCCATTTTCACGTCCATGCCCTCAGCCAGGACCCACCACTGCACCCATTCAGCCTGGATCCACCAAGAAACCGTGAACCTCACCTTGCCCGTGTCCAGGGAGTTGTATTAGGGGGCAAGTGCTGTGGGATAGGAACTGTCTACGGCTGTGCTTCGTTAGCATCGGGCCCCAATACCCCCAATTCCTCCCTGACCCTTCAGGCCCATTGTAAAGAACGGCCTTAGACTGGCAACAGGATGCGCCCAAGCCATGTACTGGGAACCGGTGTGTCCCCCCCTCCATCAGCCCTGTTATTGGTGATTTCAAGGTATTATTATTCCAGCACCTCCATCTAAACAAAATGAGCCTTGAATAAACATAATAGTAAGCTCTGTTGTTCAGCGGTGCGATGCCATGCCTTTAGCAGTCAATTCCCATAGGGAGGCATCCCTTCCCCAGCATGCTGGATATAAACCTTAAATTTACATCTCTAGTTAAATAGCAGCTTCCAAGACTAAGGCTTCAGTCTCTAGTGACAACAAACAGAAACAACTCCCCCATTAAAAATTTCATCTTTTTTTTTTTTTTTTTTTTTTCTGATGCGAAACTGTGCTGTGCAGGCATTTTTATAGGTTCCCACAGAGGTGGCCTCGCTGCAGCGTTAAATCTTTGCCGCGTCAGGCCGAAAAGTCACTAGAGATGATGCTTAAACGCCACGTCCATTCCCCTGCCATTAAAAAAAAAATAAAAAAAATCCTTCCCTGCTGGATCACGAGTGGGAGATTAAAATCGGCACGTGCCGCGTGTGGAACGGGGAGGCGAGATGGTGGAGGGCAGCAGCCAGCGCGCCTGGGCTCCCCCCCTGCCGCCGTCACCCACCCCCTGCGTCCCCATCACCAAGTCCTTTTGTGTCTACTCCCAGCGTCCGTTTCCCCCCAGTTTTCATCGAAATGATGAATGTGCCAGATCAGGGGCCGTCTCCACGTGGTGCAGGGCACCCACCCCCTGCTGATGCCCAGCACGAGACCAGTAGCACCAGTGTGTTCCAAACCCCCCCGGGGCACAGCCCTGCCCGACCTCCCTCCCCTCTCCGTGGGCAGCGTAAAAAAACCACAAAGCGAAAAAGATGTCGTTAAAATAACCCTGCTTATTGCTTAAACACAAGGAAAAAAAAAAAAGCATAGTACCGCAGAATTAAAGGCTCTTATCCCACCCTGTAACTCACCTAAGCTTTATGGAGCACATATGGCAGCCCGGCCACCCACTGCTCCGAGATTTCAGCAATCCAGGAGCGCGTGGGGGCGGGGAAGTGAATTAAAGATGAAGTGGCAGCTGGAACGGTGAAGTTCCTGCCTTAAGATCATTTTCGGCGGAGTTCTGTGCATTCGATAATATGTGCCGTGCACATGGTTATTTCCTCGAATTAGGTAACAGTAGATAACGCAACGATGCTAATCTCCCCCCGTTGCTTGAAACCTGGCATTACGCATCGGCAACAGAGTCCCGGCTTATCTGCTCTCCGATGGCGTCCTCGGGAGCTCTCACCGGCAGCTCTCTTTATTTAGATGTTGCCAAGATTACCGCGGATGGAAAGGAGCGTCTGCTGGCAACCCGTGTCGCCTGCAAGGTGTGAGGTTGGAGATAGTCGGCCCCGGCGCTGGCGCTGGAGACGAGCTCCTGCCGTCTGCAAAAGGCGGATGGACTCGACGGGATTATAAGGAGGAGAGGGACAAGGTAGGGGGACGGCCAGGACTGTATCTCCAAAGAAGGTGCCTGTCGGCGGGGTGAGATTGCCTCCCACCCCTGGCTGACCCCGCAAGAGGATCTGTCTCATGTTCTCTAGGTGAGAGCCACTTGTCCAGGGCCCACTTCAAACCGCTGAGAAACCACAAGGATTTTTTTTTTTTTTTTTTTGTAGTCGTTAGTTGGGTTTATTTCTTTCCATTTTTATTTCTTTTCCCCAAATCTCACCTGGGATTCTGGCACCGGGGCAGTGCTGTGGTGGGATTGCATCAAGGACGGGACGTCTTCCCTGTGCCTGTCCCACTTGGGGTCCCATGACATCCCAGACGATCCCGTCCCATCACGGGGAGCCTTTTGCAGTGCTATAAATGGAAAAGTCGTCATCGGAGGGCACTAATTTTCTGCACACCGGGTAAAGGCTACTTGAGCTCAGGCTGTCAAGACACCCGTAACTCTTCTGCTCTTGCAATAGGTGGGGGCAGGAGGGTGTTAAACGTAAAGGTAAATCCTTTAGAGCATCTCCTGATTGGAAAACGGGGTTCAGACACACAGTAGGTCACCAGGTTTGCAGAGACAAAGTCAAACTAGCGCCTCCTTGTCTTTCGGCACAGCAGGGTTGTGCTGGGCAGGCGCCGGAGCTCTGCCCGTCACCGGACCTGGCCAGCCCCTGCCCGGTCTGTCTCCAGGTGAAGAAGGGATGCTCTTCCCTCAGGCACAAAGGGTAGCAGCATTCTGGTATTCACGTATACCAAGGAGGGATCTCATCAACGCTTCTAAATACTGAAAGGGGGGGTGTCAGGAGGATGGGGCCAGGCTCTTCTCAGTGGTGCCCAGCGACAGGACAAGGGGCAATGGGCACAAACTTGACCATGGGAAGTTCCATCTCAACGTGAGGAGGAACTTCTTTGCTGTGAGGGTGGCAGAGCCCTGGCACAGGCTGCCCAGAGAGGTGGGGGAGTCTCCGTCTCTGGAGACATTCCAAAGCCGCCTGGAGGCGTTCCTGTGCCACCTGCTGTGGGTGACCCTGCTCTGGCAGGGCGTTGGACGGGATGATCTCCAGAGGTCCCTTCCCACCCCCACCATTCCGTGATTCTGGGATTCTGCGTATCGTTTTTCCCTGCTGGCATTTAATGGGCGTTTTAGTAGCACAAATAGAAAATGCTGCATATTCATCTTCCATGTCACAGGCACTGAGACAGAGAGGAGTGAAGGGAGAAGCGCCTCAGGCTCATTGTACCAATCTTGTCCTCGGCAGCAATCTCAAAGATGAAGAATAACTTAATTACCGCATATCATTTCGCCTCCTTTATTTGCTCTTTGTCGCTCTCCTCCGATGCCCGTGCCCACGCTCTGACACGCGAGGGGCAGGCAGGCAAAACACTGCTTGATTAAAACGCCCAGTGGACTACGGATCCCTGACCCACTGAGAGCTCCCGTGGAGCAGGAGAGGGGAGATAAAATATGGGCTGCACCTAGAAAGATAAAGAAATGAAATCCATTACACTGTCAGGGGTGTTGACTTTGCCCAGCGATGCCGCCAGCCGGTGACGGGCTGGCCGCTCCCGGAGAGCATCTCGGAGAAGAATAAGGGGATGGCGTGTACCTCTGTCTTGCTCAATTGGCTTTGGGAAGAGTGTGGGCGCACGCGTCATTTGAATGAAAAAAAAAAAAAAAAGAAAAAGCCAGACCGAAGGCAGGAAGAGTGGGTTTTCCCACTCCCGACTCAAATACGGGAACCGGGATTGCTCTGTGTGGGTTTCTCTTTTGAGCCACGTGGCACGAGTACTTGGCAGTTCCATCCCAGGGGATGCATGAGGTACAGAGTGTGAACAAAAAACGATGCCCCCAGGGACCTGGGGACAAGGGGAGACTCCGAGTAAAGCAGTGTTTATGGCCTTGGAGACCAAGAACTAGCCACAAAGCTCAGCTCCGCGTGTTCTCTGTCACACACAGGGCAGACGGGGGCACAAATAAAATCAGATATTCCCTGCATTGCCCTGAACAAGGATCCTGAGTCCTTCTGCTTGATCGCCCTGACTTCGAGTGCTGCAAACCTGCACAGAGATGCCGCGTTGTTTTTCCCAAAGTGCTCCGGAAGGTCCCAGCCGGGCAGGGGGATGAGGGCAGCCGGGAGATGCCAGGGCAGCGTAGGTGAAAAAATGTTTTCTCTGACTTTCTCCGTCATTTCCGAGATAGGGACGTGACCTGGGAGGCTCAGCAGCTCAAGCGCGCTTGTTTTCACAGGGTGGAGAGCACCAGAGGCAATTAACATGTTTAAAATAACTTCACAGAACCCTGCTGCAAGTTTGCAAGGCCAGGAAGAAGCCGAAATGCGTGGCCACAGAGGGACTCTCAGGGAAAGGCTTTCAATGGTCTGGAGCATACAGCCATCTACCAAATCCAAATATCCCCCTTTTCTTCCACAACATGTCATGGAGCTCCAGAGCTCCAGCAGGACAAGAAGGACACGGAGCTGTCAGAGCGGGGCCAGAGGAGGGACACAAAGATGATCCGAGGGCTGGAGGACAGGCTGAGAGAGCTGGGGGGGTTCAGCCTGGAGAAGAGAAGGCTCCGGGGAGACCTTCGAGCCCTTTCCATTACCTGAAGGGGCTCCAGGAAAGCTGGGAACGGACTCTGGGTCAGGGAGGGGAGCCATGGGACGAGGGGGAACGGTTTAAACTGAGAGAGGGGAGATTGAGATGAGATCTTGGGAAGAAATTCTTGGCTGTGAGGGCGGTGAGCCCCTGGCCCAGGTTGCCCAGAGAAGCTGTGGCTGCCCCATCCCTGGAGGGGTTCAAGGCCAGGTTGGCCGGGGCTTGGAGCAACCTGGGCTGGTGGGAGGTGTCCCTGCCCAGGGCAGGGGGTGGCACTGGGTGGGCTTTAAGGTCCCTTCCAACCTGAACCATTCTGTGATTCTATGATTTTCTTTCTGCCTTCACAGTGATATAGTTGCTGTATTAATTCTCCTAGGAAAGTGCAAGGGAGCGAGCTCTCTGCTGCCAGGTACCAGTGAGTTAAAGGCGGCAGCAAACCCAGCAGAGCTCATTTATGCTTTTTGTCCGTGCCGTCCCCTCTGAGCATCCGGGTTGGTTTAGGTAAGTGTTTCATTGCATTTTGAACACGCGGGTAATGAAACCTTATCTTCATAGTTTCGTGGTAAAAAAGAAACAGAGCTGTGCCAAATATACCCTCAGTGAAGAGTCACTGCAACCAAGGCTCTTAGCAATAGACGTTAAACAAGACAACTATATGAGGTCCTTGTCTGCAGTAATTTGATCAGAAGTATGAGGTCTCGGAGAAATATCGGTCTCATTTTGTAGAGTAACACGGAGCTAAACAAAGCAAACAGGTAGAGAAGGCTGAATTTAGTGATGCAAGGATGATGGAAGAGGGGGCTTTGTGGCTTCCTTGGGAACCTGAGGACTTGCAGAGTCTCAGGTGGAGAGCAGGGAATGTGGAAAGAGATTAAATAAATCTGCGAGCGGGCTGCCCCCGGAGAGCTGCCGTCACAGCGGCTGGGTCTGGAGGAGGCTCCTGGTGCTGCGCCGGAGCGTCGAGCCCTGCTGGGGACAAGGGGTGGGCAGAGGATGCCCAGGGAACCCACGAGCTCCTGCACGAGCGATGGGACCCTGCTCAGCCCCCTAAGTGGCACATGCTGTAGAAAGGCTCCAGGCCCAGCACCTCATCAACAATCGCCGCAAACGGGGAACAAGGAAACCAACCCTTGTGCCAAAAGATTGGTAAGACACAACGGAGTGTGGCGTTACGTCGTAGCTGGGGATGGAAAGTGTCTTATATTGGTCACTTGAGAGAGAGGGGAGGGAAAGGGAAAGAAAGGGAAAGGGAAAGAAGGGAAAAGGGGAAGGGAAGGGAAGGGAAGGGAAGGGAAGGGAAGGGAAGGGAAGGGAAGGGAAGGGAAGGGAAAAGGGGAAGGGAAGGGAAGGGAAAAGGGGAAGGGAAGGGAAGGGAAGGGAAGGGAAGGGAAGGGAAGGGAAGGGAAGGGAAAAGGGGAAGGGAAGGGAAGGGAAGGGAAGGGAAGGGAAGGGAAGGGAAGGGAAGGGAAGGGAAGGGAAGGGAAGGGGAAAAGGGGAAGGGAAGGGAAAAGGGGAAGTGGAAGGAAGGCAGGGAAAGGGAAAGGAAGGGAAGGGAAGGGAAGGGGAAAAGGGGAAGGGAAGGGAAGGGAAGGGAAGGGAAGGGAAGGGAAGGGAAGGGAAGGGAAGGGAAGGGGAAAAGGGGAAGGGAAGAGAAGGGAAGGGAAGGGAAGGGAAAAGGGGAAGGGAAGGGAAAAGGGGAAGGGAAGGGAAGGGAAGGGAAGGGAAGGGAAGGGAAGGGAAGGGAAGGGAAGGGAAGGGAAGGGAAGGGAAGGGAAGGGGAGGGGAGGGGAGGGGAGGGGAGGGGAGGGGAGGGGAGGGGAGGAGGAAATGTTTTCATTCTCTCTACAAGTGTGAGTTTGTGGGATGGGGAAAAGAACAGCCCCCCCACGTACTGCAAGCTCAGATGTGGGTGTTTAATTCTGCTGAGACCTCACTAGGGGGGACTGGGAGATCATTTAACCCGTTCCAAGCTGCAGCTCATGTTGCAGTTCTATATGCATGCTTGCACAGCAGGAAGGCTCTAATGATTAATTAATGCTAGCACCGTGTTTGCAAACTGTCGTGGCAAAAGCTCTGGCTATAGAATTTGCACAATGGTATCAACATGCAGCAGGGTTTGTTGGTTTTTTTTTTGCCAGGCAGACTCATTTCAGACAAACAAACCCCACGAAGCATTGTTCTGACTTGCCCTACAGAAAATAAAAATAGTGCTCTGCCTCTATGCCACATGTGAAAAATGGCATCTGGATAATTTAAAGTGTTCTTTGGAAGCATCTGGAAATATATTTAAAAGCTTTGTAAGAAGGGTAGTAAATGTCACGTTGGATTTTATGCAGCAGAAGACACGCACCCTGCAATCGGTGTAACTTGCTTTCTTGAACTCAAAGTGACTGCGCTGTCTTCCAAACACCCAGCCTGCCTCCCTGGGCTCTGTCACAGCTCAGGACACTGAGGACCAAGATCTGCTTTATTTATCCCCTTCCCTTCCAGAAGAAAAAAAAAAAAAAAAAAGGAACAAAAAGCCCCTGTTGCTCACAAACAAATCCCGTGCAGAAGTTAGTATTTTAGCAGTTCTTTTGGGGGAGGACACCTTAGGAGCTGCATGGAAGTCGGCAAACACCAATTTTTCACTGCAAATGCTCCTGCGTCCAGAGATGCTCAGGCCGTTTGAGCGCCCGGGCCGGCCCCTTCGCAAGAGGTTAGTTAATGCAATCCAGGCTCTCCACTCCTGCACCTCATCCAGCACACGTTATTAAAAGACAGCTTCCAGGAAGGCATTTAATCTTGGTCTGAAGTCTTTCAGGACATGAAGAATGCCCTGCTTCCCCAAGTCATTTGTTCCACTTTCTCTCTTCTAATTTAACAGCCAGGCAATCTGGTGACCACCGGCCCCGCGGGAGGGTTGCGCTGGGGCTGGCCGGGGAGCAGAGGGAGCGCCGGGAACAGGAGCAGGCACTGTTGGATGGGCATCCTCATCCCCTGCTGTCATGGCCACGTTGCTCACCCTACGAGCCGGCTGGTTTCAAGGCAGAGCAGGCAATTTTGCAGGAGGGACCCCGTCCGAGGAGCAGCACAAGGGCATGTGGCGTTGCTCATTTGATGACAAACTTTGAACCACAGAATGGTTTGGGTTGGAAGGGACCTTAAAGCCCAGCCAGTGCCACCCCCTGCCCTGGGCAGGGACACCTCCCACCAGCCCAGGTTGCTCCAAGCCCCGTCCAACCTGGCCTTGAACCCCTCCAGGGATGGGGCAGCCACAGCTTCTCTGGGCAACCTGGGCCAGGGGCTCACCACCCTCACAGCCAAGAATTTCTTCACAAGATCTCATCTAAATCTCCCCTCTTTCAGTTTGAAGCCGTTATCCTGTGTCCTATCATTACACTCCCTGCTCCAGAGTCCCTCCCCAGCTTTCCTGGAGCCCCTTTAGGGACTGGAAGGGACTGGAAGGTCTCCCCGGAGCCTTCTCTTCTCCAGGCTGAACCCCCCCAGCTCTCTCAGCCTGTCCTCACAGCAGAGGGGCTCCAGCCCTCCCAGCATCTTCGTGTCCCTCCTCTGGCCCCGCTCCAACAGCTCCGTGTCCTTCTTGTGCTGAGGGCTCCAGAGCTGGACGCAGGACTCCAGGTGGGGTCTCACCAGAGCGGAGCACAGGGACAGAATCCCCCCCCTCGCCCCTCTGCCCACGCTTCTTCTGATGCAGCCCAGGATGCGGTTGGCTTTCTGGGCTGCAAGTGCGCATTGCCGGCTCATGTTGAGCTTCTCACGCACCAGCACCCCCAAGTCCTTCTCCTCAGGGCTCCTCTCAAGCCATTCTCCGCCCAACCTGTATTTGTGCCTGGGATTGCCGTGACCCAGATGCAGGACCTTGCGCTTGGCCTGGTTGAACCTCATGAGGTTGGCATGGGCCCACCTCTCCAGCCTGTCCAGGTCCCTCTGGATGGCATCCCTTCCCTCCAGCCTGTCGACCGTGCCACACAGCTTGGTGTCGGATGGTCGACACGCTGGAGGGAAAGGATGCCACGGCCAGGTGAATATAGCTCGCTGGCTAAGAGACCACGTCTGGCTGTCCCCCTGCCCGGGCTGCACATTGCTTTCCCCATGTTTCCCTTCCCCTTCCACAGCTTGTCTTGCTGCTGTTAGATCCTGCGTCGAGGGGGTTTTAATCCGCATAAAACAACAAGCAAATGTAAAATATTATGATATGATGAATATGATTTTATATTGTAGTTACCTCTAGGCATTCACTTTCTTATTTCATTGTGATTGTTATAGTTCTTTTATTCCTTTCATAAAGAAAAAACACTTAATGTGAAAATAAAAGGAGTCACGAAGATTTGGGTGAATTGCAGTGCTCAAGGCTTTCCTCCACGTGTGCTTAAAGATACGTATGAACTTTAATGCAAGAGCCTGCGGAAGAAACACCTCATCTAAATCCCATCACAGGCAGCAGGAGTTTGATCACAGAGCAGAAGGCAGCGGAGTGGCTTCAGGTGGGGAAAGGAGGAGACATCCTTACCCTCACGATTTGGGACAAACTGGAAATATCTGTCCAGCCTGGGACATCCAGAAGGTCCAAGCCCGTTTGCAGGTGGGGGCTTCTCCTCCAAAATCCACTGGCGCTACAAACCAGCCCGGGATGCTGGTGCGACCAGCGCGGTTGGAGATGCTGCTGCAGTCTGTAGCCATCCCTGCAGCCTTTGTGTCCCCTGGTGTAAAATCAGAGAGATGTGATTAAATGTGGTGCTAGAGGGCTGAGCTGGGCCCTGAGGTTTCAATCGGAGAGCGGCGTTAATCGGCCAGGAGCAGCCTGAGCTCATCCACTCTCACACGGTCACAAGAGGCTCCATCAGGCCTCTTCCACAGATTTCGCTCTCTTGGTTGAAAAACCCTTTAGGCTTTAGTGCTGTGATTGCTGATGTATTTTAAGCCTTTCAGATACTGTCTGTGGATAACTAAAGGCTCGGGCCGTTTAAAGGGTCCTTTAGAGCCAACTTGCGATACGGAGGGTGGACACACAGGGGATGGTCGACGGAGGCTGGAAAAGGCTGAAAACTTCCCAGCGGCTGTTTTTTTTCCCCAGCTGGGAGCGTGCTGGTTTGAGATCCTTGCTGAAGGTCCTCCTGCCCCTACGCACGTTGTTTTCTCTGCGCCAAAAGACTACAAGGTCCCTTTTTGCTCCGTGCATCCTTCCGAATAAGAGGACAAAGAATCTGAAAAAGAAGAAAAGCCGCTTCCCTGTGTAAGCTTGGAGTAGGAGTCAGTCTTTGTGGGGGGCTGTAAGAATACTGGTGCGACTGCCTCGCAGCGTCCTCGCAGCGGCCCAGCTCGTAGGGGAGCGATTGCCATCCGCAGCTTGCGAATCTCCCCGAGCCCCATCCACTGAGCAGCCCTCGCCCACGGAGCAGTGGGGGGACAACTGAAACCTGCCCAGGGAACAACGCCAACTCCGGCTGTGCCTTCAGCCTGCGAGGGGTTGTCAACGAGAGGATACCAGGAACCGGATGAGAACAGACTGTTGTCCCCTCTAAGCGCCTAGGCTCGTTTGCGCCGCAGCACAGGGCTGGCCACAGATACAGCAGGGAGCAGGACGGCCATGGACGCCCCCTCTTCCCCTTCACTGCACCGGTAAATAGGTGTCACGGAGCAGATCTGCCCAGCCAGCTGGCCATGGAGACTTCATAATAATGCCTCATGTTTTGGTTAATGGCCTCTTTGGGGGATGTTCTTTGAAAGGACCACGTGGCTCTAGGGGCGTCTCCAAGGAGCGCGGGGACCAGCCCCTCTCCAGATGTAAGAGCCAGAGAACCTGCCCTGGAGGGAACAGGGCAGTGCTGCTCCTTTTTAGTCCAAGCCTTTCTGCGCACAGGAGATCAGATTTGTTTCAGAGCTGAGCTGGAGCTCTTGGCACAAACACTTCAACCAGAAAACTTGGGTGGTTTGTTTTTTGTTTTTTTTTCCCAAAAGCTACTTAGCAGAAAAAGTTCTGGGAGTTGAGGAGTTCACGCTGAGAACCAGCGCAGCCAGCTCGCGGTGATCAGTAACAGGGTCCGTAAATCCTCCTGGAATTTATGTTCCTCATCTGGACCCTTCAGACCTGTCCCCAACCAAACAAGTGCCCCAAACACCAGGAGACAATGCTTCCAGAAAAGTATCTATGAGGGCTTTTTTTGTCCTGCGTGGAGCAGGGCATTGCCCACAGATACTCCTCTGCTGGGTATTTGCAGCTGGGACGCAGAGAGAGCCTGGGCCTTGAGAGCGCGGCTCTGGAGCGCAGGGATGCGCCTGGGGAGGAGTCTGCAGTTTCAAAACTTCTAAGAGACCGTCACAGGCAATAATAAGCCTAACACAAAGCCAATTACCAACTATTTTTAGAAAGCCTTTGACAGCATCCCCTCTTCTAACCCGGGGATATTTATTCATTATATTCTAAATCAGCTCACTTACCCTGAGGTTGATTCACATGTCACGGGCGCGTAATGTTATCAGCCCGGCATCAGCAATGGCACTTACCATGCCAGCCCTCGTGACGGCGTTATTGACTGCCGCGGGTTGCAGACAGGTCACGGGCTATCAATATTAGCAGCGCCTGTAGTGACAATTAAGCACGAATTGTGCACTGGGCAGGATGGCCCAAGTTTTGGAAATAATTCAGCAAAGTATCGATAGCAATAAATCCGCGTGTGCCTGATACAGCGGGAGCCACCTGGTTGGAAAACAGCTTGTCCTGTGCATAAAGGGAGCATCGAAGTGCGAAAAAGACGGTCAGCCGGGATGTGCTTAACGAGCGGGGCGTGAAGGGGCTGTTGCTTCGTCGCTGGGCGCGTGCGTTCGTGTACACTGGTTACCGAGTGGAACGGCCTTGGTTTATCTCCGCTTCGCAGAATTGGAAACAGGCAGGGGAGGAACCGGCAGTGGAAAATCAGGCTCTTCATCAGCACCAAGCGTTGCCTCTCCCAGTCATCTTCGCTCCTCGCCTTGCTCGTGCCTGCCTTGCTTGGGCCAGGACTCGCTGACAAAGTCCCGGAGAGGCGCACAGAGCCGTCTATGACCTCCTCCAAACTGAATTTACTCTTGATTTTTAAAAGCTTTGAGGCCCAGGGCCAAATTCAGAGATGATGCTCTATGTGGCATAAAGTTAAGACTCCCCTTTCTCTCTTTCCCCACTTAGAGGCTATTTTAGGCTGGGAGTCGTTTAAACTCGCACCTTTTCTTTGGTGCATAAATTACACTTATTTAGATTGCTTTATGCATCAGCAGAGAGGGGGTAAGAAGCGCCCAGGGAGCCTTAGCAAACCTGAGAGGCTCTAAATCATGCTGCGTTAGACAGAACCACCAAATTTGCCCTGTGGCATCCCAGGTTGCTGTGAGCAACTGAAATGCCCAAGAGGTGACATGGATGTGGTTATCTCCCACCTCCTGCTTTTCCGACCCGTACAAATAGTCCACGATGTCCTGGCCAGACTCATAGAGTCTCTGGGAGTTTGTCCCTGGGTTTGGTGAGGATAGAGCTGGGGCTGCCGTCTGTTGGGTTGTTGGAGGGCTCCTGCCAAGGGAAGCGTGAAGATGGCACCAGGGCTGTACTATCACGCAGCTACCAGGGGCTTCACAAATATCACAAAAAAGGGGAGAGGGAGCTGCCGGGTGTGTGAACCAGTCTGGGATGTCTTTCTGCTGGAGGAGAACGTCTCTAGATATGGCAGATGGTACGAGCAGTGCCAAGAAGGTGTTACTAGCTCAGGAGTCATTAGCATGGGCTTCTACTCAACAAAAACCACTCTACTCAACAAAAACCACAAAGCACAAACCAGACCGGCAGCTCCGGTGACCAGGGTTGCAATGCAGTTTTGCAGTGGCCCATAGATGCCAACAAGACAAGCAGCGCTCAGACGCTGGTTACGGTGAGCAGGGGAATCCGATGCGAGGCTGGGAAATGAGACAAGGTCTCGGCATAAATGCATGTAAGCACCGTCAGAATTATGGTGGGAATGGAAATGGGGATGTGTGTTTGTCCTGGTTTGAGGTAAAACAGAACCAACTTTCTGTTCAGTAATTTTCCTTCTTAGCTAGGCCTCTTCTAACTCTCTGAAATTAGCAGCATGTTGTGCCGAAAACAGTTCGTTCTCAGAGTGATAAGACCAGTGTTTACAGATAGTGCCAAGGAATGGCACGCAGAGAGGCTCTGGCTGATACTTCTTGCTATAACAACCAAGGTCAGCTCACTTTGTTACTTGCCCCCTTGGAGGGTCGGAAGCGGAGAAGCGTAGAGGGGTCCCACCTGCAGGGAGGAGGGGACAGGACAGGGGACCCCAAACTGACCAACAGGGTATTCCATCCCATCTGCCCCATGCTCAGTATAAAAGCTGAGGGGTCAAAGGGTCAGGCTCTTTCTTCAATGGCCGATGTCCGAGGAGGCCCCTGTCTGTTCATCTGCCTTGGATCCCGATACGAGCATTCCTGACTCCCAACTCTGGAATCCAGTTCCCACCCGTCGCTGAGTCCAGGCTGGGACTTCCCCAGTGCCTGCCGGTGACGTCATCCTGGGAGTTTGATATGGTTTTTTATGTATTGTGTCCATTTCATTATTTTCTTTTTGTTTTATTATTAATATGTCATTAAAGTAGTTTAGTTCCTTCTAAACTCATAAATCTCTTTATCTCTCCTCCTTCTCTCCTTGTGCGAGAGGTGGGGGGGAGCATCTGTCACCGGCCATTGGCCAATTTGGCCAAAACCACAACAGCGTTGGATGTGCTCCTCGGAGCTCGGCGGGCAACCGCAGGCAGGAGAAGGCAGCTTTGGGAACACGTTGCTGCAACCCTTTGCGGCGCAGACACCCGCGCGCTGAACTCGCTGTTGTACCTGGCTCACGGTATATCAGGGTGGAAACGCTTGTTAATTAAGGGTGCGCCAGCGTGTCACGCTTCTGCTGTAGCTCGGCAGCGATGTTACAGATGTGGCTTCCCAGCACAGCTGTGTTTTCTCCTGTGCTCTTCTCTAGCAGTCTGACAGCTCCGATCCTGCCCTTGAACAGTCCCAGTGAGTTTCTCAGTCCTGGAAAATACCTTTAGTTTTAAGGGTACGGGATTTTTGCCAGAAGAGACATCATGTTATTGTTATGGCTAGGCCCAAGCTATGCAGCAGATATATCAGGGATGAGCTTTTTTTTCAGACTTTAGTTCCCACAGGCTCTTCTCCCACTGGGTAGGAGATGAGAGAGGCTGAGGTGGGTCACCCTGTGCTGGAGCACTCACCCCAGACCGTTCCATGCTTTGCCCTTGCCAACAAAGCTCATCATGACCTTGGGCAAGCTAATTAACCTTTCCACCCCGGCCAGCAAAAAAAAAAGGAACAAATGACGTGTGATACCCTTTAGTTTAAGGATCTGTAACCCTGTTTTCCCACCTGGTGCCCAAGTTACACGCTCCATCTCTCCAACCCAGTTAAGTATTAACCTCTCCTTTGGAGAGGGCAACTGCCCACAAGTAGATCTAGAAATCCACAGTCCTACGTGGATTTCTAAGAAGTCCACAGCCCTGGACACAATGAGCTCAGGCCATGACCCAGCAGGACCCTAACCACCCTCTCGTCCTGCCATTCTCAAGCTACGGAGGGATTTACATTCAAATTCTGATTTCATGGCGTGTCGTAGGGCAGCAACACTGTGTGCCCACAGCTGATGCCAATCTTGGTGTGGTTTGGTGGGTTCCCATGGGCTCACACCACCCGAAACAGGGTGAGAAGGTTCCCGTCCCCTCCTGCCCACGCTGGAGTTACCTGCGCTGTGGGCCTGACTGACATGGAAACAAATGTTAAGGTAGATGTCAAGGTACGTTTGCAAAAAGGAGGTGGATTAGGCTTAAAGTTGCAGCGAAAACAAAACCAATATGGCTTTTAATGCAGGACACATGTCTGCTAAGAAGCCTGGAGCTGATTCCAAGCTAAAACCTCCTTTAAAACCCCCTTGTGTTGTGTTCGCTTCTAATTTGCGGTAGCTAGCTAAAAAGCAGTTAGCTGAGCCAAATTAATTAATTCTGCCCCTTAATGTGCATCTTACCTTAAGGTGAAGACACAGGCCCACTCCAAAGGTCTAACTGGGTCCTTTCCAAGGCTAAATCCTTATTTATTTGGGCCTGCAGGAAAGCTGGGGAGGGACTCTGGAGCAGGGAGGGGAGCCATGGGATGAGGGGGAATGGTTTTACACTGCAAGAGGGGAGATTTAGGTGAGATATTGGGAAGAAATTCTTGGCTGTGAGGGCGGTGAGCCCCTGGCCCAGGTTGCCCAGAGAAGCTGGGGCTGCCCCATCCCTGGAGGGGTTCAAGGCCAGGTTGGCCGGGGCTTGGAGCAACCTGGGCTGGTGGGAGGTGTCCCTGCCCAGGGCAGGGGGGTGGAACTAGAGGATCTTTAAGGTTGTTTCCGACCCAAACCGTTCTGTGATTATTCACCCTGGTTACAGCTCCGGGGGTTTGACCCTGGGATCAGTATTTGCAGCCTACCCTGTGTCTGGGCTTGTTTAATTCAATGTGACAATTCCCAGGCACTCCAATGGACTTTGGATCGAGCCACATGACTGCCGAAAGTGCTGCATCAATTCTTTTCTAACTGTACCCAAGTTTTAATGTTTAATATTTAAACATGAAAGTTCCTTTTGAGACGTTTAAAGCGGAATTATTAACAGCCCCATGTAGAACTGACAGGTTAACAGTGCGACAATTAAAAAGAAAGGTTAAATACATTTTCTTTTCAGACCAACTGCTGTTGCTTAAGACTAATAAATCCACCAGGAGATGGTTTTTACAGAGTGTGAGGGGCTGTGTGTCAGCTTTTATAGGCTTGAGTTTTTCAGAAATCACCACACTTCTCTTTCCAGGCAGCTACAGGTTTCAGTCTATATTTAGCAAATGGGGCTTCTTCCAAAGAGTTGTGTGAATCAAGTCAGAAAGAGGGAAAAAAAAAAAAAAAAAAAAAAAGTTGGAATATCAAAAAAGCAAAACCTACCGGCTGTGGGATTTGCTCACAGTTTGCTTCACTTTTTTAATTTATCATTATTCTCTGTTGTCATGATGGCTTTGAAAACGGAAGTGCTGGAAAACAGCAGAAATTCTGCCCTCGGTTCTCTAAGGGATCAATTTGAGTGCTAAAATCCTATTTCTCCTTTGGAAAATAGCTGTGCTGGCAGGCTGGCGGGACCCAGCTCCCGGCACAGCAGGGGCATCCTGGGGGGCAGCTGGACGCCAGCTGGGACATCCAGGCTGCTCAATGGCACCCGACCCCCTCCCGGGTGTTTGTAGCCAAAGTCTGGATTTTTCGGAAAGATATTTTCCATATATTTGTATGTGTCTAATCACATAAATGTTAACTTAATTATGTTTTTCATGCGCAGGGTCAGAGAAAAATAGATTAAAGGGTAGCTCTTTAATCACCTAGAGCGAGGTGGCCCTGCTTGAGCAGGGGCTGGGACCAGAAGACCTCCGGAGGTCCCTTCCAGCCCCAACGGCTCAACGGTCCTGTGAAAGGAGGAGTTAGAGATGTTCATCGGGATAAATCCACCCATGACTATCGAACACGAGACTCAAGAAGAACCTTTGTCTCTCTGCAAACACTTGGCACTGTAGTTGCTGCAAGGTAGCCAGAAAGACCAAGGAGGTGGGGGATCTGGCTGCCCTCTTCCCTACACCCTTCCTCCCAGGCGTCTTCTTCTGGCCACTCTCAGACAACACAGGACTCAAGTCTGACTCACTATTACCTCTCTTACAATTATATCACTCTTCCAGCTTCTTTTTTCAAGCCGCGGGAGTCCTTCCTTGCCTTTGATGGACATTGATTTGGCCCCAAATTTGCAACCGTGAAAGGTCACGTGGCTTACAGGTATTGAGGAATATTTACTCGCTCTGTGCTTTTAGCAGGTTAAAAAAAATACTAACTGGTGTTTTAAATGAGTTACCGACAGCAGCAGCGGATGTTACAGATTATTATAAGCACATCAGTGGAAGGTATTATAAGATGGCTATAAGCCATGGATATAATCAACCTGGTTTTGATTTATTGGACTCTATAGCAACCCATATAAATTGATTAGCCATTTATTAAAATGGCTATTAATCATGGATTATCTCTTTGCACAAATTTAGAAAACTACCTTGGTTACAACCAGGCTGGAAGATGGAGAAGTCCTGCGTTAAAACTCTGGGGAGACAGCCAGGTTGCTTTTCGGGCTTGATCTTCTTAGATTTCTCCCTCTTCCTCCCTTCTTTCGGGCCATGCAAATACGTCTCGGGCTGCCAGCTCTGCCCACGAGGTCCCGGTGGCTGCCGGGAGCTTTCTGTCCTGCACAGACACCCCATGGCACGGGCACAAGGCAGCCCTCCCCGGTCAGCCTCGTACCACCCAGGTACGCGATAGCTCAGCCGCGGCAGGCTCCTAACGACCGTTGGTCATTAAACCAACTCTGGAGCTGCTGATGCTTCAGAAGCCAAGAACAGAGGGTCCCCTTTTTATCGTTCCTATTTTATATTTTTTTTAAAGGTCAGTCTGACAGCATTATGGTGGACTTGGGGATATTCTGCTCTCTGCCTCGCCTCTCTCCTATCTGTCAGCCACACGCTCTGGTGTCATCTTTTCCGCACGCAATAGATCTTAACGCACCAGCCTGTACTGAGCTTCCTCCCTTCCCCGCATCCCCCATGAATATATAACCACCAAATGTGATAGGAAGAAATTACTATTGTAATAAAACTGGTTCATTACATCCTTCTAGTCAGAGGCGTTTAATGAGCACCAGGGCTGCCTAATGCCGTTATGTTCCCTTTGAGCCAGATGCAAACGTAATATGTTTCATCGTATCGTTTCATTTACTCTTTGGAGCTGTGGAAGGCAGCGGGCAGGTCCTTCGTGCCACGGGCACCAGTGGATTGGCCAAGCCATTAAGAAACGCCTTGACCCTCTGCAGCAGTGGCTCGGGCGTAGTACGATGGCAATTGGATTTCCAGTGTGGAGCTGCTGCATATCCAGATGGGTCCGAGCATCCAAAGAGCCGGGCTGGTCTGCAATATCAATGGCTACTGGGATGCTCTGGCTCCGCAGAGATCAGGACCTTCAGAGGGAGGGTTTCTGCCATCCTAAAGCAGGTGGTTAAGATGGAGCGTAGGAAGGGACAACGTAGGTGGACCTACAGCACCACTGGGAATTGCACATCTAACTTTACGGGCACCGTAAAAACTGACCAAGGCTTTCATTTGCTGTGGTTTGACTAAGAAGATCTTCCCCGCTTTCGGGAGTTTTTGCATTGTGTTCTTAAGCAAGGCATGGTAGATACAGCGACTTGCAATTTACTTACAGAAAGCCTCTCCAAAAGCCAGACATTAAGATGGAAACTCTTCATTGAATTCAGATCAGGATGGATTCAACTGCTTTGGCAGATGAAAACGCTGGCCGAGTTCCAAAAATTACATTTGTTTTGAATTTTCAAAATTAATTTTTCACATTACATTCGCTATGGCATTCGCCATTTAGAGTTTGACCTTCTTGAAGAAAGCAAAGCAAACAACATTTCAAACAGGATTAATAACACCAATAGGAGCAACTCTCTTCACCTGGAAGGGCGAGTAACTACATGTCGGATACGATGTCAAAATCTGGGACTTGATCTCCCTTTTTCTTTTCTGTCTTTTCCAGTTTGATTCAAAGCAACTTAACCTCTGAGCACCTTGGTCCTATCCCAACCCCTCCAAGAAGCCAACTGAAATGCACTTGTGATTTCACCTTGGGAAGCAACGCTGCCAACGCACATCGCATCCACGGTGTCCTGAGCATCCCGTAGCTCTGGCAGGTCCTATGAGTCACCCACCACCCCTGGGCTTCTGCTCTTGCTCTCATGACGACTTCTTGGTTGGCGTGGGACAGCCGCTAATTATGAGCTAATTCGGGATGGCATGGTGTTTCCAGAGTCCTGTGCACCTGGAGAAGACGGTTTTTTGGTTTTTTTTCTCCAAAAGCCACTGGCAGTCGCAGGTGTTCAGCCCACCTCCGCAGATCGCAGCCCCGAGCCCCCGGCCCAGGCTGTGTTAGTTCAACAGCCCCGTGGAGGGTGATCGCAGCCATCTGCCCCAAATCCCTCCGGCACATTTCAGCAGAGCGGGGTTTTCTTCACAAGCATGTTATGCCTCACTATTTCCTGTTGTTTTCACCCAGCTTGTTTATGGCAAAACAGACCCTTGAGATACAGTCCTTTTGTCCGGGAAAGCTTTAATGATCTCAGACTCATTGTGCTGGCATCAGTTTAATTCCAGCTGCCCTAAGCTGGCAAACTGGTGGGAAGAGACGTGTTTATGGCATCTCTGGCTATTTTGCTGGGGTGCGCAGTGCTGTGCTAACACAGACTTACAGGGCCTTGCAGAGCCATCAATTAAAAGCACTTTGTCAAGGCATCACCGATCATCTCGCAGCCGCGAGAGGGGTGAGCCTTGGGAAAAGAAACCCCGCTTTGCATGGGGCTCGTTTCTTTGGAGGTGCCAGCATTTCCAGGCTGGGATCTGGAGCATCTCCCCGCAAAAATCCCTTTTGGCGCTGGATTTTATGGCAGCTTTTTCACCTCCGAGCCCTGGTGGCTTTGCCTGGCAGACTAGTCCTCCTCGCTGAGAGTGCAGCATCATTTCCCGTACCCCAGCTGCTCCGGGGGCTTTGGGCAGCCGTACAACCCAGTCGTCTCAAGCAATGCCTGGAGCTGTAATGGGGGCTGGATGGGGATTGCATGCAGCTGTGTGGTCACTTGCCCATCATTTAGCTGAGAGCATGTACCATGGCACGAAAAGAGGGAAAACAAAACACATCCTGGCCAATTCCAACCAGTTTGCCCCTGTGAGCCACACGTGCCAAACCTTGGCTGCTGCCAAGCTCCTCAGAAGGCTTGTCCACGCAGGGACTCTCTGGAAAATTCATGCGAATTAAGCAAAAGCCTGAATTTCCAGTGGATCTGCTGAACTGCTTTAAACCCCAATGTGAATTATGCTAAATGGAATTAAGACTACATTAATTTTAAGAACGCTCCCATGGGTGTTTGAAGAACGCCTCAATCATCATGGATATCTCTCTGCAGGCAAACCTGGGGTGGGGGGAGACTTGGGGGGTGTGTGGGGGGGTGCAGGCGCCCACTGCTCATTGCAAAATGTAGGAGTCCTCCGGGCAAAAAGGATGAGGTTTTCCCACCTTGAAAAGCTGTAAGGGAAGAAGAAAGCCCGGTCGCTCTGGACAGCGGGCCATGCCCAAGGTTTAAGTCTGGACTAACGAATTCTGGGAGGTTTCTCCCCAAAGCTCCCGGGAGTTGAGCACGCTGGGTCCGTTCCTCGCCCTGCAGGAAGCAGCATGGCCCTATCGCAGCCTCTGGGGAAGGGCAACGCAGGGGATTTGCCACGAGAACTCCCTTCCCTAGTCCTAATCTGTCGCTTTAAGTACAGCGGGCAACCAAATCCGACAGCTGTTTCGGTTTACCCCGGCACAGACGTCTCCACGTGAAACACTCGGGGCTTTTAAGCCCTGTTTATGCCCCAAAATGAAAGCAGCGTTAACTCCCTGAGCGCAGAAAAGAGCCTCGCTGCCAGAAATGCACTTACGTGGGGAAAAGGAAGAGCCTGTGTTACCAGAAACAACTTTCTGCCTTCCAACTAGATCCACGCTTGCCGTTAAGCCGATACGACTCATAAGCAGTTAATATGCAGTCCCGTCAGCACGAGGAATAACAAAGCTCCGTTTCCCTAAGATCTGCATTTCATGCTTGACTGCGAGCTCCCGTCAAATATGTCCCTGCCATCCCAATGGCTTTTTCTTAATTCTCTCCCCCGGTGTGGAGTCTTTGATGTCTGATACGGTAGAAGCCCACGCTGCGGCCTGTCGTTCGGAGAAGAAATGCTGATTGGGAGCGTTTATCGGTTTTCGCTCCTCTACCTGACCACTGTTTTCACAGTATGTATAAAAACTTAATTGTCTGTGAGACTCCTTCCCTTCCCCATCAATTCTGCTTCAAACTGCCAATGGGTTCAAAAATTATTAAGGTCAGAATAAACATGCAGAAACGCACGCGCATTCATTACGTGATCATATGAGCTTCATTTCCTCAGGCAAGCAGGCTAAAAATATCCCACATGCCCAGAAGAGGTAATTATTATACCGGTATAAAACCTCTGTAGGGTCGTGCTGGTTTCCTCCACTCTCTCCGCGGTTTGAAGCGGTGTCTTGACACATCCAGCGTGCCTCTGCCCGCCCCACCATCCCACGCACCTCCCACAGCCAGCAAGCATCTTCCACCCAGAAAAGGGGAAAACGCTGAATTATTAATTTTCCATTTGCATAGAGCGCAATCCTACGGCACCCTGCCAGGGATGGGCAAGGATGCGCCGAGCCCCGGAGGTGGCCCGGGGAGATGTCCTCTTATATCATCTCCTCACCCCACCCTGGAACAAAACGCTTGTGTCAGGCTGGGTTTTGAAAGCAAAGTGCTCTAATGATGACAGACAGTTCCAGATCATCGCCTGCAAAGCCGCCTCCTGGAGAGCTGGATCTTCTCACCGGGCCACCAAGAGGCTTTCCAAGCGATTGGCACGAAGCAAACGCGACGCCAACCCATGGGCAGCCGGAGCTTGGTTGTTCCCTTCGTCCCCCAGCCCTCCCCGCTGTGCTCGCCCCTCGGCAGGGTAGGGGGTCTCCCATCAAATGAAGACAAGTGCCATCAAAGCACTGCTAAATTCAGCTGACCTTTCTTTTCAAGGAGAGAAAATCACGCGATAGTTAGACCTAGACTCCTGTGACTACTTAAAAATATATATGATCATTGTGGAGGAAAGCCCATAAGCATGGTCTAAGTGTCTCCCTTCCCAAAAAGTCACACAAAAGAATTAATTAAATCAGTCCAAAAATTATTTTTAACCAAAGTAAGATGCTTCACTTACGTTTTTGGAGCGTTGAGGCTTTCCTGTCCCTTTTGCCATGCAGTCAGGAGCGAGAACAGGAGCTAACAAGAAAAGTGACACCTTCATCGCACACACCTCCTTTGCAGACCGAAGACTTACCTCTGCCCGGTGACCCTGACGAAGCGTTTGAAACCCACCTCCTGCTTGAATGGAGTCACTTCTTTCACCAGAGGGCTTTGTGCTCCAGCTGAAGGATCTCTTGGGACACAGTCCTCCTTACCTTTTCTAGGTCCTAGAGCGATACATTTTCCATCAGGGGCCAAATCAAACTTGCAATTTGGAGCTGCCGCAACATAGGTAATTAAGCTGGGTGTTTAATGCCGTTTCCTCTTAGGTAGTCCAACAAAGAGTGATTAATCCTTTCTGATGAACCACGTTCCCTTAACATCTGTCCCTTGGGCACTGACATTTAAACACATCGCTGGCTGGCTGCACGAGGAACTTTTCCAGTTGCCTGAAGGGAACAGGTTAGGGAGTCTTTTCTTTCAGCAGGGCACATTCACAAGTCAACTAAAGCAAATGATAAAAAAAATTAAAAATCTAGAGCATAGCTATGGAAGAGATTAAAATTGGACAGGTTGATTATAACCTGTCATAGTTACAAGCTAATGAAATTCCATCCACAGGGCACGAAGGGGCCCCAACCTCCCTGAGACGAGTTCTGAGGCCCTTCATCTGAACTCTAAACTTTGATCATCTGCTGATGAGTTTCTGCTGAGCTCCCGTCAGCCGAAGACAGGCTCATTTCCATGCGCCGGCGCGGCGCCGGCCGGGAGAACCGAACTGTTGACAAGTGAACCGGGAGGCGAAGGTCGGTGCGACAGATGCGGTGGGTCGGTGCCGGACGTGCCATTTCGGGAGCGGTGCAGCCACGTTAGTGATGCAGTTCGGAGCTCGGTTTTAGCCGCCCTTTGCATTTTACTGAGCTGTGCAAGTTCAGTGCCTCGGGGGAACCTCTCCCATGGCTCTGGAAACCCACTGTGTCAGAAGAGCTTTCTTAAGCCTCACAGGGAACAATTTAAGGAATATAAGGCTCAAACTCTGATCTTTTTCCAGGGAATTTCCGTAAATTACGTTATTTCTGAATCTCTTCCTCTAAGAATGAAGGCTCGAAGGGGTCCTCTGCTTTCATCTTTTGCTTGGCAAGGGATTTTTTGCAAGTCAGCCTTTCAGATAGCTGGATCAGTTTAGGTGACCATACAGTTTAATGCAAAAGAGGATCCTTGTATATGTGTGTTTTGTGAGGGCAGTATGTTACGTTTTGAAAAAGGTGAAAGCTGGGTCCATCCCAAGGAACCCTAAGACCAGCCAAGCTCTGTGCCCCTCAGATCCTCTTCAGTCAAGGAGAGCTTTTCATCCCAAAGTGAATTTAATCCCATTCCTCTCCCACACCTCGCAGTAGTCACCTCAACAAGAGGAGAAGCACTCAGAGGCCAAGAGACTTCCTCCTGACAATCACTAGTGACACCACAGCGTCAGTCCTTCCATTTATGAGGCTACGCAGTCCCACTGCGGATACAGGACAGTTCCCTTAGCGCCTTTCCCAGCATCCCTTAGTTTCTCCTTTAAATGTTTGGGAGCGATAATTTATGTGCAGAATGCAAGAACTAATTAGTGCGTCTCTTGCTTTCTGAGAGGGAGCGAAAACCATAGCAAATGACATTCCAGCAAAAATGGGGTCAGCTCGGATTAAACTCTCTTCCCATTTATCTTTGGTCTTTAGCATTAAATTTACCATACATATTACAAACAAATTTTAATTTTCCACAGCATTGGGCAATATCTTTTCCTTAAAGCCTAGAAGAACATTCATTAGCATCCTCTCCCTCCAGTTCAGTATGACTGTCTCCTCATTTGCACATAAATGTGAAGTTTGCTGCCTGGGCAAGCTTGCCTGAATGACATCAAAGTTTCTATATCGATACGCAACACACACACATACACAAAGAAAACTCCCACCCACACTCACGTGCCTACCCTTTGCTATTCTTGTTTCGAGATAGTGCCCCAAAACACTTGAAGGAAGATGCTACCGGGAACACCACAGCATGAGGAGGCACCTCTAGAAATAGAAGTGCATGCAGAAGTTGAACTTCCTATCTAATCGAAGTAGACTTCCCACCTGAAAGTTATGCCTTAAAGTTAAGCTGCTCCGTAATAGGCAATAGCATGAAAAGATATTTCCAAAGGGCAATTCGTCCCATCTGAGCAGATGCCGTGATCATGAAGGGCAGCCCAGTGGTGAGGGATCTACTGTCTGCGAGGAGTCCCCAGTGTTCAACAACCTCTCAGTCCCCAACTGCCCAAAGATCACTTCCAGCCAGTCACTTAGACCTAAAATCCACAAGGAATACCCCTAAGTCGTATTCCAATGGACGGCAAAGGCATTCATCTTACCCAGCTTTAGATATTTTTAAGGTAGAGGGCGGTCCTACCTTGATAGTCAGTGGCCACACTGGCACACCATTCATATGGGCTGGTTTAGGTAACCACAACTGGCTGAGATGGTCCACACCTGGGAAGCGCTGCTTTCTCCCCAAGAACTAAAGGACCCTGACAGCCATCTCCTATGGAGACAGCGATACGGTGGACTTCCGATGAACCGAGAGGAATTTCATGCCCATCCCCCGACAAAGTACTACATTTTTAATAGGTGAATATTGGCCTCTGTATCGCTGCACCTCGGCGTGGGGATGTGGGTCGCAGTGAAGCGTTCCCCATCTGTACGAGGCAGATAAATAGCACTCACCTATCCCCAGGCTTGCTACGGGGATGAATACATCACAGAGAGCTAGATGCTCCGATACTATGGTAATCGGGTGCTATCTCAGCACACCAGAGAGATAAGAGCCTACAAAGTACAGATGGCATTTCAGCTACAAATCCCTGGCCCAGTGGGCAGAGGCAAACTGTGTAAAATGAAGCTGCCAGCGAGATTCATGTAACCCTCCATGTTTGAGTCAGTTTTCAGACTTTTTTTGTGTGCTGTAATACCACTCCAGGCAGCATCACCCCACTGTAGTGAAGGGACGGCAGCTATGACGCCGAGGGTGATTTTTCCGAAAGGCTAAACCAGCTGTAGCTGTTCCAGCCAACGCTGACATTTAGCAATGTCTTGACCCTCCCAATAGCTTCCAAATGTTTCTTCTCCTGACTTCAGCGATACTAAAGCAAAGAGGAAAATGACAGCAGCTTCTTACCTGGAGCTACCAGGGTGCCAAGTCTTTCCCAGGGGATTGCAATAAACTCCACCAGCCGTGACCCGCCTGTGCAGGAGAGAACAGGGGGTCAGCATCTCTCCTCCTAATTTCATTCCCAGGCCTCCTGTACATGGGTAGTGAAAAGAGGTCTCAACATCGGGTGCCAAATGCCCTGATCCTTCCCTTGTAGAAGTGAGACCGGAGCACAGAAAAATGATTAGAGGGCTAGATGGTGCTGCAGATTTGGAAAGAGAGAAGCCTGGGAGGAGATAGCAGATGAGATAAGCAGCGGCGTGGAGAGCTGATGGAGAGAGAGGGAGTGTGCTTTTCCTTTACTAGCTCACTCTTTTAAATATTGATCTGGAAGCTTTCTTGGATCCGTATCAGTGAGCTCTGATTTACGTTCCCCTCTCTGCCTGCCTGTGTTCTTTTCCCAGTGGAAACTCAAAGGGCTTGTACCTACAAATACCCATTTTCCACTTGGCCAGCTCGCTGGCAAATGCGAGCACCGCTGCATGCCAGCTGTGCACAGATGTCCACGGGCTTTGCCATCTGCAAAGCATGGGATGATGCTTTCTCCTCGTGTGGCACTGCAATTGGAGCAGGTGGAGGACAGGCAGGGAGCACTTCTGGTACCCTTACAGCGAGATTTTATTTATAGAATCATAGAGTTGTTAGGGTTGGAAGGGATCTTAAAGATCATCTAGTTCCAACCCCCCTGCCATGGGCAGGGACACCTCCCAATAGACCAGGTTGCTCAGAGCCCCATCCAGCCTGGCCTTAAAAACTTCCAGGGATGGGGCTTCCACCCCGTCTCTGGGCAACCTGTTCCAGTGTCTCACCACCCTCACGGTGAAGAACTTCTTCCTAACCTCCAGTCTGAATCGACCCATCTCTCGTTTTAATCCGTTCCCTCTAGTCCTACCATTACCCGACATCCTAAAAAGTCCCTCCCCAGCTTTCCTGTAGCCCCCCTGAAGATACTGGTAGGCCACTATGAGGTCTCCTCGGAGCCTTCTTTTCTCCAGACTGAACAACCCCAACTCTCTCAGTCTGTCCTCATAGGAGAGGTGCTCCAGCCCTCGGATCATCCTCGTGGCCCTTCTCTGGACACGCTCCAGCACATCCATATCTCTCTTGTAGTAGGGGCTCCAGAACTGGACGCAGGACTCCAGGTGGGGTCTCACGAGAGTGGAGTAGAGGGGGAGAATCACCTCTCTCGCCCTGCTGGCCACGCTTCTCCCGATGCAGACCAGGATACGACTGGCTTTCTGGGCTGCTCGTGCACGCTGACGGCTCACGTTGAGCCTCTCGTCCACCAGCCCCCCCAAGTCCTTTTCTTCAGGGCTGCTCTATTTATTTTAATTTTCTTCACCCACTGTCCTTTGCTCTTTCTCTGGCTTGTGGTTCAACCCAAGGAATGTTGTTTAACTTCCTCATGTGCCATTTTTGCAGGCCTACGTGAACTTGAGGAATTGGATATTTCTTACGACTTCAAAGCCAGGTTTAATGACTGTAAAGGGCAGCGCAGCTGTGGCACTCCAGGTACAAGACGTCCTGTCTCAGGGATTGTCAGGGAATAATAAAAGCATACATGGCAGAGATGTGTTGCAAGTCACCTGCCCTGTAAATAAACGTGCCTGCTGCTCTCAGAATTGACTTCTCTTCATTGTACTCAGAACGATTCTCTGAATTTAAACTCTTTCATATCTGAAGGGAGGGGGCAGGGGAGAAAAAAAAAAACCCAAAACGTTCCCTGAAGATAAAAAGTGTAATAGTCTATTTTATTTTCCACTTTCCACATCAATAATGAAAAGTTATCCTCTGGGGACAGCTCGCAACATGCTCGACTCTACCTCTTACACATCAGCAGCACCAAGTGTCCCTCGACGTCGAGGCTGTGATACAAAGGGCCGGGCCGATCAGAGCTGGGGCAAGGAGGGGAGGCTGGGGCAAGGCAGAGCCTGCGTCCAGCCCGAGGCTACCTGAGCTCCCCGCTGACAAGTGCTACCGCCGAGGTCATGCCTTGAAGCCACGTCTACAAAAGCAAATGGAGGCAGAGCAGCTCTGTTAAGATACCCTACCAAAAAAAAAAAAAAAAAAAAAAAGAAAATGGCATAAAAATCCAGGCAGAAGCTGTCAAACAAGGGAACATTTCTTTTTAAGCCAAAAAATAAATAATATATAACTCCGGCTTCCTGCTGCTTGCTGATACTAGAGTTGGCCAGGAGCTCAAATGCCTTAAGGAGATGGGCTCTGTTCACTTGATTTCCTCCCCTGATTACTCCTTTTATCCCTCTGTTTTCCTCTTTCATACCAGCTTCTCCCCCAGCTCTCAGTCTGTGGTGACATTATACCCTTCTAAAAATAAAATGACCATCCCCCCGCTCCAGTTGGACCAGCACCAACTTGGCTATTGCTCGAGTTTCTCCTAAACAACTATTTAGGAGACAATATCTTCAATTTGCCTCTTAGACTGGGAGCATTAAATGTCAGGGAGCAGGACAAAGATGTGATGGGCTAAGCCAAGGTCATGCAGGGACTCTGTTACCTCTAAGGACCAAGGTCCTCCTCTACAAGTGAAGATCAATTAATTCACAAGGCCATTAAGTCCACCTTGACAGCAGGTGACCCCTCTAAGCATCTTCAAGCTTTATTTCCTCTAGTTGTGTAATGATTGGCGCCAAAATGGTTTCTTCCAGAAAGGGTGGTGCCCACCTGCCCAGTGTCACCATCCAGACCAGGGAACAGCAACGGCACCGCTCTTGGCCTTGGCCAAACCGGGACGTGCCACTTGGTTTGGAAGAGTCCAACTTTGGGATTTGCAGTCCACACCACAGCCTGCCCTGTGGTCTCCTTTTTGTCCCCCAGTTGATATTTTTCAGCCCGATGGGTCTCAGGAGCATGGCGACACGCCATCAGCAGCCCTGTGCTGCTTGCTAAATGCCAGTAAATTCGCCAGAAAAAGCAGGCAATCATTCCGAGCAGCTTAATCTTTGGCTGCTTAAATTAAGATCTTTTACAAGGGCTTTATTTTCAAGGAAAGAGTGATCAGCTTGTCCTGAAAATGAGATTCTTTTAAAGTGTTTCATCTGCATTACCTGCTTTTGACAAGTTTGACATGATGGAAGTCCTGTTTGAGCGCATACTTAGAGGGTTTGGTGTAAATTCTGGGCAGGCTTCTCAGGGAACGGATCTTCAAGTTACTCCACAGTCATTTACAGACGGTGACCCACTGCTTGCCTTCTGCAAGCAAATAAAACCTGAATTTGTTTTTCAATTCCCATCCCTGTGTTTTTCTCTGCAATCGAGTGCTGCTTTTTTTTTATGGATACATTTAATGCCTCAGTGTAAAATATAGCGTTCTAAAGCAGAAGTAAGTGATGACTTCGCATGTATCCCTCAGAGTCACCAACCAGCCAAGAAGCTGTCACGCTGGTCGAGCCAATATGGCACTTGCTTGGGACCTGCTGGCCATGAAAGCAATCGCATCTTATTTTATCAGGGTGAGAGGGAAAGTTGATACTTTTGTGTTCAAGAAGGAAGTAACAAAAATAATAATAGCTATCTGTGGTGAATAACAATAATGGACACCCCACAAACAGCCTATCAGGAAACGCCAGCCAGGTGGAAAATGCAAGTAACAAGCATTTTACATATTCCAATTTGTTCTTCTATTTTCCTCTGTTTAATAAGGGAGAGAAAGCACTCTGCGTGTGGAATGGAAAAGAGAAACCAGGCAGCAACGGCGCCTTTCCCATTGCGCACCGCTAACAGGTCTGTGATGGATGGAGCTCCTCCCGTGTCCCAGCAGGCATGACAGTAACTGTCACCAATCACAAGTAAAACTGAAGTAATTAATAGGGGGGGAACCACCATCTTTCATTCTCATGCAGCTGGCTCCTATTTAAATAACAAGAATCTTGATTTCGTGCTTGACTTGGGCTGGGCTTGGTTGCACCTGAGGTAATCCTAGCGCAGAGATGGAGGACCTCCTTCAGGCAAAGCTTAACCACAGAGACACCGGGTCCTCGAGTGGAAAGCTGGGGACTGCTCCTCAGCAATCACTATTGCCACAGCCAGGACCCTCACTGCATCCTGGATCCATAAATTATCTGTGTTTCCTTCCTTCCTTCCTTCCTTCCTTCCTTCCTTCCTTCCTTCCTTCCTTCCTTCCTTCCTTCCTTCCTTCCTTCCTTCCTTCCTTCCTTCCTTCCTTCCTTCCTTCCTTCCTTCCTTCCTTCCTGTCTTTCTTTCTTTACCTTCCTTCCCTCCTTCCTTCCTTTCTTTCTTTCTTTCCTTTCTCTTTCTTTTTGTCTTTCTTTCCCTTCCTTTCTTTCTTTCCCTTCCTTCCTTCCTTTCTTTCCCTTCCTTCCGTCCTTTCTTCCTTCCTTTCTTTCTTTCCTTCCTTCCTTCCTTTCTTTTTCTTTCTTTTTCTTTCTTTTTCTTTCTTCCTTCCTCCCTTCCTTCCTCCCTTCCTTCCTCCCTTCCTTCCTCCCTCCCTTCCTTCCTTTTTCTCCTGAAGGAAATGAAAGCTGCAGCAACAAGCTCAAAATGTTGGCATTATTTACTATACCTAGGGGAGGGGGTAGAGCTTCTTTTATTGCAGTGTAAGAAACACACATCAGCAGATTCAATGCAAATCCCTGGCACACCAAAAGCTGCACCCAGACCACTGTCCCCAGAAAAGCCGGTCCAGGGGAGGACATGCTGCAAGAAATGGGATGGCAGATCTGGAGGTGGAGGGAGGGAAGGAACGAGTCAAGAAGCCCAAGTGCTGTGCCCCTGCCAGTCCCGTCATGTTGCTGAGATATCACCATGCTCCAACCCATGGTGGGCCTCACCCAACGTGTTTCTGGCCTCCAGAACGCCAGCCAAGGTGCGGTGTCCAGCTCTGAGCCCCGCGCAGGACGATGGGGCGTAAAGAGCCCTCCCCTGTGCAGGAGTGAGAAAGTTGCAATAGATCACCCTGGAGTGAAGGGAACTGCAGGAGAGTAGAGAAAGCAAGAGCATAGTGCTGCCTGCTCCAGCACCGAATCCCTCTCCCCACCGATTGCATCGAGAACTAGAAGTCTATCACTTCAGCCTAATGGAGCATCATCAACTTACCTCAATGAGGCACTTAATCGAAAGAGCATTTATACCACTTGGATTGCCAGCCGCACTTTATGACAGCTCTTTGCGCAAGAGATGTCATTGTGCATTTACTCCTTTGTTAGACCAGATTGGAGTTATCAGCGGTTGACTAAACCCTGCCATTCGCAGGAGCACCCTGCATACGTTTGCAGGACAGAAAGAAACAGAACAGAAAAAAAGAGAGAGCTGGTAGGGACAGGCATGACTTTGGCGATGAGGAGAGATGCAACAAAGCCATTCTCCAGCAAGACAAGGTGATTTGGGCCGTATCTCTAGCTAGTGTAACCCCCGCGGTGGGCTGCATTCACACCATCATCGGTGGTATCTGTGTTTAAGCAAAAAATAAGTAATTCAGAGCAAAAAATAAGTAATTCAGTGTAGTTACCATACACGATAGTGCAGTGAACAGACATATCTATATATAATTTTCTGATTTTGGCCCTTGTTTCTTGCTACGGGCTGTACAACAAGCTGTGGTTGACAGCTCTTTATAGTAGGTTTCTAATGTCCCCATCAGTCTCTTGGCCCGTACCAGTAGTAAGCGTCCCATCCACCTGCAGTGCTGCAGTAGAAGATCTGAACACAGCACCACATGAGCTCGCACCAACCTAAGAAACATCCCCCATACAACACAGGCTGCCATTCAAAATAAGGTATAAATAATTTACTTACAAGTACAAACAAGGGGAAGGAAAAAAAAGTCATAGTTGGAGAGAGACAGCTACAGGGTGCAAGAAGGTATGAGTCCGTTCTGCCAGTTCCTGTAAGGAAACAATTAAAAAAAAGAAAAATAGAAGTAATAATCGGTCTTCCTTCCTGAAAGCAGGCTGAGACATATCCCGAGTTGGAGGAAGAAAATTCAGAGTGAAACATTCTGAAGAGAAAGAAGTTGTATTCCGAAAAAGTGGTGGAGATCCTGCTGAGTTTAGGGGAAGAGAAGGCAGTTACTTTATTTGCCTAAAATTTATACCTGTCATAGCTACTGGATTACACCTAGGCAAACTCAGAGCGAGTGCTGAAAAGATATCGCGTTTGTATACAAGGCTGAATAAGCATTGCTTAATCCCTTGGCAAACCCAATCTACACAGCAGACTTGGACTCACCCTGAGGCTTTACCTCCCTTCATGGTGCAGCGTCAGATCAGATGTCTCTCCAGACCGCCCTGCACCCAAACGCCCCCGGGAGCCAGGATCCGTCCCACCAGCATCAGCGAAAAAAAGAGGCACCTTCGAACAGCAAATCACCCAGCGATGTAGGATGGGGTGAAGTAACCCTCTAGAGAGGCCTCTCCCTCTGGTCGCCATTGTGTGAATCTAGATGGCAGTTTTGGACAAGCACGTGCAAATTTAGACGGCAAAAATTAAATGCAACAGACAGTCTGCATGAGTGTTTGCTTCAGGGCTTACAGCCTCCAGGAGCCTGGCTAAGATGGTGAGCAAAGTCAACCGAGGAGCCTCCACCTTGGGACCAGACCTCCGTTGAGCGTCAGTGCTCATCTCTCATAGAATCACAGAATGGTTCAGGTTGGAAGGGACCTTAAAGATCATGTCGTTCCAACCCCCTGCCCTGGGCAGGGACACCTCCCACCAGCCCAGGCTGCTCCAAGCCCCGTCCAACCTGGCCTTGAACCCCTCCAGGGATGGGGCAGCCACAGCTTCTCTGGGCACCCTGGGCCAGTGGCTCACCGCCCTCACAGCAAACAATTTCTTCCCAATATCTCATCTCAGTCTCCCCTCGTTCAGTGTAAAACCATTACCCCTTGCTCTATGGCACCCCTTTTAGCCTGGGGAAAGGTCTAAACCCAGGCAGAGAACGCGGATCCCGTTTCCGTAGCGTGGTGGTGAGGGAGGGATGGATGGGGGACGCGTGCCTGGTGGCCCAGGGAAAAACTGGTGGGAAGACAGCAGTTTTCACACTAACCCGCAGGGGGTTTATTTGCCTCTGTTGAAATCCAGTGTGTAATTAACTGATCTCTGATAACATTTGCCTTGTCAGGAGAGAATTCAGATCTTATCTTGTCTGACAGCAGCGTTTATGGTGCTAATGCCGGGAAAGAAAGGGGGAAGCTGTAATTGTCGAAACCCTATTTAATTTGAGGATTCTGTTATCTTGTCACACGGGCTGAGATTTCACTAATAGATTCTGACTCCGGGAAAATTATATGCTCAAATAGATGGGATTTTAACAGACGAGATCCCATTGATATTTATGTGAAAATACAGTAAGCTGCATTGAACGTTTAGAAATGTGGCTTTGCTTAGAAAAACTGCTAAAGCCAAGGGTGGCCAAAGGATCCTACAGGAGCATCCCAGGACATGAACGGAGGGTCACCAAAGAAGATGGAGAGTGGTCCAGGGAGTTTTGATGGGTCCGAGGGAGCCTTTGCCTCCCTGAATCCATGAGCACAGGACTTACTGCCACAGACTAGAGAGCGATGAGCTTTAACCGGAGCTCACGTAAGCCCTCATGCAAAGTTTCCAAGATATCAGCTATGACTTGGTCATCCTGGCCAAGGCCTCACCATACTTTTGGTTGAGTCACGGATTCTTTTTGCAGTTTTTAAAAATCGTTTGCCGTCGCCGTGCCTTCTCATGGAAACCCTCTCCTCTGGTGCACAAAGGGAATTTTCTCACCCTAAAAGGAGGATAAAATTGTGAAAACGTGCCCTGCCAGGGGAGAATGAGAGAAGAGAAATAAAGCCAACTGCCAACCACGTCCCATCGGTGGGTGGTGCAGTGTCTGCTCCCAGCAGATGGTGAGCACAGACCGAGGCCACCACTGTCACCCACCACAGGCTGGAGAGTTGTCCCTCAGAGGAGAGGGCCTGTGGGGAGGCACTTGCAACCACCATGAATATGTGAATCCCATCTACCACCTGCATGTCCACCCCCAAGCTCAGCTGCTTCCCCATCCCCATGGCACATCAGCAGAGCAAGAGGTGGTTGCATGGAGGGGCAATGGCCACCGCCACCAGACTCAACGTCACCTCCTGCTTTGACCAGAGCAGGTATGATGGATCCCTGATGTGGATCTAGCTTGGGTTTATAGGCAAAGTCATCTGCCTGGAAGAACAAATGCCCACAGAGTATCTACAATATCCTTTACAACCATGTTAGATGATGGATGATCAATTATTTCTATTTATGACAAAAATCATAAACTCCGGATTACAGAAACCCACTGCATCTTCATCAAGACTATTGATTAGCTTGCAGCTTGCTAACAACCGTTCTTAGGAGACCCCCCCCTCCCTCCAGGCCAGCCCAACTCCAGCACAAATCTTGCGGAAACAAGATTATTTGGGCGCGTCGTCTGTGCATGTGCATGTGCAAGGCTTTGAAAGACCCTGCTTGCACTTGAAAAAAATATTTGCCTGGAAACCAAACTAGTGATAAAGCTGCCTGTGCTTGCTATCAGCCGGGAGCATGAAGCAGATGTCTGCTCCATAGCACTGAAATACTCGGGTCCAATAGCGTAATCCAGCCATGCTGGATTTACCCAACATTTTTATCTTCCTTGCTAGTTTTTGCCCCCCCTCCTCTGCGTAAGATAAGAGGAACACTAAAAAAATAAATAAATAAATAAAAATGCACAAATAGCCTTGTTAGTAGATATTGGAGGTGTTTCATCATTATTTATTTATTTATAGCTGATTAATTCTTATCGGTGATGCCAGCTGTCAGCCAGACAAATGTGACACCCCATTAACACCCGATTCCCCAGGACTGTTGTTTTGGTGAGGCACCCGTTTGGTTTGGCTCAGGTCCCCGAGGTCCTGGCTATCTTGTTTCCCCAGGAGCGCTGCCAAGCAAGGATGCTGAGGGACCTGCCCAGACTCCCCTTCCCTCTCTCCTGTTTCCCCTGGAGAAGGCAGAAGGTTGAAATCTCCCTGCTCTTGGGCAGCAAACAGGGATGTGAGAGCACGTTCTGTGATTCTTTTTTCTGCTGTGGCATCTCTGAGTAAGGGCTTTGCAGAAGCGACGGGGGACATGAGGGACCGAGCTCTGACAAAGCCTGACCGGGACTGGCTGGAGCCCAGCCCAAAAGCTGCGCTTGGCTGAATTTCAGCCAGAGCTTCCCACCAAAGCTGTGGCCTCGTGATTGAGTTTTGGATGTTTTTCCAACCCGAAAGGCCCCTGGGGACCAGGAGTGCTAGAGAAAAGGAGGGGACAGATGCTGCCACAGCACTCGGTGCTTCCCAAAAGTCCTTCTCCACCTTTCTGAGCTCAGTGCTAAGCCGTTTTTAAGTCATTTCTCCCCGCAGCAGCCTGGGGAGAGGGAAGGGTGCTCTTAAGCACCTGTGCTGAGAGGGAGAACACATTCTGCGTATGGCTTACTGGTAAGTGGCTGCTGGTAAGGTCAGCCCAGTGTCTGAGGACAGATCGTGAAGGGAAGAAGCAGATGGGGACAAAAGGAGACGTTTTGATTAAATACCTGTGTTTCTGAAACATTTACATCCAGCCAGATTGATCTGTTTTTCCAATTGCCATCACAAAAGCGCTGTAAAGCCCCGGGTCTGTACGAGCATCACGTCACATACTCCTGTCTCAGCAGAAGCCCAACCGTCTGCTCCCAGCCCGGATCGGATGGCACGGCTGCTCCCGGTCGGGCGGACATGGGAGAATCTGGGATCAGGGAACATGACGCCGTATGGTAACAAGGCTGGAACGAGCAGGGGTTCACACCCCAAATCCTGGGATCAGCACTACGGAGTCTCCAGTGAGACGGGGCTCTGACTGCAGGGGACAGTCTCCAGTTCTTCCCCTTGCTTTACCCAGGGGGACACTGAGCTCCGTAAGTCACACCAGCAGTCCGCACTCCCCGTTCATCGCTGCAGCTCATCTCCTGGTCCCCTGCTCAAGCAAAGAGACAACTGTGCCCCTCTTGCCAGGGCAACCACAGAGGTGAAGCAGGTGCCAAGGTCTTACCTGTCCACCGAGGTGCTCCTCTGGCCATCCCAGAGGTGCCATGTGTGACATTGCCTTTAGCAACGGGGACATTGGCACAGCTGGAAAGTGCTGCAGGGCCACTGCCGCTTTCACCTCCCGGTTGCTTGCGACAGCGGAGACGCTGGTGCAGAGAGGGTGATACGGGAACGTGGATGGCAGAGAGAGAGTTCGTTTTGCAGAGCAAGCCCCACGTGCTGCGTTGCTCCCACAAGTAATAACTTTCCCCTCCTGCCACCATCCCTTTTGGAGATGGCGGGCACCTCTGTGAATAACAGCAGGAAGAACTGGGAGGGAGGGAGGGAGGATGCAGTCCCGGCTAGGAATTGGAAAGCTGTTGGGACAAGCTCTGCAGTGGTTACAGACCTTGGTTTGATTTTTTTTTTTTTTCGCCTCTCTGACTCTGTTTAGAAATGGCAGCTAATGGAAAACA
This sequence comes from Larus michahellis, assembly GCF_964199755.1. Taxonomy (NCBI): domain Eukaryota; kingdom Metazoa; phylum Chordata; class Aves; order Charadriiformes; family Laridae; genus Larus; species Larus michahellis. The sequence continues at coordinate 5,657,139 of NC_133914.1, read as the reverse complement.
GCTCTGGGGCCTCTCTTTAATTAGCAGTTTGGACTGATTTTTCCTTTGTAAGCGTAGCCCAGTTTCTCCTAGAAGAAGAAGGGAGTGGAGCTCAGGCCTGGGAAGCGGACGGGGTCCTGCAAAGGGCAGCTCGCTCAGAGCACTCATGCTATGCCTCACACTGGCGGCTCCCGTTAGGAATTGCTCCCTGCTACCTCCCCACCCTCTTGGAGGGTGCCAAGAGGACAGCGACGGATGGTGCCGGGCTGTTCTGCCGGACAGCCGGACAGCCAGCCTTTAGGAAAACAGCAGCAGAGATTTCTCAAGGACTTTGTGCCATTTGCGCCAGATTTGATCAGGCTGCCGTCTAATCTCAGACAGCTGCTTTCGGGCACAGGCTTGCCAAACATAACCGGAGCACGCAGGGGCTCCAGGCTGGACCAACAGCGCAGCAAGAACATCTGACCTTCCAGGACACCAGATCCTGGCCGGGGGTCCCGCTCTGAGACTGTGCCACAAGACTTCCCTCCTCGCAGTCATCCCATGAGGAACTTGGCAGCCCTGGAGATACCAGTTAGCAATGGGCTCTTACGGTTTGCTGGCCTTGAGGAACCTGGGCATAAAGTACCATCCCAAAACCACAGGCAAATCCCGTTCTGTGCATGAGGATGTTGGGCTGACATGGACCTCAGATTAAGTTATAAGTATTATTTTTCTAATTCCCTGTATGTCAATGGGTACCTAATTCCCTTAGCCAGCTCCAAAAATCCCAGAGTCCATAACTCAGCATGTTTACGCATTGTTCCTATTCCCCAGCAAATCCATCTGACTCCAAAAATTAGGTTTCAACATTCACTTTCTGCCGTGCTGAATCAGTCCTATTTCTTACGCTTCCACTTCTCTGGGTCTCTAATTAGAAGACAAATATTCATCGTCTTCACCTAGTTGCTGTGAAGCTTAACACCTTCGTGTTTGTTTGCAAAGTGCTTTCAGATGCTTGCTTGAAACGTGTTTTAAAAGTTCAGCTTAATCTGTGTTATGATTCTTACATCCAGAGCCTTACAGATGGTGGTTAGAAATGAGATTTCTCTCGGCGCGGTGTAAGCATTTTCATAGCCCGGAGCCCCTCTGTGCTGACATACCGCTAATGCTGCTGGTAAACTCTCTCTAGAGACAATCTGGGGGGGCTGAATTTTCATATGGTCCCCCAAAAGCCTAGGGCATCTTTTTCACAGCCTGCTGTGAAAGTGGGGCTGCTTTGCTTCAACTTCCCCTCCTACCTCTGCTCCACCGGGGATGTGCCCGTCCTCGCTGGCTTGCCAAGAGTGCTGGTGGATGGAAGTGCTGCTGGATGGATGGGTGGGTGGATGGATGGATGGATGGATGGATGGATGGATGGATGGATGGGGGCTTGAGATGATGCTGCTTTTGAAGGAGGCAGGTAGTCCTTGTAGGTAGGGCATCTCCAGACTCAGCTCCTTTTTTCCTGCTTTCCTTCCCACTTTGATCTTTCTGTGGCTCAAGGAAAGAAGTTATGATGCTTCCCTTCAATGGGGTAACACCTTGGAAACGCTGAAAAACAAGAAAAGAAAAAAAAAAGAAGTATTTCTGCAAACCCTTGTTGACACATTATTCGCAGGAGGCATCCATTTAAGCCACTGGCAAGTCAACAGGACTTGGGCTCCTCGGCTATCCAGCCCCTGGGACAAGGCAGTGCAGCAGCCTGAGCGGGACTCAGTGGGACATATGGCCAGGAAGGTGATAGAACAGAATCATACAGTAGAGTCATGGAATCATAGAATCATTATGTTGGAAGAGACCTTTAAGATCATCAGGTCCAACCGTTAACCCAACACTGCCAAAGCCACCACTACCCCATGTCCCTCAGCACCACGTCTGCCCGGGTTTTCAATACCTCCAGGGATGGCGACTCCACCACTGCCCTGGGCAGCCTCTTCCAACGCGTGACAACCCTTTCCGTGAAGAAATTTTTCCCAATATCCACCCTAAACCTCCCCTGGCGCAACTCGAGGCTGTTCCCTCTTGTCCCATCGCCTGTTCCTTGGGAGAAGAGCCCGACCCCCCCTGGCTGCCCCCTCCTTTCAGGGAGCTGTAGAGAGCGAGAAGGTCTCCCCTTGGCCTCCTCTTCTCCAGGCTGAATACCCCCAGCTCCCTCAGCCGCTCCTCACCAGATTTGTGCTCCAGACCCCTCACCAGCTCCGTTGCCCTTCTCAGCACCTCAGTGTCCTTCTTGGGGCCCAAATCCAGGGAAGGGGAAGAAATGGGAGAGACCTCCTATGTCCTGCTCTCAGCAGTGCGAGGAGAGCCAGGCAGCTAAATTGTGCGTGCTGTCTGCAGATTTTGTGAGTGACTTGTGCGTCATGGAGCAAGTTTTAAATAGCCTTGGGCACAGCAGTTATTTCCTTTATTGGTCCGTGGAAATCAGGTTCAGGACGGAGGTAGCTCGAACTGGTAAAGGGAAGGGAACAGTGATTCACAGACAACTTAAGCAAGAGGAGCTTCCCTTTTCATTGGAAACATGTCAACGTTTTGGCACAATATCCTGCTTGAAAACAAATAAGATGTCAACCGAAAGCCAAGGATTTTTTGTTTTCCCAATGAAATATTGAAATTTGCAGCAGGAAGCAGGCAGAGCTCATGGGAAAAAAATAAATAATAATTAAAAAAAAAAAAAAAAAACAAAAACCAAACCCACTCTGTCAAAAGCTTAACAAATTCCAGCCTTGGTAGGGAAACCTCCGGAGCACAGTCCCCTCTCCAAAGGCCATAAACCATGTCTGTGCCTGGCCGTGGAGCTGCCCTGCGACGGCAGCAGAGGAGCAGCTGGAATCCTAGAATGGTTTGGGTTGGAAGGGACCTTAAAGATCACCCAGTGCCACCCCCTGCCCTGGGCAGGGACACCTCCCACCAGCCCAGGTTGCTCCAAGCTCCCTCCAACCTGGCCTTGAACCCCTCCAGGGATGGGGCATCTGGAGGAGGATGCCCAGAGCTGGATCCCGGGGGCTCGCTGGGCACAAAAGCCTCCCCGCCGCCCCAGTGGCTGTGTCGCAGCAGGCAGGCAAGGGTTCATGGGCAAACCTTGTAGGAGGTTGTAAGTCGTATGTCTTCAGGCTGACTGTTCATGCCTTTTTTTCCTTGGGGAAGAAAAGCCTGTTAAGAGAGTTCCTTCTAATTCCAGTGAGACAAAAATTATGTTAAACTCCCAGGAAAATCTATTTTGCTCCATTTTCAGCTGCTTGCTTTTTACCAGTTCTCTCTCTAATGGAATTAGCGAGATACTTTTGAAGAGCACAGAGCCTTATCTTAACCTTTGCACTCTTTTTGGAAATGATTTAGTGCAGTTCTCTTATCTGGACAGAATTAAAGTCCTGACAATATGTTTTTCCACCGCTATCCGTTCTTCCCCACCCCCTCCAAAAATGCCGCAGACTTTAAATCATTAGGGGAGGGGGAGGGGAAAAAAAAAAGAAAAACCACTTTGATTTTGAAAGCAGAAGTTATTCCCAAGGAAAGCTGATTGGTAAAATATTGTCGTTTTGTGAAGGGCGGGGTGGGGGTGGAAAGTTAACGCGCCTTCCACGGGTGGCTGGCAAAGAAACGTGGAAGGAAACAAAAGCTGCTCATGGGGCAGATCTGCTGGAAAGCCGGAAAAATGGCCTGAACTGCAGATTAACTGTGTTTGGTTTGTGTTGGGCATTGTCTCGCCTGCTGGCCGTGGGGGCTGATGAGGCCTTTGCTAAACGCACGGCGCTATTTGCTTAGCTGTGCTGTTGTTTCTCTACGTCCTTCCACTTAAATGCCTCCGTTTTGTAACTTTTCATTGAGTGGTTGGTTTTGTTGGGTTTTTTTTTTTTTGCTGCGTGGCTTTAGCGCAGTCGGCATTGCTGCGGAGGCAGTGTTGGCTCATGAATAAAGCACCACATCCCAGCAGAAATGGAGATACGCACCTCTTCCCTTTCCTGTTTGTCTCCCTTATCTGATGGATGGGCTCTGTTATTGTGCGGGACTTCCATCCTGAACTGCAACCCCCTCTGCTGCTGGAGAGAGCGACGGAGATTTCTGCGGGCGTTTCTCACCTCTTCTCACTGCGGGGCTCAGAAATACCTGAAAGCATTTGATTTGCAGAGTTTAAGGACCTCTCCGCTCCCCGCCCCAGCCCTTACCTGCAGCGTGAGCTCAGCCACATCACCTCACCTTTCCCCATTTCTTTTCCCGCACCGTCTTTTGGCTCCCCAGTTGGATAATGGGGCGCTCTGGACTGGCACGCATCACCTCTCCCGTCTCACATGGCTGGAGCAGAGGACGAGGGGGGTTATCACGACGTGAGGCAGCTGTGACGAGGACACAGCAATGGGAACACGCCTGGGGACTCAGGCAGTGCCAGCAAGGTGCTGCAGAGCATCCCTCTGGCCAGGGCAGCCTCCAAGCCCGTACCTGTGATGGCACCATGGGGACCACGTTGGGGATGCTTGGGGAGATGCTGGGTGTTGGTCCCCGCCACGCAGCTCCCACACAGCTCCTTCCATGCCAGGCTGTGGTGTCCTCCCAGGTGAAGGGTGGGCTGTGTTCAGAGGTCACTGGGCATCTCCTTGGAGCCTCGGGAGCGGGCTTGGGCTCAGCTCGCAGCAAAACTGATTTTCACATGAATTGAGGCTTTGTTTCCCACGCCAGGAACGCTCTCGGCAGCTCTACCGAGCACCGCCACGGCCTGCCCTCCACTTCTCTCAGAAAAACCCTTCTGGCTGGCAGCAGAGCCTGGCACCATCAGGACAAGAAGCAGAGGCTTTGCTCTTCCAGCTGAAAAACAACCAACCAAGAGTTAATCCCATGCATTTACCAAACATTTGAAGAACAAGACTTATGGAGAGGGGGTGACTACAAGTATCCTGCACGCACAGCCCGTCGGGTACCCATTGCTTCGCCCAAAGTCCTTGTCCTCCCCATCTCTTGTCCTGATCCTTCACAGTTCCTTGCAGAGAGCATCACTGGCTGACCCTGCTCTGGCAGGGGGTTGGACTAGATGATCTCCAAAGGTCCTTTCCAACCCCTGCCATTATGGGATTCTGTGATTTCTGGGTATTTTTGTACAACACTTAGCACAGAGGGGCACTGTGGTCAGTGACGGAGGTGTCACCACAATTTATGTAATAAACACTAATGCAAGGAGGGTGGCTGCTGAGAGGGTCACCTTGAGATCTGACCCAGGCAGCACAGCCGTGGCCAGGTCAGTAAAGCTCACGTGCAAAATGCGTGTGAAAACGGCCAGGAGAGTTAAATACCAGATGTCAGGAGATGCTTGATGGAGTCGTTAGCAAAGGCAGTGAAGTGGGCAGCGCTTGGGGGAATTAATGAAATCGCTCAGCCCTAACGCCAGGAAGGGGGGAAGAGGGACGGCGCCTGGGAAGGGATGACGTGAGATTTGGGAAGAGACGAGGAATCAATGAGGTGGAGAGGTGCGGAGAGGCGGCGGTGGAGGTTTCTGCTGTAATAGCAAGAAGGTGGTGTGGGAGAGGGGGCCAGGACCCGGCCACGGCCCAGGGGGTGCGAGGGGTGATTTGAAACGCGATGGCCTGAAACAGAGAGATGGAATTCAGGCTCACCTCGAGGGCGGCGGGGCAGCAAGGAGAAGCCTTCGGGGCATGGCAAAGAAGCCAAACTTCAGAGAAGTGAAAAGATAAAAAAAAAAAAGAAAAAAGGCCATATTCTGAGCAAGCAAGACCCGTTGCATTCGGTTGTTAAATGTGCTTCAACTCGGGATGACTGACCAAGGTTTCTGTGCAGGCTGTGGATTACTGGGGGTTTTTTTTAAAGAACACGTCTTCACACACACCCAAAAACCAGGAAGAAAAGTTGGAAGCTTTTTCCTCGAACAACCCCAGCAATTTGAATGATGACGGAAAGACAAAGGGCACAAATCCAGGTGGTAAATCAGCCCAGAAAGAGCAGCAGAGTGCCCCAGACCTGTTCTCCTCGTCCTCCATTAAGCACTTTTATAGCCCAGGCTGGGGGCAGGTGAATTTGCATTTAAACTTTCCTTCTCCCTCCGAGGTGGCGCTTTCTACCTTACGCTTCTTTGAATCGGGAGATGCAGAATTGCCAAAGGAAACTAAAATAAAATAAAATGTCATCTTTTTTATTTAATATTTAACTGCTGCTTAGACTCCTCCAAGAAAAGACCCTGATATTACTGTTTGGATTGAATTATGATGGCTCCGCCTGCAAGTTATATATTGCTGGTGCTCCATTATTCATTAATCGCAGCTTTTCCTGTCAAGATCAACATGTACTTCTCAGCTGGTGCCTTGACTGCGTAATGCCTCAGATAGGGAGGGAATGTAAAAAAGATGCCTCTTAATTGTTTGGGGATTTCAGACATGGCTTTTAAAATGTCAGTGACGGTTCCTGAAAGATGGCATCCTTTTCCCTACGAGCTCTAGATTGCCAACAGATGTTAACAGCCCCCGGCTCCACCCGATACTTTATGAACTATGGAGAAAGTAAACAATATCAGGATACAGGCAGCAAGGTCTGCTTGTAAATTCATTCCTGTGGAGCGGCAAAAAAACCCCCAAACCCGGGGATTCGGTGCAGCCTGCAACACCGCTCACCGTGCCAAGGTTGAAAAAGATGTTGGGCTTTCAAAGAATGATGAAGCTGCCATCAGATGGGGAGGTTTAGGGGGAAGGAAATCAATTTAAGGCGTTTTCCAGGCTGCTTTGTTCTGCTGCAGCTCAGGGGTGAGCACTCCTGGGTCAAATCCTCCCTCTCCGCGAAACATGACCAGGGTGAGCCGCTCGGCATCTCTGCGCTGGGGCATGAAGGTGTTGGAGATCCGACACAACTCACACCGGTGTTCAACAGGGAAGAGGAGGGAGGAGAGCAGGGTACCTGTGCCCGTGGTCAGAGCAGCTCATGGCTTCACCCATGCAGCTGGACTTGGAGGTTGGTGTGGGATCCCAGGGCTTCCCACCCAGGCTGTTCTTGGGCAGCGCGCCGATGTCTGCGTGTCTGTCAATCATAGAATCACAGAATGGTTTGGGTTGGAAGGGACCTTAAAGATCATCTCGTTCCACCCCCCTGCCCTGGGCAGGGACACCTCCCACCAGCCCAGGTTGCTCCAAGCCCCGGCCAACCTGGCCTTGAACCCCTCCAGGGATGGGGCAGCCACAGCTTCTCTGGGCAACCTGGGCCAGGGGCTCACTGCCCTCAGAGCGAAAAATTTCTTCAGGACGTGCCACGAGCCGAGAGCTGCTCAGAAGAGACATCCCACCCACCAGCCCTTCTCTAAGCTGCTGCCCACAGCGTCAGCGTGTTGAGAAATGGTCTTTTCCTCTGCTTTCTGCAAGCAGGGCACTCTTCAGGGCATAACGTGGTGCAGCCAAGGAGGAAAAGCTAAGGGTTTCAGCCGAGCTGGAGCCACTTAATAACTTGTATTGAGGATGGAGAACTGTGAGAGCCCCCAAAAGCCGCACCAGGGCGTGGGTCTGCAGCCTGCAGCACCCTCGGTGAGTGCACGCTGTCTCCGTGCGTGAGCGCTGCCTGCCTTGGGAAGAGCCGTGCCCGGAGCTCGTCTGCGTGGCCATGGCGCTACGAGGCCCACGAGCTGCTCCATCCTCTGCCCCTCCACCGGCTTTGCCGTCCCTGCAGGCGGCAGTGGGAGGGCAGGGCTTATCTGCGCCCCCTCCCTGAAGGAAAACATAAAGTCCCCAAATGTCCCTCGGACATCGAGGCTGTTTCCGCAGTCACTGAACATGTTTATTATAGGGCAGACGGGAATCTAGTATTCAATGGCAGCCCCGTGCTCCCCTCACTTGTCCTTCAGTTTAATGGGATACAGGCATAAATCATAGATCTGATACTGCACATGGGCTCTGGCTATATTTTTTTTATAAAGAACATTTGCTCTGATTTATAGAGCACTGGGTTTTGAATTAGTCTAGCTTGAAAACTGAATCAAATCTTTCCATCAAGTCTGTTTTTTTGCATTATGAATGGCTTAGCTGTTTAGTAATGGAATGCCAATCAGCCGTTGCTTCCCTCCATAGGCAATGCTGAGAAGATCATTGCGGAACATAGACTCTGTGATTAACTGAAATGAACTGTAAAATTGTATTTTGTTTAAAGCTTTTTCTTTTGCTGGGAGATTCCTGAGGGGGTTGTGGAGTCACCTCGCGGGTGGCGTGAGGGGGGTTACAGGAGGAGTGGGGCAGGGAGGGAAGATACATCCTGAACCGGCCACCTTATCTCTGCCAGAGTTTTCTCATGTGTAAAACAAGGATGAGCATTTCCGAAGTTGCAGGGATGCCTTAGCAGTCAGGACCAGATATGAGATTTGGCCTGCATTCTTCTGCAGAGGGGTAATAGCTTTTTTCCTCACTTTCCTCCTGCTGTCCCTGCTTGGGGAGGGTGAACGGCGGGGGCACGGCACTCCCGGCACGTAGCCTGCCGGAGCCAGCCGTCAGCTCGGCAAGCCCGTATTCCCTCATAAACCTCAGCTGCACTTGAACCTGCTCTCTGGCTTGGCAAGGAGAAAAAGATGCAACCCAGACCCATGTGCTCACAGGCCCGCATGGGGCTGACCGGCTCCTCGACGCGGCTGTGGGTGCCTGGGGACAGGCACAACTTAGAGGATGAGCCAAAAAATCATAGAATCGTAGAATAGAATCATAGACTGTGTTGGGTTGGAAGGGACCTCTAAAGGCCATCTCGTCCAACCCCCTGCAGTCATCAGGGACATCTGTAACTAGAGCAGGTTGCTCAGAGCCTCATCCAGCCTGGCCTTGAATGTCTCCAGGGATGGGGCCTCCACCCCCTCTCTGGGCAACCTGGGCCAGTGTCTCACCACCCTCAGTGGAAAGAACTTCTTCCCAATGGCTGATCTAACCCTGCCCTGCTCTAGTTTAAACCATTGCCCCTCGTCCTGTCGCTCCGTGCCCTTGCAAACAGCCCCTCTCCAGCTTTCCTGGAGCCCCCTCAGAGACTGGAAGGGGCTGGAAGGTCTCCCCGGAGCCTTCTCTTCTCCAGGCTGAAGCCCCCCAGCTCTCTCAGCCTGTCCTCACAGCAGAGGGGCTCCAGCCCTCGGATCATGTGTTGTGTGATTACTACTCCCCACCAGGACTCTCAAAGCCTGGCTTGATAAAGAGGAGTCTCCCACGGGTACGAGCACTGAGTCCGAGCTGACCCAAGACCCTCAGCCAACAGGATCTACACGACCCTCAGAGCTTCACCGGGGCTCCAGCAGCCACTGGGCAAGTCACATCCCACCCCAGCACGGAAGATGCCAAGTGCTCCAAAACCCGTTGCCCCCCCCGAGTCAACCGGGCTGTTTTTAATTACCCTCCCCAACCAAAGTGCGCGCCTTCTTGCTCGTCACAATTTGTCAAACTTCAGTTTTAATGAACCTTTCTCCACCGAAGGCCCTTGACACCAAGGTGACAGAGCTCTCCACCTTCAACTCATATTTTTGCTTTGTCACATACACAGGAGCATAAAAATAAGCTGGTTTTCAGTCAAACAGCCCAAGGTTCTTCAAAACTTTCACATTCAACCGGAGTGAATTATTCAGTGAATTATTGTGCTGTATTTAATGAGTTCCAGTTTGATTTGACTAAGTATAACTTTACAAACATGTTCGCTCTGCTCCCATCCATCTCAATAGCAGCTTTGAGATATTCCTTTAAAGTCACGTTTAGAGGCTTTAGGTTAGGTCTCATTAGCACCGTAATGATTTTACTAAAGAGCTCACATGCGAAACCCCCTCCCGCAGAACACATAAGCGAAATCACTTTAAATGGGCTAAAATAAATAACTTTCTGGAGCTTTCATACGCGGCTCCGGAAGATCTGAGCGGATATATACTTGAATGGTTAAATGAAATCCATGTTTCTGTATAAAAAAACCTGATGTAGTTCCGCGTGAGAGGATGTCAGGCCAGACAAAGGGGCATGCGTACGGGCTGGCAATGGGGAGGAAAGGGCTCCCTCTCATCTCAGCTACTCTCCTGTAAATTTGGGCGTTCCGCCTGATGTTCTGGGTGCCTTGGCTCCCGCTCCCACCTTCCGTTCGGCGGGGTTTGCGCGGCGCATTGGAGGCTCACCTCCCCACCCCCACGTCCGGGCAGAAAAACAGTGATTCGGAAAAATCAGGAGGGGAAAAAAACCAATAGTTACATGACTATCCGGCTCCCAGCTGGCTGGTTTCCTGCAGATTCATGTCTCGCGGGTGACTGTGAGTTTCGGTTGAGACTTTTCATGTCACTGAGGCTCCTCTGTCTCCCTCCCCACCAGCCTGTGCCGCGGCTCTGGCGTCTGATGGAGTACGCGATGGTGCTGCAAGCTTCACACAGGTCACTTGTGGGGACTTTCTCCTCTGCTATAGACAGGAGATGGCAGGAACATCATGAACCTCTATTCCTCTGTCAAATTTACTCAAAATTAGCCAATACATTCAAAAGTTAGGGAGGTGGTAGAAAACACAGATACACACACGCACGTACACACGGCGAGTTGTTTCTTTTGAGCTTAACCTCCTTAAGAAAATACACTGAACATCTGCAGAAAGTTTCCCTCTTTACAAAGTCATAGCTGCATGCAGGGTCTCACCGGGAAGACCATGTTGGTGGCCAACTGACAGGCGGAGCGGCAACGAGTGGACCGCCCCTGCCTCAGTTTCCCTTCTGCAGGGTAGGGACGGGGATGCTAACCCCCCTTTTTTTTTTTTTTAAAAAAAAAAAAAAAAATCATTTTGAGACTGACATATGGAAGAGCTTCCTAAGAGCAAAGCACTCAGTATTAATTCACCGGTGGCCGATTTTATACCTGGGAACAATATGTGTTTGATTGTGCCGGTGCCAGTAGATTGCATTTCATAAGGGTGTCCCTGGAAGGTGCCAGAGCTTGGATCTTTCTCAGTGGGAGCAACCATGAGCTGTGATGTATCGCTTCACTCTGGAAACATTTAGAGCATGCTCCTCGCAGTGGGCATCTGCAAAGCAGCTTCTTAAGCTTTTATCACAGCAGGGTAATATCGACAACCAATGAACTTTCCCTTTCCGTAGCAGTTAGAGAGGGATAGGTATTAAAATCCTCCACCCCCTCGGCTCCCCGTTGACTTTCATCCGTGCTAAGCAACTGGCTTCTCATGGGGTTATGTCTTGCCAGGAGAGAGGTTTTCAGCAGGGCATTGTCCCGGAGGAAAGCAGATGGGGGGACGCAGCAAACCAGCCCCAGGCATCCCAGCCACTGCAGCCTGGGGACGGTGCCCACGGATTTCCCTAAAGCTGGGAAAATCACCTGCGGCGGCAGGGTGAAAGCCAAGAAACCCCTTGCATCACCCGGCCACCACCTTACACCCAAGAATCCTATTGCAGCACCCACCTTACACCCTGCCCAAAGTGGGGGGTGCCAGGGTGGGTCCACCCGACTGCGTGGGGCTGTGCTGATTTACACAGCCCGGGGCGCAAAACTGCCGGAGGGAGATGAGTAAGGAGCCACAAAGGCTCGGCACTGGGACGTGGGAAGGAAGAGGCTAAAAAAGTGGAATAAAAGAAATTCAAGCGCACATGGTATGGCATAGAATCACAGAATGGTTTGGGTTGGAAGGGACCTTAAATATCGTCAAATTCCATGGCACAGGCAGGGACACCTCCCACCAGCCCAGGGTGCTCCAAGCCCCGTCCAACCTGGCCTTGAACCCCTCCAGGGATGGGGCAGCCACAGCTTCTCTGGGCAACCTGGGCCAGGGGCTCACCGCCCTCACAGCCAAGAATTTCTTCTCAATATCTCATCTAAATCTCCTCTCTTCCAGTTTAAAACCGTTCCCCCTCATCCCGTGGCTCCCCTCCCTGATCCAGAGTCCCTCCCCAGCTTTCCTGGAGCCCCTTCAGGGACTGGAAGGGGCTCGACGGTCTCCCAGAGTCTTCTTTTCTCCCTTCGATACTTTGCCTCCGCTCCTGTCTGCCTCTTCCTCTCTGTCTCGTCTCTTTGCTCATCACTTCAGCCAAAGGTCATTAAATCAATGAGCAGATTTCCTGGTATCCAACCTTTTGGGGTCGGGATCTTTTAATACAAGGGAGGGACTGTGCCCCGGCATACGAGCGCGGCATCCAGCACATCGCCGTATTTATTATCATGATCGTTATTATTGAAATATCACTCACGATTCCTTTATCGATTTTGGCACACAAAGCGGGGATTCAAATCTGTGTTAAAATAACAGCTCCACTGCAGCGCTCGGTATTGATGGACGCGGAGCAATAACACTTACTGGAATGAAAGGCTCGGGGTGCTGCGGGGTGGCACGGCAGCGCTGCGGTGGTGAAGCGTCATCATTTTGGACTATGCTGCGTTGCACGGTTTTGGGAAGGGATCTGGAAGAGAAAAGGTGCGATAGAGCTGATGTGGTAGTGAGTGGTCACAATTTTGGATTAAGCAACATTGCACGGTTTGGGGAAAGGGTCTGGAAGAGGAGAGGACCAAGAGTTGGAGGGATGTCCCAAGTGGGATGCCCGCTGGAGATGCACGGCGTGGCGCTCAGCTCCTAAACATCCCTACGTTTGCATCCTTCTCCCGAAAAAATTGGAGAACCTCCCTGCTTAAAAGCTCCTGGCTCACCGTTCCCAAGGCAGCGCGTGGCTTGCCTGCTTTCCAAAAGCTGGTGAGCGAGCTGTTGCTCTCGCCGACGAGCACGCATCTTCGGGGCCAGCTCCTGGAGCTGCCACCTTGGGGTGGCCGCAGAGATTTCGGGGGCAGAGCAGGACCTCGTGTGCGGGCACGCAGGAGGACCGGGATGCGCAGACACCAGCTGTCCGGATTGATTCATGCTGCAATTTCACAGGCTCTGAAATACGGTGTTATTTGTATGGAAAAAGCCAATGCAGTGACTTTCCCAATAACTTTCTGTTGAATGATCCTGCATTCAGGCCTGAGGAAAGGGGACATTAGCAGCTGGCAAGGCAAAAAAAAAAAAAAAAAAAAGATATTTTAAATTTTTTATTTTATTTTTTTCCCCTCCTCTGAAATGAATTACCTCCGAAGGCAGAGCCCGAGCGAGCAGGGAGGAGCAGCGAGGTGATCAGCAGCCCTGGGCATGGCCAGGGCAGAGCTGCGGCCTCGCAGGGCACGAGGGCAGGACGGGCATCGCTGCTCCAAAGACACTGTGCCCTCTCTCCTTTCCATCCTCCACATGCATCTTTTGGGGGTGGATATAACCTCTCTCTCTCCCCGCTATCCTCAACTCTTTCTCTCTCTACTTAGGTTTCCAGCTATTTATCTGCTTGCATCGACGAGATTAGATAAAGATTTAGGTGTAAGGACGGATGGAGATGGATTGGGAGAAAGCTACCCAACCATCCATCTGTTCCTCCACCTATCCATCTCGCTTCTTAAATCCTGATACATTTCCCATCATAGGGAGCGAGCTCTCCCCCTAGATGAAGACTGAGGATAGATAGATGGATGGCTAAGTAGATCTTCATTTAATCTATCCATCTATCTATCCTCCCAGACTGACCTATCAGCCCATCTCGCCTCCTAATTTTTTCTCTGCCTGTCTACGCTCAGAAACCCTGATCCATCCAGCCCCTAGTTAAGGATTTACTACAGCTTCTCTCCTCGAAGAGCAAAAGTGTTTGACCCTTTTCATTACCCATAAAATTACTTGCCTTGCTCCTTGTTTTTGCTCTGGTTTTAATGGAGAGAAGCAGAGCCTGAAAGCTAGCAAATACCCAGGCGCTCTCCCCAATTAAAGATCGGGTTAATCATCGCCAGGAAGACAAGAGCAGCATTCCTGCAGCCGGGCAGGGTGCACGAGGGACCCCAGCCCAAAAGATCATATTAAAAAAAAAACCCTGTAGCTCCCCTAGAACGAGTGGTTCACATCCATTTGGGTGGCACCAGCTTATAAATAGCTGGTGAAAAGCAGCCGCTCCGCCGGGCAGTTTCCCCCTGGAGGGGTGAAGATTTGGTTCTGCAACTTCTTGACGTGGGTCTGATTAAACACCCTGCTTCCACCCGCGCTCTCTCTCGCTCTCTCTCACGCCGCGCCAGGTAATTTATGACGACTCGCAACACGCTATTGTAAATGTTCCCTATTGCCCTGGCAGCACTCTTCCCTCCCCGCTCCACCTTTCCGCCCCCCCCCAAAGAGAAATGAGCTCAGCTAGCGACAGTCACTGCTGCCCTGGAAAAGGTTCCAGCGAGACTATATCACACCTTAAAAACCAAGAAAATTAAAGGAGGAAGAGAAAAATATTGACCTGGAGGCCAATTAAGTCCTCAGCACAAGGAGGAAGCTGGGACTTTAGAAAATATCTATTTGGTAAAAATGGAGTTTTGCACCGAGGAGCCTGTATCAACCCCCCCCCCCCCGCCCTTTCTGCCTGCCTCCGGGACATTTTCCTCTTTGTTCATGTTTCAGCCTTGATATTTGCAAAATAAAAGAAATTTCTGGTTCGAAATGGTTCTGCGTTTTTCACAATGTCGAGCTGATTATCGTGAAATTAATTATTACAAACATAAAGTTAACACGGCAGAACTGGAAACAAAAAACCTCCCCAGAATTGCCAAGGGAGTTATTTGCGCAGATCAAAAGCAATTTACTCTGCCAAGCTTTCATATTCCACGCGGTATTTGAGAGCTCCTCTTTCCATCCCAGCGCGGCTGGCAGAGGAGGTTTTGGTTGAACTCAAAACATTTGGGAGGACCGGAAAGTTTTTCCTCCCCCGGTTTAAGTGTCAGGATCATTATTTCAAGGCGGGGGGGACGGGGGGGGGGTCCCAGCGAGCCAGGGAGCACGACTCAGGGGCAGCCCCAAGAAAGCGCCCCAGATGAGGCACGTTCCCATGTGCACGTCTAATATCAATATTAGGACCGGGAGCTGAGGGTGAGCGCCCTCGGGTGCAATATTTGTTGGGAATCGCCAGCAAAAACACCCGGGAAGTCTGGAAGGGCGTCGGGGACAGCAGGGCAGGGAGAGGGCAGCTGCCTGTCTGCAGATTTCCCCTTCCCAGGCAGTTTGTCCTTCATTTCCTGAGCTTCAAATTCACTTGGACACATGTTCTGAATTTAGAAACAAGCACATTCGGTGGAATTCATATTTTATGAGGCTCCTTTTAGGGGTATATTGTAAAAGAAATGACTAAATCTGATTTTTCCGTTCTTTCCATCCTCTTAAAACGAGCTAACGAGCGTCAGGAAACATAAAAGGACCTTGCTTAGGCTGCGCCATCAACCAGGAGGTTCAAGAGCCTGTGAACATCCCAGAATTTACTATATGCCAATGAGACATTAAGGGTTAGAGGATGGCTTTTCTTCCCAGGGCAGTCCAGGAGAGCTACACCGTTATCACCCTGAGCCAGGTTTGGGGGGGAATCGAGTTCAATCTTATAGACCTGGGGACCCAGAAGTGTGCTCCACCCCTGCTGTGAGGTGCCGGAGATGGGTTTTCCACCTTCCACTTTATTTTTCGTTTAATCTCACAAATGGCACACACAGAATTACATCCCAAAAAAGGCTGAGGCTGTAAAGTCCAGCACTTAGACCTTTGACAGCTCAAATCTGCCATTTTAATATTTGTAGATATAGAGATATATGCGCATATATACACTTAAGCTGTCCACTTAGCGTTGACAAAATGTCACGGCCTTACCTTTTCGGGAGTGACTCCTGATGTTTCGGCTGCCCAGGCGGATAAAGCGGAGACGCGACACAGATGGGCTGCGGCTGCAGAAAGGCGCAAGCGCCGCTGGTTTCCCCCAACAGCTTCTCTCTAGACTTGGGGGGGGGGTGTCCTCAAAGCCACAGCTCCCCTTCAAAAATAAAGGCAATATTTGTGTGCTTGGCGATGTCTGCATTCGTGACTACATTGTATGGGTTTGGGGGGGTTGCTTTGGACTGGCCCCAGCCCTATCTCATGCCCTGGACATGGCTGGGATGCTCCCAGAGCACACCTTCCCATCCAGGGGCGTTGGGCAGGATCCAGTCCGTGCTCTCCAGGATGGCTCCAGGGTATGAACCGGAACTCAGCCAGTGGGGACAAGAAGGAGGATCCCTTCACAGGCACATCTTGATTGCGGCTAAGACGCTAATAGAGATGTCCCATGAGCGCCGAGTCGCCATCCCTCACCCCCAGCCAAAGCTCGCAGGTTTGGGAATTCGAGCGTGCAAAGTTTCTTTCCACCCTCCCTAATCTATAAATCATCCCCCAGCCATTTGTTTTGGGGAAATATATAGTTCCTGCCACAACCGCTGTGAGATAAAGCATTTAAAGTGTTACAACATGTGGCTAATCCCTTTAATAGATCTCTTGCTATTAATTTCAGTACTTGCTTTGGCTTTGCCAGGCCCTGTCATTATTCCTGGGGATTATGTCTTCAAGGTGGCCTATCTGCTTTATCCAAATACTTTTCATATTTCAAACTCCAGAGTGCACTTAGCATTCAGCACGAACCAGCCAAACACCTTGCCGAGCCGCTGAACTAGCGAGGCATAAATCTGCCACCCGTCTCGCGGCGAAACAAATGGCTGCAAGTGAAAAGGAAGAGGGCTCCGTACCGTATCATTTAGCAGCCATGATCTCCAGCGCCGCTGCAGATAGGTACAATTTGCTCGTTCATTGACTAGCGGGAAGGCGCACTTTCTCAGCAGCCTTGCAGGACAGTTCGGAAAAAGAGTAACCTGAGAGTTGCCAGAACCAAACTGGTCCCATTTGCGCCCTTATGACTGACCTGCTTGGGCATATTGAAGGTCAAGTGGCAAAGTTTCCTTTCTGTTCTAATCACAGATGGATTTTTAAGAGACAACAGAGAGCAACCGAGGAGCCTCTGTGTCCTTCCCAGAAGTTAACGGGCCTTGACGCCTCTCAACCTGGTGCTGAGAGACATCAGAGCTTCAAGGATGAGTTGCCAGTTGGCGTCTCCCCATAGCCCTCATGGGTCCCTGGCCACCAGTGAGCTGCATTTGCAACCCAGCATCTTTCATCCGCGCAGAACGTGCCGAAGGGAAAAGCCACGCTGCTCAATGACCGTGCCTCCCAGGTGAGGATGAATTTATGGTGATGAATTCATAGCGATGAATTCTCCCATCCCGGCTTGAACTTGTGCCCAGCAAAGGTGAGCACGGCCTGAGGAAAGGACAAATGAAAGAATCCAGCAAGGATGTCAGGAACGCGACCTCCTGATAGCACATCGCAACCTCTTTTGAAAGCGCCACGCGCGCTACCAACCTGATGCATCCAGCAAAAAAGCTGCGCGGCACCAATTCACAGGCGGCTCAGCTCGGGAATATTGGGACAAGCAGAGAGACTGAGCCCTGGACCCGCTTTTTGAGTCCCTCGTCCCTCACACCCTGCCTTTTGTTGGGGTGCCAAAGCCCATCGGGAGATGCTGCACCTCCTTGGCTGGCGTTCATTTCTGGTCAGTAGTGGCCATTAGTATTCAGGCCAAAGACCTCGCAGCATTATACAGTTCAATATTTTCTGCCCCTGTAACAAAGGCAATCCATTTCACATGCAGAACGCGGGAGTGCAACCTTTTGTTACTCGAGTTTCTTAAATTTTTATCTCAAAAAATCAATGAAGGAATTGGAATTCCACATCTCATTTTATGGTCAGGAGAGAAAGAGGGAGAGCACAAGGGAAAATGATGAAAGAGGGGAAAAAGGGAAAAACCAAACACCCCTGCTCATCCAGATACGCTCATAAATTCTTGAACAATTTAATTACTGTGCATTTTGTGCTTTGGTTTTAAAGCTTTGAGTGAGGGTTGGGGGTTTTTTGTTGTATTTTTTTTTCCCCCCACAGAGTCCCTAGAACTGCTTGTCTTTTGTAGTTGATCTTCTTGCAGAAAGAAATTATTCTCCATCCAATTAATCTAATTAGAATGTAATCAAGTTGTAGAGATCTGTGCAGCAGTGTGAGTGATTAGGAAAAATTACCTTTCCGCAAAGAGTTTAAATTTAATTTTAGTTCCATAATCTAAAGCCCAAATAAAGGAGAATGTAATTTGCACTGCAATACTTCGTGCCACGCCGCCTGTTTCCTGGGTAGAAAAGCAGATTTCAGCCACATCCACAACAAACCACCCTCGTGTTTCGCAGCTCGACCCGCGTAAAAACAACCACCGTTTCCATTTTCCAGAAGGAAATGGGAAGGCACGCTCTGCTCACGATCGGGGCGATGGGCAGTTGAGAG
The DNA here is from genome assembly GCF_964199755.1 of Larus michahellis. Lineage (NCBI taxonomy): Eukaryota > Metazoa > Chordata > Aves > Charadriiformes > Laridae > Larus > Larus michahellis. The sequence goes on along the minus strand of NC_133914.1, from coordinate 5,638,953 downwards.
CAGAGCTGGGTTTTTAGTGCTCCAGTCGAGCGTTTAACCCTTTAGACCGTGGCCCAGAGATGCTGCCAGCTGGTGGGTCGCCGGCACCAGGATGCTTTTGCCAACCGTGACCATCCCCGTAGCTTCGGAGTGAGAGGGAGTGAAACCCTGCAGCAAGGAAGAGTCCACAGGAATTTTCGTATTGTCTGCATTCCCTCTCCGAATCAAGAATAAAAATGAAAGACCTCAAATTGATCTGTGCAATGAAATATTTTCAGAACACTTGCTTTCCCTCACATCTGGAGGTTTCCAGGGCCATGAATAGCTCAGGAAATAGGAAAGAATTAAACAGGCATTTTTTGGTAATTTTCTAAATTATTCCTTTGGCTTTCAGCCTTCCCGTTTCCACTCGGCTGGGACATTTCGCTGCAGACACAGCTTTTCTTTCCCTCTGGGAAAGGTTTCGGGGGTGGGAGGTGTACAACCGCCCTCAGCTCATCAGCGCATCAGCAAAGCTGAGACAAAAAGCGTTACATTAGGCTGCATTAAATCCCACTGAAGCCGGCGACCAGAATAGCTGCCTTTCACGCTAGACAGCTGTGAGCCATTACCAGCACCTGGATCTCAAAAGCCACCCACCCTTTAGAGACCTGGCCCACCCGAAATCTTGCATCAGGCCCCTCTGCTCTATCCCGCTAGGCAGATAAAAACCATCCCTCCAAAATTCAACTGTCTTCCAGGGACGTTTGGTCTGAAAAATCATACCTCTGCTGAGCTCGGGTCAGGTTCTTAGTCAAGATCTCCACTGAACTTCTGACCTTCATCCTTGAAACCCCATTCCCGTGTTCACCAGTCAAAAACCCAGCAACAGAAATGGTTTTGTGCTGGTCGACATGGACAGACAGATACTTGCATACATATATACTCACGTGCACGGCCTAAAAGGTTAATGACGGCAATTTTGCAAGGGCATGGAGCGACAGGACGAGGGGCAATGGTTTAAACTAGAGCAGGGCAGGGTTAGATCAGCCATTGGGAAGAAGTTCTTTCCACTGAGGGTGGTGAGACACTGGCCCAGGTTGCCCAGAGAGGGGGTGGAGGCCCCATCCCTGGAGACATTCAAGGCCAGGCTGGATGAGGCTCTGAGCAACCTGCTCTAGTTACAGATGTCCCTGATGACTGCAGGGGGTTGGACGAGATGGCCTTTAGAGGTCCCTTCTGACCCAACACAGTCTACGGTTCCATGATTTTTAATACATCCCATGGGAAGTTCCTACTGCCCTTAAGCCAAGATCTGAGGCCAAGAGGTGGAGACGAAGTCAGCACCCTGTTAGTTACAGAAATATCCAGCCAAGAGTCATTCCAATTGCCCGGCCAGGGCAAAACAGAAAAAAAAAGGGGGGGGGGGCATAAATATGATTTTGTTGTTATAATTCTCAAATTTATGAATTCTAGACCTTTTTTAGCATTGCCTACACTAAAACAAGCACTTGCCAAACTTTTCTTCTTTTTGCAGTATTCTGAAGCATTTTAAGGGTGACTTTAGGGTGGGAGGAGTAGGGTGACTGCCCAGTTGCTTCCCCTTCATGTGACACTGATCCCCCCCCACAAGCCCCGGCTGTAGTAACAGCGATGGCGATGAGGATGTCATCCCCTTAGAACGCCCCCATTGAGCAAGACATGACCACTCACCGTAGCCCTTGGGTGAAGGGAGGGGGTGAAGGAAAAGGGAAAAAGAGACAGTGGGAAGGACAGTGAGAGAGAGAGAAAGAAAAATGAATTGTTTAAAACTTCTATTACTCTTCATTACCTTCTGCTTTATGTAAGTTCCAAGGTTCATTTACCAGCTGTAAGTAGCCCGGTGCCTTTGTGTGTAAGAGTTGTCATGCCTATCGCTCCCATTAATGTACTGCGTGAAACTAAAGGTACCTCGGCCGGTGCCGCGAAGCCAAATCAATGTAACTAATGTACCTCATGCAACAAATCCGTAGTTGTCCGTTGTTGGACCAGATGGATGGGCTTCCAGTGTTTGTTGAGAACCGGGACAGAGAGGGAGATCGTTGCCGGTGGGAGCTGGAGGCGACGCTTCCCCTGAAGATCAGAAGATTGCTTCAAAACCTTTCCTTTCTTTGGCGAGACATGGCCAGGTGATGTTGTATCGGTGGCCTGAGCGGTTCATTTGAATTAATCCGTTTGGGTGTTGTTTTTTTTTTTAAGATTAAAACGTGCTTTTTTTGCAAAGAATCCTCAGGATTCCTTTAAAATCTGCTGTCTCCCTGCACAGACCCACTGGCTGGGTTTGGCCAGGACAGCCAACACCTCGGTTCTGTATCAAAACAGCAGTGAAGTGAGACAACATGGTCTGAACGCAGAGGAACATTCGTATTTTACCTGAGGGAATATAATTTTTTAATGTCTTTTTCCGGGTACATATTTGTAGGCTTGCTCATGCCCTGAGCTCCATTCCCACAGGAGGCAGCTTGCAGGGTTTTCCCTTTGGGCCTCTCTTAAAAAAAAAAAAAAAAAAAAGAAGAAAGGACATTTTTTAAAAGAAAATATGGTGTAGCTGGATATTCAGGTGTGGAAAGGAGGGTGGGAGCCGCCAGCAGTAATGGGACAGCCTGGATTACACACAGAGCCTGGGTTTTCTGGGTTTGAAAGTTGCAAAATGAGGTCTTCATCCTGCCAGGAGGCCCCCAGGGTTGGTGAGGTCTCAGGCTCGCTCCCCAGGTACCTGTACTCCAGTTACAGCCCTCATGGAAATGAAATGAATTTTCTTGCTTGCAGTCATCAAAATATATCTATAGCTAGATAGGATTACTCACGTCTTGAAATACAGTATAAATATTTTGGATTGTCATTCATTAAACCTGTGTTTCTGTAGAGTTCCCTGGGAAGGGAGGTTGCAATAGGCTTCGTCTGTGGGTTCCTGAGGTCTCCTTTTGAGGAAAAGTCTGACTTTTTCATGTTTCTTGCCTGTTTTACTGCAGACCCCTCCAAAGAAAGGCTCTGAAGAACCTCTGTGTCATGGTGTCCTTCCCTCCCAGGCCGGGGAGCCGTTCTACATGTGCATCTCACTCCCGTGGGCTCTTTTGGAAATCCTAACACCATAGCAGCAGCTCTCATCTAATTCATGGCCCCTGCATTATAGCTGGCCATATATAGTTATGTTATAGAATCACAGAATGGTTTGGCTTGGAAGGGACCTTAAAGCCCAGCCAGTGCCACCCCCTGCCCTGGGCAGGGACACCTCCCACCAGCCCAGGTTGCTCCAAGCCCCGGCCAACCTGGCCTTGAACCCCTCCAGGGATGGGGCAGCCACAGCTTCTCTGGGCAACCTGGGCCAGGGGCTCACCGCCCTCACAGCCAAGAATTTCTGCCTCGGATCTCATCTGAATCTCCCCTCTTTCAGTGTAAAACCATCCCCCCTCAAAAAAAAATAAAGTCTTTCCAAGTCCATTGGTTGGTCTATAACGTTCCTGGATGAGCCTGTTTTGTGCTGAGAAGGACACAGCAAATCTGGTCTCTGCCCCAAAAGCCTTGAAACCTAAATACACGAGAAGTTCAGAGAGGGAAGGAGAAATAAGCTCTGAGAGGGACGGTGATTTATCCAAGGGCACCCAACAAATCAATGGCAAAGGATTTTCCAGCCCCCACAGAATTCCCTCACAGCACACAAAAATGTTTTCTTGTAATGCAAAAAAATCCTCTTTTCTATATTTAGCTGCAGAATTACTCCTGCAACACGTTAGTTCTCCAGGCTCCTTGGACAAAATAATGTTATTAGACCGAATGCCAGTGAAGGCAAAGATGATTTGACATTTCATTGAAAATTGCACCCAGGACTATTAAGGAAGGGGAACTTATTTGGATGCGCTGCAGGCACAAACTCTTCAGATTTACACTTTTCAGTCAGAGCTGCCTGCCACCCTTCTGCAAAATCGGAGGAGAATTTCATACTTTTTCCCCCCTCTCTCTCTCTTTACACTGAGACAAATCTCCAGGAAAATTCATTACGCGGTTTAAGTGATGGGATTTATCATTCCATTCAGCTTCTCCAACTTGGAGCTCTCCTAGCTGTCACATCAGCAAGGCAATTCTAATTTGTTTCTTTCATATTTCCCCCATGAAGTTCGCCTCTGAATGACGGGAAGAAAATAGAGACGAGAGCCCAGCATGGCTCGGGGCTATACATAGCGCCGTGGGATGACTTTCTGCCAGCTGCTTCGCTGGAGCCTTCGTAAAGGGTAGACACTCCAGTCCAGTTCATGGCGACCTAAGGCAAACCCCATAGCAGGGCTCCGGCACAGCATTGGTGAAAATGAGAAGCCCAGATGGTCTATCACCTACCATGGAGGAGGCTTCTCACCTCCAAAGGAGGTCTGATGGCTCAGCTGGTCCTTGTGTGTCTTGCATTTCTCCAAGATCTTCCCATAGCCGGAGAACATCTTCCCATCCAGTGTCTCCTCCCTGCAAAGCACAAGGGTGAGAGTAAAGCCCTTCCCTTCTCTGTGTAATGAGAAATCTCTGCTGGGCACTCGGCATCAGCAGGAGGTCACCGTCCTCCTGAGACAGGACGAAAGTTAGAGCAGGGAAGAGATCACAGAATGGTTGGGGTTGGAAGGGCCCTCTGGAGATCATCCCGTCCAACCCCCTGCCAGAGCAGGGTCACCCACAGCAGGTGGCACAGGAACGCCTCCAGGCCGCTTTGGAATGTCTCCAGAGACGGAGACTCCCCCACCTCTCTGGGCAGCCTGTGCCAGGGCTCTGCCACCCTCACAGCAAAGAAGGTCCTCCTCATGTTGAGGTGGAATTTCCCATGTTGCAGTTTGTGCCTGTTACCCCTTGTCCTGTTGCTGGGCACCACTGAGAAGAGCCTGGCCCCATCCTCTTGCCACTCACCCTTTAGCTCTTGCTGAGCATTGATGAGATGGGCAGTGCCAGCAGCTGACTTAGTCAAAAACGCCCTGGAGCACCATGAAAAAGCCACCAGAGCATGAATGGCCACAAGGCAGCAGCGTGCCCAGCACAGACCCAGCATCCCCCCTCCTGTCCCCCTGTTATCGCTCGGGGTCCAGGTCCCATCTCAGCTGAGGTGATGGTCCCTGCACCCCGTGCTTGCTGTCCTCCCTCCATTCCCCAGCCCAGGGGTGGTGAACCTCAACAAGGTACCGAGAAGCCGGGGTAGCCTCTGCGGTGGGGTCATTAGCATCGATTTTAGACAAGACCCTAAATCTGGGACCCAAGTCTCATTTTAAATGTCCTTTATTAGCTCTGACCTTTATCTAGTATTAATAATAAATTGATGGTGTTTCCTATTAGCCTCGTAGAAATATATCTTTGGCCAATAAACACTGTGGCCATATACCCAGAGAGTTTGTTTCTATCTGCCTAGAGTTATCACCCCATAAAGAAGAAGCTGCTCCGCACAATCATCTAATTGATATATTTCGCTTGATTCCCAATAAGCTATAAAAAAGGTACGTTCGTTGTGGGGAAAACTACGGTTTTTATCATCTTCTGCCTCATTCTAAGGGACGATTAAAGGAAGAAATCCACTTTATGTTTACTAAAATATTTAGAACAAGCTGTGAAAGATGGAAAACGTTTTTGACTAACTGGAAGTTGTATTAGTATGATAGTCCGTCCTTGAGAATAAAAAGTAGTCATAGGTAGGTAGACGGCTATTAAAGAGATAAAGAGATCTCACTTTAAATTTACACGTTTCTTATTTGATTGCAGCACCATTCCCATGCAGTTTCAATGTTCTTTCTCCACTAACACCAAATTAATTCGTTTTGATTATTGTTATTATGGCAAATGGCAAAAGGAATTAACGGTGATGAATCAGGCGCTTACTGCGAAGTGCGAGCTGGATTTCCCACCTCCCGTTGAGACGCGACGAGACCTGCGCGCGGCTGCAAGGCCATAAAAATGATGGAAGGAAATGGGAAGGAAATCATCTGGCAGATTAAAAAGACTCCTTGCAAGGTAACGTCTGCCAGACGTTGTGCAAGACCCGAGATCATCCCTGTGTCCTACAAACGCTTAGAGACAGGGGTGGTTTTTCCCCTGTTGGACTCCGTTTTTGGCTGGGGAGAGGGTGGCGCGGTCGCGGCGAGCGCCAGGGCTGAGCCCGGCACCGGCGGAGCAACCAAAGGGCAATTTCTGCAGCTGCAGGAGGCTGCCCATTTGAAAGGCAAATTTCACTCGCAGGAAGCGTGCAGGGCTGCAAAAAAAAATGAAGCAGGTTTGGAAAGGAGCTCCAGGGCTGCCGAGGGGCTGCGGGACCTCTCAGGTCCCATCCTCCTGCCCAGACCACGTTTGCCGGCAGCCCCCCAGCTTCTCTCCAGCTTGACTTGAGCTGGATTATGGGGTTTTTTTCCCCCATGCCATTACTGGGATAAGGGAGGCACCACTCGCACTCCTGAAGGTACCACGTTTTTTTCCACTAATAAGCTCCAGGAAGATATTTACCTTCAACACAGGAAGGACACGGAGCTGTTGGAGCGGGACCAGAGGAGGCCACGAAGATGATCGGAGGGCTGGAGCCCCTCTGCTGTGAGGACAGGCTGAGAGAGCTGGGGGGGTTCAGCCTGGAGAAGAGAAGGCTCCGGGGAGACCTTCCAGCCCCTTCCAGTCCCTAAAGGGGCTCCAGGAAAGCTGGGGAGGGACTCTGGAGCAGGGAGGGGAGCCATGGGACGAGGGGGAAGGGTTTTACACTGCAAGAGGGGAGATTGAGATGAGATATCGGGAAGAAATTCTTGGCTGTGAGGGCGGTGAGCGCCTGGCCCAGGTTGCCCAGAGAAGCTGTGGCTGCCCCATCCCTGGAGGGGTTCAAGGCCAGGTTGGCCGGGGCTTGGAGCAACCGGAGCTGGTGGGAGGTGTCCCTGCCCAGGGCAGGGGGTGGCACTGGATCGTCTTCAAGGTCCCTTCTAACCCAACACATTCTATGATTTTATGATTCTATGATTCTATATCAAATGAACAACCCCACACACCAAGTTACAGCCTGATTTTCTTCTATTTGTCCGGCCAGCGGGAGATCAGCTGAAATTCAGCAAAGGGCTGAGAACCAGCTCAGCTCATCTCAGCGTCTCTGCCCCAGTGTCACTGTGCAGGGGGAGGTCTGGCATCACTGCTCAGCTCCGCGGGGAAAGCACAGTGTTGCATTTAGGGCGGGAGACGGGGGACTCAGATGATCTATACTCAAGTCCCACCAGGGCTGGAAAATCCCACGTGTTTGGGGATTTTATTCTGGCCTGGAAAATAAAATGCTGGCATTGGTAAGTCTGAAAGGACTGTGGGGAGGAAAAAGAAAAAATCACGACCCTGACTGACAGGCATGTCGGCAAAAGGCAAAAAGAAAGAAATAAAAAGAAACCAGACCTGCACAAATGAAGTTTATGCTTTATCCTAAAGCTCTGGCTTGTTCACGGAGAGGACTGAGCTCAAGAGCTGGAGGAGTCCCCACGAGAGGGCATTGCTGCCGTGGCTCTGCGCGTTTCCCCGCTGCCGTTAACCCCTCTGCAAGATGGAGATGGCAGTCGCAAAGTCTTTCTCCCTACATCGCCTCTATCTTGGGGCTTTTCAGGGCCACAGACTGGGTCTGCCTCCGTCAGCTTGGCACGGAGCCCTTCCACCCCTCCCCATCTCTGACCTTGACACCGGCTCATCTTAACCTGAGCTCTGAACCTGCTGGGATAGAGCCCAAATTTTCCTGCTGCCCCGCTGTCATTTCGGGTAGGACCGAGCCAGCGGGAGCGGGAGCAAACAGCATTTTGGTAACAACACAGACCCCGCGTGCATTGAGGCGAGGGGGGGGTTTCCTGGCTCGGTGGCGTTTCTCTTGCTTTCCTCTCCCCGCTCACAGGTTATTTGGCAGTGGGAACAAGAACGTAGATGGGGGCCCGACGGCTCCTGGCAGCGACTCCGGTGGCATTGCTGCGGTGTTGGGTGCGCAGCGTGGCACCGGGGCAGCCACCGCGCGCACGGGTTATTGTGGAAAGTGTCACCCAGGCAGACTTCTGTTGGAATTCCCAGAATTAATGTGCCCTGAATCCCAGCCAGCGCCTCGCCAGGGCTTACACTTCCCTTTTACTTAGCTGTTTGGCCTTGGTGGACCACGGCTGTGAGCTGAGAAAACCTGAGATGACGAGTGTTGCCTAGGGAGGTATGCCACTTCTCGACGCTCCGGGACACCCATGTCACCCCTCGGCCCCAGACGGCTCAGAGGTCAGACCCATGGTCTGTCCAGCAGGTTTGGGCTCTGCCAGGGATGGGCATTAGCCACTTCATACCGACAGGCAAGAACCTCTGAGCTTCACCAGAGAGATGGGCAAGACCCGGTGGTTTGGGTCCCGGCTCTGCCCTGGGTGGGTTTGAGCCTCTCTCTGCCCTCACAACGGAGGGTTTTGCGCTTTCCTAAGGATGGCTTTTGAGATTTTCAGAAAAACAGGGAGCAAGAAAGACCCACCTGTATACCAAATTCCTTTTGAAGGGCCAACACAAGGCACAAGACAACATGAGTGGCCCCCCAGCACCCCGTACCTGCTCCAGCAGTTACGGACCCGGCGGCCTCCGTCACGTCTGGTTGTGTTTCAAAGGATGGGTCCTTTGCATGCTCAGGACCATCTCTATCCATCCCGGAGCTGCAAAAAACAACGAAAACTTTGAGAAACTAAAGTCATCACGGAGCAGGGGCCATTTGTTTGTTTGTTTGTTTGTTTGCAGACACCGAGAAAGATTGCGATGCTATTAGCATCCTCGAGCCCTCAGCCCCGCCGAGCGCGCACGGAAACGGCAGCGCCGCGTCTCCCTCTGTTTAACCCAGCGGGAGAGTGAGGGCTGCTGGAAGAGGGAGGCGATGCGGGGGTGGCTGCGCAGGAGGGAGCCCGGGGAGAGCGGCACCCTGGCTGGCAAAGGATGCGGTCCCCCACCATGGCAAGGCCACCGCCTGTTCCCGTCCCACATCTGAGCCAAACTGGGGGTCCTGGGGTGCAGGGACAGCAGGATTGGGAGACAGGGGAAGGTAGATTCCTCATCCCAATTTATTATGGCAGCAGCAATACCAGCAAGCAGAATTTGGGAGTGAGGGAGGGGCAATGCCCGCATCTCCCGTTTAACAGTCTCTAACCAGTCGCAGCGTCGCCCGGGCTGCTTCAGCAGAGGTTTCCTTGCCATCCGAACCTCTTCGGGGCTCCATCGTCCCTTCCCTCCGGTGTAACTCAAAGCCTATCTCTGCCCCCCTTTTCCCACTTCTAAGGGATGCAGCTATTTCTGTATTACAGGGAAGTTTTAGGAGCAGAATCCATTAGGGGCTCATTTACAGCCATGCCCTTAGGCAGACGCAAACCTCGCTTCACGGAGATGATAGACTAATCCATCAACCTACTTCACCGCTGGCCTGTTCTGTCTGGAAACGGCATTACTGAGCACAAGTGCCTAACACCAGCCCGTCTTCTCACTCTCTTTGCAGCCTGGGAATGCTCAAGTACTCCCGGGTCCCTGTCCCCGGAGAAAACCCACGCAGCACCGTGCCCACGAGCCCCACGCTGTGCTGAAGGGATCGGTTTCTCTTCCACCCACTGATCTGCAGCTTTTGCAAACGTGAGAGCTGTATCCTCACAGCTGGATCACAGGGATGAAGGCTGAGCATCTCTGGGACGAGGGGAAAAACCCAAATTGTGTCCAAACCCGGGGCTGTGGCTTGCCTTCCTGCGAGGAGCTAGCACCAAAGTCAGATCTGGTCTGAATTTCCTTCCAGCTCTCGTTTTACTCAATTTCTAATCATTTATCAGAGCCCATTTGTGATGAGGGTATAAGAGGAGCTTCCTGGACCAGATCTAGGCCAGTCTCCTGCACAGACGGCGCGGGAAGAGGGCAGGCGTGCGGCCATAAACCCTTCCCGACTCTGACAATCTGCAGCTCGGGGCCTTCCTGAGCCAGAAGATATATCTGCGAGTAACCTGTATTTAAAAGCCCTTGATGGCCCTTTTCTGTACATATTTGTCTAATGACTTTTTGAACCCATTTCTGCTTTTGGGCTCCACCGGCCCCGGCAATGAGTTTCATAATTGAATTAGGCGTTATCTGGAAAAGTCCTTCCTCCATAAGGGGAGAGATGAAGTTATCTTGAATTTTCATCTGTCGCTGGCGTCAATCTGAACTCAAATCTTTCTTGAATCTCTGCGAGGAAGTGCAAGTCATGCCTGGCCAAAAGGCTGGTGTGGGGCAGGGTCCGGGTGCCCACGGGATCCTTGGCCTCCCCAGGGCCATCTAGCTTAGAATCATAGAATCGCCTAGGTTGGAAGGGACTTTTCAGATCATCTAGTCCAACCATCTCCATAAGGTACAGCCCGTCCCTAAAATCTCCCTAATTCTGGGTGTGTTCCTATCAGGACCATCCCAAAGAACTGCACTTTCAGGCCTGTTCAGGTTTCCCATCGCTACCAGGCTCCTTCTAAATCTCTTCCCATCCACTCATCTAATGGGACAGAAGATTTTCTTTTCTTCCAGAAAGGGACAAGCTAAAGCAACGAAGTTACATTTCTCAAAGTCATGCATCAAAAGAGGAGCTTGTACATCCCTAACAACACCTGAAAAGAAAGGCAACCCTTTCCAGAGGCTGGCATCCTCAGTCCGTTTGCAGCTGGAGATGGGACAGCTCTGTCACATCAAGGCTGGTTATAGACTGGGCCGGATTTGACAATGTCAGCCCGGCTTTCCAAGGTTTCCACCGGGCTTGTATCAAAGCAAAAAAATGAATCACGGGTCTCTCAAGGGCTATTCTCAGCTTTCTCAGTCGGAGATGCTTGCGCGTTTGTCCAAACAGCTCCGTCCCCTTCCCCCTGGGAATTTCCAAAGGAGACTTCAGCACTGGGAAGCCTACGTGTGATATCTTCTGCCAATACAGACCTTATCACGATTTGGCCATAAACATCGTTTTAGTGCTGAACGGTGATGCCTTGCTTTATCGGTGCTCTCTCCACACACCCCAGATGGCGACAGCGTTCCTTTGGGTGGTTTCTGAAGTGGGTGACAAGAAAGGAAGGATTGGGAGAAATAAAAAGAAAGTTCCTAACAAGGAGAGGGATCAGCACACACCTCCGTTCTCCTGATGTTAAACACTGCTGACACAGGCCCTGCGCTGCACAAATCTGTAGCTTCCTTTAAATTAGCAATTCCACAGACACAGTAGGAGCTTGCATAAGAATTGTCCATAAAGAGAAGAGAGTCACAATATCAGCCTAGCATGAAACCCTGGTTTCTGCTTTTTAATTAAGATTTCAAGCTTGTGTCTCCCCTGAGGTGCTGCGGAAGGTTTTGCCAGATACAATAAGCAGCCGGGGTCCCTCTCAGCAAATTGGCTTTTCATAGGATCCTGGCTCTGCTCACAAACCCTTTAGTGCCGAATTCTCACTGCCAGATTTGGGGTAAGCATCCCCAAGAAGGCAAAGCGCGGAAGTTGGGTGCTGGGACAGGCTCGGGTCCTCTTGTGCCTCCCCTTTCTCAGCAGGGTCTTGCAGGGGATGGGTGGAAGCAACGGGACACGAGTTCTGGTACGCGCCGCTCTCAGTATTAAACAGAAACGCAGTAACTCTTCGGGTGACATTTCTAGCATGAATACCTGTGTTTATATATTTTAAAAGCCATTCTCCACGCTGCCGCGTTCTCTTAGTATTCTCTTGGAGCTTCTCTTTCCCCAGCTGCTCCCGCCTGCCATGCATCCCTGCCGCTGGAAAGTGAAGTCAAAGAGACATGAACAATCAAACAAGTTATCTTCCAGCATTAAAGGCAGATGTTGGCATTTACATTTGTGCCGGTCCATTCCTCCATCACAACCCTACTCCCTGACCTGTAATTTCAGAGCAGAGCCCGGTGGGTCATAGACACCTCAAAGATGAAGCAGTGGCAAAAGCAGGGCTCCCTGCAGAGCACCAAAATAACCTCGCAGACAGGGGGGTTACAACCAGAAATCCCTGTCTCCCTCCCTTTTACATCACTGCCAATTTGGGATTCATTTAGGAGGAAAGAGAGACACCGCGGGTGCCCCCGCGCAGCTCTCCCCCGGCGATCGCGGTTTCAGAGGTGTCAGGATGCACCGCTGCGCGCATCCATCATCCCGTTTAGTGCCGCCCCTCCGATGGCAAACCTTTCCTGAGCAAACGCAAGCTCGCATCTAGCAAACACCACATCCTCCCCCGCCTAGCGCTGCCTCCCCGCAGGCGACGCCAAATCCAACCCAGGCGTCACCCCAGGAGCAGGGACTTCCTGGCATTCACAGGGAGGCGGCTGAACGGGGTCCCCATTGGAGACTTTTAGGTGCCACCTGCAAGGTAAAGGGAGAGCTACAGCACTGACCAACACGTCCCGTTGCTGGCTGTCACCGTATCGAGGGGACACCGCCAAAGATTGCACTGGAAGCACCTCTAAAGGTTTCACAATCACTCCCATAAAGCATTTAATGCGCAATAAAAAAGGCAAGTAAGTTATCAAGGGCTGGCGTGGAGAAGCAAGCTAATGCTTTGCCCTATAGATGTTCATAAAATATTAAGTAACTTTACAAAAAGAGGAGGGAAAGGACGCAGTTCGATAGACCACTGTTAGAAGCAGGTCCACACTGCCAAGCAGCCAGCGAAACGCAGGGTTTCTCTAGGACTCATTAACTCCCATGCCAGCGCTAATGGTCCTGTGGCCGTTCATTCCCCTTCCTCCGCACCACACAAATGGCTTTATTTAGCAGCTGAGATTGGAGCCCAGCTCCGCGAATAACATTTGCCTGGATGTAATTAGGCATCAGCAGAGCAAAACTCCCCAGCCAAGGGAGAGTGGAGATCCAGGTCAGGCAGTTCTCTGCCCGCAGATACCTCCACCCAGCTTGAAAATAAATGAGTTTGGGGAATTTGATGCCATGGAACACACTTTTCAAGGCCCCACGTTTAACTGGGGGACAGAGGTAAACTGTGTAGAAAGTTTCTTTGGAAGAAATGGGTTGGCTGCCCTTGGTGGTGAGTTGGGGATTTTCACGCCCATCCTGCTGTGAGGATGGACCAATTCAAGCCAGAGGCCACTCGAGGACGAGCTGCCCAGCTCCTCACACAGAATCACAGAATGGTTCGGGTTGGAAGGGACCTTAAAGATCACCCAGTGCCACCCCCTGCCCTGGGCAGGGACACCTCCCACCAGCCCAGGTTGCTCCAAGCCCGGGCCAACCTGGCCTTGAACCCCTCCAGGGATGGGGCAGCCACAGCTTCTCTGGGCAACCTGGGCCAGGGGCTCACCCCCCTCACAGCCAAGAATTTCTTCCCAATATCTCATCTAAATCTCCCCTCTTGCAGTGTAAAACTGTCACCCCTCGTCCCATGGCTCCCCTCCCTGCTCCAGAGTCCCTCCCCAGCTTTCCTGGAGCCCCTTTAGGGACTGGAAGGGGCTGGAAGGTCTCCCCGGAGCCTTCTCTTCTCCAGGCTGAACCCCCCCAGCTCTCTCAGCCTGTCCCCACAGCAGAGGGGCTCCAGCCCTCTGACCAACTTTGTGGCCCTCCACTGGACTCGTTCCAACAGGTCCGTTTCCTCATCCCATCCTCCTGGTGGGTTTGCACTGGGGCTTGTTTGGGCAGCGCTTTTCCCTCACCATTTCCAGGCGCAGGCAGCGGAGTTCGGACCAGGCACGAGTGGCAGCTGGAGGCAGGGCTGTGCTGCCAGAGCCGGGCAGGGAGGGCGGCTGCAGAGCCCCTGCCTTCCATAAACGAGTAGAGAGCAGGCGAGTTCCAGGCTGGTGTGGAAGAAGCTCTCCCAGGAGCAGTCGGGAGCCAGGAACGATGCTGTCTGTCTCGCTGCAGCGCAAAGCGCACCCGATCCATCCAGCCTGGGCGATACAAGGGAGCAAATCAGTGCATCGTCAGAGCGACTGGGAGACGAGAGGCGCTAAAAATCCAAACCCGATGTTTTTGATGTTTGCTTGTCCCAAATGAGGACAGAAAATTCAAAATATGCGGCGCGGGGGGCGGGGGGGAAATGGCAGAAGTGGAATCCCATGCAATTTCCATTCGGATATGTCAAAACAGCTCGTTCTGGCACAGAAAGAGATCGACCTGCCTCTGCCCACGCTGCCCAGGAAAGCTGTGGGACAGGCACCGGGGCTGGATGACACCCGGGAGCCTGAGCCGCAGGGGAAAAATAGTCCATCACGGTCCTCGGGCCAAGGAGGAGGTCGCGGTCTTGAGCACCTCCCTCGGGGCACGTAAATACCTGCGTTCTCATTTGGCTGCGATACAAATAATGAGGTGACAAGCGTTTTGATAAGAATAAAATCTATTATTGAGACTGAAAAGATGCGATATTTTTTTTATATACACGCGTGCGTGAGTTTTAGCGAAAAGGCATTAAGTGTCAAAAAAAAGAAAAAAAAAAAAAAAAGAGTCCTGAATTAAGGCTCGTTTCATTTTAAAAACGTTGAAAGGCAGAATGCCAGGTGTTGTGCAGAGGTTTCTTTGTTCGTTGTCACAATTCAACATGAATTTGCAAAATACTTTGACTAAATCCATTCTGATTTTTCTGTCAGAAACGTTCCAGGTGACAATTTTTACCCGGAAAGCTCCGCTTGTGGCAACTCAGACAAAACAGTTTAACATCAGCCTGGAGGGAAGTATTTCATTCTTACTTTCCTGGAGAAAAGAAACGAACGCTTCCAACAAAGTTTAAGCTTACAGGGGGAGATAATTTGCAGAAATCTCCGTTTTTGCGGAAAACCAGTAGAACAAGGCAGTTTACATGGAAAAATCTCGCTCAAATTCAAGGTGTCCCATCACCTCACCTAAAGCTTGCCCTCCCCAGACTGAAGCATCTGTTTTAACGTGCTGGACCAGCATTTCCAATGGGGAATGCATGAAACCTTTTGCAAACTCCTCAGCTCCAGAAATCCGGAGGCGGCATTCAGCTGCCGGTACCCGCGCGGGGCCTCAGGAGCCGAAGCCAAAGGGCTGGTATAATCCAGCATGTGTTTCCTGACATTGATGGAGTGACGTTAATTTATAGCAGCTGAGAGCCTGGCCCGGAGCCCTTCCCCGCGCTCCTCACCACGCTGAGCGCTGGCCCTGGGTAAATCTTGTGCTGTCCCCTCCATATGTCCCTCTCTGGCTCTGAGAGGGGTTATTTGCTCAGATGGGATGGAAGGAGAGATGTAAACACTCCTGCCAGCCGCAGCTTTTCACAGCAGGGAGGACCATCTCCCAGCAGCGCCGCAGCGCATCCCTCCTGCAAAAAGGCTCAAAGCTTATTTATCACCACCAAACCCCCTTTTCCAGGAGGGCCCTCCTGAACTCGCCCCTCCGGAGCAATAAACTCCTTTTCACCCCTGAATTCTTCCAAAATGGCAAGACCGGCTGTTGCCCTCCAACCTCGGTGGGTCAGACCTTCTCCAACGGTACCCAAAAACCATCCTGCGCTGTGGCGAGATGTGGTCCTCTCCTGCCGGACCTCAAGGTGATGAGACCGGAGGAACCCAGAGCTCTTAAAGTTGGGGGGGCTCAGAGCTTCCTCTCACACTGCTGGCTTTACTTGACTTATTTTAACTCCTTATTGAACCATAGGCTGTGTTGGGTTAGAAGGGACCTCTAAAGGCCACCCAGTCCAACCCCCTGCAGTCAGCAGGGACATCTGTAACTAGAGCAGGTCGCTCAGAGCCTCATCCCGCCTGGCCTTGAATGTCTCCAGGGATGGGGCCTCCACCCCCTCTCTGGGCAACCTGGGCCAGTGTCTCACCAGCCTCAGTGGAAAGAACTTCTTCCCAATGGCTGATCTAACCCTGCCCTGCTCTAGTTTATTGCCCCTCGTCCTATCCTTATTGAGGTTTGGTTATTTTTTTTTATTTTCCTGCTGCTAAAATTTTTCCCCTTTCCAATGGAAAAGCTAGCTTAGACTTGCCTCGTCCTTCCTCCGCGAGTCTGTTTTGGTTCATCCCGTTACTGGATGCAGCCCAGGTCTCTGTGGGGTGGAGGGAAGGGGGACTCACCTCCCCAGCTCTGGGCTCACAGCTGAGGTATCTGCGTTGAAGGAAATCCCTACCTCAGAGGGCGACGGTGCTTGCAGGGCGCTATTGACTCCTTCGTGGAGATGTTTTTACTTGGCATAAATGTGCGGTTTTGGACTGGCAAAGCAGGAGCGCTTCCAAGCTCGCTCTGTGCATAAAGGGGGCTGTAGCCAAGTGATGTAAATTAGAGCAGACCCTAAGCTGGCCTGATTACAGCAGATCTGCCACCAAAACAGTGCTGGCATGGGGATGAAGAGCCATCCGAATGATCTCCGACAGTGTTGGACTCACCTGAGCTTGACTCAGACTTCCCAGGTTTGCATGATTTCACCGCACGTTTTGGTGGAGAGGTCCACCGGTAGGAAATGGGGGCTCCACGTCCTCCAAACACAGCAAAAGTCTGAAAGCAAAAGCAAATGGAAACGCCAGGGCTGATTTGTGCTCTGAGCACAACCACAGAGCTCATGCTCCCCGGACCACTGGGAGCCATCGGACTGGGAGCCAAACTTCACAGCTTGGCCTGTGTGCAGAGAGGAACCGACCTGCCAGTGCAGTCTCTTACTGTTGTTACTATTATTATTATTATTATTGTTACATACTACAACTGTATCACCTAGAAATCCCAAGCATGGCCCTGCAGCAACGCACTATATAAAAAAAATAAAAAAAAAAACCAAAACCAAACCAAAGCCCTACGAAAACATGAATGGTCCCTCCAGAAAGGGTATACATTTTTCCTGGCTAATGGCCCATCCCATGATTCGGGCTGAGCCAAATCCTAAATTCTAAGAAAATCTCCGGCATCCCCGCTTCTGTTTGAAGGGAAACTGCCAACACGTCTCACCAATAATCGTCTGAATCTAAGGAGAGACATTCAAATTTATGATGGGAGGCAGACAGCCAAGTCCCATTGATCTTCAATGAAAATCCTTCCGTGAAAAATCCCTCATCCCCCGTCACCGGTGCGAAGAGCTGGGCTTTGCCTGCGCAGCCTGTTTTGTTCTACGGCACTCATCATCATTGGGTCTGAATTCCTAGTGCTATCCTATTATTATCTCTGATTAAGCGGGGTGGAAGAGGAAATTAGGCGATTCCTGTGTACTCTTAGGCTGGCAGGGATGTGCTTTAACAAGCTCTGTTTAACCCATTTGTTACGTTCAAAATAAAGTTTCCGGGGAGGACTTTCACCTCTGGCCTGTAGCCTCCCCATCCTGAACTTGGGCATTAGGCTCAGGCACATCGCAAGTGGGTCAGGGTAATGACTCACTTTCGGTATTTAAAACCAGCCCAATAAATCCCTAAATGACTTTCTAACGGCGCAGTAAACTCCTCACGACATAATCAATGCGCATTAACAAAGCACTGGGAAGCCGAGGAGTTCGTGGGGGGGTAAAGCACGTACCATGAATCTTTCCCATGTTGTTGTATCGGGCAGAAACCTCCAACTCCCTTATTGCATTAGACGTATATCGATGGGAAATACTGTCTAAAGCCATTCATGGGCTAGCCTGGGTTTTTCAGAGAGGTCTATCGGAGCAGAAAGGCCTCGACCTGATTTTTTTAAAGATATATAAATGCCTTAACATTCAGGTGCATACTAAAAGGGATTTTTACGTATGCCAGAGAATCACAGAATAATTTTGGGTTGAAGGGACCTCTGGAGGTCTCTAGTCTGACCTCCTCCTGAGAGGAACATCAGCCAGCTTCAACATCAGCTCAGGACCTTGTCCGCTCAACTTCTGAATATCTCCGGGGACGGCAGCTCCGTCACCTCTCCTGGGGCCTGTCCCAGGGCTGCACAACCCTGCAGGGAAGAACGCTTGGCACCAGACAGCCTAAGGGACTTCATGACATGCAACGGCATTCGAAGGATGCCCATTCCCCCACTGAGAACTTGTGCTTAGGTCTCTCCATCTCCTGGGGCTCGACACACCAGAGGACAAGCTGCCGCATGACATGCTGGGCAAGATGATACTTAAAAGAGCTGCTTGCTTTTTTTTCTCTGTGTGTCAGCAAAATTAGTCACTTCTAAACGCATTGTATTAATTTTACACCTTAAGGGGGGAATGGGCCTTTGCCTCAAACCCAGACTTTGGATGAGTTTCATCCACCGTAATCTGTGCACAAGTTAAATCAAAGTTATACACCTTCAGCTCTCTCTGTAATCCTCATGGAGAAAAAAAAAAAAAAAAAAAAACAAACCAAGAAACCAAAAACCAACCCAAAACTAACACATTATCTCATCCTGCAGTCAGCTCTAAGGTAAACACTGGGCTGGGAAACCAGCTCAGACTTGAACACGTATCGGTGTTTCAGGTTAGGCCAGACAAATCCTGCCCCTGGACCACCGTCAAGCCCCGAGCGCCAACCAGGGTCTCTAGTCATCTCATTACCAGCGTTGTTACGGGATCTAGAGGTCCTGATTAGACTCGGCGCCCTGTTGTGCTAGGAGCTGCGCACAGACACAGAGCCAAGGCCGGGCCCAAAAAAGACTGCAATAAAAATAGACAAGACAGATGGAGGCACAGATTTACGGAAAGTCGCACAGCAGGTCGGAAGCAGAGTTGAAATGAGAGCGCAGGCAAGTGGCAGGTCCGAGATCCCTCAATTAATGCCTTTTCTTTGGCACTAAGGCACAAACCATACACTTCAAATCGCTCTAACCCAGATGCTCTGGCCACCTTGGATTCAGAGCCCAGAGAGCTGCAAAGCCTGTTTCGGAGACGGCTGGTACGGAGCCAGAATGCTACAGCCCCAAATTGCTTCTCCCAAGACCCACAATTCATTAATGTCCCCAGGTTTTCAGTCTCCCGTGACAATTTCCTCTGGAGCTGGGCGTCCTCTCCAACTCCCACAGCTTTCCCTCCGCTCTGACTCATCACACTCACCTTCTCCCAAACCCTCCTTCCTTTGGAAATCAAGATGTGTTGCCATTGCATCATTAGTTGTAACAATAGATAGCATTGACGATAGGTGTCATTAATCATTAGACCAACAATCACGCTGAGTACGCTTTGTGTTCGTTACTACAGTGCTCTGTTTGTTGTTAATGTAATACTTACAAACAGTATTAATAGTAATTGCATCAATAATACTACCGCAGTTGTGAAATGTTTATATAGCATCCATCTGCTCAGAGATCCACTGCGATAGATAACGCTACAACCATCTGGCGTCGCTGGGTGCGTTCGGCTCCTACTTATCAGCCCGGCAGATCAGGCAGCCGCCTCCATCCCGGGAGCTCCCACCGGTTCTGACTCGCCAGCGGCCGTAAATCACCGCTAAACCGCAGCCCCCTCCTGCAGAGGGAGATGGGAACCCACCGGCAAAAAGTTGGGAGCACCAAGACGTAAAGCACGAGAGCTTCTCGCTGCGGCGTGAGGAGAGGCCCGGAGAGGGGAAATCTGCAAAACCGCAGCGAAATGAGGAGAGACACATCACTGCAAAAGCACAGCCGCGTTCAGAGCAGTTACCGGCTTAGTTTCCATTGCTTCTAAAAGCAGCCTTTGCGTGGTTTAGGCTTGGAAAGGAATGCCTCTTGTCCTGGGCTGGTGGGCACTGCGCTAACGAGGTCCTCACACAGCAAACCCAGCACCCCACTGGGTGCCGTTATCCCGGCTGTATTTAATGCCGGGAAAACATCCTATAACGCAGACACGTCACCTGTCTCCGTGCAGGTGCCCCCCATCCCTTGATCAGTCTCACTGTAGAAAGAAGAGCAGGGCAAAGGGGGTCCATTCCTTCCCCAGCCAGCGCTGGCAGGAGGTGCAAGTCTGACAACAAATGCCGGGTCCCTGCAAGGAACCCACCTGCACAAAACGGGCAATTGCTGAGTTGGCCGCAAGCGTGGCCGTCTACAGGTGCCTACATGAGTATGCCAAGTGCCTGGTGGAAAGGGCTAAAACCGCTCAAAAACCGTATCTTGTTCAGCATCTCCCTTTTTTTCTTCACCCCCGTGACCAAAGCTTGAAGGTGAAGGGAATGATTGTCCATGTTCTCCCATCAAAGGAAACCCGCAGGGGGAAACTGCTGGAAGGAGCCGCTGAAGCTGCTGCAGTAATGTCCTGGATGGGGAGTTTCTGGTCTTGGTCGTCATCTCGTGAGCAGGATTTCAATCCAGGTCTTTCTCAGGAGATCTCCCAAGAGAGCAAGTCTGAAAAAACACAGCTCTTGGGAGCGGTGTGTCAAAAGATTAATGTTCACTCCTGCTCCTCATCAACCCCCGAACACCCCCGGAGGAAGCGTCTCTGGCAGAACTCAGCACTTCTGCTCCTGCCGTGGCTGTGCAGAGCTGTGTGAAAATAAAGGGAAACTTGCAGAAAAAAACCTGTGGGCAGATTTGGGCTCCTCGGGCAGGAGGTCCTGCATGGATGGACAATGTGGCAGCAAAACCAGTACCCCAGGAGGCTCGGGATCTCCACAGTGGTTTGCATGGAGCCTTGGAAATCTCCCATTTCCTTCCGACATCAAGATCCCCAAGCAATACACTGATTCCATGGGCTAATTCCCCTGGCTAGAAAGCAGGGACGGTGCTGTTTACCTGCCCTTAGGAAGCCCTCTGCTCTACCCGGGCACGGCCTTCAAACAGTGCTTGCCATTTTGGAAGATTCACTTTTACTTGCTGTAAAAGCCAAGGCAACCTAAAAAGGCTGGATTGCTGGAAAACTCCCAGCCCCCGGCAGCTGGAGACACGCTTTATGGCAGGCTGGGCACCCACTTTTGATAACCTTGACTTACAGAAAGCAATCCCACGGCAAATCCCGAGCAGAGCCTTTGGACCAGTGGAAAGAGACGGCCGTCTGCGTCAGGAGCTCCATGGGATTTGCCCATGAAGAAAGCTAAAGCAGAACAGTTCAATTCCCACACAGGCTATGAGCTACTTCCATGAAAATAACAGGAATCAGCACCAAAAACCTCATATTTACAAACCTCACAAGTTCCTTTTATACGCTTTTTGGGGTTTTTTTACAACAAGTTTTTGGGGCTTCCACAAGAATTTCCATTTTAAATCCAAAAGGACTCTTTCTTTTCTTGTTAGTAATGGCATTTGAAGGTAAAAGGGGTCATTCCAAGACAAATATCTTTCAAATATCCTCATGGAATGAGGAAAAAGATTCAGGCAATCGGGCATTTTTCTCTCCAGAAAAGAACAGTTTTGACCACACCGTCTTTTTACAATGGAAATATCTTTCTTGTGAAAGTACGTCTCGTTCTCTCCGCCGTGCTTCCTAAACACAGCGCGTTTGGGAAAAGCAGCAAGACACAGCTTGTCCCCGCTCACCAGACACACAAAGTTCTCCAGCTAAAATCAGGTGAAATAATGACGCATGTAAAGAAAGAAAGAAAAAAAAAAAAAAGAAGTTTCAAATAAACTCTCCTTTTTGCGCTCCTCCCAGCTCAACTGCGAGCTCTTCAAAGTTTCCCTTCTCATTGAGTTGAGTCATTAGTCTTCAGATAAGTGATGCTCGAGCCTTTGATTAAAATTACTGGGGAGCGTCTCTGCATGATTAAAGAGAGATAACACAATAAAAGGAAGAGGACTTTACACCATTATTATGGCGAATAAGTGCAATTCCCAACCTGAGAGCTGCATCAACTTGTCTAATGTAATAAATGCTTCCCCTGTTGGAAATGTGTCAAATTAGACTTCAAGATGTCAGCCTTCGGTTTTCAAAGGTCTCCAAGCTGTGTGACTGCAAGGCTAATCCGACAAAGGGCTGGAAGGTGACGCTGCCCCATTGAGCAAGGCACGGAGGGAGCGACACGCTCTTGTTAGCGGCTGACGACCCACCTCCAGAAGGTAGGGGAGGGTGCAGACAGACACGCAGATGCGCGACGCCAGAAAAAAGAGGTTGGGAGGGGTTTGGGAGGGGTTCAAGGGGTGGATTTGGGGTCCAAGAGAGATACGTTGGGTCTTCTCCCGTGCAGCACGCGCACATGTGAAGGTTTGCCCAAGTCAAAGCCACCAGACGCGGGCTCCTCACAGTGAGCTCCTCTGGAGGCCTGGTCTCACCTTTGTCTAGGGAACAAGCATCCTTCCCAATCTTGCCCAAACAAGAATACATGTTCTGATGGGGGAAGAAAAAAAAGTAATTTTTAGTCCAAAGAGAATGTCTACCCGAGAATTTATTTCAGAAGAGCTACACCATCTGACTCCCTGATGTAGACAAGCCGAGAGCCTCTTGCTCTCCTCCTGGAAGAAAGGATCATTCATTCCCTCCCCGGGCGTGCTGTGGGGCTACATTCTCTATCGCAAGGAGCCAAGACGCTGTGCTGCTGGTGGCTTGTAAAAGCGTAGACAGATAGCTCACAGAAACATCCTATTTGTGGCTTAAAATATACTAGTTTATCATGCAAATGATATGTCAACAGAATAGCTGTACTTGGCAATACTTCCCGAAGTAAATTAAGCAGTTAAACATGCCATGTGTAATATTAAGGAGGTTATGCGTTACATATAATAAGCAGATGAAGCCAAGTTGTCAGGAAGCCAGGTTTCCTCTAGAAATCTGAAATTCAACTCAAAGGAACCAAGGTGGGTGCACCTTCCCGCTCCAGCAATGCGGAGAGGGTGAGGTTTGGGAAGAGCAGGGTCATGTTTCTGCCGAGACCCCTCGAGGTGACACGGTCCCAGCCGGGGCCCCGCCGAGGTTTTATCCGTGAGACGAATGGTCCGGTCTCAGCTCCTACGTGGGCATTTCGAGAGCCGGTGCACGCCGAGGGCTTGCGTTGCGCATTTTTCACAGCTTGAGCTCCCTGCGCCTGGGAACTATTTGCAAGGGTAAAAATAATGCATGATCCAATCTTCTCAAGGCTTTTCGCTTCCTGGAGGGTGGAAATACCAGGCAGGGGGAAAAAAAAAAAAGAAAAAAAAAAAAAGGACTCTCGGATTATTTCAGCTCCATAAATTGCTCCCTGAGGCAAGTAAATGTTGTAAAAAACATACACAAATATTCAGATTCAGGTTTAACCAAATACCAGGACATTTGGATTTATTCAAGTGTCAGCAGCCCCCAAGCTTTCCTCGTTATTTCAGGCTCCCTTACATCAGCAAATGTTTTCTGTTTCACAAAAACTCAAAGTCAAACCGGGGCGGGGGGGGCTCACAGGGCCCGAAAGAGTCAAATAAAACCGTTCCCTGCCTGCCCCCTGAACCAGCTCATTACACTCCAGCCCTCACGCTGCTCTCCCAAGGGAAAAGGGCTCCTGTGATTTATGGAGAATCAAAGCTAAAATCCCTTTCGTTTACAGAGGTGATGTTTGGCTCTAGGGTGTTGTTTTAAAGGGATGTGATGGAGCGAGACGCGGAGACGAGGGCTCCTCAGTCCCACCCTGCCTGGGATGCTCGTCCCACCCAGACTTCATCCCCAAACCTCCTCTTCTCCAGCACCTCCAGCCTCTCCCAGCTCCCCTAACCCATTTGGCACCCAGTGCCTTCACGGACACCTTATTTTAAAGGAAAAGCTCTTATCTCACTTATGTTCCACATTTCAAGACTGCTGTGAGCCTTCAGGCGAAGATTTTTTCACACATCCTAAAAAACCATCCCTCCCTCTGCATACACGTGCGCACGTTCCTTATGGTCTGCTTCCCCTCAGGGCCCCGTGGGCCTGAAAAGACGATAAAATTTCAGTTAAAGTAGGTGTTTCTTAAGCATTTTCTAACAGTTCATGACCTCATTTAAACCCCTGTGGGAAAGACAATGGGATGCACCCCATAACCCTTGAAAAAAGGGTGGTTTGGAGTTAATTCCTTCCAAAACATCCAGTGATGAGAAATCCAGCGATATCACCAAATCGTTTCCTTCGCTGTTAAAAAACACCGTCCTGCTCCTGGGCTGGGCTCCGCTGGCAAAGCCCTCCAGCCACTGATGCTCACGCAGCTTTTCCCTGCCGTGTCGTGTCGTGAAGCTCTCCAATACCACCATTTCTCTTCCCTGCAGGTGTAATGGTGCCATCAGCCAGCTATTACCCTCTCTTTGCTAAATTAAGCAGATCGCAGTCCTTGATTTGCTCTCCGAAAGGTGTGATTTCCTATTCATTAGTCTTTTTGTGGCTCTTCTTTGAATCTCCTCCGGTATTTCCACACCCTTTTTTGAACTGCGGATACTGTGCCAAGTACAGGGGTAACGCAACCTTCCTCTGCCAAACCGGCCGGAGGATCACAAGCTGCTCATCAGTGACCTACTGTCTCCCCAGGGCTGTCCTGAGTCATCAGTTACCCCGTCCTGCAGTTATTCCCTGCATTCCCTGGCTCCACAGCTGGGCTTTCTGCCCCAGCTTTAGCCATCTAGGAGTTCCGTGTTTTAAATTAGCCACTCATCTAAGTTGTCTCCACTGTCCGCAGAGAAAAACAGGCATTGGCCAGAGGCGATTCATCCCGTTCTAAGGGATATCTAAGGTACAGTGAATAACTCATGCTCTGGAGGTGCCTCCACCCTTCCTAGGACTAGAAGCGGACCCCACATAGCTAACATTTAGATGGCCTCAGTTAAGCAAGATGAATGGTCTGACATTTAACCGTACCAAAATGCCGTGTTTACTTGACCCAGGGCTGCCAAGCAAAGCCCCATATCATTAACTGGAGCTCTGCAGGGGCTGCTTTTCTTCCCCAGTCTTTGTGTCACTTTCAACATTTATCAATGAGGATTTAACAGATTCTTCTCTTTATTTTCCCCTGCCTCATTGCTGGGGACGTTAAATGGGATAGGGTCAAGACCAGCCACGTAGGGTCTCCACGAGAAACAAAGCTGTTTGGAGTGGAATTTCCTCTTAGGACTCCATTTGGAAACCAATTACAAAGCCCATTCCTTTAATGTGCACCATGTTGATTTTGGATGGCTCCGCTTTATCCATTAGGATGTCCCATGATACGAAGCCAAACGCTTTTGAGAAGTTCGACCAACTTAAGACTAAGTGTAGAGGGTGACAGCTGGCCTCCTGAGACAGATGGTCTTTGAGGGCAGAAAGGATTATTGCGACCAGGAGTGTGACCTCCTGAGTGACACCGGCTATAAAATTCCGTCCATTGAGCTCCTTTGAAAATCCCAACTATAAATCTTTTAGGTCCAATCCTTTCCCTGGGGAGCACCACGGTCGCTGAGAGTGGATGCTGGTGGGGTCGGGGAGGGAAGGGTCCAGCTCCGGCCAGGTGTCTCCTGCCTGTGTTGACCTAGCAGCAGACTCCCGAAAAGATTCATATTTTCCACGCTGCTAATTTTAGGTCTTTGCTTTCCAACACCCACAGACTTGGAGACACAGCCCGCTGCCTCGCTGCAGCTTAAATGCTTTCTAATGGCCTCAACCCAGAGATTTACACTGAGCCAACTCACTTTGAAACCCTTCCATAAAAACGCCTTCTGCAAACAGATTTGTTTCATTATCGTTGGGCCTGAAAGTGCCTGAAGTAACAAACAACTTCAGACTCCTTCAAATTTATTGTGGCACTAGGTTTGCACTTCATTTAAATCCCGTGTACCTGGGTGCACGTCTTATGGGGGGGGACAGGCAGGGGAGGGTGGATGGAGAGCCCCGGTGCAATGTATCAGTGA
This sequence comes from Larus michahellis, assembly GCF_964199755.1. Classification (NCBI taxonomy): domain Eukaryota; kingdom Metazoa; phylum Chordata; class Aves; order Charadriiformes; family Laridae; genus Larus; species Larus michahellis. Next base: position 5,613,395 of record NC_133914.1, on the reverse strand, counting down.
TTATGGCGCAATAAATATTGGATGGAGGATCTATGATAACATCTATTAGGGCTTTATGAAATATTGATAGCGTCTGAATACATATTGCCTCCTGAACAGCTCGTTCCGGAGATGTTTAATGAAAGACATCTGTCGTTTTATCCTTGAATCTACATGCAGGCGAAGTATAAGCCCTATCCTCGCCGTAATCTCGGCGAGGGCTTCCAGAGCTGTAAGGAAACGGCATGAAATACTCAGGCTCACCTATCCAGAGGAGTGGAGGGGAGAGAGACAGAGACTGTTTTATGTATACCGAGTCTTTCATTTCAGAAATGAATTAACTTGGTGCTCCTCTGAAATCAGTCCCTGCACAGACAACTGGCTTTAATGGGACCAATAAAAGACTGCGCGGGCTGCGGCGGCGGCGAAGCAGTGGGAGAGAATGGGGACTGCCAGGAACATCAGCTCATCCTTCAGATTTTTATCCCTCATCGGGCACTTTTCACCACTTAACGCTGGGTGCCGCACCGGGGCACAACTCCCCCGCCCTCCCCGAGCCAAACACACTAACCCCCCCACGCACATCCACCCCAAATGCCCAGCATATTCCCGAATTAACGACACGTGTTGTTATTCCTCACCTTGTAAAGTCTTTCCGGGGCATGCATGTGCATGCATGCACACATACCCCCCCCCCACGCTTGGTCGTTTTTATCTTTACACCACGGAATTGACTTTCCTTTTAATACGTCTGCCTGCACAACGCCCAGCCTCCCCTCCTCACCTCCTCCCAGCACCGGGAAATCAAAGCACACCGTCCCCACGCACCTTTTGCTGCCTCCAACTCTTCCCTCACGTACGAAACCCAAACAGCCCGTCACACGCCGCGGTGGGGAGGTGTAGGTCTACGATACAGAGAACAGACACCCCCTGCAAAGGCCTTCCAAATCCACGGAGGTAGGTTTGAACGCAGCCCCACAGACAGCTTTCTCCTGCCGCTTGCGCGCCGTGCCATCGCATCCATTTTCCTCTCGGCCCACCCTTCAAACTGACAGGCTCATTCTGGGGGGAAAAAAATAAACAAAATCATGAAGAAAAAAAAAAAAAGGTGTTTTCCTTCCACAACTCCCTTCTTACTCTCTTGGGAAAAGAAAGGTTGCTCTGGCTGTACTAGAGCGTCTTCACCAAAGACGGGAAAGCCTTGTATGAAAATATGTCCTGAAATCCCGTTCCAGGGACAAAATCCCCCCAGGCTTCCCAGTGCTGGGGAAATGTTGATGCACAACAGTGACCCTCTTTGTTCATCTCCTGGTTGTGTCTAGGGCAAACCCAGAGACATTCCCCTGGCAAGAGACACACTCCCTGTTGATCCCGGGAGCAGACGGTGACCCCCTGCCCTGAAGAAGGAGTGGGGCAGCACCCAGGAGAGGACCGGTTCGGCACCCGCTGCCCTTGGATGGCTCAAAGTTCCCACAAAGAGCAGTACACCGAACCCGGGTCAAGCAGACTGAGCTGAACCTGTTGTTATTCCTCATTTTCTGTCGCGGTGTCAGGGCTGAATCAAGAGGAATAGGAGAAAAGCGTGTCGCCTTCAGAAGTCAGATATAATTGAAGAGCATCGACCTTTCCTCACCCACGGAGAGAAGACATATCACAGAAGTGTAGTACAAGGCAGCGTCGGCTCCGTTGTTTTGTTTGCTCAACAAATAGCCTTTCCTCCGGCCAGGGCAGAGCCTGCGAAGCTGATTTCAGCCCACTTAACCCCAGGTTGTGAGTGTAAAACCGGTCCTTGGGCCTGCCTGGCAGCATCCTCCCGTCCTGCCCCTGCTCCCTCACACCCGTCTGCAACGAACCCTTTCACCTTAGTTCTTAACTAGGAAAGGATAAGCTTTGCCAGCCCTGGGACCACCAAACCGAGCCTCCTCAATTGTCTCCCCAAGGACGAAAACCCTAATGAAACCTTATTTCCCAATGTTTATTCCACACGCACAGAGGATCCTCCCACTGAACCATGGGCCGCGCAGGGCAACATCAAAAGAGAAATGAGAAATTAACGTGATACCTCGGGGACACGTTTTCTGCAGCGTCTCACAAGATCAATAGCCGCTTGCAAGCAACGCTTCCCTGGGAACATTTTTCCCCTACCGTGAACCGACTTATCCACCCAGCAACAGCCAGAGTCGCTGAGGAGCAGAACGACACCCTCTCCCACCGTTTGTTACCAGGCAGGAGAGCCTACTGCATTTACAAAAACAACGCGCGGCTCTCCCCTGCCCTCCGAATTAACGATGGGTGCGATCGTGTTTCTCTTTACTTACCCAGCGGGAGGAATCCCAGCGCCGCAGCCGCCTCCGCTCTTCATGCAGGGCAGCATCTCCACAGCCCGGGCCTGAGAAAAAAATGCAAAGCGTCGTAAAAACATTGTCAGCGCCATTTCTTGGTCCCGGCCCTTTGCTCTCGTTCGATTTTCCTCTCTATGGGCCATGAGGCGTCAGCAGCGTCTCGCTCCACGTTCAAATAGAGACTAACCCTGAGGAGGTCTTGAGAAAGGTGCGAGGGTACAAATAAATGTAGGGAATAGATGATGATCCGCTTTTTTTTCCAGTCTCATTTCTTAGCCTAAAACGTGTGTCTTTAGTGAAAACTCAGCTTAGCATTATAAGCTTAGCTTCTTAAGAAATCGGCTCAATTTTAGCACTATTATTTTATGAAAATGAGAACAAAATCTTGCCTCTTCCAGTAAATTATACTACTTTCTAGTCGAGGTTTCAGACCAATTCAGTGAACACCCTGAAAGCCCCTGCGTGGACGTTTCTTACCACGGTAGCTTAAATGGGGTATTAAATAGCATCTTTAGCTAAATCAATGCAGGTTTAAATAGTAGCGTGGGACAGACAAACGCACGCTCCTCCCAGCCCTTTATCCACTCCCTGGATTCCTTTCCCAGCCCCAGTTTGGGAGCGGAGCTCTCAGCTCCCCCATCCCCAAGCAGATGGGGATGCAGGCAGTTAGCCGTGGGTCCAGCCCTGATGCGCATCAGGGTTGGTCCTGCCCTTTCCCCTTCTCCAGGAGACCAGTCCCACTGGCTCAACCCATCTCTGCCCACCCTCCGATGACGGTTTTAAGCACGCATACCCCAGAGACGGCAGCCGAAAACAACCCTTCGTCCTTTCCCATCCCACCTTCCCTCTTCCGCGACAGCGTGTTTCTTCTACCTCCCTCCGTCAACCCCTTTCCAATGGCTTTTCCCTTCCCGCTGCCAAATGGATGCTTAGGAGCACGGAGACAGTAAAACATCGCTCTAACGTCCCTTGCTGCTGCATAGCCTCCTCCCATTATTGGTATAGCGGCATCAGGTTATACGCTGTTAATCGCCTTTCCACTTGTTTATAGCTGCTCTGGCATCATTCCTGGATTTAGCACCGCTGTTTTACTTCCGCGCGCCGCTTCGGGGACGACCTCCCCGCAAGCAGCGGGACTCGCGCATCGTGCGTGCCGTGCATAATTCAACATGGGGGAGGCTGGTGGGGGCCATCACCAGCAACCAGCCCATCAAACACCACATTACAGCATCTCGGATGGGGGGGGGGTTCCTCGAGGAGGGGGGGAAAGGGATTTTAATTTTTTTTTCCCTGCGAAGTGAGTGAATAATTCATAGGCAAACCATTGACATGATAAATTCCTCCATTTCTCCTTCTTTTTGTGGACTGACAGCGAACAACTTCCCAGTTCCTCCCCTCTGCATTTTCATTATCCAGAATTATTCGCTAAACAATTGCGTGGAGTAATTCTGGGGAGCAAGTTCTCTGCTGGGGACGTCGGCACTGACGTCAGTGGAATTAGCGCCAGCAGGAGCTTTGGTTCAGAGGCGACGGGCCGTCCACGAGCCTTTCATCACGAGGATTCGGTCTCTAGCTTTTGAGCCACGCTGATTAGCTATGGCAGAGCACAGAGGATGGACGGTCCCGTTTTCTCTTCCATCAGACCAGCAGAGTTCTGCAAATCAGGTTTTCCACCCTGAATACTTATGTTTACAAACTAATGGGGGTTGAAATTGCCGAGATGCAATGATATATGGCGTTGGTGCTTCCGGCAGCACTTCTGCCAGCGTGTCTCATCTCCCGCCCTACAGGACAAACGGGAACAAAGTGGGATTTCTACATTTCCATTTCACCGGCTGCGAATGAGCCCTGCCCTTTCCAGGAACGGGCTGCGCAGAGCCCATACGGGCTTCTCTGAACCCACCGCCGGGCTCACCGGTACAGCTCACCGCCTTTGATATTCATGGGAAGAGAAAGACAACAAAGGAAGGTTTGCTTTTTAATTTCATGGGAAATATTGAAAAGTGGCTTTTGCTCGGCCCTGCACTTCATTTATTCATTTACAGACTGACCCAAAACCCCGTATGAACAGCTGAATGTCTTCAGCGTACCGCAGCTCTGACTCAGAGAGTCCTTGATATTTATCTGCCTGCAGTTTCCAATAAGTTAACGCCGCCTGACCTAAAATACCAAATTCCGAGGGAGCTCTCTGGCTGATGACTCCCGATATCTGACAGCAATTGTCTGGGGTGTATTTTCTGTATTTATTTATCGTAAATGAGACACCTGACACCATGAGATCATAAGCAATTTCCAGCTCTCTCCAAATCACCGGTAGGTTTCCAGTTCTGAGCCTCGCAACATCATCAATTCTGCTGCAAAATTTTGGGGGCTGATTGCCGGTAATTTGCAACACAGAAGTTGGAGGGAGAGAATTGCTTGCAGTTCTCCCCTTCATCTTCTTCAGAAAATCAGGCTGTTTTGGGCAGGCAAACCAGACTGTCATGGCCGTAAAAAACCCTACAAATCTGGGGATCTGACTCTGTTCTTTGAAATGTTTTCGGTCAGTGGCAAAATGTAAATGTCATAAACCTACTTCCAGTTCTACCTCGGGGAGAATATTCACTTCTTTGGTCATTTCTCTGATACAGCATCTGCTTTCCCCACATCTTGTCCTTGCATTTGGATTTAGGGTAATTCCTGTCACCATCCTAGACCTATCTGTTTACACAGTTGACAAAATAACTTCCCAACAAGTGACAATGGTTCATAAACGCAAACCTGATTTCTGCAAAAAATCAGGATCTTTCCTTGCTGCTAAAACACTCTAGTTAAACGTTCTCCCACCGCACAGAGGAGAATTTCACACCGAGGAAGCACAATTGCAGACCAGCGAGCTCTACTTCTTGCGGTGCCTCAGATAATTGCCCGAGCGAGCTGGCAAGAGCTTCCTGTACAGCTGAGATCTTCAGACGCTTTTTCCTCTTTACGTCCCTCTTCCACCCACTCCCCCGCCTTGCAGAAGGGCTGCACAAACGTTGCCAGCAGTTTGCAACCTGTTCCCTTTAGATGCAAGAGTTCCTCGTACGTTCCCATACCAGGAGCGAGCATCCCACAAGGACACCAGGCCTTCGGGTCCAGCTCCAGCCATGGAGGCAGCCACACCCCGCAGCCAACACATGACGTATAAGTATATATAACATATCCGCCAACACATAACACAAATAGAGGGGTGATTCTCCCCCTCTGCTCTGGTGAGACCCCACCTGGAGTACTGTGTCCAGCTCTGGAGCCCTCAGCACAAGAAGGACATGGACCTGTTGGGAGCGGGGCCAGAGGAGGCCACGGGGATGATCACAGAATCATAGAATCACAGGGTTGGAAGGGCCCTCTGGAGATCATCCCGTCCAACCCCCTGCCACAGCACGGTCACCCACAGCAGGTGGCACAGGAACGCCTCCAGGCGGCTTTGGAATGTCTCCAGAGACGGAGACTCCCCCACCTCTCTGGGCAGCCTGTGCCAGGGCTCTGCCACCCTCACAGCAAAGAAGTTCCTCCTCATGTTTAGGTGGAACGTCCCGTGTTCAAGTTTGTGCCCATTACCTCTTGTCCTGTCCCCGGGCACCACTGAGAAGAGCCTGGCCCCATCCTCCTGACACCCACCCTTTCAGTATTTATAAGTGTTGATAAGATCCCCCCTCGGTCGTCTTTTTTCCAGACTAGAGAGACCCAAATCCCTCAGCCTTTCCTCATCAGAGAGATGTTCCAGTCCCCTCATCATCTTGGTAGCCCTTTGCTGTCCCCTCTCCAGCAGTTCCCTCTCCCTCTTGATCCGAGGGCTGGAGCCCCTCTGCTGTGAGGACAGGCTGAGAGAGCTGGGGGGGTTCAGCCTGGAGAAGAGAAGGCTCTGGGGAGACCTTAGAGCCCCTTCCAGTCCCTAAAGGGGCTCCAGGAAAGCTGGGGAGGGGCTGTTTGCAAGGGCATCGAGTGACAGGACGTTCTGTGCTTCAGAACGGCTCATTTCTGGTATGGGGCAGCTTTTCCTGCCCACCACCCTCCCATCCTGGTGGCTTGGAAAATCCCAACTCAAGTTCAAGTAATTGACCATCAAACACCATCTACTCCTCTATGCTTAAGCCAAACGAATACAAACCTCAAGGACAGAAAGAGAGAAAGAACTGAAACCCATATGTAATCCCAGACAGCCCTTCTCTCATTAGCCCAGGCTACCCCCAAATGAAAAAGTGCAGCGGAGTTGGGGCATCGTCTGGGATCAAAACTGCTGCCTGGAAAAATGCAGCTGGCTGATGCAAAGGTGATTATCCCTTGGTTGGCTGGGTTTGTTTATTTTTGTGGTGTGCTGGGGTGGTCTTTCAGTAAAACTGATGGGCAGGACCTGGTGCCTCAGTTTCCTCACTTAGGGCAGGTGACAGGATGCTGAGGCGAAGGTGAGAAGCTCAGGGACCAACAGGAAAGGTCAGGCACAAATAGACAAAGCCCAGATTTTTTTACATCTAACCCCTGCTGACACTGGGGGTGGGTAAAGCCCCTTCAAACCAGCAGGACCCATGTTGTGCTGCTCTGTGCAGTCACCAGGGCTAGAGCCAGAAGGAGAAGCCACCACCATCACTGGCAGGGTGCTCTGGGCTTCTTAGAGACATGGGTCTCTCTCAGACAGACCCTAAATTGAAGCCGAAGCCGGAGCAGCCCCCAGGCACGTGGCACCCTGCTCATCCCTGACCCCTGCACATCCATCACCAGCACCATCTGCAGGCAACGTCCCCACCAGAGACCCAGGTCCAACGTGTGCGACAATACAGCCCTTCTGCCACAGGAAAGCAGGAAAAACACATCTCTCGCCCTCTCCACCGGGCCCCAGAAGACAAATCTTCCCAGCTCGGGGCAGGAGATACTCGTGTGCCTCCAGCCTCGCTCGATGCGTTTGCAAATCCTCCTGGTGTCAGCTGGCTCGAGGCATCCTGCAGCAGGGAGAGATGGTCCCCATCAATATTCAAGGCACACAGGCGCAGGGAGAGAGGAGACAGGTAGGGAGAGCCTCTGCCACAGCCAGATGAAGGAATCTCACTCGGAGGCAGAGCAGGAGGGCGGCTGTTTGCAAGGTCTGTGTTCTGCCACAGGCACCGACCAAGCTCTGCTCTTACAGAGTCCTTCATCCCTGTCCACGAACACCCTGCCCCGACATTGTGTCTCAGCCAAAGCCAGCGGATCCTGACCGGGGGCCCTGGAGCCCTTTCAGGGCTTTGCACACTACAAAGAAGCCCTGGTTCTTTTAATTAGTGGGAGAATGTAAATGAGCACGGCGTGTGCCCAGGCCCCTCCTGCAGAGCCCATGAGAAAGTGTCGCACGCTTCTGGGATTGCTGTCAGTAGGTGAAAAAGCTGTTTGTCACCCAGGCTGGTGGCGGTGGGATCGCAGGCTGGCTCTGGGGGCAGCCTGAGCACCAGCACCCACCAACAAGCCAGACCAGCCAGCACCCGCACCAGCCCCCTGGCATTCAAACCCCCGGGAGCAACAGGCACCCAGACTAGAGACCACCCATCATTGCCTGCAGGGATCACGGAGGAGTCATTCCCCAGAGCCAAGACCAGAGACCTGGTACCACCACCATCTCCTCCCCATCCATCCATCCATCCATCCCTCCCTCCCTCCCTCCCTCCCCACACATTCCTGGCCATTGTTCCCACCACCCAACCCCAACCACCCATCCATCCTTCCCACTACGTGCTGCTCTTCTATCCATTTCTTTAGCCCCTTTCCAGTCTGTCTCCACTTGTTTAAGGTTAGAAAGTCAGCGTTTGTCTTCTCATCCACTCTACGGGAGTCCCTCTACCTACAAGGGGATAGAAGAGGATGCAGATGAGCATCCTGCGAGAGTAGGACCAAACAAACTCCCCCATCCTGTGCCTGGGAAGCACCCACCAGCTCCCACTGCCTGGCAGAGAACAGCGGGGGCAGAAAGGGCTTTATTAGGGGGGACCCAGGCTGGGACCCGGGGCAGCCAGATGCCCACAAGGGTCCTTTCAGAGACATCAAAGGGCCCTTGATTAGGTCCATACCAGGTTATCCTGCTGCTCTGGAAAACTGTAGGTTTATGCTTTGCTGTGTTTCAGCTTTGGTTTAATCCTCTCCTTTTGTTGGTGTAACAGAATTAAAAGCGACTGGTGCTGCAGAAGAGCAAAGAGAGCACCAAAACAGAGCCAGTGACCCACTGAGGGCGAGAGACTAATAAATACAGATCCTAATTATTACTGACCCAGGAGAAAGTCCCTATCCTCCTTTGGGTGCAGTTCATACTACTCCAAAAGGCCAAGCTAAGCCATAATTTACGTTTTATTTACCCAGCAAACACCAGCCAGGCACCAGTGCTGGGCTCCCCCGGGGCACGGGGCAGAATAGCTCCATCTGGGCATTTCCCCGAGCCCTGGGCTGAAGCAGCGGCGCTGGCACAGGCAGTGCCCCGGTAACACAATCCGCCATCACAGCGTCTTTTGATACAAGCTCTAAAGGGTATTGTATCCTTCAAAGAGGCTATAACTGCAAGGGAGATCAGACAGGACCTGGACTATAACCTTCCCAGCCCCGACTCTCCCCCACCGTCCTCTGAAAACAGAGACCATGAGTCAAACTTTGCTGCTTCCCCCTCTTCACCTTACACCCTCGCTCCTCTCGGCTTTAATTAAACAGAAGAAAAGGACATGCTCGAAGCAGGGAGACGCATCCTGTTGCGCAACGGGGGCGAGACGCCTCGTCCCTCAAAGACGTGGTTCTCCTGGGACCAGGAGGGTCCTTCTGGCGGCACGGGGCGAGAAGAAGGCGTTCTCCGGCTGTGGCGGCTGGGCTGGCTCTCCAGCCCTCATTGCCATGCCGTGCGCCAGTTGGCACCGCTGATGCTGTGGTGCTCTGGAGCACCCTTATCTCTCCAGGAGAGGCTTTCATTGCAGCCCTCAAGCACTAGGAAATGGAGATACTCGACTCGCTGATACTGCTCTGCAAATCAATCAGAGGGGGAGGATGGGAAGGGGCACAGCTCGTCCCTGCCTGTCACTCCGCCGAGGCTTTGCCCTTCACTAGTGACAGCCAATTAATTCCCACCCAAGCTTGGGCACAACTGGTGCCCCCGTCCGATGCGCAGCAGGGAAACCACCGAGTTTAGCCCCTGCCTGCGAGTAGTGACCCACTGTGGAGGCAACAGCCACCAGGCAGCATGGGGCTCCCCGGGATGATGGGGCTTGGGTCATCCTGTCCATGGGTGCACGAGGTATGATCCATGCCATAAGGGCTATAAATCTGCAAACTTTCTTTGCCAGGAAGCTCTCTCTCCAGGCTGGGCTGGCCATTTCCCTCGGGTAAGAGAAGGAGCCGTTGCCAATGCCCAGAGCGGGCAGTGCCATGCCCGCTGCGCGCAGGAGGAGGGGTGGCAGCGGGTCTGGAGAGTTTTGGCAGCTGGAGATAGACCCAGGCTCTCTGTGGGCACAGCGCAGTGGAACGACGGTGGCCAGACAGGCGGGAGGCTCCAGGTGGGCCCCCACCAGCTCCTGCACCTACAAGCAGAGCTTTGCCCCAGGTGGGAGCAGGACACCAAGGAGGGGGGGATAAGGGGATCGGTGTCTGCACGCCTGGCACAGCCGCCATCTCCAGACACCCACGCAAGGGCTGCAGGGTGCCCCCTCCCCCCCCTCCCCTCCCGGCAGCGCAAAGCACCAACCTGCCCTCCCGGATGCTGCTTTTCAGCTGGCGGTTTGTGAGTCACATCATTGATGTCACCTCTCGGCGTCACCGGAGCTTGGAGATGGATTTAATGAGCCTTTGTTTTCTTCAGCTAGGAAAAACCTCAAAGAAGCTTAGTCTCAAGCACCCTGAGGAGCCAGCAGGTCTCTCCGCTACTGCCACTGTCCCCACAGGAGGACAAATATAACTGCAAGAGGGTCCAGCAGGCTGGCTGACAGCTAAAGCAGAGCACCGGAGGTGCTCAGCAGAGTGGGACAACATGCTAAAGCCACGTGAGGATGCCTTTGTGGCCACATGGAGCCTCCCACATGCCACCCTCCTCACAGGGCACGGCAGGTGACATCCTGCTATGCCTTGCACTGCCCTAAGTGAAGCCCTATGGTGGAATGGGGGAGAGGTGGCAAAGTGGTGGTGGTGCCATGCCTGTAGTCTGGGGACCCGGCAGCATCTCTGAGAGCTTCTACACAAGAAGCCGAGGTGTTGGCCATGGCTCCCGGTCGGCATTCACATGTGCGTGCTGGCACTTACCCACCAACACCATGCTCTTGTCCTGCAGTCTGGGGCCACCAAACCCAAGAGACCAAGGCCACATGAGCATCTTTCTTGGGCCGCCCAGCAGCTTTTGTCACAAGTCACACCTGGGGAGTGAATCCTGATTTACACCAGTACAGGGGGAAATTTAAGCCTGCAGTGTCTTAAATCCAGAGGAACAAATCCTTGCAAAGCAGAAGGGAACAAAACTCATTACAAAAATCAAGGGAAACGAGGAATTTTGTTCTCTCTTTTATGAAGGTCACTAAAAAGGGAAGCATCGTGTGGGGCCCCTGGGAAACCAGTAATGTAAATAGTCAGTGGACAGAGGGCATCTTCTATTAATGAAGGTGTCTTGCCAAGATACATAAGCATCGTATAAATTATTAGATAATGAGATTCCAGTTAATTTGCTGCCTGGTCAGCCACAGCCCTCCTGCCATGCTCCTGAGCCCGGCCAATAATATTAAGAAAGAATTACATTGGTACTAGGGCAGCTGGTCGTCTTGATTGGGAAAACAGCACCTTCTCCAGGTTGGGTGGGGGTGAAGGCTGCACCCCACAGCTCACTCTGCTGGGACACGCACCACTGCTCTCCCATAGCATGGTGGGCGTCCATGGCTGCAACACGGGTCCTCGAGAGCCAAAAGTGAGGATTCTCCACTAGTTTGAGGATGAGGAGCCAAATAATTTCTTTCAGAGGCTTCCTTGGTAAGACTCACTTTCCCAGGGACTCTGGAGAGCTGCTGACGTGCAAAGTCTCCAGCCGGTGGGAGTCTGTCACCTCTCAGCATGTTCCCAGAGGACAAGGAGGTGACAACCACCCCCTTCGCTCTAGCGATGCCGCCATCCCATGAGTAGAAAGAGACCCAAGAGGGGGAAGGCTGGGGGCTGAAACAAACCGGGGTCATAGCGCTGCAGGCCAGAAAAAGGCCAGAAAAATCCAAAGTAATTCAATTTTCGTCTGTCTCACTACCATAACTCCGGTCTCAGGTCCACCCACTTCATCTCAACCAGTGTTCTGCCCTGAGGAGCGGCCACCAGCAAATGCCTTGGGAAGGACACAAGAAGGGGATGACTAGGTAGGGGCACTTCCCAAAGAGTCTCTTCCAGCACTTACCCTTGTGCAGGGCTGCAGTGAACAGCCCTGGGTGGATCCTTCTGCCCAGTTACTCTCGGACTCCTCATCTCAGCATCCTCACAGCTCTCCCCTCTCTCCCTTCTGGGGTTGCAGGCAGGACAGGGCTCGTCTCTGTTTATTGGCACCTGGAACAGGTTGCCCAGAGACGTGGTGGAGGCTCCATCCCTGGAGACATTCAAGGCCAGGCTGGATGAGGCTCTGAGCAACCTGCTCTAGTTACAGATGTCCCTGCTGACTGCAGGGGGTTGGACTGGGTGGCCTTTAGAGGTCCCTTCCAACCCAACGCAGTCTGTGATTCTATGACCTGGAGAGGGTTCCCAGAGGACAAGGAGGTGGCAACCACCCCCTTTGCTCTAGCAATGCCACCATCCCATAAGTAGAAAGAGACCCAAGAGGGAAAAGGCTGGGGGCATCTTTCCCTTCAAAAGAGAGCTGCAGTGATTGAAAGCAAACACAAGGTCTAGGATCAGGTCTTGCACCTACAGCCTGGCGTGGGTTTCAAGTACAAGTCCCGTTGTAACTCCTTCCCTTCTCCCTCTGCTGCTCTGAACTATTGGCTCTTCCTAGCACCAAATATTCAGCATGCTCCATGCAATTTTAAAACCATTATGCAAGCTGCTCTCTCCCCCCATCTCTCGATGCCTCCAATTGGTGTGTCAGAATGTAATTAGCTTTTGATGGGATGTTAAGATTTCTTGAGCTCCTGTGGAGAGGCAGCATGGGGAGAGGCGAGGCAGCGGATTGTGATTGTCACTCCCCATGGTAAGTGCTCCAAGACCCTGGAAGACTCATTTACAAAAATATAAAATAAATAAAAAAAAAAATCCAAAAGCAACAGACCCAGTAGGCTTTAGTTTAATTGACTGAAATCACTGAGATTTTTTTTTCACCTCTGTGCTTTCTCCCGCTTGGAGAGAAATGGAAATTAACTGTCTCGTGACCGACAGAGGAGTGCCATGCCGGGGTGATGGTCAGGGCTCTGTCACAAATCCAGCTCCTCGAGAGGCTGAGAAAGTCCCATCCGAGCTGCTCCCTCCTGCATTTCTGACCGAGGCTGTGCTTAAGCTTTGCTGCTGCAACCGATCTCCACCCGCGCCAGGACTAAGCCCTCCAGCCCTTCATCCCAAAGCCACCGAGCCCCAGCCGTGCCGGGGCAGGACACTCCGCCCAAGCAGCAGAACGGGCAGGGGGAGGCGATAGCTTCCTGCAAACACATTCACCACGGCACATCTGACCACGGCAAAGTGCGATCCACAGCCTGTCTCCGAACAACAAGGCACTTGAAATCCAGATCTGCAATTGAGGGGAAGTTTGGTGCCTCCAAAGAGAGCAGCAACCTCAGGCGACGTTGCTGCTGGTGCTGAGCTCCTTCAGTGCTCAGCAAATGACAGCTCTCTGCCGCGGTGAGGCAGGACAGCAGTTACTGCATCCCACAGATGGGAGACGCGCACCACAACATAGGGTGCTTTCACCAGGGAACAGCGTTTACCCGCAAGGCCAGATGTTTCAGCATCTCGTTTGTCATCCTCAAGTCCTTCTGCAGCTCTTGGCTGTGGGATCCCGCTGGAAGAGAGAGGACACGGGGGTTCTGCAAAAGGATGCAAGTCCTTATTCAGGTAAACCACCTGGGAGATGGGCTTTCCAGGGCTTACGGCTCCAGCCTTGGGTGCCACAACATGGAAATCTGTCATGGAGCTTGTACAAGAACAAATTCATGTTGTCACTTTTTCAGTCTCCCAGAAATAGCGTGACGGAGAGCTGCAGGACCCGCGCCCGAATGATCCCTGTGGGAAATACCGCATCTTCAGAGCCTTCTCCACACTCTGCCCCACAGCCCAGCCCTCCGGCAGCATAAAACAAGGCTGGCAATTCCCCCAGAACAAGTTTTCTGCAATCTGGCTGGGCCTGAACTTTCACAAGAGCATCTGCCCCAGCCAGCGACAGCGCATCGAGCATTTACATACCTACAGATGGTGCTTGTATCACTGAGCAGTGTGTTTGTCTACACATCAGCCCTGGCCCGAAGCCCACTAGAGTCATCGGATGCTTTTCATTAACTTCAATGGGCTCTGGATGAGGTCGGTTTGGTCGGAGCCTCCATCGGTGCAGACAGAGGCGTTCAAACGAATCCTACAGGATGCTCAAAAGCACACGCGCCTTCACATCAGCCATATAAACACTTTCCTAAACACAAACCTGCCACAAACTCCCTGGAAACACACGTGGCCTGATATTAATACACCTCTGGCTCTGAATTAGTTGATGATGTGAAACACAGACACATCCAATGCAATAATGAGCCATTCCCATCAAATGCCAATTCAACTGGATAATGGGCCATATTGATTGCTTCAAGGGCCAGACCGATTTCACTTGTCCTTTAATGATTATTGTGGCATTATCTATATTATTCATGCTCAGGAAAATTAATTCCTCTCTCCCCACCCCTGTCCCTCCGGATGCGAGTCCATTCAAGTCTCCATTCCTGCTGAGACAGAAGCCAAGGAGATCTCTGCAAGGACTGGACTTAATTCACTTCTAAAGTGTTGTCAGGCAATTGGATTTTTTTTTTCTCTAATACTGCCACTGGCGTTAATGGAAAGAAAACAATAAATGTATCTGGTCACCTAAGTAGTCAGCCTCCCCTTTCATAGCTCTGCTGACATTTCTGTCTCCAGCCTGGACAGTAATGCATTCCATTTTAATTTTAGCAAATGCTTTCTTTATGATCAGAGACATTTTTCATTTGTACTTGTTTGCATCTCCCTTAAAATTCAATATTTCACTTGGGGATGCAGGGTTATTGCCTGCTCCTCAAAATAAAGCATATGTGGCACAAGGATATTTCAAATTATTTTCCCTGGTTTCCTCCGCTCAAGAGCCGCAATTGACTTCCCAGCCACTCCCGGGAGCCTGAAAGAGCAGTCAGTCCCCGTCCCCATCCACCACATGGTGCAGCAGGGCCACAGGGAGACATGGGACTTCTTGGGCCCGCCCTGTACAAGATAACCCAAAAAAAGCCAAAAGAAGGGCTTGAACAAGCTTTTGTTGCCCTGGACCGAACACACCTGTGGCTGCATCTATTGCTGTGAGCAGAAGCTGTGTGTCCCTGAAGTTTCATCCAGACAAAACCCCTACAGAAGTCGCACGTGCAGGCGGTTGCTGTCTCGGGGACAGCTCTGGCCTAACACACTGACCTCCCCCATCTGCCAAACTGCCAGAAAACCCCGGACACCAGCGGCTGGGCGAGCTCAGGACTCCTGCTGGCTTTAGACATCTGTAACTCCCAGGTGCTCTGAATACAAAATAATAAAGCTGATGAGATTCCTGCTCCTTCCTTTCCTGCCAGGTTACCCCAACGAGGTTTGGGCACAAGCAGGTGGAGCTCCCGTGGCACACACACAATGGGGATGCGATTGGAAGACTTCAGTCCCCAGTTTTGGGGTCCAGGTCTGTGGCAGACCCCAAAAAGACCACAACATCTAAGCATTGTACCCCAGAGCTGTTAACTGTCAGATGTGATTTCCTCAGAAATACATGGTACCTTGGCACTCACGCACTCTTAAAACAAGTGCCCACCAGTTTCACAACCTTTCTGGAAAGAACAGGCAGGCGGTTTGTGATGGGCAGCATCTCCTCCGGCCTGGGCAGGGTACACCGAAGTGATGCTGGAACCAAACTGGAACATCTCTCTTATGAGGAAAGGCTGAGGGATTTGGGTCTCTCTTCAGTCTGGAAAAAAGACAACCGAGAGGGATGTTATCAACACTTATAAATACTGAAAGGGTGGGTGTCAGGAGGATGGGGCCAGGCTCTTCTCAGTGGTGCCCAGCAACAGGACAAGGGGCAACGGGCACATACTTGAGCATAGGAAGTTCCACCTAAACATGAGGAGGAACCTCTTTACTTTGAGGGTGGCAGAGCCCTGGCACAGGCTGCCCAGAGAGGTGGGGGAGTCTCCGTCTCTGGAGACATCCCAAACCCGCCTGGAGGCGTTCCTGTGCCACCTGCTCTGGGTGACCCTGCTCTGGCCGGGGGTTGGACGGGATGATCTCCAGAGGGCCCTTCCCATCCCCACCATTCTGTGATTCTGTGACACTGGTTCCTCTCCCAGTTCCTCGCTCTGACCCCCCACACAACAGCATTCGCTGCTGACCCTCTGCCCCGCAGCAAAAATCAGTTTCTTTAAAGGTCATCCATGGGACCAAGATGTCTCGGAGGATAACTACCAGATGCTCTTACCTGAATATCCCTCTGATCTCTGGCACTAAAGAACTGACAAGAGAGGTGGGTTGGATATATACATAGCCATTTTCTAATTTTCTGAGCAAATTTGTTAAAGCGGCTGAACAAGAAAGCCTGAAACCTCAACAATAGAACAACCCGACAGGCAGAGGAACGACAGGAGCTCTTGAACTCAAACATGGTTCTGCCCTGACCTAGAGGCACCGTTAGAAAGGCTGAAGGCGATGTTCGTCCTCCCCTGGCCGTTACATCAGGGCTGCTGAGAAAGACTTCCCAGCAAACAGGTTTTTTACAACATGGAAATATCTCCACCGGGGTCCAGCACAAGACTCCTCAAGTGGTCTGAATCCCTCCTTTGACTGCCTTGAGTCAACAAAACGGAGCGACAGGATTTTGCGAATGGGCTGTTCAAGGTTTTGTCTGCTGGAGACCGTGCCCCCCCCTCCCCGCCCCGTGCATATACACCTTGAATAATTATAAAACATTTGCAGGTAGGAGGAGCCCCTTTGGCAACCCGTGTGCTTGCACAGGAGGGTGGAGGGACACCTTAGCCGGGTGTATTTCTGCAAGCTGAAAGCGGCCAGCACTGGAGTTATTCTGAGAGCAGGAATCGGCACAGGAGCTTGTCTCCCAGCTCCTCTCATCTCCCGTAACAACGGGCGCAGAACAAAAGGTTTTGTCTCTGCTCAAGAAAGGGAGGGGTGTCCTAGTTCCTGCCTCGCTGTCTCTGATCGCCATCGCCTGCAACAGGTCTGGGGGAGCGATCAGGGGATCTGCTTGAGGGAAGGTGCCGGGAAGGTGCTGGGCAGGGGGGGGTCACATCCCCTCGGTGCGTGAATGGGAAGCGTCCCGCGGAGCTGCTGCAGGAGTAAGGCACTGCTCAATGTCAGAGCAGCAGAACGCGCCCAGAAGCAGTTTTGCCCTTATTATCCGCGGATTTCTGCTTACGTGCGATGCAGCAGTTTGGCTTTTCCCAGGGAGGCGGGGGGGTGCTCAAGCAGCCACCGGAGCCACCAGGACATCGATGGGCCGGATCCACCCACGGGCCCTGTAAATGGCTGTAGCGCTGGCGGATCTGCTGCATCCCACTCTCATACGCAGACCTGGCAAAGCTCTCTTGAAGTCATGCCTTCTTTGTCCTGCTGTTCTTTTGCTTAACTCATTTCTGGTAGTTTTCCAGGACACGTTATCATCTTACTCATGGGTTTAGGGTTCATCCAATACACTGGGATGTTACCTACTCTCTTCTGCTGTCTTGTTTTCTCCTAAGCCTGGTCCTCTCACACCCACGAATATCTCTATTTTGGCTTCCAGTAGCAGGAATTTCATTTTAACCACTCACCATCTTCAGACACAACAGATGCGATTGTTTAACATTCACAGATCCACCAGCTCTGCTCCTTCGTGTGTTTATCAAGCAGCGCTAGAAATCACCACCCATCGTGAGCATCCCAGCTTCAGTGCAATGCAGTGCCCGGTGTGTCAATCCCCCTGGAGCAAACATTGAAGGACATCTTTTCTGATCAATGAGAAGAGCCTGGCAATAGCAATCCATAAAACTAAACTGCATTAAGAAACCCCCTAGACTCATCTTTCCTTATCTAATTAATTTAATGCTACTAACTAGCCCTATCATCCATCCTTCTCAGGTTTTATTACAAGCTTTTTAATGGAGTTGGAAGGAAAATTGACTCTCCCTTGGTGGGGGTAAGTGACATGTTAAATATCAGTTCCAAGAAAAGTCCCATACTCAGTATTAAGAAAGGAAAAGAAACTGGAAGAAGAGGAGGAAAGGTGGGAAGATCAAATGAAGTCTCCTATGATGGAGAACATTTTCTGTGCTCACACTGACAGATAAACCTGATTGGAGCTCCTGATTTCTTCAAAGCCTGCCAAGAACAGGCTAAGAGATGAGCTGCCTCTTAATCAAATCAGCTCTGTCTCCCCCTTACAAGCCTGATGACACCGACACATGAAAAACACGGAGATAACAGAGGGTTCTCAAGGGCAAGGAGCTGACAGCAGCATTTCCTTGCTGTCTTGAAACCACACCAATCAACAACCATTTATTCAGAGAGGTTTGTGCCTCCTGGCTGTTGTCTCCGTGTTCTGCTCTCATCTACATTGTCTCCTGCGCACTGAGGTTGGGCTGGCCCCAAGGAGCAGGAGTCTGGTTGCAATGGTGCAGCTCCAGAACACCCTAAAACACCTAGGGACAAGGCAGCCTGCCTCGGGGACACCAACCCGTATCAGGATATCGTGTTCTTGCTGGACAGAATCTTTCTCAAATTTAAAGAGGGTAGATTTAGATTGGATGTCAGGGAAAAACTCTTTACTGTAAGGGTGGTGAGCCATTTCTCAACACGCTGACGCTGTGGGCAGCAGCTTAGAGAAGGGCTGGTGGGTGGGATGTCTCTTCTGAGCAGCTCTCGGCTCGTGGCACGTCCTGAAGAAATTTTTCGCTCTGAGGGCAGTGAGCCCCTGGCCCAGATTGCCCAGAGAAGCTGTGGCTGCCCCATCCCTGGAGGGGTTCAAGGCCAGGTTGGCCGGGGCTTGGAGCAACCTGGGCTGGTGGGAGGTGTCCCTGCCCAGGGCAGGGGCTGGCACTGGGTGATCTTTAAGGTCTCTTCCAACCCAGACCATTTTGTGATTTTGTGACAGGCATCAGCAGATGTCCCAGCGTCCACCCTCTCCGTGCCTTCCTCCAGCTGGACAAAGACACGTGACTCACCCCTGGTATAAGAAGTACTCTCATAATTCCCACCACCTTTAAATTGCTAAAAGTTTTAGCCATTCCTCATAGCTCTCAAGCGCTCACAAGTTTTTACCTAAGAATATTGATGGGGTTTTTCCAATCCTAAACCTAGGTACCTCTGGAAAGTTTGCTGACCTCTTCTTCACCACCTTTGTTCAGCTGGGAATCTCTCTGCCCTGCCCAAATTGGCCTTTACCGGCTTTTTTGTTAATGCAGCTTCCACAGTCACCTCTCTGAAGACCACACTTACCTGCTTTATTAGTCTCTGGATGTTGCATTCACCTTCTCTGAGCGGCTTGTTAAAAATGGATCTGTTGGTGCTTCTATTGATTCCAGGCGCTGTTAACGCTAGTCCCTCCTCCCGTGAGCGGATTTCACGCTGTTTTTGCTAAATACCTGTTCCCCTGCCTCTGCGCTGGCCCGGTGTGGGCTGGCAGGGGGTCTCTCCCATCGGCGTGTGCCTTCCCGTCAGTTGAAGCAGTTTTCTGTTGAGGATCGATGCTGGAGGCGCGGGAGGTCTGAGCACTGGTGTCAACTGGGAGCAACGCCGCGCAGGAGGAGATGGAGGTGCAGGAGAGGAGAGTGAGACCAGCACCCCCAAAAAAACACCCGGCGATTGATTCATTCAGAACTTTCTTGGTCAGGAAACTCTGCGATCTTGCAAGGAGGGATTTCTTCCTGCTCTCTCACTTCCGAAGCATCCCAGCTCAGCAGGCAGCGAAGCCTGAAATCTTTTTCTCTGCAGCCCTCCTACAGCAACAGCAGCACCGAGGAGATGTGTCCGGAGAAGACAGGGAGAGCAATAGTAAACCTGGAGAACACAGACAAGCTTCTTCCAAATGCCATGGCCAAGGACACGTGGAGATGCTCAGAGGGGCAGAATAAGCCTAAAGACCCCCATATCCATCCCTAGCCCGGGGATCAGAGCCAGGATGAAGCCCAGCAGCGACGCACAGATCTCTACGTCTGGCTGCTTGGATGTTTTGGGAACCACCTCAGTACTTTAAGGTCCCGGAGTCAAAACAACAGCAAGTCCCAGGGCATCTCCACTCCGGAGAGCAAACTGCTGAAATGGCAACACGTGCTGATCTTTAAATATTAACGAGTCAATAGCCATTAAATCCTGATAAACACCCAGATGCAAAACACTAAATCTGGGAAACTAATAGGATTATGAGTGCAGTAGGGGACTTCGCCGCAGCAAAATCTGCCGGCCTGCTCTGCAGCTGTGTTTGGTTGGGGCTGAATCGTGCCTGGACAGAAAGAAGAGCTGCAACCAGGGCGTGTGTGTGTGTGCCACAAGCCCTTTTCTGCCTTCTGTGTGCATCCTCTGCCCAGCCTGTACTGCGCATCTGCAGCCCAAAGGAGCGGACTTGACTTTTCTGGAAAAGCCACAAACACCTCCATCGCTTGGGGGAAACACCTCCATCGCTTGGGGGATCCCTCCTGCCTGCATGAACCACGCACTTGATCCCAGCAACGAGGAGAAAAGCCTCCTGCCTGCACAGCACCCACTTTTTTGCTAGCAGCCATCTCGCAGCCAAGACAAGCAAAAAAAAATATACAAAATGTTCCTCCAAGGAAAGATGCGACCCCACAAGTGGCCTGCTTTTGGCCCTTTTCACATGAAAATCCTTAACTACATTGTGCTGAACCATATATCACCATGAGGGTGGTGAGACACTGGCCCAGGTTGCCCAGAGAGGGGGTGGAGGCCCCATCCCTGGAGACATTCAAGGCCAGGCTGGATGAGGCTCTGAGCAACCTGATCTAGTTACAGATGTCCCTGCTGACTGCAGGGGGTTGGACGAGATGGCCTTTAGAGGTCCCTTCCAACCCAACACATTCTATGATTCTATATGCAATCCTCCACCTTCATCTCACAAGCCTAAGTCCACAGGGTCAAGCACCCAGCCCAGAAATGGGTCCAGCACAGCTGGGAGCCAGCTAGTCCAAAGCAAGGTCTGCCTGGGGAAGCCATTTCTCTCTTGCAAGCAATGGACTCAGAGTCACCAAACTTTCACGAAGAGGAGAAAAAAATACAGTAGAAGAGTAGCACATCGTGTAGCACGTGATGTCCACATACACACAGTTATGAGTCTTGGTCTTTCTGACCATATCTACACTGTGGAGAGCAGTGTCCTAAGGAGATGTAACTACCTAGACTCTGCAGAACATCTCCCTAGCCTGGTCGCAATGGTCCTGGCGCCTCCTGCAGATCCAGCTCCAAGATTCGTGCCATGAGGCATCAGGAGATGGGAGCACGCCAGCACACCCCAAGAGTTTCCTTCCCAGGAGATACAAAAGTCAAGGACTGCAGAGAGCCAGCAGTGTAAGCTGGGCAAGAGACATTCATCCATATACCACCGCGCACCTTCGAGAAGACAACCTGTTGAGGGAGGAGGGCACAAGCAGCGATGCTCAGCTCGCTGGAGTGGCTCCAGCTCGGTTCCTGGGGGTAAGACCGTGCACCCCAGGCTGACACACAACACTCAGCCTTGCCCCCACAGAGAAGCTGTGTCCTTGGGTTGGCCTCAACAGTCGCACCAAGGGAGGGACACCCGGCAAAATGCTCCCCAGGGAAAATGGTGATGGGATGGGATGCCCACTGTACCACACCAGCACCCCTCCAGCCTCCACCAAATCCACCCCTGCCATCCAAAGGACAGGCTCCATAGGGAGCAAAGCAAAAGCCTTGTTTGCATGGCTTGAAGAGAAGAGAGGCTGAGAGTGACTATACGTTATAGCAGCAATAAATGTCAGCAACCAAAAACAGGCTTCAATTTCTAACCGCTGATTTTCAATAAAAATAAAGGCTGAGTCCTACCAAGCCTAGTTAACTTGCAGGCAAGCTGACAGACCCAATCAGCTTGGTTTTCTTTAAACACCATGGTACGTGAGCATCTAAGAACTCTCACCTCCTCATTACAGAATAGGCCCTCGTTAGAAGTGGATTTCCCACTTGTAAGTCTGCCCTCACAACTCAGGAGATAGAAGCAGCAAGTCAAGGTCAGGCATCTTCCAGTGCAAGAGATCCCTTATGCCCCTGGTGCTCTCTTGTTTACAGCATTTCTCCCAGTATTTCTCTTTTCCTAGTATTTCTGTCCAGCCCAGATGTAAATGACTGAAGTAATAAAGCTCCCACCGTTTCCCCTGGAAGACTATTCCATGGTCCAACAGACTTTGCCTCTTTTTTTTTTTTTTTTTTCCTTCCCCTTCTTGACAGCTGAAATTTGATGCAGTATAATTTCATCTTGTTATGTCAAGGTATGGAAAGAAATGAGGAAAAGCACAACTGCAGAGAGAAGAGTGCTTGGGAGGGCAGAGGGACCTGCAGAGTGAGGACCCAGAGGGGTCTGGGCAGGATGGGGCTAAGGAGTGTCAGATCCTCTTATAGTCCCGGTACTGTCCCCAGCCTGGTGGGGACAGCCCATCCAACAGACTTATCGGACAGGCCATCTCTATCTTCTCCCCAGTCTCTCTTTTGCCGATGAACTGGAATAACAAGCAGTTATTCCGGAGATGCTCCCAGCAACCACTGGCTGGATAGGATAGACGGAAACCCACATAATTTTGCACGAAAAAATTAATCTCTTCTGAAGCCAAGGGAGAAAAGTTCAGGGCATTGCAGCTGTAAGAGGATACGCTCCTCCTTCCCTAATCAGGATATGTTATTGGGGAACAATTAAAAACAAGTCAGGGGTAATTAAAGGTAATTAAATGCTCTCAGTGGGGAGCGACATGCTTGTGGGATGCTGCATAGCTGACAGGCAGAGAGCTGCCTGCCTGCCTGGCACGTCTGCCCTCCAGGAAGGTTACAAGAGAGCTCGGGATGGGGGGTGGGAAACACACCCCCAGCTCCGCGCCAGGTCTCGGGGCTCCCACCAACCCCACGGGAGCCAACCCTGGAAGCCAGGCTGGCTCAGGCTTACAGGTTTTCCCATGTGGGACATCCTTCCCACCGTAAAAGGCAGGGAGAGGTTTCTGAAGGAGCTTAGCAAGACCTGGGCTGGGGCACGGAGAGAGCTACAGTCCAGGGAGGAGCTTGTAGCTCAACTAAGAGCACTATCCCCAAAATGCAATGGGATGAGACCACCTGCAACAGCCCAGCAGACACAAACAGCATCCAGGAAGGGAATAAAGTGCCTGGTGGGTCTGGAAAACAACGGGCTGCAAGTGAGAGTTCAGCCTGAAGAGCAAAAATTCCCAAAAATTCAGCAGTGCCTCTCCAGCAGCGTCTCTCCAGCAGCATCCATCTTCCCTGGGTTATCGGGAAAGGCTAACGACTTACACAGATTTATGCAGCGCTCCTGGTTAAGACACACGAGAAGTTTCATAAATATTCACTCCTATTTGAATTTCAGCCGCATCCGACTGAGTAACAATAGGTGGAGCTCGAACTACTGTCAGCTGGCGAGAGCAGAGCCGTGTGCTGAAGCTGGATCCAGAGCCGGAGTTACGCCTGCCAGGGACATGCCCAGCCAGACCACAGCCATGTCCTCCACCACTCACGGCAGGCAGAGCCAAAACAGTTTGCACGGGAAGGACTTTCGCCTTGGGAAGGACTTTCGCCTTGGGAAGGACTTTCGCATTAAAAATGGCGTGATGAAGTCGTGGATCTTACTCCAGGTTTTGTGCCTGGTTGTGACCACGCAGCCGGCACTGCCAGGACTCCGGACTTGGACGCTTGGTGGTTGGTTCCAGGAAGGGCAGCTCTCCAGCTCTGCAATTCCTGTTTAAATCAAACTGGAGTTGCACAACCGGCACCAAGGCTTTTTGGGGGGCATTGGGGTGGATTATGCTGCCTGTCCCGCGTTACCAGGGGATGCTTCATTCAACCAGCCCATCACACACACAGTCAGAACACGATCAAGTAAATTGCTAAGGAATGAAAACAACCTTGGACTGAGAAGAACTATGAGGACAGGCTGAGAGAGTTGGGGGGGGGGGGGTCAGCCTGGAGAAGAGAAGGCTCCGGGGAGACCTTCCAGCCCCTTCCAGTCCCTAAAGGGGCTCCAGGAAAGCTGGGGAGGGACTCTGGGTCAGGGAGGGGAGCCATGGGATGAGGGGGAACAGGTTTAAACTGAGAGAGGGGAGATTTAGATGAGGTCTGAGGCAGAAATTCTTGGCTGTGAGGGCGGTGAGCCCCTGGCCCAGGTTGCCCAGAGAAGCTGTGGCTGCCCCATCCCTGGAGGGGTTCAAGGCCAGGTTGGCCGGGGCTTGGAGCAACCTGGGCTGGTGGGAGGTGTCCCTGCCCAGGGCAGGGGGTGGCACTGGGTGGTCTCTAAGGTCCCTTCCAACCCAAACCGTTCTGTGATTCTATACCAATATTCCCAGCAGCACAAAAATCCCTATAGCTTTGGCAGGGTGGGATGGAAAGGACCTGCCATGCCTAATATATTCCCTGCCCCAACATGTTTTCCCCCCTCTCCCATCGGCCGAGAGCTGGCTGAAGGGATGCTGAGCACGCGCAATGTAACATTGCAGCATCCATGCAGCAGGATGGTGCTGGCCAAGGCACATTGGACCACGCCAGGAGCCAGGTGAGCCTTTCTCAGGCACGTTGGCACCACTCCTCACCCACTCGGTTTGCCTTTGGAGCCTCACCCAGGCAGGGCTGCTGCTCTATCTTTGCTCAAGCCCGGGTGATAAATAATTGGCTGTTTAGCATAAATCTAAACTGCCTCTCCTGCTTTCCCTTGGGATGGAGAGAGTAGGGTTTTTTTGTCACTTCAGAGAAGCTAAACATTCTTGTTTTGGAAAGCAGAGTGAGGGGGTGGGTGTCAGGAGGATGGGGCCAGGCTCTTCTCAGTGGGGCCCAGCAACAGGACAAGGGGTAACAGGCACAAACTGGAACATGGGAAGTTCCACCTCAACATGAGGAGGAACTTCTTTGCTGTGAGGGTGGCAGAGCCCTGGCACAGGCTGCCCAGAGAGGTGGGGGAGTCTCCGTCTCTGGAGACATTCCAAAGCCGCCTGGAGGCATTCCTGTGCCACCTGCTGTGGGTGACCCTGCTGTGGCAGGGGGTTGGACGGGATGATCTCCAGAGGGCCCTTCCAATCCTACGATTCTGGGATTCTGTGGCTGGGGTAGGCTCAGAGCAGCCCCAGGGTGAGGGGACGTTCAGGCTGCTCGCCCTGTTTCAGCCCCAGGTCAGAGCAACCTCCACGAGCTGACAGTTTTCCCTGGGACATCTCTTGCATAGCACAAACCCTGTGGCCAAAAGCAAGAGGGAATTACAACCCTCTCCTGCTCCTTCAGAAGCTGGAGGTGAAGGAAGAAGCTCCTGACGGGGTGGGAGGGAAGGAGGAGGACACAGCTTCACTCTCCAAGGGACACAGCAGCACTCCTACCTGCCTGCAGGCAGTGGTTACCAGCTGGGCATAGACCTTCATTCCCCTGCCCCTCCAGAGCCCCTCACCATCTCTACACCAACATTTTCTGAGCTGGGCCAAGCCAAGGGAGGCAGGGGAGGCATTTCCCCACTTCTTGCACCTCCTGGACGCTCCTACAGCAATTCTTATAACTACCTGACCACGCTCAGGAGGGCAGGTGGTCTCTGCCCCCCGGTTTCCCACACTGCCCAGACCACGGACAGCCCATGCCCTCCACCTTCAAGGCAGAAAGAGGGAAGGGTGGCCAAAGCCATCTGCAAAAGGCTATCAGTGCCCAAAGCACCTCCCCCAGCCACAAAAGTGCAACCACCTCTGGGCTGACCCACAGCAACAGCAGCGGAAACGTTTAGCGCAGGTTAAAGAGGACGTCTCGATTATAGCGGACAAAGAGCCAGAAATACAGATAAGGAAATAAACCCTGGAAAAATAAAGAGCACGGAGGAGCCCAAGAAATGGCAAGGGTAGTAGCGTACCTTTCTCCTCTCTTCTTGGTGCTGCTGCTCCTCTGCACGGGGGACCATCTTCTCCCCGAGTCTCGCAGGACCCCAGATGTCACCCTGGACCATCTCATGGGGCTGGGGGAAAAGCAGAGAAGGGGTGGTTTTCCCTGGGTGACTGTCATGGGTTCAACTCCAAAACAGGAGCACCAAAAGGCACAGCCAGACTGAGGACCCTGCCCGAGCCTCCCGCGGGCTATGGTGAGAGCATGAAGTTACTTGTCATTAAATTATATCTTTCTGCTTCGGGGATGCAAAAACACAAGCTAGAAATCCTTGGAAGAAGCCTGAGAGGAAGGGAAGAGCTGTGGATCACCCCACACATTTAACTCTGAAACCTAAAGGCGTCCCATGGAGGGGTGGCTCAGAGCAATGTAGGGGAGGGCAACGTCCTCAGGACCCTCAACCCCCCCATCCCTGCTTGGGGAGCACTGCAGATGAGGTTGTTTCTGGGTTCTGCACATGTGCTGCTCCTTAGAGGCTTTCCCCACTGGGTCCTGCTACAAAAATTAGACTGTCTTCAACACTTCGTTATAAAGCGGTCAAAATTACAGCCAGAACTGGATCCCGCAGCTTGTTGACCAGCCATAGGGCAGGATCTCAAACGTCTCAGCGTGCGCTCAGACAGGCCTGGGCCGTTGCCATGAAGATGATTCTTAATTGCACTGGGCCACATGGCGGGGGTGGGGGGGGGAAAGGGTTGCAAACCCACGGCTTTGATTAAAGTGATTGATGTTGGAGCTGTTCTGTTGAGACACAAACCCACCCACTTTATGGCAAGAGCTCTTTGCAGGAGCTGGTGGCTGAAAAATTGGTTTCTCATCTGCTCTGAAAGTAGAGCAGCAGGCTGATAAGTTGAGAGGGACGAGAGTTTCCTTCAGCCAGAGCAAGCACACCCGAAACCCTCCATTCCAGGTCTCCCTGTCTTGACCTGGGGACATTTGCCAAGGTCCCACCTGGGACCAAGAGTTCAAGCTTTCTCTGCTCACACCCAGCTCCTCCGAGGTGCCCGGCAAGCCCAAAGTCACAGGCAAGATGGAGGCACCTGCACCCATAATTGAGGATTTGAGTCCAGGGGCCAAGTTTTTTCCTCTGCATAAATCTTCCCATGGGAAGATGCCTCAAGAAAAATCATGAAATTTAAGATTACACAAAGGTTTAAGCTCCTCACCAGAGCCATGGCATCAACAAGATGCTTCTTCTATAAGCAAGCAAGGAGACCACCCATGGTCCTCCGCATGACTGGGCCACCAGGACCTTCCAGCATCTCCTCTCACTCAAGGGATTTTAGGGCAGCACTTTCAATGATACCCTCTTCCTTGCTGCCCTATCAAAGGGCAAAAACTCATTCACAAGGAACATTGAAACTCCTTTAAAAGCAGTAGAAGTCTTTCTGCAGGCTGCGGAGCCGCTATTGAAGCTGGGCACCAATCGCCCCCGGTCGGCCGGACTGCTCCCCGGGGCAGCCGCAGGTGGCTGGGGTCGTGCTGGTTTTAATGGAAACCCGTCCACCTCGGCCGTATCCAGCAGCACAGCGTGAAGTACCCTCTCTTTGTGAGACACGCGACGTAATTCTGGCTTCCCGGTAAGATAATGAAGTTCCGCTCGACAGTGTGACTGCTACGATTTAAAGCACAGGCGCAGAATGAATAAAGGGTTATGGGTTGGGGTTTTTTTTTTCCCCTCTAATAAAAATAATTGCCTTTTACCGGTTGAGGGTGTTTCTTCTCCCCTTTTCAGCAGCATTGCCATGGCAAGCTGAGCCCACCCAATGCTGAAGCCACCCCTGGGCCATCCTGCCTATGGCAGGAGCCCGTGGAGGTGGTGCACCCTTCATGACACCCGCTGGATGCACAGGGAGGAGTTCTGCAGAGCTCGTAGCCTAAATAAGAGCAAAGCTCTACTCTGGTGAGACCCCACCTGGAGTCCTGCGTCCAGCTCTGGAGCCCTCAGCACAAGGAGGACACGGAGCTGTTGGAGCGGGGCTAGAGGAGGCCCCGGAGATGCTGGGAGGGCTGGAGCCCCTCTGCTGTGGGGACAGGCTGAGAGAGCTGGGGGGGTTCAGCCTGGAGAAGAGAAGGCTCCGGGGAGACCAGTCCCTGAAGGGGGCTTACTGCAGGGGGGTTGGACTAGATGACCTTTAAAAACCCCTTCCAACCCAACACATTCTATGATTCTGTGATTCTATAAACAAGGAAACCACCGCAGCAGCGCAATCTGCCTTTAGGAACATTGGTTGATGCAAAAATAGAGAATTTCTGGGCTGACATCCTTATGCTGCCGCTGTTTGTGGAGCGTGTTTGACATACCCATGGGAATAAGCACCCCCCTGAGCTGGCCCTGCCGCGTCCCGCACCGCACCGTGGTGACAAATGGAGGCACAACGGCAATGACGGCAGCGCCCCGGGGATCCCTGGGTTGGGAGAGACTGACGCATCCTCAGGCCTGTCTCCACGCATCCGTATCGCTCCGGGAGGCCCCATATGGCAGGGGCTGCTGGCACCCGCGAGGTACAAGGGCTTCTTGGATGAAGGCTGCCTCCAAGCCCCATCTGCCAGCACGGGCTGAGCCCTTCCACGCAGGGCTGGCACCACTGGAGGCCATTTCCAGCCCAGATGAAGTCTGGAAAGCCTTAGCATCTCAAAGGGGGTGGGATCCAAATTCAGGAACCTATAGAATTTCTTCTAAGCTTTGGACAAGACGATTGTTATCTTAAATATCAACATTATCACCTGCAGATCCCGAAGCATCTTTTAAAACGCTCACCTGCTCAGTCACAGCAGCAGCACACCCCTGACAGTCATAGAGACACCAGAGGGCCTACCCAGCGGCTAAGTTTGGGCAATTTGTACCCAGTTTCTGAGTCAGACCCATCTCTATAGTTCTGCTGCCACTTTTCTGGCAACAAAGCTGTGCACGCTAGCATCAAGAAAGGGTTAAATTCCTAAGTGAGCCGGTAATTATGTTTTTACTGTAGTATAAAAAGGCCATTTGAGGCCCTACGGAGCAAACATTTTCCCTTTTAATGACACCGTAATAGATTAAGAGGGACCTGTCTCCCAGCAAACATTAAACAGAGGAGATGGATTACCCTGGCGACCGGAGCGAGTTGATCTCCCGTGCACAGCTTGTGCGCAGAGACACCGGGAAAACATCTGCAAGAGCTTCGGCACAGATGTGGCACAGGCAGGTCAGCGCGGGCTTCCTTCCCTGCCCCTTCCCATCTCCAAACGGCCACCGCAGGAGTGAAACTGCGGCAGAAAAAAAAAAAAAAAAAAAGAAAATAGAAAGTGCTTTTGGGGTGAGAGGAGGTGTTATTGCAGATGGTTTGGTTATTGCAAGATATTGCCTGGGAGGAGGACCCAAAGGGAGAGACAGCGGGGGAAAGGAAATATTTATCAAGCTTCAAAAGGAGCAGATGGTTGCAGTGGAAGGGAAAGTGCACGCGGGATGAGTCCAGCGGGAGCGGGATTAGTCCCAACCTTGTAAAGGTTTTGGAAGTGTTCCCTGCTCCAGACCACCACATCACCGCCGAAACCCCAGGGTGCTCCATACTGATCTGGGTGCTCCGTGCAAAGCCGGGTGCTGGTGTCCACCCAGTGCCAGGGGTTTGGGAGTATCCTCCGTCAGCATCGTCAGTGCTTTGCTCCAAGACGGGCATCCAGCCAGGACACGCATTCCCTGCGCTGGCCTTGGGCCACGTCACCATCCCAGGGGGGTCGGCTGGTGCCTGGGCTGCCCCCAGGACATGACCCATCTCCAGCCAGGACTGGTTGGGGGACACACACTGACCCTTTCCACCACCCGCAGTGGGATGCCAGCCCTGCAGGGACGCCCCAGTGGAGCCACCTCCAGGAGAAGCGCCTGCGACTGGCAGGATGGAAATCTGCCTAATTAGCGCCAGTAAAAGCAGCGGCAGCAGCAGGGGCCCGGGCAGCCCCTGCCAAGCAAACATGTTCAAATCAAACTGCAGCTTCTTTGCTCCAAAGTTTACAAGATGTTTCTTTCAACCGCTCATTAAGCCCTTCTGTTGTCCCCCCCTGCACCGCCTGGCCCCCGCGCAGAGGCTGAGATCCTGTCACACACAGCCATCGCTCCAGCCCCGCTCCTGCTGCCGGTGGGGATGCAGATCTCAGCACCTTTGGAAGGGCCCGGGAAACCTGAGGGATTGGACTTTCTGGGTCATCCTCCAGAGACAGACACCTCTGTAAGAGGACACAGAGGAGGCCCCGGAGATGCTGGGAGGGCTGGAGCCCCTCTGCTGTGGGGACAGGCTGAGAGAGCTGGGGGGGTTCAGCCTGGAGAAGAGAAGGCTCCGGGGAGACCTTCCAGCCCCTTCCAGGCCCTAAAGGGGCTCCAGGAAAACTGGGGAGGGACTCTGGAGCAGGGAGGGGAGCCATGGGACGAGGGGGAACAGGTTTAAACTGAGAGAGGGGAGATTGAGATGAGGTCTGAGGCAGAAATTGTTTGCTGTGAGGGCGGTGAGCCCCTGGCCCAGGTTGCCCAGAGAAGCTGTGGCTGCCCCATCCCTGGAGGGGTTCAAGGCCAGGTTGGCCGGGGCTTGGAGCAACCTGGGCTGGTGGGAGGTGTCCCTGCCCAGGGCAGGGGAATTCGAACTGGATGGTGTTTAAGATCCCTTCCAACCCAAGCTATTCTACGATTCTGTGACACGGGCTGGCATTTTCAAAGTGCTTTGCAAGTCTCAGGCAGCAGGGTGGCTTCCCCTGAAGCTATAGCTGTGTGAACCCATGTTTAAACCTGAGCTGGCCAGCCAAGACTCCAAAACGCATGCAGAGAAATTGATATCTTCAAGGGGCAATGCAAGTTGGACTGGGACAGGTACAGCAGCAGGGATGTCAACGCGCCAGTCTGATGAAGGACTCGGCTTGTAGCAAAAGGCTGGGAAACTCGTTGAGCCTAAATAGGGGATCAGCGGGGAGAGAAATGAAGACAAGTGACAGACACATCAGATGTGTTACCATGACACGTTAGAGACAGGCCGTAGAAACGAAGGGTCTCCCCAGGGAGGAGGCCAGTCCCTGAGGATGGCTGCAGGAGGGTCCATGGGGACGGGATGGGTAGACAGATAAGTGGGACACTGTGGGCTCGGACACGGAGGACGTTCCACGCTTACCTTGCCTTTATTCTCTCCTCTTGACTTGCTTTTCTGCTGTTGTTGGAGACCTGGGACGATGGACTCACAGCTCCTAGAGGCCGCAGGTGTTTCCTGGTCAGCGCAGCATCGAGCGGTGGCAGGACAGCCTGAACTGGAGCTGAGCCACCTCCGGGCAAAGCGGGCAGGGATGCAGGCAGGGCGTGCAAACACATCCCTGCCAAGCTGTTCCTTGGCATCGGCATAGGGCTCTCAAATGGGAAGAGCCCACGCCTTGAACGCAATTTTCAAAATAAGTTAATTTCCTTGGACTCTAGTTAAACGCTCAGCAGCAAGTGCTAGCTCTGGGTGAGTGCCCAGCGCCTCCCGGCATGCCAGCAGCCTGGCCTCCTGCTCCGCCGCTAGTTGCCCAGCCCCAAACCAGTCCATGCACCGAGAGGTGCCTCAGGTGTCGGGACACAGAGCTGAGGAAAGTGCCAAACCACAAAGCCCCACACTCTGCAACCAGCTTTCCCTCCCCAGTCGTGTTCCCACCCTTCATCACGAGGACCTGGGTGCACCTGAACAGGGGTGAGGGACCCAAAACTTTGTGCCCGCCTGAGAGCAGTGAGCCGGGTCAGAGGAGGCCAGCCACTGCCACACCGGGAACTGGGAGCACTCTGCGTCAATATTTATTCAGCGTTTTGAACAATCAGTTCTTTTCTTTTCCTTTTGCTGCATTCGTGAATGCATTAAGTGCGGTTTATAGGCAACAAGGTGCCCCGCAGAGAGCCTGAGAGAGGAAGCAAACATCAAGAGGGGGGAAAAAAGATGGAGCAACTCACCCCAAGTCCCCAGCCACGAAGAAAACCAGCCCTCCTGCTGCCCCATGCTCGAGCACTCAAGTTCTCCTCCTCCTCTTGGAGAACAGCCTGATTTTCACTTCATTGGCTGGATCACACAAGCACTTTCCTGCCCAGCGGGGCATCCCTCTGCCTGGACTTTGTAGAGGCTCCATAGCTGACCACCTCCATCATTTGCAATTAGCAGCCGATAACACTAGCCGAGAAAGAGCTACAATTCAGTTCTGGCTTATTTTTGGCCTCCCACCACCGCTCATTACTCATCAATGGTCAGGGCCCCTATGCAGCATACCCATACTCTCCTCCAGAGCAACTGTTCCTTGCAAGAGAGCACAGACATTGAGTAAGGGTGAAAACAAGCAGCCGGGGGACAAGTAGGTGGTGAAGCAGAGCCACACGCGATCAGCACAGCTTGCAAAACCTGCTGGGCGAATCCCCAGGGCGTTTGCTTCTGCTGAGGTTTGCTCCGCTCCAGCCCGTCCCAAACCATCGCCTTCGGCCATACGCTGCGGGGCCAGTCCCCGAGCCAGGACAGCACCGTCACGGTGGCTTTTAGCAACTTGTGGAGCAGGGGCAGCTCCAGGCACAGCCTTGGTCCAATTGGGAGGTTCAGGTCTTTCTGTTGAGTGTGAGCTGGCAACCTGGTTGTGTACCATGTCCTGCGCCATCTGCACAAAGATGCCTACAAGGAAGCTGGGGTGGGGCTGTTTGCAAGGGCATGTAGCCATAGGACGAGGGGCAATGGTTTAAACTAGAGCAGGGCAGGGTTAGATCAGCCATTGGGAAGAAGTTCCTTCCACTGAGGGTGGTGAGACACTGGCCCAGGTTGCCCAGAGAGGGGGTGGAGGCCCCATCCCTGGAGACATTCAAGGCCAGGCTGGATGAGGCTCTGAGCAACCTGCTCTAGTTACAGATGTCCCTGCTGGCTGCAGGGGGTTGGACTGGGTGGCCTTTAGAGGTCCCTTCCAACACAACACAGTCTGTGATTCTATGCTGATCTTTCCTGCGAGGACAGTGAGCCCCTGGCCCAGGTTGCCCAGAGCAGCTGTGGCTGCCCCATCCCTGGAGGGGTTCAAGGCCAGGTTGGCCGGGGCTTGGAGCAACCTGGGCTGGTGGGAGGTGTCCCTGCCCAGGGCAGGGGGGTTTGAGCTGGATGATGTTTAAGATCCCTTCCAACCCAAACCATTCTATGATTCTATGAAAAGAGCCACCGAACCAGA
Organism: Larus michahellis; assembly: GCF_964199755.1. Classification (NCBI taxonomy): domain Eukaryota; kingdom Metazoa; phylum Chordata; class Aves; order Charadriiformes; family Laridae; genus Larus; species Larus michahellis. Next base: position 5,580,606 of record NC_133914.1, on the reverse strand, counting down.
AGCCCAGCTGCAAAGGGTATAGCTGGCAGCGCTGGCTTCAGATCAGAATAAACATCAACAAAATAGAAGGCGGTTGGCAGGCTCTCGGTGCTGCAGGGTAAAGGGTTTCCGGCCCCATCCCTGCTCCTGTCCTTGCAGCGCCACAGCCCACATTGGGCCAACGCGGCCACCTGCAATGTGGCTCGTAGCACAACAGCACCGTGTAGCCAGGACGGGGCTTGTGCTCGGCTCAACCTTGCCAAGAGAGAGGAGAGGGTTAATGAAGAACCATGTGCACACTGGGATCGGATACAGGGCAAGGCAGAAACCAGCCCCACAGAAATCCATCTTCGCAACTCCATCGGAAACGCGCTCCAAGCTTTGCAAAATCTGTTCGGGTTTTTGGGGTGGGGGAAGGCCAGGGAAAAAGCCCTGGAAAATATCAGGTTTCACCACTGGCACAGCGTTGCGTTATTCCCCTTTTGATGCTGCTTTTTAGTTTGATTGAAAAAATATTTTGCGGTCTGACACAAACCTCCCTGTTGCCTGAAGAGCCAATGTCAACATGAAGTTCCGTGAGCTCCTCAAAGGGAAACATTTAAAATTACAGAAGAAAAAAAAAATATAAAGAAGCAGGCTTTTCCTAGCTTTTCCTCTTCCTTCCCAGGGACTTTCAGCATTTTTCGCTCTCTTTTCCCTATGAAACAAAGTCACTTTGGGGGGGCTCAACTATCATCCCACACCACTCGCAGCTTAAGCGGTGCCCGGCTCCCAAGTTTCAGGGCAGTGCGCAAACCCACCCTGCTCCCACTCCAGGATATCACCCCACGCAAAAGACCCTGGGAAAGCTTTTCCATGCAAAATCATCCCCCCCCTGCCCCCCACCGGAGCCAAGCCAAACACCTTCCCCTCTTGGCATGGCCTACAGAAGCCGGCCAGGCTGTCGATAGTTATTTACTTAATGCTGGAAAAAACCTTGGATCGGGAGAAAAACAGCGTTTGCCCACAGAAAAATGCAGCCCCCAACCCCTTCCTCCAGTCAATTAAGGCAATGTCACTAATTAGGTTTCTGTCTACCCATCTCACACCCTTTCCTTGGCCAGCAGTTTTCTGCCCACCCTTATGCAGTCGTCAGCCAGCCTTTCGCGACATGAAAAAGCCCACGAAAGCCATGAAATTGGGCAAGGACGGGCTCGCAAACGACTTCAGCTTCCGGATCACGGCAATATATTTAATTTCAGCCCGAGAAACTCAAACCGAGGGAGGCCTTCGCCAAGTGCTCTGTCTATGGGGCAGCTCGTGCAGGGGTGTTTAAGGCATTTGTGCCCCACCTTTGCGTTTGCTCTTGCTGTAACTGCATGGAAGGGAAAACCCTATAGATGGGCATTTTCCTGTATCCGAGTGTCCCCATATAGGCTCGCTAACGCATCTGCCCGTGTGGATGTGTTTCAGGCTCACTGGAGGGTGTGAGCCTGTTTATTTGTGTCTGTTTATGTATCTGCGTTCGGGCTGTTTGTTGGTACGGGCTGCATTTCCCTCCACATATGTCTCCGTGGCTACGTGCCTGATTGCGTAGGAGAGTTTCCCCGTGGCTTTTTGGTGCCATTCCCAGGCAGCTCCGACAGCAAAAGGCACACTCTGCAATGGGAGATTATTAGTCAGCAAGGGAAGAAGAGGGAAAACGCTGAGGAACGGTTAATCGGCAGAGAAAAACCAAGTGGGGAAAGGAGGACGATGGAGGGTCTCTTTGGTGGCCCATGGAGCAGACAAGGTGTTTGGGAGGGGGTGCTGGGGTTGCACAAGAGGCACCCATGGCCAAGCAGGGTGAAAGGGAGAACGATGGGGAAGGAAACACCTTGCAGGTGCCCCATGGGATGGCTTTCAACCTGCATCTCATTCCTTTAGGGTTTTAAAGGGATGTTTCCCACTCACCCGTTGCTGGCATCTAAACCAACAAGCATCTGGAGCAGGAAAATTGCCTACCAGCATCTGCATGGCTCAGAGGAGTGCCGTGCCCATGCCACTGCTGTCCCACGCCACAGGACTCCTCCCGACAGAAGGGTCCTCCAGTTCCTCCCGCAGTGATCCCAAACATGGTGACCTCCAAGATAACCAACGTGGATAGCCAGCTCTGCAGCTCAGATGCTGAAACAAGACAGGGACACACCATACGCTGAGCTGTGATGGCCCCAGGAGGTAAGCCCTTGGTGCACCTGCACCTCAGGGGCCACTTTCTGCCAGTCTAACAACAGATGTAGCACCACCATCCTGCAGGTATCTTGCACCAGGCAGTTCTTGACTCACCATGGGATAACAGCCCCCAGCCTCCACCAACCCAAAAAGCTCTTTGCTTCCCAGGTACCTGTATATGAACATTCCCTGGCCCTGAGGTCCTGCCCTCCTTCATTGCTATCACCTGTGCAACACCTGAGACCTGCCTGCCCTCATTAACAAAGGCTAATGACTTAATGATTCAGGCATCCTTCAGCCTTCAGCCTCCTTAGGAGCTTCCCTCTCCCTGCACTGACAGGCTGGGCAGCTCTTCCCTGCTCTGATGGGTTTACAAGAGGGTTTCTGGTTGCTTTGGGCCCCTAATCAAGAAGACCGTGGCCAGCAGGTGGAGGGAGGTCATCCTCCCCCTCTGCTCTGCCCTGGGGAGGCCACATCTGGAGCGCTGGGGCCAGTTCTGGGCTCCCCGGGTCAAGAAGGACAGGGAACTGCTGGAGAGGGGACAGCAAAGGGCTGCCAAGATGCTGAGGGGACTGGAACATCTCTCTGATGAAGAAAGGCTGAGGGATTTGGGTCTCTTCAGTCTGGAAAAAAGATGACTGAGGGGGGATCTCATCAACACTTACAAATACTGAAAGGGTGGGTGTCAGGAGGATGGGGCCAGGCTCTTCTCAGTGGGGCCCAGTGACAGGACAAGGGGCAACGGGCACAAACCTGACCATGGGAAGTTCCACCTAAACATGAGGAGGAACTTCTTTGCTGTGAGGGTGGCAGAGCCCTGGCACAGGCTGCCCAGAGAGGTGGGGGAGTCTCCGTCTCTGGAGATATTCCAAAGCCGCCTGGAGGCGTTCCTGTGCCACCTGCTGTGGGTGACCGTGCTGTGGCAGGGGGTTGGACGGGATGATCTCCAGAGGGCCCTTCCAACCCTGTGATTCTATGATTCTAATGCCAGTCTCACATGTTCCCTCCATGGTGTGTTCTGGGCTTGTCCATCACTTGTGACCGAATTTCCCTTTCCCGGGTGCCTCTTTGCTCGTGAGTGTGCAAAGTATGCGCCCCTTACCTGCCTGCTCACCCCCACCAAAGGTAGTAGCAACCACTGACACCCTCCATGTGGAGGTTCAGCCCCATAGCAGAGGGCAGATTTCCCTTTCACGAAGAGATTTGGCCGTTGTGATGCCAGAAGGCGCTCAGCGGCCAGACTTTTACCTTCCAAATTCCTTATAATGCCAGTGGGGTAACAGAGGAAGCTGCCCTTGGAGGACCATGGGGTGCAGGTGCCGATAAGTCCTCAGAGCAGTTTGTAGGCGCTAAGCAATGTTGGCTCCCAGTGTCTCCCACCAGCCAGACCCACACTGTCAGCCCCACGGTGGGCCACCCCAGCTCTGCCCCATCGATCTGCACCCCCTGCATGAAGACCAGCCCGTGGCACGGTGGGGGTGCTGGGGGCAAAGGCCGCTCCATCCACGCAGACCCCCCAGACACCAATTCCTCATCGTCTCTATTTCCAAGCAGGCGTTTAGGTGCGGGGTTTCCTCGCGCCCCACGAGGTTTCCCTCCCACCCCACGAGGTTTCCCTCCCATCCACAGCACAGGGCAACCCACGCAGGCCGCTGCGGAGAAGCATCACCTGGGTTACCTCCATGACAGTGGTCTCTGGGGGTCCCATCTATTACACTCCTATCAGCACCCCTCTTTGGTTCATTTCTTTACGAAATCTTCCCTGTGCATCTCGGTGGATACAGCCCAGAGATAATAACAGCAGATATGCGTTGACCTATGGGATTCCTGGAGTGATCAAACTGTCAGATAATGGAATAAATCTTTCTCGTGGGCTGGGGATTAAATCAGAGAGTGTTAGCTGCTGCGGCTTCTTATTTATTTCTGTTCTTTTAGATTGCATTTCCCTTCCCCCCATGCAGAGCGCTCGCTGCCTACAGCCGTAAATTACTGCAAACCTTTATGGTAAGTTTAGACACTGAGTCTCTTAACCTTGCAAACACCTCTTGTTTCTCTTAATGCTCTCCGAAAGCTCTTGGGAAAGAGAGAGCAAAAAAAGGGGAATATGATTTGATGGTAAGCGCGTACCTTGGCATTGCACAGCAGCGTGACCCGCTCTGAGGATCACCTAAACCGCACGGGCTCGGTGTGTCACTCGTGGCCGTTTCATTGACCGACTTCATGACCTTGGATGCAGCATTTCATTTTGCCGTTTCATCTCTGCTTTGCCTTCATCTGCCTCTGCCCTCCTCAGCCTCTGGGGGCTGAGGACGGGCCGCATCCCGCAAGCAGGGATGCGGGGAGCCGAGGGCATGGCTCTCCTACGGCAGCACATGTCCTTCCCCCGACACAGAGCGATTCCCTGTTTGCTTCGGCTGCACCTGGATATCTGGGCATCAGGCAGCATCTCTGGGATTTGGGTAGAAGATCACCACAAGAGCTGTAGGGCACAGGGCTGTTGGGTTGGCTCCAGAACAGGGGATGGAGAAATGCCCAGAGGGGGTTCAGTCTCCAGTGTCTATTCAGCAGAAATTTTTTTGACGTGGTAAAGTATGTTCTCCTTCCAAAAAAAGAAAAAGAAAAAAAAAAAAAAAGAATCCGGGGAAAAAAAAAAGGCAACCCAAACCAAAAAGTAAAACCAAGTAAGTGTGAAATTTGCTGTTAAAAGATTGCTCCACTGGAAAAGTTCCTACATTTCAGTGCTTAAGTCCCAGTTTCAGAGGAGGCTCCTGCCCACCCCTCCCCCCCCCGATGCTGCTCCCCCTCCCCAGGGTGAGCTGCCCCTGGTCCCCGTGAATTAGCAGAGCAGCCGCCCCCAGCACGGTGTGTCTGGACGCTGCTCCAGGCACGGAATGGGAAGAGCGGCTGTAAGACCCTGCTCTCCCTCCGGCAGGATCCAGCCCCTCCTGCCCCCCTCCCCACAGCCCAGCAGCCAGCCCTGCCCAGGATGGGGCCGGGAGCTGGGATCGTAGAATCACAGAATGGTTTGGGTTGGAAGGGACCTTAAAGATCACCCAGTGCCACCCCCTGCCCTGGGCAGGGACACCTCCCACCAGCCCAGGTTGCTCCAAGCCCCGTCCAACCTGGCCTTGAACCCCTCCAGGGATGGGGCAGCCCCAGCTTCTCTGGGCAACCTGGGCCAGGGGCTCACCGCCCTCACAGCCAAGAATTTTTTCACAAGATCTCATCTCAATCTCCACTCTTTCAGTTCAAAACCATTCCCCCTCGTCCCATGACTCCCCTCCCTGACCCAGAGTCCCTCCCCAGCTTTCCTGGAGCCCCTTTAGGGCCTGGAAGGGGCTGGAAGTTCTCCCCGGAGCCTTCTCTTCTCCAGGCTGAACCCCCCCAGCTCTCTCAGCCTGTCCTCACAGCGGAGGGGCTCCAGCCCTCCCAGCATCTCCACGGGCTCCTCTGGCCCCTCTCCAGCAGGTCCAGGAGCTGGGATCCCAGGAATGCTGTGGGTCACACCGGCCACCACAACCCCAACAAAACGAATTTGATAGCTGGTGCTATTCAGGTGAGAAAAGATTTGTGGTAGAGCATGACCTACAAGGAGGAAATCTCATCTCATCGGAGCTGACACGGCACAGGCTTCGCGCCGTGTTGCAGCCTTACCCCGGGCCAGCAGCGGGGACTGACACCAGGACCAGGCTCCGCGGGCCAAATTAGGCTGGCGGCCGGCATAGCGGTGTTGAGATTGGCAGAGTGATATCAAATCCCAAATGTGACACATTAGCTCGAAAACACCTTTGCTCTCGGCCAGGGAAAAGCAATCAGAGCAGCTCACTGCGCGGTGCTGCCCCTGCAACGCCAGCTCTCCTCTCCCTCCCCGCCGCAATTTCCACCCGAGAAAACTTTGTTTGCATACGGAGCAGCATTTCTCGAGTCACCTCCGATCCTATTTGCACCGGCCGAGGGTGTCGGGGGCCAGCTCTCCTTCCTCCCGATGCCAGATGTGCTCACAGCTGGATGCGACTGCGTGAAAAAGGGGCAGAAAGGGAGATGGAGGGAGGCAGGGACTGACGCACGGGTGGATGACGGCACGGGTTTATGTAGCCAAAAATCTCCCGCGACTTTCTAATCCTTCCTTGGAGCAGCAGCTTTCCGAATCCCACCCCAGCAGCCCCCCATCCATGCCCTCACCAGGACCTCAGAGCATTCCCAGGGCTCCACAGAGCCACCGGCATGTCCTCGGTGCAGAGCTTGGGGACAGCTTTCCCCTTCCCAGCCCTTCCTGCAGCCACTCCAGCCTCCCTGCCACGATCTAGACACTTCTCGCTGTAAAGCTAGTCCTGCCAAAAAAAAAAAAACCAAAAAAAAACCCCCAAAAAATGGGCTATGAGACCTAGTTCCCAGCCAGACGTTTATAATGAAATTCGATTTTATAAAAACAAAAATCCCAGAGACGCCGAGTCAGCCAGCCCCTCTTCAAACCGCATTAAGTGTCCCACCACGCAGGAAGAGCCGAGCTGCTCCATATTCCCTTTTATTTTTTTTTATATTTTTTTTTTATTATTTTTAAACGCCAGCTATTTAAAGGATGGGGAAAGCTGGCTCAACAGGCAGCGCCGGCGTGGGCTGCCCGAGGTGCTCGCGCGCTGTTTCATTAGGGGATGATCGCTCGGCCGCCACAAGCCCACGCTGCGGCCAGCGGGGGACCGGCAACCGAGTTCAAAGCCAGCCCTCCGAACCCACCCGCTGCCCTGCCACGGCGCAGCTCCAGCCAGGGGGGGGGGGTCTTTCAAGGTCTACAGAGCAAAGTCCACGGCCCGTCGGGTGCCGGGGAAATGGCGCTGCCTTTCATGTCCCAAAAATAAAGCAGCGCCGGCACCCCGGGGGTCCGTCGGGCAGCTTCCACTCCAACAGCAGCGAGAAAGTTTCAGGGTTTGGTGCCAGGAAGAGAAAAATAGTGCGAATGGCAGCTGGGGGAGGGCGGCGGGGGGCTGGGAGATGGACGAGGAGTTTTTCTGCACCTCCCACCCCACCACGCAAGGGCCTGAGTCCCTCCGGCGTTCGGCCGAAATCCCCCGGCTGCAGGCAAAACCTCCCCAAAGTCACCCAAACACGCGATTGCCACAGGCACCGCTCCTTCCGGCTGCATTGATTTTTCGGCAGCAACTCCTACGTTCCCCGCAGACCACTTTCCGGGGTGCCGGGCGGTGGTTCCACCCCGCTGCTGACCTGGCTGCGGCCCCCGCGCATCCCTGCGGGGATCCTTCAGGCCCTCATTTTCCAAAGTCCTTGGTAATTTTGGGTGCATTCATCTCTGACTGTCCCCAGGAGAGGCCCGGAGTTCAGACAGGGCTGAGCGCCTCCTCTTTAGAAATCTGGCAGCTTTACCAACCAGCTGAGCCCTTTTTAACGGGCAGCAGCAGCAGCAGCAGCAGCAGCATCCCGGGCGCCCCGAGCAAGTCCTGCTTCGCTAAGCTCTCTGCTGTCCTTGGCCAAGAGCACTGGCGGGGCAGGGGAGGGCAGGGGGACAGCGGGATCATTGTCCCCAGGGTGATGGTGAGTGATGGGAGATGCTCTGCCCGGTACGGGGGACTGAGCTCTTCCCCAGCGACGCCGCACAGAGGGGAGCAGCCCACCGGCTCCAGCTCAGACAAGGTCATCCCAGTTTCGGGAAAGGAGAGGTGAAGCGCTGAGAGATCTTGTCCTGAAAGTCCCCCAGAGATCCACCAACAGAACCAAGCAGCCAAGCCAGATCCCCTCCACTCTCACCTTACCCGATGGACCACCCTCCAACCCGCCAGCAAACAGGCAATTTTTCAATCCGCCGTCACCACCAACGCGGTCTCTTTGGGATTCAAAGTCCTCCCATGACCTTCTTCACTTCCTGGGACTGGAGAGAAAATGTCACTTGGCCATTGACCCCAAAGCGCAGAGGGTCTGGCACATGGAGACATGGATGCAGCACATGGAGATGTGGATCCAGCACATGGAGACATGGATCCAGCATGTGGAGATGTGGGTCCAGCACATGGAGACATGGATCCAGCACATGGAGATGCGGGTCCAGCACATGGAGACATGGATCCAGCACATGGAGATGCGGGTCCAGCACATGGAGATGCGGATCCAGCAACCATTAACCTGGAAGGGCAGACTGAGCACCCATCATTGGCCATTGGGGATTTCCTATTGCCTCCCAGGGCTTCAGGCTGCTCAGGGAGGGGAGGCTCAATTATCCACTGCCGTTAATCCGCAGGGACATCCGAGACCACAGATAAATCACAGATAAAAGCTGTTCTACCTCTGCCAGCAGGAACACCTCCCCGGTCCTGTAAACCTCAAAGACGTGACACTAAGAGGAAAGTGAAATGATTAATTTGTTTTTCAAATCCATGTCTCGAGAAAAATATCAAATTTTCTAGCCGGAGGAAAATTCTTTTGGCAGCCCGAGCCCCCGTAAGCTGTTTGGGAGTTCATTGCAGTTGACTGAGTGTGCTTACACATCTCTGATTAGACACTTTACAGATATTTTTTTTTTTTTTGGTTAGCCTCCCTATTTGAAATTCTCCCCAAACTTCCCGAGCCGGATTTTCTTGTCCAACCATTTGTATTTTATATCCGCGCTGAAACACTGCTTTATAAATAGCAAGAGCTTTATCTTGACTCTAACCAGCAACCTCAACTTAAAGCTAAATGCATAATTTACTGCAAATTAAACTTAATGGGACTGGAATAATTATGTTGACTTTTGGAAGTACTTAAGGATAAATACATGATTAGATATTTTGCACACCGTGAGGAAATATTTATTTCGAAATACAAATTCTTCCCATTGAGCCTTTTGATGGAACGTTTAGAGGTGACACTATCAGCATATAGATTACAGTACCATTAAGGATACTTAAATAAATTACCCTGCTGCATTTGCGGCACTGGAGAGATGGGAAGTCTCCGGCGACGTGCGGTGTCGGTGCCGATGGTTCGCTGCGTGGGCCCGGGGAGCTCGGCACAGCCCTGGACCTGCAATGGAAATGTCATGGGTAACCCTGCGGAGCCGGGCTGTCCACGGGAACAAGGGCATCCCACAAAATAATCCCACCCGGGGGCCCTCCCCGCACTTCTTTCCACAAAATGAGCCGAGCAACATTAGTGCTAATTCATATTTTCTCCCCAGGGGTTTTGTTTTTTATGGAAACGGCTCCATTTTAGAGCTGGTTTTTCTTTTTTTCTCCTGCAAGTCAAAAATTTAGGGAGATTTCAGCAGGAGGAGACTTTGCAAGATCCCTGTCAGCGGCTAATGCTACAAAACCAATCACGACTGCAAATTGCTCCTGCTTTTTGCTCGTGTTTCGAGCTCCAGCTGCTCTCAGCTGCCCAAGAGGTGAGCAAAGCATTTCCAGCAAACCACTTTTCCAATGGGAAATCCCAGCTCGCTGCTGAGCGGGTTAAGGCAGCCCCGTGTTAACAACAAAAACAGCGGACAGGGGAAAACATCAAGGCAAAATACCTCACCGTCCTCCTGCTCCAGGCGCTGGCTCCTACAGACGAAGACATAAATCCCCAGCCCGGACGATCACCCTGCTCCCACGGGACATCAGGCTTAAAACAGAAACGACAGGATGTGGGAGCTCTTTTTTCTTTCAATAATGTTAGCAGAAGGGAGCTTTCCTTTTGCTTTTCCTGGGGATCTCCCCATCCCAGCAAGAGGGAAGCTCCATGAGCACCCTACGGGAAACACTGGCTGGTTTGGGGCTTTCCTGGAATTCGGGATGATGCTCCGGCTGGGCCTGGGAGCTCTCTGTCTCCGCACACACCCACAGGCCGAGGGCTGAGAATAACCAGGCTGTAACGTAAGTGAAATCCGGTGACATCTACTCGGGATGGACTGAGTTAGGGAGCTGAAACTTGGTAGGTGTTGGATGCTCATCCATCTGGACCACTCCAGCTCCCAGTTTCGGAGGCGGGCTCTGATGCCAATGGGAACGCAGAGGTAAGAAATAAACTGAGCTTAAAGGGTTTGTGCATGGGCCCTATGTGAGCCAACGTGGAGCCTGAGGAGCACCCCATCTGCCTGCTCGTGCCCAGGGCCACATTTCGGTGCCAATGGGATCAATCACTCATGTCTCATCCAGGTGGTTGGGCCCATTTTGCAAAGCAAGGATGGATGGTTGGCCCAAACACGTGTCTCTGTCCCCAGGGATGGGAGTGTGACACACTTGTCCCCATTCCGGCCCCGTCAGACAGGCTCGGGAAGCGTTGGTGCTCGGCAGGGTCTCTGGGGGCTGGGGATCAGAGAGGGGATGGAGGTGATCGGCCCAACCTGAGCCACGGACAGCACTTGCCCTCGCAGCTACACCAGAGGTGATAAACGAGCCACTGTAACTAATTGAATTTGGGTTTCACTTTAATGAATTAATCTGCTAAAGTTCATCATGAGGGTTTTAGCACGCCCTTTCCCCAGCCCTCCTCTCGCCCTCACCCTTGACTCAGGGCAATTTTTAAATGCCACAGAAAAGGGAACAAGGCAACAGCTGAGAGGGTGACCTGCCACAAGCCGCTGAGAGGGGCAGTGGTGGAGACCCCCACGTAGGAGCCCTGCTTTGCCTGAAGCACCAAAGGAGAAGGGGGAAGAGGAAGCCCTTGCTCTGCCCACGACTCCTTTGGTGACCTTGATCGTGTCCCTTGATAACTGGGTGGCTCCAGCCACTGAGATGGGTGGATGAGATCTGGGTACCATCCTGACAACACTCGCCGTGTCCTAAAAACATGCTTGACTTGCTGGGTCTCCAGGGGCTCTGCCTGCAGACAGACCCTCATGAGCCAGAGACTCACAGGTGGGAGCTTAAGCTCATTTTTCCCGCAGTCTTTGACACACAGGTACATGTGTCACCAGTGGTGCCACCACCACCTTGAACCTCGAGGACAGGAGCGCTGGTGCAAGGAACAACCTTCCTGCACACCCTGTCACTTGCTGGCCCAGAGAGGAGGAAGGAGGTGGACATGGGTTGCTCCTGCCCCAGGAAGACCAGCACCTTTCTCCATCCCACAGCTTGGTCAGATATCATGGTCTCCAGCTGGGTCTTTGCACAGAAGTAGCTGCTGTGGGAAATGGGGCCATATCCAGAGATACGGCATGGGGAACACCGGGGGGGCATGGTGGGGTTGGCGAAGACAGAGCTGACCACGCACTGGGAACATCAGCCCCTCCAGGCAGGAGGGCAGGAGGATGATGGGGACAGATGTCCCACCTCCCACCTCTGCAGCTCCTGCTGGACATCAGCCGGGGGCCAGAGCTGGGCTCCCCCGCACATCCAGCGCTGTCTGTCAGCCTGGATTAGGGAACAAACCCATGAACAGAACAAGAATATCCAGGTCACTTCCAACAATACCGTGACATTGGCTTTGGGAAATTATTACCAGCTCTACTGGGGGCATGTGTGCTGCAGATAACAGCACAAAGGAGGCATTGAGTTGGTGAATAATTCCCAAGGGCCAAAAGTTGGGCATTGGACGGCACATTTGGATTAGTTATTGAAATGCAAAGTGCTTCTTTTAAGCAGCTCTAATCCATCCTGGAAGAGAGCGGCTGTGAGACCTGGGCACCTGCGACTGTACCAAGGCACTCTTGGCTCTGCAGAGCTGGGAAAGAGGAGTTCCACTCCATCCCGTCCCCAGGCTACTCCCCAACATGTCACTCACTGGGACACACTGATGAGCAAGGGCTGGGACCAGAAGGACATCTCCATGGGACATCTCCATGGGATGGGGACCCAGACTCCTGGTCCTGCCCCAGCTCCGTGGGATGGTGCTGGTTACCTGCTGGATCTCCTGGGCTCTCTGTGACTTCTCAAGGTGTTGCGGGGATGAAGCAAGGAAGGAAAAGGATTCCACCCACTTCCCCAAGATCCCAGGGTCTCAGAGAGCCACCAAACCCAACCGCCACCACCCTTGTCCTGGCAGAAACACCTCCTTTTTTTACCTTAATGGGACGCAGCAGAGAAGGGATGATCCATCGCTCCCGGTGGGAGCAGGACCCCAGGGAGCAGCTGCTGTTTCTCTCTTCGTTACAGACGGGCTGATGGAATGATGGCTTTCATAAAACCAGGGAGGAAGGTTTTCTTCATCATTAGCAGCCAGTGACAGCAAGTGCCCGATGAGCTGTGGCTGAAATAGAGCTTGGAAAGAGTGAAGCTCCAGCTCCAGCAGGGAGAGGACCATGGGATGGAGGGTGACCAGGCACTGAAGAAATCAAAAGCAGCTCTGGATGGACGAGCCACCAAACCAGGGGCCAGCCCAGCTGTGTGGCCTGGGGCCAGGCTGTTTGCCGCAGGGGAGCTGGGGAAGCCAGACACTCAGAGCCGCACAGCAGGCGGCTATCTTTCCCTTATTTTTAAGAGATGCAAACGTATCAGATGTTTTCCACGTCGGTTTGGTTTCAGGGTTGGTTTTAGCGCGCACACAGTCACCACCAGCACGGGGGAACGGAAAGCAATAGGCAGGAGCGGGACATTGCTGATGGCTTGGGGGCTGCAGCTTTGCTGGGAAGCTGCTCCGGTGTGGAGACCCTCCCCAAGCAGGCACCGACGTCCCCAAACAGCCCCAAGACCCACCCCTCCCCCGACCAGGGAACATGGCACCGACGGTTGGCAGGGCTGCAGGGGCCAGCCCAGCTCACGTCCCCTGGCACCCAGGGCGCTGCCGCTGCTCGAGGCCACCCTGCCCTCCGGGACAGCCCCACGGGGCTTGGGGACAATGCGCTCACCCCCAGGGACACCCCAGCCAAGGGCGACCCCGCAGCCCAAAGGCGACCTGCACACCCAGAGCCCTGCCCTTCTTTCCCTTCTTGGTTTTAATTTGCATTATCCCCCTTTTTATTATTTATTGGTAAAATGTAATTACCGCATCCTTCACGAACCTTAATTAAAGATGAAAAACAGTCCTGACAAGTCAATTAGATTTTTTTTTTTTCCTTGGTCTCCATTAAATTAAGACTCAAGTGTTACTGGAAGTGTTTAATATCACAACACATTAAACTGAAGGCTGCTTTGTAATAAATAAATCACCGAAGACAATGCAGGAGCCTTCTTCTCCTGAAGGCTTTTCTTACAATAGGATTTCATTTTCCAGCTGGGAAATGCACTGAAAGAGTTTCTTCTTCCTCCGTAACATCTTTGCCAGCAATGGAAAACTCCCGTCACCGCTTCTAGAAATGTTGCACGAAGTTGTGGACACCCAGGCAGGTCGTGCCCGGTCCAAGAAGGAAACCCAGAGCAAAGTTCTGGAAGTACAACACAACCCCTCTGCGTGGCGACGGGCGAACGTGGCTCCTTGGTGCCAAGAAGATTTTGCAATCCTGGAATTTGTCCCTGCTCCCCCAAAACACCCTCGAACAGCAAGATAAAGCCAATATTGAGGTCTTTTTCTACGAGCCGCCCCATCAGGGTTCACTAAATCACAGCTCCCGGACCGGAGCCAGGGAAAGAAATCCAGAGGCCATCACAAATTTGGAACATTTATTTATGCAACCGATTTTCTTCAAAGGAAAAAAAGCCAAAAATAATAATAATAATTAATAATAATAATAAAAAAAAACCAGTTACCAACAGCTGGATGTGCGTGGTACAACCCACATGGGACGTGTCCCTCTTTCACCATCCCTCCCTCCGTCCCACCACACCGTCCCCCCTCCGCGGTGGAGCTGCTCCGTGGTACCAGTCCCTTCGGCAGCAGCTCTTGGATGCTGCCAGCTTTCGGGGTCACTTTTTCTGTATATAGATCAAATCATTCCAATTTGGTGTTTTTCTCGGGTCTTTATTTTTTTTTTTGGTGTGTGGTTGTTTTGTTTTTATTAAAAAGAAAAAAGAAAAAAAAAAAGCACCACTCCAATCTGTAATACCAATAAACGTTATCCATCTTAAGAACAGTATTTAAATTTTTATATATATATTTCTATATATATTTTTTTATGTACAGGATGTCCTTGCCTCGTGTCATATGAGCATCTCAGTAGGAGTCGGGAGATGGGTTGGTTTTTATAGCACTTTGATTTCAAAGTCTGCCCTTCAGAAGAGATGCCCTAAAAGCCCAGAGAGGGAAGGAAATATCAAAAAAAAAAAAAAAAACTCGCTTTTAAAACGTATATACAACTCCTCCAGTCTCTGTTGTCTCAATAGGACTAAATGGGGTTTCAATTTTTCCTTTTTTTTTTATGTTTTTTTTCTTAAATTTCTGGCAACACTTTACCTGCAATGCTCCCTCCCTCCGGACCAGGGGCTCCCGGAAGGTCTGGGATGAAGTGGGACCATCCCTTCAGTCCCCAGGCTCTGGGGGGCTGAATGGTGCCACCACCATCCCAACCCTGGGAATTTCAGAGGCTCGGCTCAGCCGTTTTCATCCCAAACCAAACAATTTCCGCACCCTGGGACGCCCCTGCACCCATCATGCAGCACCTTCCCTGCAGCACCCTAGGACAGCGCGGACACGTCTACAGAGAGATGGGGATAGGGAAAAGGACACTAATTTATTCCAAGTCAAGGCTTGCGAACGCGAGTTACTGAAAATACGGATGGAACTGGACCATTCTGCAGGCTCTGGTGGGGCAAAAAGACTATTTGGTCACAAGACAGCATGGGCACACGCAGGGATAGACAGCAGGGATGGAAATGTCGTATAGCCCTTGGAATAAGTTATTGTCAGGCCGTGTGAATTATTCAGCGAGCACAAGGGAAAGCCAAATGTCTGGGCAAAACCCCCCATTGCTGCTGAAATCCCTATCGCTACTTGAAGGCATTTGCACGGCTGCGGGTGGGACATCCTCCAAGGTGGAAAGAGATTTATCTTGTTGCTCCCCTGCACCCTTGGAAGGCGGATAGAAATATCTCCTGGGTTTGCTCATCCAGGGCACAGCTGTTTCGGCTCTGCGGCTTTTGTGCTGCAGATCGGTCCGGCCAAACGGCATCTTCCAAAGCTTTCGGTTGTGGTATGGAATGCAACTCCCCAGGGAGAGTGATCCCCAGCCTCCGGGCAGGCAGGGCTGGGAAGCCTCCCTTGCCCTGGGGAGATGGGGCTGAAGGATGGAGGGGCTGAAGGATGGGGTAGGATGAAGGATGGGGGAGGATGAAGGATGGAGGGGCTGAAGGATGACGGAGGACGAAGGATGGAGGGGCTGAAGGATGGGGGAGGATGAAGGATGGAGGGGCTGAAGGATGGAGGGGCTGAAGGATGGGGGAGGATGAAGGATGGAGGGGCTGAAGGATGACGGAGGATGAAGGATGGGGTTGCCCACATGCAACCTAGAGCATATGGAGGACAGTTTTTCATCTGTTCTGCTCCATCCCCAAAAAAAATGACTGTGAAGGGTTCTGCCTGGCCCTCAAGACAGGAGCAAACTCTCCTCAGTTCCTCAAGTCTCCAAGGCAGACCCCGGACCTGCATCCCTCTGATTGCACCTCCTCGAGGCCATTTGCAGGGAGAAAAAACCCTGACCACAGCTTGATTACAACCAGGCTCTGCCCCGTAAGCAGAAACCCCTGTAATTATCGCAATATTGGACAGAAAAAAATGACATCTTACACCCAACCAGAGCAGGATGAAGCCAAAAACTATCAGGCACCTTCAATCACTGTCCCCATACGCTTGTCCCCAGGTGGCGCCGGGGCCATGGGGACCTCCCTGTGCCCAGCCCCGAAGTGCTGCCATGGCTGAGGGCTTCAGTGCAGCTCACCCCACGCCAACCAACCATCCTGCTTCGCCAAGGCCAGCAAAAGCCAAGCAGCATCCATGGGCAACTACCTGGGGGCGGCAAGCAGGGGGCAGATGGGATGGACCCGAATTTTGGAGGATTTTGTTTCTGGTGTCTCATGTGCAGCGATTCACAAGGGAAGGGTTAAAAATGGGCTGGTGCCTCTGGGTCAGCCCAGAAGGAATTAATTGCTGCAGATGGAGAAGACAGTGTGGAGATGGAGGCGAACCATTGCTTGAAAAGCTTTGCAAAGACGCCACGAGGGATCCAGGTCGGTCTCTGCAGACGGACATCGCGTGCCCAGTGCCTTCCATGTCCCACCACTGTCCCATGTCCCCACTCTGTCCAGGGCTGGATACACAAAAGGTTGCAACTCACAGAACTAAAAAAAAAACGAAGATCAAACTCATGGTGCGAAGAGGCAGAAACTCAAGAGCTCCTCTTGGGGCCTTTGCTCCAGCTCAGAGCGTGTCCCCACCAAGGACGAAACCTGCCGGCAGCCGTCTGGGTTCCTCAGAAGAGCAGCTTCGATTCCACACACAATTTAAAAAGCAACATCTCTTCTCCAAATATCCATCCTTCCCTGCTGGGAAACGGCCTCGGCTCCTTCTGCCCTCCTCCTCCTCCTCTCCCTGGCCTCCTCTCCAGCTGCTTCAGAGATGCCCAGGCAGCGCCGTGGGGCCGCATCCTTCGCACACCCACCCCACGACCATGACTCAAAGCGATGCAGGGACAGGACGGGACAAGTCGTAGCATCTGACCCACGGCCGCTCGGACACGCTCGGGGCGGGAAGGAAAGATGGAGAGCAAAGGGTGAAGACGGGGAGCAGCCGACACGTCCCCGCGTCCCTTCGTTTTTCTTGATCGGATGGGTTTTCTCGTCGAGTCCTTGGCTGTTTCCCCTCCTCAACTTCAGCACTAACGCAACGTCTGAGTGCGAAACGCATGGTTGGCGCGACCCCTGCGCAAGCCCTTGCTGCCGCTCTCCTGGCGAGGTGCTATCTTGTCTCCAGCGACTCCAGATATTCCAGTGCTATGTCATAGCAAAAATGATACTGCTCCTGTTCAGAGAGAGAAAACAGGGTGTTACAGAATCACGGAATGGTTAGAGTTGGAAGGGACCTTAAAGATCACCCAGTGCCACCCCCTGCCCTGGGCAGGGACACCTCCCACCAGCCCAGGTTGCTCCAAGCCCCGGCCAACCTGGCCTTGAACCCCTCCAGGGATGGGGCAGCCACAGCTTCTCTGGGCAACCTGGGCCAGGGGCTCACTGCCCTCACAGCCAAGAATTTCTTCACAAGATCTCATCTAAATCTCCCCTCTTCCAGTTTGAATCCGGGTGTGGGATTACTGGAGACGCCCTGCCCCGGCCGCCAGGACATTTCTCATCACGAATTCTCCTGCTGCAGTTAAAAAAATGCCATTTTCCATCCTTGGCAGGGATTTGGTCTGGGCATTTGCTTTGCATGGGGGGAGAGACAGGAAGGGAAGTCCTAGCAGCTTTCACTTCCGAAAATCCAAATTTTCCAAGGGAAACGCCCAACAAATGAGTGTTTTGGTGCTCAGGTCAAAGCCTGATCCGCCTGTGACGGCCAGGCCAGAGCCAAGGGGTGCGGGTGGGAAAGGTCTTCTCTGAGTCCGTGGCAGAACTGGGCTCTCTCTCCCACCCTTTCTCTTTCCTGAGACATCTATGGACGGTATCAGCATCTTCCCACCCTTTGCTCCCCTCCAGCTGCGCAAAGGGGAAGCCCAGCATGGCTGGCTCCTGGTTTTATAGCAAAAATCACTGAAATTGGGTTTGCAAAAGCAGTCTCGTCCATCCTAGTTCTCCTTTACGTGACCTGTTCTTGTGCTCTCCTGTACTTTTACAACTCACAGCACAGAAAACTACAGGGGAGCTCGGACCTTGGAAGCACCCATCCCCATGAGTCGTTGCTCCTTTGAGCATCCAACAAACAAAACCAGCCAGAATGGGGAAGAAAAAAAAACAAACCAAAAATCAGGTTTCTGATGTTGCTGTGAGCACTGGGACATGGTGGGAGCACCCTGGGTGCAACAGCAGAGAGGGAAAGGGGAGAGCTCATCTCCCGAAATCCTCACCGGCAGCTTGAGCACCGGCATGAAAATCCCGTTATCCCCCGCGTGGGTGAGCGGCCGTTCGGGGACCCCAGGTGGGAGCGGGCAGCGGGGGAGAAGGGCTTCAAAGCAAGGAGGCTGCGACAGCTTGGATTAAAAGCACATAATGCTTTTTGGATTAAGAAAAGGGATTGTTTCCATTTATCAACATATAAAAATAAACCCCACAGGGAAACAGAGGGGGAAGATGCACGGGCAGCGGGAAAGTGCTACGTGCTGGCTGCTCTCCACTGGGCCGTGGCTCTTTACACTGGGCGAGGATCTGGCCTCCCAGTGACTCCAGTAGATTGGGATTCCCAGAATAGTCGGTTCAGGTTCATTTGAGGCTGGAGGACATTCGTGTCCTGATGTGAAATGTTGCCTTTTTTTAATATCTTTGCAATTTAGCCCAATGGGTCTGGCGGCTTCACGCTTGTCACATCATCTTGCCATTATCTGCATCCCTCCCTCTGCTCCTCCTCCCCTCCCTCACCTTCTCCTCCACTTCAGTTCCTAATGCAAATCACATCCCCTCCTCAAAACCATTTCATTTTGCAACTTAGGGATTTTACAATCCAAACAGGGCAAACATTTCTGGCTGACTTGCTTTTAAAACATCACTAGGCACCTGGATTCCTCCACCACAGGGACAGACGCACTCCTGTTCCATCCCCTGTCCTGTTATTGGGGGCCTGAAATAGGGCACGGGCTCTTCGCCCTGACCCACTGCCACCTCCAGCCTCCCCATCATGAAACGTGGCTCCACCGCTGCCCCCAGCAGCTTGCCCACGTATTAATTTCACTCAAAACGCAGTTCCCCTTTTGTATTTCCAACAGGAATTTGTCTGACTCCACCTCGGAGCTGCTCCGAAGAACTGCAATTACATCCTGTGAATTAACGTGAACCTTGTCTTATTACTCCTGGGAGGGATTTCCAACAAGCCCCACGCCACCGCCAAGGAGACGTTGGCACGGCGAGATGAAGGCAAGCCCGAAGCTCCTTCCAAGAGCTGCTTCGCCTCCCTGCCTGCCCCAACCCACGGCACGGTGCTGGCACGCTCGCCGAGACATGCTCTGCATGAGGATTCCCATAATATTATTCAGGATTTGGGATGGGAAAGAAGTTTTTTTTTGGGCGGGGGTGAGCATCCCCCAGCACCTCTCCTCTCTCACCGGGACCAGCAGCCAGGATGGATGCCGGCGGTGGCTGATGCTTACCAAGGTCTCTACCATATTTGGCTTGTAGTTGCGGAGGGTCTTTGCAGCATAGAAAACATCTGCCATGTTGTGACACTTGATCATCTCCAGGATCATGGTGGAGGCACAGAAGGTGCCGCTCCGGCCACCTCCATTCCTGGTGGGAGAAACACGTGTCGGTGGTGAGAAGATGGCATTAGAGTATCTTCCTGCTCCCTCTAATTCCCCCTTTCTCTATCCATCCCTGCATCCCAGAAGATGTTCCAGAGAACGAGCTCATACCCCACAATCCTCCCAAAGTGGGGGACCTTAACAGGACCCATGTGGTGGCCAGAGCTGTGATCCTGCCCTCTAGTCCTCATAAGGGCCACAGAAGAGCATGAAAACACCTTTTTGGACCATGAGGGCTGGATCTTGGACATCTGGCCTCAGTTTCCAGCCCTGCCATGGACCGATTCCTCATGTGACCTTGAGCAAGCCACTGTGTCCCTCTACCACCCTCTTCCCACCTGCAGGGTGGCCCTGGGCTGATGACCTGTTGGGTAGTGCTGGCTGGAGGAACCATCCCAGTTTCACCCAGCACACGGCTCGCTGGGTGCCTCCCCCCATCCTGCGCTGAAACCATCCCACACCACCCCGTCTCATCCCCGGCAGCGAAGGGGATCGGGGAGAGGAAGAGAGAACACGATGCCAGTGTTTTATAAAGCATGTTCTCAAATTATCCTTCAGCTAATGAAGATGGACGAGGCTGTAATTAATTTTTGATTAAAGGCTCGCCTGCTGTCTCTACCAATCTGCGAACGTGCTAGGTCCCATCCGAGGAGAGCACGCACGGGTGTTTGTGTGAGCCAAACCCAGCTGGGAGGAGGGGGATGGAGAGCACGTCTGCCTCCATGAAAAGCAAGCATGGGAGATGCCCAGCTCCTGCCACATCCCTTTAGAGCCTGTTACGCGCACGGGACGTGGTGACAGGGCTGGGACCTCTGCCGAGCCCCGCTGCAAGGCAGGGGACCGGGGTGAACGGCGGGGATGCCGCTAGCGGCTGTCATTCCCATTAAGCATCCATCTCATGGAGGAGGTTTGACACGGTGACCACAAGGTGCCTCAACCAAAAGTCATGCTGTGGGAGAGGTAGCACCACCCGGGGACAAAGTCACCCCAGTGAGGGCTTTCTGGCTTCCAGGCAGAACTGTGGACACGTGAGCTGGTGGCATCTCCCCTCACGCCAGAGCCCGCTCCTCTCCGGCTGACACTCACAGGCAGTGCACCACGGTCCTGCCATCGCCACTCTCCTTCTGCCACCTCTCCACTTGGGCCAAGAGGTGCAGGAAGGATTTCTTGGAGTCCGGGGTGTCTCGATAGGGTGACCACCGCAGGTACTGGAAATGCCGGACCATCAGGTGCCCCTCCTGCAACTAGAAAAGCAAACCTCATCAGCTTGAACCCATGGGCCACCTTCATTTGCCTCCACTGGAGGTTTGATGGAGGACAAGAAGAGGTTGCCAGGCATTAATAGTAGAAAAAGAGAGGAAAACCTTTTCCTGGTGCTTTAAGATGGTTCGGCTCTCTCCTCCACAGCTCCCACTGACCCACTGCTCCCACCACCCCATCCCACCCCAGGCAGCCATGGTTTATCCTGACTCACAGCACCTCAGACTGTTAGGAATCTCACAAAACCTGTTACCAGACCCCTGAGCCTCCCCGAGGCTTCTCCATCGTGTCCTCGTCTTGCTCACAGAAGATCCCAGGGGATGTGTTTTTGCTGCGTTCGCTGTAAACCAGGAGGCTGATGAGCACGGAGGCGGGGAGCAGTGGAAGTGTGCCTTAATACCCTGGTAATCTGGTTAGTTTTGAAACCTAATCTGGTTAGCAGGCTCCCGGGGGAAGATTACCTCCACAAAGCTAAAAAAGGCCCGGCAGATGTGGGGCTCTTGCTCAGAAGTACTCCGAGCATCGGCAGTACCCGATGGGATGAAACCACGGGTCACACACTCCAGCTACGTCTCGGGGCTCGGTGGCACATGTGTGGGGAGCACACGTCGGAGGAGAAAGGGGGGATCAGATGCAGATGGGGGATGCCCAGCTCTGGAGGGCTCCGTCCACCCGACTTCAGATGCCTGATGAGCAGGGCGAGGACCAGACCATCTCCAACCAGTGGGACCGGCTATTTCTGCGGCTCTGTCCACCACAGCCAGCCCAACCCAAATACACGGGGGCTTTTCTCAACCTTTTGGGGAGCTCTGATGTAGGTCAGTAACGTGGCTGGGATGGGCTGATTTCCTCGGGCTCAAGCTTTTGCTTCCAGCTGGAAGCCGGGAAGGCAGAGGGGGAAGATGACACAAATAAGTGGAGATAAAACAGGAGGAAACTCCTCTGACAGCGCAGGAAGGAAAGCTTTGGGATCCGTTCGGAAGCTCAGGTGAAAGCTCTGTCTGGCTCTGGAGGACTTGTGACACCCCCCAACGGCCGGCTCCCCTCCAGACAGCAAGGCTTGGCAAGAAGCAGCTCCTTGCATTTCCCAGCGCTCCTCCAGTGATCTGCTCCCTGGAGAAATAGCTTCGTAGATCCAGAGATTTCAATCACGCTGCATTTTAATTTAGCATGGGGTATATTCTACCACCTGAGAGCGAAGCACATTTGGGGAAGGATTTTGAGCTGACACCCAGGAAACGCCAGATGCTCCCACGGGGAGCATGAACCAAAACCCCTCTCTGTGTTAAGAGTCCAGATAATCAGGATTTATCTCCTCCAACCCAGCTCCCACGCCGAAGTACCCTTCCCAGCCAGGCTGTCAGCCAAGCCGCACGCTCCCTTCCAAGCTCCCTAATTCCCACCTGCCTGATAATCACTGGGACACTGGCCTCAGCCTCTTGGCAACCCTCAGGAGATTTAAAGACCTCAGAGATGCCACCTCTTCATGGCTGGCTTGTGCAGCCAAATCAGCTTTTTTTTTTCCCTGTGTTCAGTTCTGCACCCACACGGGCTGTTCGTCGCAGTCCCTGTCCCTTCCCAATTTCACTGTTTCTCTTCATTTAAAGGCAACCTCAACCAGCCAAGCATCAATGCAACAAGGACAAGAGGTGAGAACCTGCGTGGATCTTCTCACCCTGCAGGCAAAAAGGGCTCTGCTGGTCCCAGGGAGCTGCCATGCCCATGAGGGGAGTCTCCACCCTGGGATACATGCGTGGCAGGGCAGAGATGGACTTCCAGCCAGGATGAGAAAGGTCTTCTTACAGAGTTATCTAAAATCTTTCAAGGAGCCATCAACTCCAGAAAGGCTGGATGGAGCCAATGGCAATTTTACAGGCTGCTCTCCTGGAGAGCTCTCCAGCTCTCCTCCTCTGGAGGAGCTGGATTAGGTTGAAGACGGCACCAGCAGCTACGGCACCATTCAGTTAGTTTATACGGAGAATTAACTGGACGGGCAATGCCAAGCTCTAGAACTGCGTGGCCTCACTAGATGTATCATCCTTCTGCTCTCCAAAGGTCTTCACTCATAGAAAGAAGCTCTTGGTGATGCCCCAGCCCTTCCACAAAGCAGCGGCTAACAAAACCAATCCACCTCCTCCACGTGAGCTCATCCAACCCGGACCTCTGCGCTGGGAGATGCCTGGGGGGCACCTGGGCACACACACAGACACACGTGAAGCCCCCCCTGACCAACCCGCGCTGCCATGGAGGCAGAGGAGAGATCCTCACCCGTGTGATGTTCTGGACTCGGAAGAGACGGGACACGATGTCCTCATCCGCCGCTCCGGAAATGTACTCCACCTCCATCGGGCCGTACTGCTGGAGCCCTGGTTCGGGCCAGTACTGCAAACAGGGCTGTGGAGAGAAGAGGAACAGCTCGCTGTGACCGGGGACGTGCACTGGGACATGGGACTGGGACATCACGCATCAGAGGCAACAGCAAGCGGGATGGAGTGGCTGGCGCTGGACATCGAGAGAGGCGGCTGGCACAGGGGGTGGCCTCCAGAAGGGACACCGGGCCCACGGCACATTGCTGGAGGGAGGATCCCTCAGCTTGTGGAGGGATCAAAGCTGAAAGGTCAGGTCCACACCCCAGCACCCATGTTGCCCTCTCCCTGCCACAGGAACGCAACAGCTGATGCTGCCGGAGACGGGCTTTGCGGGTGCAGGAGGATCCAGGATGGGCCTTGCCTCAGCCCTGGCCGGATCCTGCGCAACCACGGAGCCGCTCCAAGTCTGCTCTCAAACCCCACTGGCTTCAAAAGCTGCTCTGCCACCAGTACCACCAGCGATGTGGGGTGACAGTCCCCCTCGCCCCACAGCTGGGACATCCCGCCAAGTCAAAGCGACCCCATCTTGCAGCCCAGGGAAGAGCCAGGGAACCATTCCTGCTCCCCGCCATGCATCCGGCGCGGCAGTGACGGACGGCTCGGTCCAAAGGCCACGGATGCGAATGTTTTCACACGGTGACAGCTGGGAAACCAGCATCGACACAAAATATATGATGTTTGTCACCGCACTTTAACAGGGCATTTAGCATTTCAGGCCATCCAACGGCTTGGGCCTAACTGCACGGCAAATGTGTTTGAGAAATAATTGGTTATTAATAGGGGCTATAAATCTCCAAGATCTCTAAGCCTTCTAGACTCCGAGCTATAATTTGGATATTAAAACTTCCTTTGGCAAGACGTAGTTGAAGTGAGGGATATACCCTCTAAGTCACCTTTCAGAGCTGCCTGCTGTAAAGGTTGATTTATTACCTGTTGCTCCTAAACTGGTAAACATTTAAGATCCAGCTAAATATTGTAACACCGACATCCCTGAAGAATAGACATCCAGAGAGAGAGGCAGGGCTGAATAATGAAGAAAAATGGCACAGTCCCCGTCAGACGGCGACGAGGGACAGCGGCCACTGCAGGGGACAGGGACCTGGGAGAGGATGGCACAGGAGAAGGCAGCACCTGCCGGGCTGCAGGGCGTTGCTGGTCCACGGAAGGAAAGAAGAGGTTGAGAGAGAGAGAAATAAAATGGGTCTTGCTGCCTCCTTCCCTGCCGCGGCCCACAGCAGCTGGGATCAGCCGATAGCTCGTGTGTGTGCTGCAGAAGGGAAGTGCTAGATGGTCGCAGTGGAGGGACACTAAGGTGGTGGCACTGCCGCAGGGCTGGGTTTTCGAAGGGGTGCTTGGTCCCAGCAGATATGTCAGCACATGTAAATGTGAGGTAAATGTGAATCAAGGTGAAAAACGCACGTAGGAGCAGCAGTCACCCTCCCATAGCTGGACTTGACGGTTGCTTGGACAACATGGTTGCTCTCACAGAATCCCAGACTGGCAGGGGTGGGAAGGGTCCTCTAGAAATCATCCCCTCCAACCCCCTGACACAGCACGGTCACCCACAGCAGGTGGCACAGGAACGCCTCCAGGCGGCTTGGGAATGTCTCCAGAGACGGAGACTCCACCACCTCTCTGGGCAGCCTGTGCCAGGCCTCTGACACCCTCACAGCAAAGAAGGTCCTCCTCAAGATTCTGCCCCTTGTCCTGTCGCTGGGCACCACTGAGAAGAGCCTGGCCCCATCCTCCTGACACCCACCCTTTCAGTATTTAGAAGCGTTGATAAGATCCCCCCTCAGTCGTCTTTTTTCCAGACTGAAGAGACCCAAATCCCTCAGCCTTTCCTCAGCAGAGAGATGTTCCAGTCCCCTCACCATTTCCAGACTTTGGTTTTCTTCCCTTCTCCTTTTCAAACATTTATCACTAATGTGAAAGAATCATATTTGCCCAGTGTCGTGGACAACTCTACATTACAATGCTGAAAGGTGTCAAGTATGAATATTTTCCGGGGTTGAAAACAGGGCTGCTGGCACACACGTGTATGAGTGAAACTACGGACACCCCTGTAACCGTTTGCAAACGGTCTTTTTTCCTCCAGCAGAGAAGATACAAACTCTGCTGCGGGACGGAAGGAAGAAACAGGGTCAATGCCTGCGTTTGCCAGGGACCTTGTTGAGCCACAGCGCGGGCAAAGGAACAGCGGTTCCGCACTCTGAGAGGATGCCGGCATTTTTAGCTCAATTGCCTTCTTTTTTTCCCCCGTTTTCTTTCCCCATTGATTGAGGTAGGTGGTGCAGCGCGTTACCTGCCCCGGACCCCGTGAATCCCGGGGGAGACGCTGCATTAACGTCAGCCCGCAGTCGCAGGGACGGAGGGCTTCCAGACCCGCTTAGCCGTGGTTACGGCACTATTGCATCCCCCTCAGCATCCCGGCGCAAGAGCACTGAAACACACCGTTACTGGTGGTATCGGTTTCCCTCTTCCAAAACAACCAAGAAAACACAAACTTTCAGTCATGGCAATGAATTCCTAAATGCAATGGAGACGGATCAGTGGTTTCTGGTGAACAGAAGCACCTCAGGAGCCTGTCTGAGCTGCCCATCACAGTAGACGCTCTGGTGGTAAAGACCTGGGAAATCTCTCCCACCTCCCTCCTGTGGGATAATCCTGGCCACGGCAATGCTGCTTTCCCGGGAATGGGGCCTGTTGCCTCGGCCACCTGCTGCAGCCCGCTCTCACAGGCGCGATTGTGATGCGGTCCTAGAGATAAAAGGCACGCGGACGGAGCGGGGCAGAGCGAGTGGGAAGCCTTGGAGGACAGTGGGTCGCCCTCGCTGCTTCCAGAAGCTTCACACTTGATTGCGATCTGAAAGTCAGAGCGGCTTCTGATGCCAACAGGATCGGCATAAGATTAAGAAGTGCTAATCCTGACAACTATTCGAGACGTCTTCTGTCTTCAGACCTACCCGCAGCCATGGTAAATACTAACTTGGGTTATTGCTACTAATAATTCGTGTTTGCCTAAGGCAGAGTGAAGTCGCCTTTGATTTACAGAAATGCTGTAATGGCGCTGAAATCACAATGTCTTAATTGGGGTATCTTTGCCCTTGGATCAAGGGGGGTTATTTCTACCTGGCAGGGACAGGCAGCGGGGTAACTTTATTCACTCTGTTGGAAGTTTAGCAGAGGTGAGAATGCTGCGTGTTTTGCTAAGATGAATTGATGTCTGGGCTCTCTCCAGAAGGAGATCGCTGTTGGGAAGACTCTGACCGGCTCACGGAAACTCGAGCTTGTCGCAGACTTTGCCAGGAAGTTCTTAGCCGGGCGGAAGAAGCTGGGCCTGGTGTCCCCAGAGAGAGACACGTAAGTGAACCTGTTGGGTGATCTTGGTGGATAAACTACCAAGGGATCCTCTCCATAAGGAGAGGCTAAAGGCTCTGCAAAGTCCTTGCACGAGAAAAAGCACAGGCAAACGTGCCATTCAGCTGCCTGCTCGCTGACGACTGTCTCAGCCTGTCCTAATGCTACGCCTGAGGCACAAACCCCGCCTTGCCCCTCCTGACGGCCCGCGGTGTCTCTCCACCTCTTGGCAACCATGAAATTGTCCTGCAGCTCCCTTGGCAAGGAAGCAGGGAGACGTTCACCACAGACCTGTGCTCTTGCCCTGCAGAAAGCCCAGTGGGCTCTCCTCCGTGGGTGACCTCAAAATACCACAGGTCGTGGCCAAAGAGCACACGCTTACGCCTGCCTTGCTTCTGCTTGGTCAGGGCTGCACCTTGGAATTGCTCTCTGCTCTCCCAGGCTGTGGCTGCTTCTCCTGCTTCCGCCTGCGCGGGACAGGGTCCATTTTCCCCACAATCCCAGCTTTGCAATGCATGGACGGGGGAGAGGTGCTTGGAGCTTCCTGACATTGGACAAGCACTGAGGAGCCTCCTTTCTCATAAGCTGCATCTGAGCAACGTTTCCCTTTGGTCTCCTACAGGTCAAGCAGCCAAAACTCTGTTTCTGGCCTCTCCACCAAAGGCCCCTCGGGACGAAGGAAGGACACAAGAGAAGTCTGGCACTGGGGGACCTCTTCTGCCACAGAAGACCAAGTGAGTAGCTCTCAGTACCGCTTGCTCTTCCGGGTGCCTTCGCCTCAACTCTCTGTTCCATAATAAAACCTGTCCTGTGCACTTCTAGCAAAAGCCACGCTCCTGGGAGTGAGGGCAAGGCCCACGATGGGCCCAGCACCACCACTGCCCACTCTGTCCCATCTTTGGGCAGGACCGTGTTCTCCTCCTGGTTTCCTGAGCCCAAGAAACCACCAGCCAAGAGTAAGTACAAACCGCAGAACATCCCCTGGCCTCCTAGAGCTCCTCCTTTACAAAGGCACAAATCTGCTGTTTCTGCGGCAAGGGAAATCCCGGCTCTGCAGGAGGGGGGTCGTGTTGGCGGCCTCTCTCCTCTCCTCTCCTCTCCTCTCCCTAAGGAGAGGCTAAAGGCTCTGCAAAGTTGCCCCTTGGAATTGCTCTCTGCTCCCCTACTCTGTGCCTGCTGCTTTCATGGAAGGGGGATGGGCTTCACTTGTGGGTTTTTTGCGTTCTCTCTTGCAGAAATTGCACCCATCATGGCCAAGGCTGTCAAAGATTTCAAAAACAGGTTCTCTCGGTAAGAACTTTGCCGGCCAGGCCTGGCACTTTCCCTCTCGCGGACAAGTGGCACCGAAGGAGGAGAAGGTCCCCAAACAGCCCTTTTCTTCGGACTCTGGGGAGGCTGCAGCTTTGTCATCTGGCAAAAGAAAGCTGTACAGAATCTCCCGGCACAAAAGCCTGGCAAGTCTTGACACCGGTGGAGAGTGGCAGATCCAGAGACCAGTTACTGGTTAACCTCTTAATACGTTATTAAATGGTTTTCATTACTATTTTGCCCCTTGTCATTTTTGCCCTCATCAAGGTACGGTCCCCCCTAACAGCAATGCTGGGGGCAATACCCACACCCGAGTATGCCGCTCTCGGGTTCATTAAGGGCCAGTTGAGCAGCGCCCAAGATTGGCCTGGGGACTCAGCTTTGCCCCGGTCAGCGCGCACAGACAGCTCCGCCGGCTCGGCCTTTGGCAGCCACGGAACCAGCAGCAGAGCTGCTCCAGAGCTGCCACCAACAACAGCCTCCACTACCGCCACCTTCTCCCAGACAGCCAAGGCCTGGGGCAGACAACATGCCTTGCGGCAGGACAATCTCTCCCCTTTACCACCCGCACGCACCCCGCAGCGCTAACAGAGAGCACGGCTCCCTCGGCACATGGCCTGGCTCTGCCCACACCCGTCCTCTGCTGGCACCACCTCTGCCTGAGCTCCCTTTCAAGGCAGACGTGACCCACAGGACCAAACGCTCACCACACAATCACACAATGGTGGGGATGGGAAGGCACCTCTGGACATCATCCCCTCCAACCCCCTGACACAGCACGGTCACCCACAGCGGGTGGCACAGGAACGCCTCCAGGCGGCTTGGGAATGTCTCCAGAGACGGAGACTCCACCACCTCTCTGGGCAGCCTGTGACAGGCCTCTGACACCCTCACAGCAAAGAAGGTCCTCCTCAAGATTCTGCCCCTTGCCCCTTGTCCTGTCGCTGGGCACCACTGAGAAGAGCCTGGCCCCATCCTCCTGACACCCACCCTTTCAGTATTTAGAAGCGTTGATAAGATCCCCCCTCAGCCGTCTTTTTTCCAGACTGAAGAGACCCAAATCCCTCAGCCTTTCCTCAGCAGAGAGATGTTCCAGTCCCCTCACCATTTCCAGACTGTGGTTTTCTTCCCTTCTCCTTTTCAAACATTTATCACTAATGTGAAAGAATCATATTTGCCCAGTGTCGTGGACAACTCTACATTACAATGCTGAAAGGTGTCAAGTATGAATATTTTCCGGGGTTGAAAACAGGGCTGCTGGCACACACGTGTATGAGTGAAACTACGGACACCCCTGTAACCGTTTGCAAACGGTCTTTTTTCCTCCAGCAGAGAAGATACAAACTCTGCTGCGGGACGGAAGGAAGAAACAGGGTCAATGCCTGCGTTTGCCAGGGACCTTGTTGAGCCACAGCGCGGGCAAAGGAACAGCGGTTCCGCACTCTGAGAGGATGCCGGCATTTTTAGCTCAATTGCCTTCTTTTTTTCCCCGTTTTCTTTCCCCATCGATTGAGGTAGGTGGTGCAGCGCGTTACCTGCCCTGGACCCCGTGAATCCCGGGGGAGACGCTGCATTAACGTCAGCCCGCAGTCGCAGGGACGGAGGGCTTCCAGACCCGCTTAGCCGTGGTTACGGCACTATTGCATCCCCCTCAGCATCCCGGCGCAAGAGCCCTGAAACACACCGTTACTGGTGGTATCGGTTTCCCTCTTCCAAAACAACCAAGAAAACACAAACTTTCAGTCATGGCAATGAATTCCTAAATGCAATGGAGACGGATCAGTGGTTTCTGGTGAACAGAAGCACCTCAGGAGCCTGTCTGAGCTGCCCATCACAGTGGACGCTCTGGTGGTAAAGACCTGGGAAATCTCTCCCACCTCCCTCCTGTGGGATAATCCTGGCCACGGCAATGCTGCTTTCCCGGGAATGGGGCCTGTTGCCTCGGCCACCTGCTGCAGCCCGCTGTCACAGGCGCGATTGTGATGCGGTCCTAGAGATAAAAGGCACGCGGACGGAGCGGGGCAGAGCCAGTGTGAAGCCTTGGAGGACAGTGGGTCGCCCTTGCTGCTTCCAGAAGCTTCACACTTGATTGCGATCTGAAAGTCAGAGCGGCTTCTGATGCCAACAGGATCGGCATAAGATTAAGAAGTGCTAATCCTGACAACTATTCGAGACGTCTTCTGTCTTCAGACCTACCCGCAGCCATGGTAAATACTAACTTGGGTTATTGCTACTAATAATTCGTGTTTGCCTAAGGCAGAGTGAAGTCGCCTTTGATTTACAGAAATGCTGTAATGGCGCTGAAATCACAATGTCTTAATTGGGGTATCTTTGCCCTTGGATCAAGGGGGGTTATTTCTACCTGGCAGGGACAGGCAGCGGGGTAACTTTATTCACTCTGTCGGAAGTTTAGCAGAGGTGAGAATGCTGCGTGTTTTGCTAAGATGAATTGATGTCTGGGCTCTCTCCAGAAGGAGATCGCTGTTGGGAAGACTCTGACCGGCTCACGGAAACTCGAGCTTGTCGCAGACTTTGCCAGGAAGTTCTTAGCCGGGCGGAAGAAGCTGGGCCTGGTGTCCCCAGAGAGAGACACGTAAGTGAACCTGTTGGGTGATCTTGGTGGATAAACTACGTTCTCCTTCTGAAGTGGGGACGATAAACTTCTCTGATGAAGGTAATAAAGGTGAAGGCTCCGTGAACACTTTTAAGACAAGTGTGCTAACTCTGCCCGGGGTTTCTCCTTGCTTTGGCAGAAAATCAGGGGCCTTTTCCAGCAGTTCTGAGGACGATGACGAGGAGGAGGAATGTCAACCACCTACTATGTCCTTTGAGGAGTACCTCGCTTATGACCAGACCCAGGAACAGAAGAAAGCGGTCAAACCCTCTGCGTCACCTGGGCAGAAAGACCACTGGCACAGCACCTGTTTGCCGTGCCAAGACGGCCTCGACAGCACCTGCTTGAGTGCGAAAAGCCCAAGCCTCAAGCGCACAAATGAGAAAAGGGCAGAGGAGGAACCACCAGAGGCTCCTGAACCAAAGAGGGTAAGGTTCTGAAGGATCTGCAAGTGAACCGAGAAGGTGGGATCAGCTGCTCTCGGCCCTCCCCCATCTGCGGCTTCTTAGTTTTCCCCTTGGAGGTGCTGGCTCTGTAAAACCTTGACAGAAGAAGCTTTTTCCTCAACTTTGAAACACTTTGCACTTCAAAAAGTGTGTTTATAATCTTAGCAGCCTTTTATGATGCTGTAAAGGTGTCTCATATCCAAGCTTTGGATTTCCCCCACTTTGGGAGGTTCCCCTCTCCTCCACCACTGCAGAGCTTTTTCGAAGAGGCAGGGAGGAGGAGAAGAGGCAGGAGGAGCAAACGAGTGTTTGACTAAATGAGTTCTTTGCACCGTTAATCTGCCTCGGGTTCTTGACGGAGGCCTTCGGCGCTCAACCTTGGAGGTTAAAGATGCGCATGGCTCTTACTGGAGGGAGCCGAGAGCCGAGTGATTGGCATCCCGGAGTTTGGCTTCTTTGTATTGACAGCCTAGAGGGAGCCACAGGAACGGGGCAGAGGGGCAGCCTCCCGCTGAGGCTACTCCCTGGTGTGAGCTGATCAGCGTTGAGCGGCTTCTTCGAAAGAGCAAACCAAATGCAGTTCAGCGCAGTTTGTACGCTGGCAGGATGTAACATTCTCCCCTATCCTTGGCTCACTTGCATGCACGTCGTCTCCTTCCAGATACTTCTAGATGTGGACATACGGTTGCCCGACATCCCGCTGCCGCCGATCCAGGCCAGCTGCAGCCCTCCTCCTCCAGCTGAGTCCGTTCCCCACTCCCAGAGAAAAAGGAAAGGTACGTTGGGCAGGCAAAGGGGTCTGAAACGGGCTGCAGCCGCTGCGTGTGGGAGGGAGGGGATGCTGGCTGGGTTCAAGTCCTTCTCTTGGGGGCTGGCGTCCCGCCTGTGGCGCCCACAGCCCGGCATTCACACAAGCGGTGCCTTCTCTCCCGCATGCTCTAGCAGGAATGAGGAAGATCCTCTGATGACCCTGATGGAGCCTTGGCCTTTGGCCTTGCCCTTCCCAAACTAGGCCGCGGGTCTCTTAGAGAAGCCCTTTAGCTTGCTTCTGGGGGACTCTGATTTGTGTCTCCTGTGCCATTCCTCAGGATGGGCTCTTCTTTCCTCCCTTCCCTTCTTACCCCAACTCTTTCACTTTACAGCACCGGCCTTGACACCTCAAGAGGGCGAAGAGGGGTTCCCATGCTACCGGCACAATTCAAAGACGCTAGTGCGTCCAGGCCCTAAAACCGCCCCGGTCCCACGGACGGTGCCTCCTCCTCCCCAAAGTGCCCGACTCCTCACTAACAGCATTGACTGTAAGTACCCTTCCTCGGCTGTCTTAAACTCGCGGTGCCAGGCACATCTACTGCTCTCTTCCTGACTTGTCTGTATCTATCCCAGCAGCATCGGGCTGGGAGCACGCCAACGCTTAGTTGCCCCTTCTCGCAAGGCAAGCCAACTCATATGGGGCACATCTCCCTGGAAGCTCCGGTGCTGCACCATCGGCAGCCAGCGTGCTTTCAGGGGGTGCTCAAGCACGGCAAACAGGGGTAAACGGAGCCTTGCGCAGGCACCCCTTCACTGGGAGAGACTGGGGCCTGATGGCCCACTACAGCTATGGCACCTGCGGCTCCTTTCTCCTTCCCCTCCTCTGCCGTAGTGGCGTGCAGCGCTGCACTGCTCTCCACTGCCTTCAAGGAGTCAAGCCCTTTCCTTGGCGGAGAAGGAGCGGGATAAATACTCTGCGTTTTGCGTCTCTCTAGCCATCTGTGAAGCTGGCGGTGCCCCTTTCTCAGAGCTGGAGCCAGTATTGGAGAGATGCACCCCAGAGCAGCTCCATCGCATCGAGGAACGTAACCACGTGAGTGCCTGGGCCTGGGGAAGGGCTGGTGACACGCGGGAGGGACGTTCTCTCCTCACCTGCCGTAGCTGAAGAGTCAAGAACAGCGCTCTTTAGAACAAGAGCTGGCCTTCGCTAGTCCTCACTTCCTGCGGTTGCCATCTGCCCCTCTCTTGCTGCAACCCGGTCACGAAGCCGCCTTGCCCTCGGTGGTATTCCAGCCCCACTGGCACTAGCTGTTCTCGAGGGAGAGGGGAGCGATGGTCTCAGGGGGGAGCCCAGATTACGTCTGCGTTTCTTTCAGGCCCTCATTGAGTCTACGGATCGACTGTGGCACATCCACTGTCTCCGAGACTTCAAGAACCAGAAGCCAGCAGCGTTTGAGTCCTGGCGCCACTTGTACCTTCGCCTGCACGAGGCACGAGAGCAGCGGCTGCTCATGTTAGCCCAGAAGATCGGCTCAGCTCACAGCAACAAAGGTAAGGGAGGGCTGAACGATGACAGAGGGCTCTGGGAATGCTGCCTCGGGGACGTCTTTGTGTGGGGAAGGTCTTCTGGAGTGCCTGGTTCAAATCTAGCCCAATTTAGGACTTGCTTAACCCTCTGTTCTCTACTAAGACAAGCACTGAGGAGCCTCCTTTCTCATAAGCTGCATCTGACCAATCTTTCCCTTGGGTCTCCTACAGGGCAAGCAGCCAAAACTCTGTTTCTGGCCTCTCCACCAAAGGACCCTCGGGACGTGCGAAGGAGACAAAAGAACTGGGAAACTGGGGGACCTCTTCCGCCACAGAAGACCAAGTCAGTATTTGTCAGCAGCGCCTTGCTCTTACGCATGCCTTACCCTGAAATGTCTGTTCCATCTCTCTTTCAGAATAAAACCCGTCTTGGGCACCGCCAGCAAAAGACACGCTCACGGGAGTGAGGAGAAGTCCTATGATGGGCCCAGCACCAGCACTGCCCACTCTGTCCCACCTCCAGCAACCACCTTCTCCTCCCGTGACCCCAGGAAACCACCAGTCAAAAGTAAGTACAAACCCCAGAACATCCCTTGGCCTCCTCCAGCTCCTCCTTTGCAAACGCCTGAATCCGCTCTTTCTGTGCAAGACAAATCCTGCCTCTGCAGGAGGGGGGTCGTGTTGGTGGCCTCTCTCCTCTCCTCTCCATAAGGAGAGGCTAAAGGCTCTGCAAAGTCCTTGCACGAGAAAAAGCACAGGCAAACGTGCCATTCAGCTGCCTGCTCGCTGACGACCGTCTCAGCCTGTCCTAATGCTACGCCTGAGGCACAAACCCTGCCTTGCCCCTCCTGACGGCCCGCGGTGTCTCTCCACCTCTTGGCAACCATGAAATTGTCCTGCAGCTCCCTTGGCAAGGAAGCAGGGAGACGTTCACCACAGACCTGTGCTCTTGCCCTGCAGAAAGCCCAGTGGGCTCTCCTCCGTGGGTGACCTCAAAATACCACAGGTCGTGGCCAAAGAGCACACGCTTACGCCTGCCTTGCTTCTGCTTGGCCAGGGCTGCACCTTGGAATTGCTCTCTGCTCTCCCAGGCTGTGGCCGCTTCTCCTGCTTCCGCCTGCGCGGGACAGGGTCCATTTTCCCCACAATCCCAGCTTTGCAATGCACGGACGGGGGAGAGGTGCTTGGAGCTTCCTGACGTTGGACAAGCACTGAGGAGCCTCCTTTCTCGTAAGCTGCATCTGAGCAACGTTTCCCTTTGGTCTCCTACAGGTCAAGCAGCCAAAACTCTGTTTCTGGCCTCTCCACCAAAGGCCCCTCGGGACGAAGGAAGGACACAAGAGAAGTCTGGCACTGGGGGACCTCTTCTGCCACAGAAGACCAAGTGAGTAGCTCTCAGTACCGCTTGCTCTTCCAGGTGCCTTCGCCTCAACTCTCTGTTCCATAATAAAACCTGTCCTGTGCACTTCTAGCAAAAGCCACGCTCCTGGGAGTGAGGGCAAGGCCCACGATGGGCCCAGCACCACCACTGCCCACTCTGTCCCATCTTTGGGCAGGACCGTGTTCTCCTCCTGGTTTCCTGAGCCCAAGAAACCACCAGCCAAGAGTAAGTACAAACCGCAGAACATCCCCTGGCCTCCCAGAGCTCCTCCTTTACAAAGGCACAAATCTGCTGTTTCTGCGGCAAGGGAAATCCCGGCTCTGCAGGAGGGGGGTCGTGTTGGCGGCCTCTCTCCTCTCCTCTCCTCTCCTCTCCCTAAGGAGAGGCTAAAGGCTCTGCAAAGTTGCCCCTTGGAATTGCTCTCTGCTCCCCTACTCTGTGCCTGCTGCTTTCATGGGAGGGGGTTGGGCTTCACTTGTGGGTTTTTTGCGTTCTCTCTTGCAGAAATTGCACCCATCATGGCCAAGGCTGTCAAAGATTTCAAAAACAGGTTCTCTCGGTAAGAACTTTGCCGGCCAGGCCTGGCACTTTCCCTCTCGCGGACAAGTGGCACCGAAGGAGGAGAAGGTCCCCAAACAGCCCTTTTCTTCGGACTCTGGGGAGGCTGCAGCTTTGTCATCTGGCAAAAGAAAGCTGTACGGAATCCCCTGGCACAAAAGCCTGGCAAGTCTTGGCACCGGTGGAGAGTGGCAGATCCAGAGACCAGTTACTGGTTAACCTCTTAATACGTTATTAAATGGTTTTCATTACTATTTTGCCCCTTGTCATTTTTGCCCTCATCAAGGTACGGTCCCCCCTAACAGCAATGCTGGGGGCAATACCCACACCCGAGTATGCCGCTCTCGGGTTCATTAAGGGCCAGTTGAGCAGCGCCCAAGATTGGCTTGGGGACTCAGCTTTGCCCCGGTCAGCGCGCACAGACAGCTCCGCCGGCTCGGCCTTTGGCAGCCACGGAACCAGCAGCAGAGCTGCTCCAGAGCTGCCACCAACAACAGCCTCCACTACCGCCACCTTCTCCCAGACAGCCAAGGCCTGGGGCAGACAACATGCCTTGCGGCAGGACAATCTCTCCCCTTTACCACCCGCACGCACCCCGCAGCGCTCACAGAGAGCACGGCTCCCTCGGCACATGGCCTGGCTCTGCCCACACCCGTCCTCTGCTGGCACCACCTCTGCCTGAGCTCCCTTTCAAGGCAGACGTGACCCACAGGACCAAACGCTCACCACACAATCACACAATGGTGGGGATGGGAAGGCACCTCTGGACATCATCCCCTCCAACCCCCTGACACAGCACGCTCACCCACAGCAGGTGGCACAGGAACACCTCCAGGCGGCTTGGGAATGTCTCCAGAGACGGAGACTCCACCACCTCTCTGGGCAGCCTGTGCCAGGCCTCTGCCACCCTCACAGCAAAGAAGGTCCTCCTCAAGATTCTGCCCCTTGCCCCTTGTCCTGTCCCCGGGCCCCACTGAGAAGAGCCTGGCCCCATCCTCCTGACACCCACCCTTTCAGTATTTAGAAGCGTTGATAAGATCCCCCCTCAGCCGTCTTTTATCCAGACTGAAGAGACCCAAATCCCTCAGCCTTTCCTCAGCAGAGAGATGTTCCAGTCCCCTCACCATTTCCAGACTTTGGTTTTCTTCCCTTCTCCTTTTCAAACATTTATCACTAATGTGAAAGAATCATATTTGCCCAGTGTCGTGGACAACTCTACATTACAATGCTGAAAGGTGTCAAGTATGAATATTTTCCGGGGTTGAAAACAGGGCTGCTGGCACACACGTGTATGAGTGAAACTACGGACACCCCTGTAACCGTTTGCAAACGGTCTTTTTTCCTCCAGCAGAGAAGATACAAACTCTGCTGTGGGACGGAAGGAAGAAACAGGGTCAATGCCTGCGTTTGCCAGGGACCTTGTTGAGCCACAGCGCGGGCAAAGGAACAGCGGTTCTGCACTCTGAGAGGATGCCGGCATTTTTAGCTCAATTGCCTTCTTTTTTTCCCCCGTTTTCTTTCCCCATCGATTGAGGTAGGTGGTGCAGCGCGTTACCTGCCCTGGACCCCGTGAATCCCGGGGGAGACGCTGCATTAACGTCAGCCCGCAGTCGCAGGGACGGAGGGCTTCCAGACCCGCTTAGCCGTGGTTACGGCACTATTGCATCCCCCTCAGCATCCCGGTGCAAGAGCACTGAAACACACCGTTACTGGTGGTATCGGTTTCCCTCTTCCAAAACAACCAAGAAAACACAAACTTTCAGTCATGGCAATGAATTCCTAAATGTAATGGAGACGGATCAGTGGTTTCTGGTGAACAGAAGCACCTCAGGAGCCTGTCTGAGCTGCCCATCACAGTGGACGCTCTGGTGGTAAAGACCTGGGAAATCTCTCCCACCTCCCTCCTGTGGGATAATCCTGGCCACGGCAATGCTGCTTTCCCGGGAATGGGGCCTGTTGCCTCGGCCACCTGCTGCAGCCCGCTCTCACAGGCGCGATTGTGATGCGGTCCTAGAGATAAAAGGCACGCGGACGGAGCGGGGCAGAGCGAGTGGGAAGCCTTGGAGGACAGTGGGTCGCCCTCGCTGCTTCCAGAAGCTTCACACTTGATTGCGATCTGAAAGTCAGAGCGGCTTCTGATGCCAACAGGATCGGCATAAGATTAAGAAGTGCTAATCCTGACAACTATTCGAGACGTCTTCTGTCTTCAGACCTACCCGCAGCCATGGTAAATACTAACTTGGGTTATTGCTACTAATAATTCGTGTTTGCCTAAGGCAGAGTGAAGTCGCCTTTGATTTACAGAAATGCTGTAATGGCGCTGAAATCACAATGTCTTAATTGGGGTATCTTTGCCCTTGGATCAAGGGGGGTTATTTCTACCTGGCAGGGACAGGCAGCGGGGTAACTTTATTCACTCTGTCGGAAGTTTAGCAGAGGTGAGAATGCTGCGTGTTTTGCTAAGATGAATTGATGTCTGGGCTCTCTCCAGAAGGAGATCGCTGTTGGGAAGACTCTGACCGGCTCACGGAAACTCGAGCTTGTCGCAGACTTTGCCAGGAAGTTCTTAGCCGGGCGGAAGAAGCTGGGCCTGGTGTCCCCAGAGAGAGACACGTAAGTGAACCTGTTGGGTGATCTTGGTGGATAAACTACGTTCTCCATTTGAAGTGGGGATGATAAACTTCTCTGATGAAGGTAATAAAGGTGAAGGCTCCGGGGACACTTTTAAGACAAGTGTGCTAACTCTGCCCGGGGTTTCTCCTCGCTTTGGCAGAAAATCAGTGGCCTTTTCCAGCAGTTCTGAGGACGATGACGAGGAGGAGGAATGTCAACCACCTACTATGTCCTTTGAGGAGTACCTCGCTTATGACCAGACCCAGGAACAGAAGAAAGCGGTCAAACCCTCTGCGTCACCTGGGCAGAAAGACCACTGGCACAGCACCTGTTTGCCGTGCCAAGACGGCCTCGACAGCGCCTGCTTGAGTGCGAAAAGCCCAAGCCTCAAGCGTACAAATGAGAAAAGGGCAGAGGAGGAACCACCAGAGGCTCCTGAACCAAAGAGGGTAAGGTTCTGAAGGATCTGCAAGTGAACCGAGAAGGTGGGATCAGCTGCTCTCGGTCCTCCCCCATCTGCGGCTTCTTAGTTTTCCCCTTGGAGGTGCTGGCTCTGTAAAACCTTGACAGATGAAGCTTTTTCCTCAACTTTGAAACACTTTGCACTTCAAAAAGTGTGTTTATAATCTTAGCAGCCTTTTATGATGCTGTAACGGTGCCTCATATCCAAGTTTTGGATTTCCCCCACTTTGGGAGGTTCCCCTCTCCTCCACCACTGCAGAGCTTTTTCTAGGAGGCAGGGAGGAGGAGAAGAGGCAGGAGGAGTAAACGAGTGTTTGACTAAATGAGTTCTTTGCACCGTTAATCTGCCTCGGGTTCTTGACGGAGGCCTTCGGCGCTCAACCTTGGAGGTTAAAGATGCGCATGGCTCTTACTGGAGGGAGCCGAGAGCCGAGTGATTGGCATCCCGGAGTTTGGCTTCTTTGTATTGACAGCCTAGAGGGAGCCACAGGAACGGGGCAGAGGGGCAGCCTCCCGCCGAGGCTACTCCCTGGTGTGAGCTGATCAGCGTTGAGCGGCTTCTTCGAAAGAGCAAACCAAA
This sequence comes from Larus michahellis, assembly GCF_964199755.1. NCBI lineage: Eukaryota > Metazoa > Chordata > Aves > Charadriiformes > Laridae > Larus > Larus michahellis. Next base: position 5,541,994 of record NC_133914.1, on the reverse strand, counting down.
TGCAGTTCAGCGCAGTTTGTACGCTGGCAGGATGTAACATTCTCCCCTATCCTTGGCTCACTTGCATGCACGTCGTCTCCTTCCAGATACTTCTAGATGTGGACATACGGTTGCCCGACATCCCGCTGCCGCCGATCCAGGCCAGCTGCAGCCCTCCTCCTCCAGCTGAGTCCGTTCCCCACTCCCAGACAAAAAGGAAAGGTACGTTGGGCAGGCAAAGGGGTCTGAAACGGGCTGCAGCCGCTGCGTGTGGGAGGGAGGGGATGCTGGCTGGGTTCAAGTCCTTCTCTTGGGGGCTGGCGTCCCGCCTGTGGCGCCCACAGCCCGGCATTCACACAAGCGGTGCCTTCTCTCCCGCATGCTCTAGCAGGAATGAGGAAGATCCTCTGATGACCCTGATGGAGCCTTGGCCTTTGGCCTTGCCCTTCCCAAACTAGGCCGCGGGTCCCTTAGAGAAGCCCTTTAGCTTGCTTCTGGGGGACTCTGATTTGTGTCTCCTGTGCCATTCCTCAGGATGGGCTCTTCTTTCCTCCCTTCCCTTCTTACCCCAACTCTTTCACTTTACAGCAACGCCCTTGACACCTCAAGAGGGCGAAGAGGGGTTCCCATGCTACCGGCACAATTCAAAGACACTAGTGCGTCCAGGCCCTAAAACCGCCCCGGTCCCATGGACGGTGCCTCCTCCTCCCCAAAGTGCCCGACTCCTCACTAACAGCATTGACTGTAAGTACCCTTCCTCGTCTGTCTTAAACTCGCGGTGCCAGGCACATCTACTGCTCTCTTCCTGACTTGTCTGTATCTATCCCAGCAGCATCGGGCTGGGAGCACGCCAACGCTTAGTTGCCCCTTCTCGCAAGGCAAGCCAACTCATATGGGGCACATCTCCCTGGAAGCTCCGGTGCTGCACCATCGGCAGCCAGCGTGCTTTCAGGGGGTGCTCAAGCACGGCAAACAGGGGTAAACGGAGCCTTGCGCAGGCACCCCTTCACTGGGAGAGACTGGGGCCTGATGGCCCACTACAGCTATGGCACCTGCGGCTCCTTTCTCCTTCCCCTCCTCTGCCGTAGTGGCGTGCAGCGCTGCACTGCTCTCCACTGCCTTCAAGGAGTCAAGCCCTTTCCTTGGCGGAGAAGGAGCGGGATAAATACTCTGCGTTTTGCGTCTCTCTAGCCATCTGTGAAGCTGGCGGTGCCCCTTTCGCAGAGCTGGAGCCAGTATTGGAGAGATGCACCCCAGAGCAGCTCCATCGCATCGAGGAACGTAACCACGTGAGTGCCTGGGCCTGGGGAAGGGCTGGTGACACGCGGGAGGGACGTTCTCTCCTCACCTGCAATAGCTGAAGAGTCAAGAACAGCGCTCTTTAGAACAAGAGCTGGCCTTCGCTAGTCCTCACTTCCTGCGGTTGCCATCTGCCCCTCTCTTGCTGCAACCTGGTCACGAAGCCGCCTTGCCCTCGGTGGTATTCCAGCCCCACTGGCACTAGCTGTTCTCGAGGGAGAGGGGAGCGATGGTCTCAGGGGGGAGCCCAGATTACGTCTGCGTTTCTTTCAGGCCCTCATTGAGTCTACGGATCGACTGTGGCACATCCACTGTCTCCGAGACTTCAAGAACCAGAAGCCAGCAGCGTTTGAGTCCTGGCGCCACTTGTACCTTCGCCTGCACGAGGCACGAGAGCAGCGGCTGCTCACGTTAGCCCAGAAGATCGGCTCAGCTCACAGCAACAAAGGTAAGGGAGGGCTGAACGATGACAGAGGGCTCTGGGAATGCTGCCTCGGGGACGTCTTTGTGTGGGGAAGGTCTTCTGGAGTGCCTGGTTCAAATCTAGCCCAATTTAGGACTTGCTTAACCCTCTGTTCTCTACTAAGACAAGCACTGAGGAGCCTCCTTTCTCATAAGCTGCATCTGACCAATCTTTCCCTTGGGTCTCCTACAGGGCAAGCAGCCAAAACTCTGTTTCTGGCCTCTCCACCAAAGGCCCCTCGGGACGTGCGAAGGAGACAAAAGAAGTGGGAAACTGGGGGACCTCTTGTGCCAGAGAAGACCAAGTCAGTATTTGTCCGTAGCGCCTTGCTCTTACGCATGCCTTACCCTGAAATGTCTGTTCCATCTCTCTTTCAGAATAAAACCCGTCTTGGGCACCGCCAGCAAAAGACACACTCACGGGAGTGAGGAGAAGTCCTATGATGGGCCCAGCACCAGCACTGCCCACTCTGTCCCACCTCCAGCAACCACCTTCTCCTCCCGTGACCCCAGGAAACCACCACTCAAAAGTAAGTACAAACCCCAGAACATCCCTTGGCCTCCTCCAGCTCCTCCTTTGCAAACACCTGAATCCGCTCTTTCTGTGCAAGACAAATCCTGCCTCTGCAGGAGGGGGGTCGTGTTGGTGGCCTCTCTCCTCTCCTCTCCTCTCCATAAGGAGAGGCTAAAGGCTCTGCAAAGTCCTTGCACGAGAAAAAGCACAGGCAAACATGCCATTCATCTGCCTGCTCGCTGACGACTGTCTCAGCCTGTCCTAATGCTACGCCTGAGGCACAAACCCTGCCTTGCCCCTCCTGACGGCCCGCGGTGTCTCTCCACCTCTTGGCAACCATGAAATTGTCCTGCAGCTCCCTTGGCAAGGAAGCAGGGAGACGTTCACCACAGACCTGTGCTCTTGCCCTGCAGAAAGCCCAGTGGGCTCTCCTCCGTGGGTGACCTCAAAATACCACAGGTCGTGGCCAAAGAGCACACGCTTACGCCTGCCCTACTTCTGCTTGGCCAGGGCTGCACCTTGGAATTGCTCTCTGCTCTCCCAGGCTGTGGCTGCTTCTCCTGCTTCCGCCTGCGCGGGACAGGGTCCATTTTCCCCACAATCCCAGCTTTGCAATGCACGGACGGGGGAGAGGTGCTTGGAGCTTCCTGACATTGGACAAGCACTGAGGAGCCTCCTTTCTCATAAGCTGCATCTGAGCAACGTTTCCCTTTGGTCTCCTACAGGTCAAGCAGCCAAAACTCTGTTTCTGGCCTCTCCACCAAAGGCCCCTCGGGACGAAGGAAGGACACAAGAGAAGTCTGGCACTGGGGGAGCTCTTCTGCCACAGAAGACCAAGTGAGTAGCTCTCAGTACCGCTTGCTCTTCCGGGTGCCTTCGCCTCAACTCTCTGTTCCATAATAAAACCTGTCCTGTGCACTTCTAGCAAAAGCCACGCTCCTGGGAGTGAGGGCAAGGCCCACGATGGGCCCAGCACCACCACTGCCCACTCTGTCCCATCTTTGGGCAGGACCGTGTTCTCCTCCTGGTTTCCTGAGCCCAAGAAACCACCAGCCAAGAGTAAGTACAAACCGCAGAACATCCCCTGGCCTCCTAGAGCTCCTCCTTTACAAAGGCACAAATCTGCTGTTTCTGCGGCAAGGGAAATCCCGGCTCTGCAGGAGGGGGGTCGTGTTGGCGGCCTCTCTCCTCTCCTCTCCTCTCCTCTCCTCTCCCTAAGGAGAGGCTAAAGGCTCTGCAAAGTTGCCCCTTGGAATTGCTCTCTGCTCCCCTACTCTGTGCCTGCTGCTTTCATGGAAGGGGGATGGGCTTCACTTGTGGGTTTTTTGCATTCTCTCTTGCAGAAATTGCACCCATCATGGCCAAGGCTGTCAAAGACTTCAAAAACAGGTTCTCTCGGTAAGAACTTTGCCGGCCAGGCCTGGCACTTTCCCTCTCGCGGACAAGTGGCACCGAAGGAGGAGAAGGTCCCCAAACAGCCCTTTTCTTCGCACTCTGGGGAGGCTGCAGCTTTGTCATCTGGCAAAAGAAAGCTGTACGGAATCTCCCGGCACAAAAGCCTGGCAAGTCTTGGCACCGGTGGAGAGTGGCAGATCCAGAGACCAGTTACTGGTTAACCTCTTAATACGTTATTAAATGGTTTTCATTACTATGTTGCCCCTTGTCATTTTTGCCCTCATCAAGGAACGGTCCCCCCTAACAGCAATGCTGGGGGCAATACCCACACCCGAGTATGCCGCTCTCGGGTTCATTAAGGGCCAGTTGAGCAGCGCCCAAGATTGGCTTGGGGACTCAGCTTTGCCCCGGTCAGCGCGCACAGACAGCTCCGCCGGCTCGGCCTTTGGCAGCCACGGAACCAGCAGCAGAGCTGCTCCAGAGCTGCCACCAACAACAGCCTCCACTACCGCCACCTTCTCCCAGACAGCCAAGGCCTGGGGCAGACAACATGCCTTGCCCCAGGACAATCTCTCCCCTTTACCACCCGCACGCACCCCGCAGCGCTCACAGAGAGCACGGCTCCCTCGGCACATGGCCTGGCTCTGCCCACACCCGTCCTCTGCTGGCATCACCTCTGCCTGAGCTCCCTTTCAAGGCAGACGTGACCCACAGGACCAAACGCTCACCACACAATCACACAATGGTGGGGATGGGAAGGCACCTCTGGACATCATCCCCTCCAACCCCCTGACACAGCACGCTCACCCACAGCAGGTGGCACAGGAACGCCTCCAGGCGGCTTGGGAATGTCTCCAGAGACGGAGACTCCACCACCTCTCTGGGCAGCCTGTGCCAGGCCTCTGACACCCTCACAGCAAAGAAGGTCCTCCGCATGTTCAGGTGGAACTTCCCATGTTCCAGTTTGTGCCTGTTGCCCCTTGTCCTGTCGCTTGGCACCACTGAGAAGAGCCTGGCCCCATCCTCCTGACACCCACCCTTTCAGTATTTCGAAGCGTTGATAAGGTCCCCCCTCAGCCGTCTTTTTTCCAGACTGAAGAGACCCAAATCCCTCAGCCTTTCCTCAGCAGAGAGATGTTCCAGTCCCCTCACCATTTCCAGACTTTGGTTTTCTTCCCTTCTCCTTTTCAAACATTTATCACTAATGTGAAAGAATCATATTTGCCCAGTGTCGTGGACAACTCTACATTACAATGCTGAAAGGTGTCAAGTATGAATATTTTCCGGGGTTGAAAACAGGGCTGCTGGCACACACGTGTATGAGTGAAACTACGGACACCCCTGTAACCGTTTGCAAACGGTCTTTTTTCCTCCAGCAGAGAAGATACAAACTCTGCTGCGGGACGGAAGGAAGAAACAGGGTCAATGCCTGCGTTTGCCAGGGACCTTGTTGAGCCACAGCGCGGGCAAAGGAACAGCGGTTCTGCACTCTGAGAGGATGCCGGCATTTTTAGCTCAATTGCCTTCTTTTTTTCCCCCGTTTTCTTTCCCCATCGATTGAGGTAGGTGGTGCAGCGCGTTACCTGCCCTGGACCCCGTGAATCCCGGGGGAGACGCTGCATTAACGTCAGCCCGCAGTCGCAGGGACGGAGGGCTTCCAGACCCGCTTAGCCGTGGTTACGGCACTATTGCATCCCCCTCAGCATCCCGGCGCAAGAGCCCTGAAACACACCGTTACTGGTGGTATCGGTTTCCCTCTTCCAAAACAACCAAGAAAACACAAACTTTCATCATGGCAATGAATTCCTAAATGCAATGGAGACGGATCAGTGGTTTCTGGTGAACAGAAGCACCTCAGGAGCCTGTCTGAGCTGCCCATCACAGTGGACGCTCTGGTGGTAAAGACCTGGGAAATCTCTCCCACCTCCCTCCTGTGGGATAATCCTGGCCACGGCAATGCTGCTTTCCCGGGAATGGGGCCTGTTGCCTCGGCCACCTGCTGCAGCCCGCTGTCACAGGCGCAATTGTGATGCGGTCCTAGAGATAAAAGGCACGCGGACGGAGCGGGGCAGAGCGAGTGGGAAGCCTTGGAGGACAGTGGGTCGCCCTCGCTGCTTCCAGAAGCTTCACACTTGATTGCGATCTGAAAGTCAGAGCGGCTTCTGATGCCAACAGGATCGGCATAAGATTAAGAAGTGCTAATCCTGACAACTATTCGAGACGCCTTCTGTCTTCAGACCTACCCGCAGCCATGGTAAATACTAACTTGGGTTATTGCTACTAATAATTCGTGTTTGCCTAAGGCAGAGTGAAGTCGCCTTTGATTTACAGAAATGCTGTAATGGCGCTGAAATCACAATGTCTTAATTGGGGTATCTTTGCCCTTGGATCAAGGGGGGTTATTTCTACCTGGCAGGGACAGGCAGCGGGGTAACTTTATTCACTCTGTCGGAAGTTTAGCAGAGGTGAGAATGCTGCGTGTTTTGCTAAGATGAATTGATGTCTGGGCTCTCTCCAGAAGGAGATCGCTGTTGGGAAGACTCTGACCGGCTCACGGAAACTCGAGCTTGTCGCAGACTTTGCCAGGAAGTTCTTAGCCGGGCGGAAGAAGCTGGGCCTGGTGTCCCCAGAGAGAGACACGTAAGTGAACCTGTTGGGTGATCTTGGTGGATAAACTACGTTCTCCATTTGAAGTGGGGACGATAAACTTCTCTGATGAAGGTAATAAAGGTGAAGGCTCCGTGAACACTTTTAAGACAAGTGTGCTAACTCTGCCCGGGGTTTCTCCTTGCTTTGGCAGAAAATCAGTGGCCTTTTCCAGCAGTTCTGAGGACGATGACGAGGAGGAGGAATGTCAACCACCTACTATGTCCTTTGAGGAGTACCTCGCTTATGACCAGACCCAGGAACAGAAGAAAGCGGTCAAACCCTCTGCGTCACCTGGGCAGAAAGACCACTGGCACAGCACCTGTTTGCCGTGCCAAGACGGCCTCGACAGCGCCTGCTTGAGTGCGAAAAGCCCAAGCCTCAAGCGCACAAATGAGAAAAGGGCAGAGGAGGAACCACCAGAGGCTCCTGAACCAAAGAGGGTAAGGTTCTGAAGGATCTGCAAGTGAACCGAGAAGGTGGGATCAGCTGCTCTCGGCCCTCCCCCATCTGCGGCTTCTTAGTTTTCCCCTTGGAGGTGCTGGCTCTGTAAAACCTTGACAGAAGAAGCTTTTTCCTCAACTTTGAAACACTTTGCACTTCAAAAAGTGTGTTTATAATCTTAGCAGCCTTTTATGATGCTGTAACGGTGTCTCATATCCAAGCTTTGGATTTCCCCCACTTTGGGAGGTTCCCCTCTCCTCCACCACTGCAGAGCTTTTTCGAAGAGGCAGGGAGGAGGAGAAGAGGCAGGAGGAGCAAACGAGTGTTTGACTAAATGAGTTCTTTGCACCGTTAATCTGCCTCGGGTTCTTGACGGAGGCCTTCGGCGCTCAACCTTGGAGGTTAAAGATGCGCATGGCTCTTACTGGAGGGAGCCGAGAGCCGAGTGATTGGCATCCCGGAGTTTGGCTTCTTTGTATTGACAGCCTAGAGGGAGCCACAGGAACGGGGCAGAGGGGCAGCCTCCCGCCGAGGCTACTCCCTGGTGTGAGCTGATCAGCGTTGAGCGGCTTCTTCAAAAGAGCAAACCAAATGCAGTTCAGCGCAGTTTGTACGCTGGCAGGATGTAACATTCTCCCCTATCCTTGGCTCACTTGCATGCACGTCGTCTCCTTCCAGATACTTCTAGATGTGGACATACGGTTGCCCGACATCCCCCTGCCGCCGATCCAGGCCAGCTGCAGCCCTCCTCCTCCAGCTGAGTCCGTTCCCCACTCCCAGAGAAAAAGGAAAGGTACGTTGGGCAGGCAAAGGGGTCTGAAACGGGCTGCAGCCGCTGCGTGTGGGAGGGAGGGGATGCTGGCTGGGTCCAAGTCCTTCTCTTGGGGGCTGGCGTCCCGCCTGTGGCGCCCACAGCCCGGCATTCACACAAGCGGTGCCTTCTCTCCCGCATGCTCGAGCAGAAATGAGGAAGATCCTCTGATGACCCTGATGGAGCCTTGGCCTTTGGCCTTGCCCTTCCCAAACTAGGCCGCGGGTCTCTTAGAGAAGCCCTTTAGCTTGCTTCTGGGGGACTCTGATTTGCGTCTCCTGTGCCATTCCTCAGGATGGGCTCTTCTTTCCTCCCTTCCCTTCTTACCCCAACTCTTTCACTTTACAGCACCGGCCTTGACACCTCAAGAGGGTGAAGAGGGCTTCCCATGCTACCGGCACAATTCAAAGACGCTAGTGCGTCCAGGCCCTAAAACCGCCCCGGTCCCACGGACGGTGCCTCCTCCTCCCCAAAGTGCCCGACTCCTCACTAACAGCATTGACTGTAAGTACCCTTCCTCGTCTGTCTTAAACTCGCGGTGCCAGGCACATCTACTGCTCTCTTCCTGACTTGTCTGTATCTATCCCAGCAGCATCGGGCTGGGAGCACGCCAACGCTTAGTTGCCCCTTCTCGCAAGGCAAGCCAACTCATATGGGGCACATCTCCCTGGAAGCTCAGGTGCTGCACCATCGGCAGCCAGCGTGCTTTCAGGGGGTGCTCAAGCACGGCAAACAGGGGTAAACGGAGCCTTGCGCAGGCACCCCTTCACTGGGAGAGACTGGGGCCTGATGGCCCACTACAGCTATGGCACCTGCGGCTCCTTTCTCCTTCCCCTCCTCTGCCGTAGTGGCGTGCAGCGCTGCACTGCTCTCCACTGCCTTCAAGGAGTCAAGCCCTTTCCTTGGCGGAGAAGGAGCGGGATAAATACTCTGCGTTTTGCGTCTCTCTAGCCATCTGTGAAGCTGGCGGTGCCCCTTTCTCAGAGCTGGAGCCAGTATTGGAGAGATGCACCCCAGAGCAGCTCCATCGCATCGAGGAACGTAACCACGTGAGTGCCTGGGCCTGGGGAAGGGCTGGTGACACGCGGGAGGGACGTTCTCTCCTCACCTGCAATAGCTGAAGAGTCAAGAACAGCGCTCTTTAGAACAAGAGCTGGCCTTCGCTAGTCCTCACTTCCTGCGGTTGCCATCTGCCCCTCTCTTGCTGCAACCTGGTCACGAAGCCGCCTTGCCCTCGCTGGTATTCCAGCCCCACTGGCACTAGCTGTTCTCGAGGGAGAGGGGAGCGATGGTCTCAGGGGGGAGCCCAGATCACGTCTGCGTTTCTTTCAGGCCCTCATTGAGTCTACGGATCGACTGTGGCACATCCACTGTCTCCGAGACTTCAAGAACCAGAAGCCAGAAGCGTTTGAGTCCTGGCGCCACTTGTACCTTCGCCTGCACGAGGCACGAGAGCAGCGGCTGCTCATGTTAGCCCAGAAGATCGGCTCAGCTCACAGCAACAAAGGTAAGGGAGGGCTGAACGATGACAGAGGGCTCTGGGAATGCTGCCTCGGGGACGTCTTTGTGTGGGGAAGGTCTTCTGGAGTGCCTGGTTCAAATCTAGCCCAATTTAGGACTTGCTTAACCCTCTGTTCTCTACTAAGACAAGCACTGAGGAGCCTCCTTTCTCATAAGCTGCATCTGACCAATCTTTCCCTTGGGTCTCCTACAGGGCAAGCAGCCAAAACTCTGTTTCTGGCCTCTCCACCAAAGGCCCCTCGGGACGTGCGAAGGAGACAAAAGAAGTGGGAAACTGGGGGACCTCTTCCGCCACAGAAGACCAAGTCAGTATTTGTCAGCAGCGCCTTGCTCTTACGCATGCCTTACCCTGAAATGTCTGTTCCATCTCTCTTTCAGAATAAAACCCGTCTTGGGCACCGCCAGCAAAAGACACGCTCACGGGAGTGAGGAGAAGTCCTATGATGGGCCCAGCACCAGCACTGCCCACTCTGTCCCACCTCCAGCAACCACCTTCTCCTCCCGTGACCCCAGGAAACCACCAGTCAAAAGTAAGTACAAACCCCAGAACATCCCTTGGCCTCCTCCAGCTCCTCCTTTGCAAACGCCTGAATCCGCTCTTTCTGTGCAAGACAAATCCTGCCTCTGCAGGAGGGGGGTCGTCTTGGTGGCCTCTCTCCTCTCCTCTCCTCTCCATAAGGAGAGGCTAAAGGCTCTGCAAAGTCCTTGCACGAGAAAAAGCACAGGCAAACGTGCCATTCAGCTGCCTGCTCGCTGACGACTGTCTCAGCCTGTCCTAATGCTACGCCTGAGGCACAAACCCTGCCTTGCCCCTCCTGACGGCCCGCGGTGTCTCTCCACCTCTTGGCAACCATGAAATTGTCCTGCAGCTCCCTTGGCAAGGAAGCAGGGAGACGTTCACCACAGACCTGTGCTCTTGCCCTGCAGAAAGCCCAGTGGGCTCTCCTCCGTGGGTGACCTCAAAATACCACAGGTCGTGGCCAAAGAGCACACGCTTACGCCTGCCTTGCTTCTGCTTTGCCAGGGCTGCACCTTGGAATTGCTCTCTGCTCTCCCAGGCTGTGGCTGCTTCTCCTGCTTTCGCCTGCGCGGGACAGGGTCCATTTTCCCCACAATCCCAGCTTTGCAATGGACGGACGGGGGAGAGGTGCTTGGAGCTTCCTGACATTGGACAAGCACTGAGGAGCCTCCTTTCTCGTAAGCTGCATCTGAGCAACGTTTCCCTTTGGTCTCCTACAGGTCAAGCAGCCAAAACTCTGTTTCTGGCCTCTCCACCAAAGGCCCCTCGGGACGAAGGAAGGACACAAGAGAAGTCTGGCACTGGGGGAGCTCTTCTGCCACAGAAGACCAAGTGAGTAGCTCTCAGTACCGCTTGCTCTTCCGGGTGCCTTCGCCTCAACTCTCTGTTCCATAATAAAACCTGTCCTGTGCACTTCTAGCAAAAGCCACGCTCCTGGGAGTGAGGGCAAGGCCCACGATGGGCCCAGCACCACCACTGCCCACTCTGTCCCATCTTTGGGCAGGACCGTGTTCTCCTCCTGGTTTCCTGAGCCCAAGAAACCACCAGCCAAGAGTAAGTACAAACCGCAGAACATCCCCTGGCCTCCCAGAGCTCCTCCTTTACAAAGGCACAAATCTGCTGTTTCTGCGGCAAGGGAAATCCCGGCTCTGCAGGAGGGGGGTCGTGTTGGCGGCCTCTCTCCTCTCCTCTCCCTAAGGAGAGGCTAAAGGCTCTGCAAAGTTGCCCCTTGGAATTGCTCTCTGCTCCCCTACTCTGTGCCCGCTGCTTTCATGGGAGGGGGTTGGGCTTCACTTGTGGGTTTTTTGCGTTCTCTCTTGCAGAAATTGCACCCATCATGGCCAAGGCTGTCAAAGATTTCAAAAACAGGTTCTCTCGGTAAGAACTTTGCCGGCCAGGCCTGGCACTTTCCCTCTCGCGGACAAGTGGCACCGAAGGAGGAGAAGGTCCCCAAACAGCCCTTTTCTTCGCACTCTGGGGAGGCTGCAGCTTTGTCATCTGGCAAAAGAAAGCTGTACGGAATCTCCCGGCACAAAAGCCTGGCAAGTCTTGGCACCGGTGGAGAGTGGCAGATCCAGAGACCAGTTACTGGTTAACCTCTTAATACGTTATTAAATGGTTTTCATTACTATGTTGCCCCTTGTCATTTTTGCCCTCATCAAGGAACGGTCCCCCCTAACAGCAATGCTGGGGGCAATACCCACACCCGAGTATGCCGCTCTCGGGTTCATTAAGGGCCAGTTGAGCAGCGCCCAAGATTGGCTTGGGGACTCAGCTTTGCCCCGGTCAGCGCGCACAGACAGCTCCGCCGGCTCGGCCTTTGGCAGCCACGGAACCAGCAGCAGAGCTGCTCCAGAGCTGCCACCAACAACAGCCTCCACTACCGCCACCTTCTCCCAGACAGCCAAGGCCTGGGGCAGACAACATGCCTTGCCCCAGGACAATCTCTCCCCTTTACCACCCGCACGCACCCCGCAGCGCTAACAGAGAGCACGGCTCCCTCGGCACATGGCCTGGCTCTGCCCACACCCGTCCTCTGCTGGCACCACCTCTGCCTGAGCTCCCTTTCAAGGCAGACGTGACCCACAGGACCAAACGCTCACCACACAATCACACAATGGTGGGGATGGGAAGGCACCTCTGGACATCATCCCCTCCAACCCCCTGACACAGCACGCTCACCCACAGCAGGTGGCACAGGAACGCCTCCAGGCAGCTTGGGAATGTCTCCAGAGACGGAGACTCCACCACCTCTCTGGGCAGCCTGTGCCAGGCCTCTGACACCCTCACAGCAAAGAAGGTCCTCCTCATGTTGGGATGGAACTTCCCATGCTCCAGTTTGTGCCTGTTGCCCCTTGTCCTGTCCCTGGGCAGCACTGAGAAGAGCCTGGCCCCATCCTCCTGACACCCACCCTTTCAGTATTTCGAAGCGTTGATAAGGTCCCCCCTCAGCCGTCTTTTTTCCAGACTGAAGAGACCCAAATCCCTCAGCCTTTCCTCAGCAGAGAGATGTTCCAGTCCCCTCACCATTTCCAGACTTTGGTTTTCTTCCCTTCTCCTTTTCAAACATTTATCACTAATGTGAAAGAATCATATTTGCCCAGTGTCGTGGACAACTCTACATTACAATGCTGAAAGGTGTCAAGTATGAATATTTTCCGGGGTTGAAAACAGGGCTGCTGGCACACACGTGTATGAGTGAAACTACGGACACCCCTGTAACCGTTTGCAAACGGTCTTTTTTCCTCCAGCAGAGAAGATACAAACTCTGCTGCGGGACGGAAGGAAGAAACAGGGTCAATGCCTGCGTTTGCCAGGGACCTTGTTGAGCCACAGCGCGGGCAAAGGAACAGCGGTTCCGCACTCTGAGAGGATGCCGGCATTTTTAGCTCAATTGCCTTCTTTTTTTCCCCCGTTTTCTTTCCCCATCCATTGAGGTAGGTGGTGCAGCGCGTTACCTGCCCTGGACCCCGTGAATCCCGGGGGAGACGCTGCATTAACGTCAGCCCGCAGTCGCAGGGACGGAGGGCTTCCAGACCCGCTTAGCCGTGGTTACGGCACTATTGCATCCCCCTCAGCATCCCGGCGCAAGAGCCCTGAAACACACCGTTACTGGTGGTATCGGTTTCCCTCTTCCAAAACAACCAAGAAAACACAAACTTTCAGTCATGGCAATGAATTCCTAAATGCAATGGAGACGGATCAGTGGTTTCTGGTGAACAGAAGCACCTCAGGAGCCTGTCTGAGCTGCCCATCACAGTGGACGCTCTGGTGGTAAAGATCTGGGAAATCTCTCCCACCTCCCTCCTCTGGGATAATCCTGGCCACGGCAATGCTGCTTTCCCGGGAATGGGGCCTGTTGCCTCGGCCACCTGCTGCAGCCCGCTCTCACAGGCGCGATTGTGATGCGGTCCTAGAGGTAAAAGGCACGCGGACGGAGCGGGGCAGAGCGAGTGGGAAGCCTTGGAGGACAGTGGGTCGCCCTTGCTGCTTCCAGAAGCTTCACACTTGATTGCGATCTGAAAGTCAGAGCGGCTTCTGATGCCAACAGGATCGGCATAAGATTAAGAAGTGCTAATCCTGACAACTATTCGAGACGTCTTCTGTCTTCAGACCTACCCGCAGCCATGGTAAATACTAACTTGGGTTATTGCTACTAATAATTCGTGTTTGCCTAAGGCAGAGTGAAGTCGCCTTTGATTTACAGAAATGCTGTAATGGCGCTGAAATCACAATGTCTTAATTGGGGTATCTTTGCCCTTGGATCAAGGGGGGTTATTTCCACCTGGCAGGGACAGGCAGCGGGGTAACTTTATTCACTCTGTCGGAAGTTTAGCAGAGGTGAGAATGCTGCGTGTTTTGCTAAGATGAATTGATGTCTGGGCTCTCTCCAGAAGGAGATCGCTGTTGGGAAGACTCTGACCGGCTCACGGAAACTCGAGCTTGTCGCAGACTTTGCCAGGAAGTTCTTAGCCGGGCGGAAGAAGCTGGGCCTGGTGTCCCCAGAGAGAGACACGTAAGTGAACCTGTTGGGTGATCTTGGTGGATAAACTACGTTCTCCTTCTGAAGTGGGGACGATAAACTTCTCTGATGAAGGTAATAAAGGTGAAGGCTCCGTGAACACTTTTAAGACAAGTGTGCTAACTCTGCCCGGGGTTTCTCCTTGCTTTGGCAGAAAATCAGTGGCCTTTTCCAGCAGTTCTGAGGACGATGACGAGGAGGAGGAATGTCAACCACCTACTATGTCCTTTGAGGAGTACCTCGCTTATGACCAGACCCAGGAACAGAAGAAAGCGGTCAAACCCTCTGCGTCACCTGGGCAGAAAGACCACTGGCACAGCACCTGTTTGCCGTGTCAAGACGGCCTCGACAGCGCCTGCTTGAGTGCAAAAAGCCCAAGCCTCAAGCGCACAAATGAGAAAAGGGCAGAGGAGGAACCACCAGAGGCTCCTGAACCAAAGAGGGTAAGGTTCTGAAGGATCTGCAAGTGAACCGAGAAGGTGGGATCAGCTGCTCTCGGCCCTCCCCCATCTGCGGCTTCTTAGTTTTCCCCTTGGAGGCGCTGGCTCTGTAAAACCTTGACAGATGAAGCTTTTTCCTCAACTTTGAAACACTTTGCACTTCAAAAAGTGTGTTTATAATCTTAGCAGCCTTTTATGGTGCTGTAACGGTGCCTCATATCCAAGTTTTGGATTTCCCCCACTTTGGGAGGTTCCCCTCTCCTCCACCACTGCAGAGCTTTTTCTAGGAGGCAGGGAGGAGGAGAAGAGGCAGGAGGAGTAAACGAGTGTTTGACTAAATGAGTTCTTTGCACCGTTAATCTGCCTCGGGTTCTTGACGGAGGCCTTCGGCGCTCAACCTTGGAGGTTAAAGATGCGCATGGCTCTTACTGGAGGGAGCCGAGAGCCGAGTGATTGGCATCCCGGTGTTTGGCTTCTTTGTATCGACAGCCTAGAGGGAGCCACAGGAACGGGGCAGAGGGGCAGCCTCTCGCCGAGGCTACTCCCTGGTGTGAGCTGATCAGCGTTGAGCGGCTTCTTCAAAAGAGCAAACCAAATGCAGTTCAGCGCAGTTTGTACGCTGGCAGGATGTAACATTCTCCCCTATCCTTGGCTCACTTGCATGCACGTCGTCTCCTTCCAGATACTTCTAGATGTGGACATACGGTTGCCCGACATCCCGCTGCCGCCGATCCAGGCCAGCTGCAGCCCTCCTCCTCCAGCTGAGTCCGTTCCCCACTCCCAGAGAAAAAGGAAAGGTACGTTGGGCAGGCAAAGGGGTCTGAAACGGGCTGCAGCCGCTGCGTGTGGGAGGGAGGGGATGCTGGCTGGGTTCAAGTCCTTCTCTTGGGGGCTGGCGTCCCGCCTGTGGCGCCCACAGCCCGGCATTCACACAAGCGGTGCCTTCTCTCCCGCATGCTCGAGCAGAAATGAGGAAGATCCTCTGATGACCCTGATGGAGCCTTGGCCTTTGGCCTTGCCCTTCCCAAACTAGGCCGCGGGTCCCTTAGAGAAGCCCTTTAGCTTGCTTCTGGGGGACTCTGATTTGTGTCTCCTGTGCCATTCCTCAGGATGGGCTCTTCTTTCCTCCCTTCCCTTCTTACCCCAACTCTTTCACTTTACAGCACCAGCCTTGACACCTCAAGAGGGCGAAGAGGGGTTCCCATGCTACCGGCACAATTCAAAGACGCTAGTGCGTCCAGGCCCTAAAACCGCCCCGGTCCCACGGACGGTGCCTCCTCCTCCCCAAAGTGCCCGACTCCTCACTAACAGCATTGACTGTAAGTACCCTTCCTCGGCTGTCTTAAACTCGCGGTGCCAGGCACATCTACTGCTCTCTTCCTGACTTGTCTGTATCTATCCCAGCAGCATCGGGCTGGGAGCACGCCAACGCTTAGTTGCCCCTTCTCGCAAGGCAAGCCAACTCATATGGGGCACATCTCCCTGGAAGCTCAGGTGCTGCACCATCGGCAGCCAGCGTGCTTTCAGGGGGTGCTCAAGCACGGCAAACAGGGGTAAACGGAGCCTTGCGCAGGCACCCCTTCACTGGGAGAGACTGGGGCCTGATGGCCCACTACAGCTATGGCACCTGCGGCTCCTTTCTCCTTCCCCTCCTCTGCCGTAGTGGCGTGCAGCGCTGCACTGCTCTCCACTGCCTTCAAGGAGTCAAGCCCTTTCCTTGGCGGAGAAGGAGCGGGATAAATACTCTGCGTTTTGCGTCTCTCTAGCCATCTGTGAAGCTGGCGGTGCCCCTTTCTCAGAGCTGGAGCCAGTATTGGAGAGATGCACCCCAGAGCAGCTCCATCGCATCGAGGAACGTAACCACGTGAGTGCCTGGGCCTGGGGAAGGGCTGGTGGCACGCGGGAGGGACGTTCTCTCCTCACCTGCCGTAGCTGAAGAGTCAAGAACAGCGCTCTTTAGAACAAGAGCTGGCCTTCGCTAGTCCTCACTTCCTGCGGTTGCCATCTGCCCCTCTCTTGCTGCAACCTGGTCACGAAGCCGCCTTGCCCTCGGTGGTATTCCAGCCCCACTGGCACTAGCTGTTCTCGAGGGAGAGGGGAGCGATGGTCTCAGGGGGGAGCCCAGATTACGTCTGCGTTTCTTTCAGGCCCTCATTGAGTCTACGGATCGACTGTGGCACATCCACTGTCTCCGAGACTTCAAGAACCAGAAGCCAGAAGCGTTTGAGTCCTGGCGCCACTTGTACCTTCGCCTGCACGAGGCACGAGAGCAGCGGCTGCTCATGTTAGCCCAGAAGATCGGCTCAGCTCACAGCAACAAAGGTAAGGGAGGGCTGAGCGATGACAGAGGGCTCTGGGAATGCTGCCTCGGGGACGTCTTTGTGTGGGGAAGGTCTTCTGGAGTGCCTGGTTCAAATCTAGCCCAATTTAGGACTTGCTTAACCCTCTGTTCTCTACTAAGACAAGCACTGAGGAGCCTCCTTTCTCATAAGCTGCATCTGACCAATCTTTCCCTTGGGTCTCCTACAGGGCAAGCAGCCAAAACTCTGTTTCTGGCCTCTCCACCAAAGGACCCTCGGGACGTGCGAAGGAGACAAAAGAAGTGGGAATCTGGGGGACCTCTTCCGCCACAGAAGACCAAGTCAGTATTTGTCAGCAGCGCCTTGCTCTTACGCATGCCGTAGCCTGAAATGTCTGTTCCATCTCTCTTTCAGAATAAAACCAGTCTTGGGCACCGCCAGCAAAAGACACGCTCACGGGAGTGAGGAGAAGTCCTACGATGGGCCCAGCACCAGCACTGCCCACTCTGTCCCACCTCCAGCAACCACCTTCTCCTCCCGTGACCCCAGGAAACCACCAGTCAAAAGTAAGTACAAACCCCAGAACATCCCTTGGCCTCCTCCAGCTCCTCCTTTGCAAACGCCTGAATCCGCTCTTTCTGTGCAAGACAAATCCTGCCTCTGCAGGAGGGGGGTCGTCTTGGTGGCCTCTCTCCTCTCCTCTCCTCTCCATAAGGAGAGGCTAAAGGCTCTGCAAAGTCCTTGCACGAGAAAAAGCACAGGCAAACGTGCCATTCAGCTGCCTGCTCGCTGACGACTGTCTCAGCCTGTCCTAATGCTACGCCTGAGGCACAAACCCTGCCTTGCCCCTCCTGACGGCCCGCGGTGTCTCTCCACCTCTTGGCAACCATGAAATTGTCCTGCAGCTCCCTTGGCAAGGAAGCAGGGAGACGTTCACCACAGACCTGTGCTCTTGCCCTGCAGAAAGCCCAGTGGGCTCTCCTCCGTGGGTGACCTCAAAATACCACAGGTCGTGGCCAAAGAGCACACGCTTACGCCTGCCTTGCTTCTGCTTGGCCAGGGCTGCACCTTGGAATTGCTCTCTGCTCTCCCAGGCTGTGGCTGCTTCTCCTGCTTCCGCCTGCGCGGGACAGGGTCCATTTTCCCCACAATCCCAGCTTTGCAATGCACGGACGGGGGAGAGGTGCTTGGAGCTTCCTGACATTGGACAAGCACTGAGGAGCCTCCTTTCTCGTAAGCTGCATCTGAGCAACGTTTCCCTTTGGTCTCCTACAGGTCAAGCAGCCAAAACTCTGTTTCTGGCCTCTCCACCAAAGGCCCCTCGGGACGAAGGAAGGACACAAGAGAAGTCTGGCACTGGGGGACCTCTTCTGCCACAGAAGACCAAGTGAGTAGCTCTCAGTACCGCTTGCTCTTCCGGGTGCCTTCGCCTCAACTCTCTGTTCCATAATAAAACCTGTCCTGTGCACTTCTAGCAAAAGCCACGCTCCTGGGAGTGAGGGCAAGGCCCACGATGGGCCCAGCACCACCACTGCCCACTCTGTCCCATCTTTGGGCAGGACCGTGTTCTCCTCCTGGTTTCCTGAGCCCAAGAAACCACCAGCCAAGAGTAAGTACAAACCGCAGAACATCCCCTGGCCTCCTAGAGCTCCTCCTTTACAAAGGCACAAATCTGCTGTTTCTGCGGCAAGGGAAATCCCGGCTCTGCAGGAGGGGGGTCGTGTTGGCGGCCTCTCTCCTCTCCTCTCCCTAAGGAGAGGCTAAAGGCTCTGCAAAGTTGCCCCTTGGAATTGCTCTCTGCTCCCCTACTCTGTGCCTGCTGCTTTCATGGAAGGGGGATGGGCTTCACTTGTGGGTTTTTTGCGTTCTCTCTTGCAGAAATTGCACCCATCATGGCCAAGGCTGTCAAAGACTTCAAAAACAGGTTCTCTCGGTAAGAACTTTGCCGGCCAGGCCTGGCACTTTCCCTCTCGCGGACAAGTGGCACCGAAGGAGGACAAGGTCCCCAAACAGCCCTTTTCTTCGGACTCTGGGGAGGCTGCAGCTTTGTCATCTGGCAAAAGAAAGCTGTACGGAATCTCCTGGCACAAAAGCCTGGCAAGTCTTGGCACCGGTGGAGAGTGGCAGATCCAGAGACCAGTTACTGGTTAACCTCTTAATACGTTATTAAATGGTTTTCATTACTATTTTGCCCCTTGTCATTTTTGCCCTCATCAAGGTACGGTCCCCCCTAACAGCAATGCTGGGGGCAATACCCACACCCGAGTATGCCGCTCTCAGGTTCATTAAGGGCCAGTTGAGCAGCGCCCAAGATTGGCTTGGGGACTCAGCTTTGCCCCGGTCAGCGCGCACAGACAGCTCCGCCGGCTCGGCCTTTGGCAGCCACGGAACCAGCAGCAGAGCTGCTCCAGAGCTGCCACCAACAACAGCCTCCACTACCGCCACCTTCTCCCAGACAGCCAAGGCCTGCGGCAGACAACATGCCTTGCGGCAGGACAATCTCTCCCCTTTACCACCCGCACGCACCCCGCAGCGCTAACAGAGAGCACGGCTCCCTCGGCACATGGCCTGGCTCTGCCCACACCCGTCCTCTGCTGGCACCACCTCTGCCTGAGCTCCCTTTCAAGGCAGACGTGACCCACAGGACCAAACGCTCACCACACAATCACACAATGGTGGGGATGGGAAGGCACCTCTGGACATCATCCCCTCCAACCCCCTGACACAGCACGCTCACCCACAGCAGGTGGCACAGGAACGCCTCCAGGCGGCTTGGGAATGTCTCCAGAGACGGAGACTCCACCACCTCTCTGGGCAGCCTGTGCCAGGGCTCTGCCACCCTCACAGCAAAGAAGGTCCTCCGCATGTTCAGGTGGAACTTCCCATGTTCCAGTTTGTGCCTGTTGCCCCTTGTCCTGTCGCTTGGCACCACTGAGAAGAGCCTGGCCCCATCCTCCTGACACCCACCCTTTCAGTATTTAGAAGCGTTGATAAGATCCCCCCTCAGCCGTCTTTTTTCCAGACTGAAGAGACCCAAATCCCTCAGCCTTTCCTCAGCAGAGAGATGTTCCAGTCCCCTCACCATTTCCAGACTGTGGTTTTCTTCCCTTCTCCTTTTCAAACATTTATCACTAATGTGAAAGAATCATATTTGCCCAGTGTCGTGGACAACTCTACATTACAATGCTGAAAGGTGTCAAGTATGAATATTTTCCGGGGTTGAAAACAGGGCTGCTGGCACACACGTGTATGAGTGAAACTACGGACACCCCTGTAACCGTTTGCAAACGGTCTTTTTTCCTCCAGCAGAGAAGATACAAACTCTGCTGTGGGACGGAAGGAAGAAACAGGGTCAATGCCTGCGTTTGCCAGGGACCTTGTTGAGCCACAGCGCGGGCAAAGGAACAGCGGTTCCGCACTCTGAGAGGATGCCGGCATTTTTAGCTCAATTGCCTTCTTTTTTTCCCCGTTTTCTTTCCCCATCGATTGAGGTAGGTGGTGCAGCGCGTTACCTGCCCTGGACCCCGTGAATCCCGGGGGAGACGCTGCATTAACGTCAGCCCGCAGTCGCAGGGACGGAGGGCTTCCAGACCCGCTTAGCCGTGGTTACGGCACTATTGCATCCCCCTCAGCATCCCGGCGCAAGAGCCCTGAAACACACTGTTACTGGTGGTATCGGTTTCCCTCTTCCAAAACAACCAAGAAAACACAAACTTTCAGTCATGGCAATGAATTCCTAAATGCAATGGAGACGGATCAGTGGTTTCTGGTGAACAGAAGCACCTCAGGAGCCTGTCTGAGCTGCCCATCACAGTGGACGCTCTGGTGGTAAAGACCTGGGAAATCTCTCCCACCTCCCTCCTGTGGGATAATCCTGGCCACGGCAATGCTGCTTTCCCGGGAATGGGGCCTGTTGCCTCGGCCACCTGCTGCAGCCCGCTGTCACAGGCGCGATTGTGATGCGGTCCTAGAGGTAAAAGGCACGCGGACGGAGCGGGGCAGAGCGAGTGGGAAGCCTTGGAGGACAGTGGGTCGCCCTTGCTGCTTCCAGAAGCTTCACACTTGATTGCGATCTGAAAGTCAGAGCGGCTTCTGATGCCAACAGGATCGGCATAAGATTAAGAAGTGCTAATCCTGACAACTATTCGAGACGTCTTCTGTCTTCAGACCTACCCGCAGCCATGGTAAATACTAACTTGGGTTATTGCTACTAATAATTCGTGTTTGCCTAAGGCAGAGTGAAGTCGCCTTTGATTTACAGAAATGCTGTAATGGCGCTGAAATCACAATGTCTTAATTGGGGTATCTTTGCCCTTGGATCAAGGGGGGTTATTTCCACCTGGCAGGGACAGGCAGCGGGGTAACTTTATTCACTCTGTCGGAAGTTTAGCAGAGGTGAGAATGCTGCGTGTTTTGCTAAGATGAATTGATGTCTGGGCTCTCTCCAGAAGGAGATCGCTGTTGGGAAGACTCTGACCGGCTCACGGAAACTCGAGCTTGTCGCAGACTTTGCCAGGAAGTTCTTAGCCGGGCGGAAGAAGCTGGGCCTGGTGTCCCCAGAGAGAGACACGTAAGTGAACCTGTTGGGTGATCTTGGTGGATAAACTACGTTCTCCTTCTGAAGTGGGGACGATAAACTTCTCTGATGAAGGTAATAAAGGTGAAGGCTCCGTGAACACTTTTAAGACAAGTGTGCTAACTCTGCCCGGGGTTTCTCCTTGCTTTGGCAGAAAATCAGTGGCCTTTTCCAGCAGTTCTGAGGACGATGACGAGGAGGAGGAATGTCAACCACCTACTATGTCCTTTGAGGAGTACCTCGCTTATGACCAGACCCAGGAACAGAAGAAAGCGGTCAAACCCTCTGCGTCACCTGGGCAGAAAGACCACTGGCACAGCACCTGTTTGCCGTGCCAAGACGGCCTCGACAGCACCTGCTTGAGTGCGAAAAGCCCAAGCCTCAAGCGCACAAATGAGAAAAGGGCAGAGGAGGAACCACCAGAGGCTCCTGAACCAAAGAGGGTAAGGTTCTGAAGGATCTGCAAGTGAACCGAGAAGGTGGGATCAGCTGCTCTCGGCCCTCCCCCATCTGCGGCTTCTTAGTTTTCCCCTTGGAGGTGCTGGCTCTGTAAAACCTTGACAGAAGAAGCTTTTTCCTCAACTTTGAAACACTTTGCACTTCAAAAAGTGTGTTTATAATCTTAGCAGCCTTTTATGGTGCTGTAACGGTGCCTCATATCCAAGTTTTGGATTTCCCCCACTTTGGGAGGTTCCCCTCTCCTCCACCACTGCAGAGCTTTTTCGAAGAGGCAGGGAGGAGGAGAAGAGGCAGGAGGAGCAAACGAGTGTTTGACTAAATGAGTTCTTTGCACCGTTAATCTGCCTCGGGTTCTTGACGGAGGCCTTCGGCGCTCAACCTTGGAGGTTAAAGATGCGCATGGCTCTTACTGGAGGGAGCCGAGAGCCGAGTGATTGGCATCCCGGAGTTTGGCTTCTTTGTATTGACAGCCTAGAGGGAGCCACAGGAACGGGGCAGAGGGGCAGCCTCCCGCTGAGGCTACTCCCTGGTGTGAGCTGATCAGCGTTGAGCGGCTTCTTCAAAAGAGCAAACCAAATGCAGTTCAGCGCAGTTTGTACGCTGGCAGGATGTAACATTCTCCCCTATCCTTGGCTCACTTGCATGCACGTCGTCTCCTTCCAGATACTTCTAGATGTGGACATACGGTTGCCCGACATCCCCCTGCCGCCGATCCAGGCCAGCTGCAGCCCTCCTCCTCCAGCTGAGTCCGTTCCCCACTCCCAGAGAAAAAGGAAAGGTACGTTGGGCAGGCAAAGGGGTCTGAAACGGGCTGCAGCCGCTGCGTGTGGGAGGGAGGGGATGCTGGCTGGGTTCAAGTCCTTCTCTTGGGGGCTGGCGTCCCGCCTGTGGCGCCCACAGCCCGGCATTCACACAAGCGGTGCCTTCTCTCCCGCATGCTCGAGCAGAAATGAGGAAGATCCTCTGATGACCCTGATGGAGCCTTGGCCTTTGGCCTTGCCCTTCCCAAACTAGGCCGCGGGTCTCTTAGAGAAGCCCTTTAGCTTGCTTCTGGGGGACTCTGATTTGTGTCTCCTGTGCCATTCCTCAGGATGGGCTCTTCTTTCCTCCCTTCCCTTCTTACCCCAACTCTTTCACTTTACAGCACCGGCCTTGACACCTCAAGAGGGCGAAGAGGGGTTCCCATGCTACCGGCACAATTCAAAGACGCTAGTGCGTCCAGGCCCTAAAACCGCCCCGGTCCCACGGACGGTGCCTCCTCCTCCCCAAAGTGCCCGACTCCTCACTAACAGCATTGACTGTAAGTACCCTTCCTCGGCTGTCTTAAACTCGCGGTGCCAGGCACATCTACTGCTCTCTTCCTGACTTGTCTGTATCTATCCCAGCAGCATCGGGCTGGGAGCACGCCAACGCTTAGTTGCCCCTTCTCGCAAGGCAAGCCAACTCATATGGGGCACATCTCCCTGGAAGCTCCGGTGCTGCACCATCGGCAGCCAGCGTGCTTTCAGGGGGTGCTCAAGCACGGCAAACAGGGGTAAACGGAGCCTTGCGCAGGCACCCCTTCACTGGGAGAGACTGGGGCCTGATGGCCCACTACAGCTATGGCACCTGCGGCTCCTTTCTCCTTCCCCTCCTCTGCCGTAGTGGCGTGCAGCGCTGCACTGCTCTCCACTGCCTTCAAGGAGTCAAGCCCTTTCCTTGGCGGAGAGGGAGCGGGATAAATACTCTGCGTTTTGCGTCTCTCTAGCCATCTGTGAAGCTGGCGGTGCCCCTTTCTCAGAGCTGGAGCCAGTATTGGAGAGATGCACCCCAGAGCAGCTCCATCGCATCGAGGAACGTAACCACGTGAGTGCCTGGGCCTGGGGAAGGGCTGGTGGCACGCGGGAGGGACGTTCTCTCCTCACCTGCCGTAGCTGAAGAGTCAAGAACAGCGCTCTTTAGAACAAGAGCTGGCCTTCGCTAGTCCTCACTTCCTGCGGTTGCCATCTGCCCCTCTCTTGCTGCAACCTGGTCACGAAGCCGCCTTGCCCTCGCTGGTATTCCAGCCCCACTGGCACTAGCTGTTCTCGAGGGAGAGGGGAGCGATGGTCTCAGGGGGGAGCCCAGATTACGTCTGCGTTTCTTTCAGGCCCTCATTGAGTCTACGGATCGACTGTGGCACATCCACTGTCTCCGAGACTTCAAGAACCAGAAGCCAGAAGCGTTTGAGTCCTGGCGCCACTTGTACCTTCGCCTGCACGAGGCACGAGAGCAGCGGCTGCTCATGTTAGCCCAGAAGATCGGCTCAGCTCACAGCAACAAAGGTAAGGGAGGGCTGAGCGATGACAGAGGGCTCTGGGAATGCTGCCTCGGGGACGTCTTTGTGTGGGGAAGGTCTTCTGGAGTGCCTGGTTCAAATCTAGCCCAATTTAGGACTTGCTTAACCCTCTGTTCTCTACTAAGACAAGCACTGAGGAGCCTCCTTTCTCATAAGCTGCATCTGACCAATCTTTCCCTTGGGTCTCCTACAGGGCAAGCAGCCAAAACTCTGTTTCTGGCCTCTCCACCAAAGGCCCCTCGGGACGTGCGAAGGAGACAAAAGAAGTGGGAAACTGGGGGACCTCTTGTGCCAGAGAAGACCAAGTCAGTATTTGTCCGTAGCGCCTTGCTCTTACGCATGCCTTACCCTGAAATGTCTGTTCCATCTCTCTTTCAGAATAAAACCCGTCTTGGGCACCGCCAGCAAAAGACACGCTCACGGGAGTGAGGAGAAGTCCTATGATGGGCCCAGCACCAGCACTGCCCACTCTGTCCCACCTCCAGCAACCACCTTCTCCTCCCGTGACCCCAGGAAACCACCAGTCAAAAGTAAGTACAAACCCCAGAACATCCCTTGGCCTCCTCCAGCTCCTCCTTTGCAAACGCCTGAATCCGCTCTTTCTGTGCAAGACAAATCCTGCCTCTGCAGGAGGGGGGTCGTCTTGGTGGCCTCTCTCCTCTCCTCTCCTCTCCATAAGGAGAGGCTAAAGGCTCTGCAAAGTCCTTGCACGAGAAAAAGCACAGGCAAACGTGCCATTCAGCTGCCTGCTCGCTGACGACTGTCTCAGCCTGTCCTAATGCTACGCCTGAGGCACAAACCCTGCCTTGCCCCTCCTGACGGCCCGCGGTGTCTCTCCACCTCTTGGCAACCATGAAATTGTCCTGCAGCTCCCTTGGCAAGGAAGCAGGGAGACGTTCACCACAGACCTGTGCTCTTGCCCTGCAGAAAGCCCAGTGGGCTCTCCTCCGTGGGTGACCTCAAAATACCACAGGTCGTGGCCAAAGAGCACACGCTTACGCCTGCCTTGCTTCTGCTTGGCCAGGGCTGCACCTTGGAATTGCTCTCTGCTCTCCCAGGCTGTGGCTGCTTCTCCTGCTTCCGCCTGCGCGGGACAGGGTCCATTTTCCCCACAATCCCAGCTTTGCAATGCATGGACGGGGGAGAGGTGCTTGGAGCTTCCTGACGTTGGACAAGCACTGAGGAGCCTCCTTTCTCATAAGCTGCATCTGAGCAACGTTTCCCTTTGGTCTCCTACAGGTCAAGCAGCCAAAACTCTGTTTCTGGCCTCTCCACCAAAGGCCCCTCGGGACGAAGGAAGGACACAAGAGAAGTCTGGCACTGGGGGAGCTCTTCTGCCACAGAAGACCAAGTGAGTAGCTCTCAGTACCGCTTGCTCTTCCGGGTGCCTTCGCCTCAACTCTCTGTTCCATAATAAAACCTGTCCTGTGCACTTCTAGCAAAAGCCACGCTCCTGGGAGTGAGGGCAAGGCCCACGATGGGCCCAGCACCACCACTGCCCACTCTGTCCCATCTTTGGGCAGGACCGTGTTCTCCTCCTGGTTTCCTGAGCCCAAGAAACCACCAGCCAAGAGTAAGTACAAACCGCAGAACATCCCCTGGCCTCCTAGAGCTCCTCCTTTACAAAGGCACAAATCTGCTGTTTCTGCGGCAAGGGAAATCCCGGCTCTGCAGGAGGGGGGTCGTGTTGGCGGCCTCTCTCCTCTCCTCTCCTCTCCTCTCCCTAAGGAGAGGCTAAAGGCTCTGCAAAGTTGCCCCTTGGAATTGCTCTCTGCTCCCCTACTCTGTGCCTGCTGCTTTCATGGGAGGGGGTTGGGCTTCACTTGTGGGTTTTTTGCGTTCTCTCTTGCAGAAATTGCACCCATCATGGCCAAGGCTGTCAAAGATTTCAAAAACAGGTTCTCTCGGTAAGAACTTTGCCGGCCAGGCCTGGCACTTTCCCTCTCGCGGACAAGTGGCACCGAAGGAGGAGAAGGTCCCCAAACAGCCCTTTTCTTCGGACTCTGGGGAGGCTGCAGCTTTGTCATCTGGCAAAAGAAAGCTGTACGGAATCTCCCGGCACAAAAACCTGGGAAGTCTCGGCACCGGTGGAGAGTGGCAGATCCAGAGACCAGTTACTGGTTAACCTCTTAATACGTTATTAAATGGTTTTCATTACTATTTTGCCCCTTGTCATTTTTGCCCTCATCAAGGTACGGTCCCCCCTAACAGCAATGCTGGGGGCAATACCCACACCCGAGTATGCCGCTCTCGGGTTCATTAAGGGCCAGTTGAGCAGCGCCCAAGATTGGCTTGGGGACTCAGCTTTGCCCCGGTCAGCGCGCACAGACAGCTCCGCCGGCTCGGCCTTTGGCAGCCACGGAACCAGCAGCAGAGCTGCTCCAGAGCTGCCACCAACAACAGCCTCCACTACCGCCACCTTCTCCCAGACAGCCAAGGCCTGCGGCAGACAACATGCCTTGCGGCAGGACAATCTCTCCCCTTTACCACCCGCACGCACCCCGCAGCGCTCACAGAGAGCACGGCTCCCTCGGCACATGGCCTGGCTCTGCCCACACCCGTCCTCTGCTGGCACCACCTCTGCCTGAGCTCCCTTTCAAGGCAGACGTGACCCACAGGACCAAACACTCACCACACAATCACACAATGGTGGGGATGGGAAGGCACCTCTGGACATCATCCCCTCCAACCCCCTGACACAGCAGGGTCACCCACAGCAGGTGGCACAGGAACGCCTCCAGGCGGCTTGGGAATGTCTCCAGAGACGGAGACTCCACCACCTCTCTGGGCAGCCTGTGCCAGGCCTCTGACACCCTCACAGCAAAGAAGGTCCTCCTCAAGATTCTGCCCCTTGCCCCTTGTCCTGTCGCTTGGCACCACTGAGAAGAGCCTGGCCCCATCCTCCTGACACCCACCCTTTCAGTATTTAGAAGCGTTGATAAGATCCCCCCTCAGCCGTCTTTTATCCAGACTGAAGAGACCCAAATCCCTCAGCCTTTCCTCAGCAGAGAGATGTTCCAGTCCCCTCACCATTTCCAGACTTTGGTTTTCTTCCCTTCTCCTTTTCAAACATTTATCACTAATGTGAAAGAATCATATTTGCCCAGTGTCGTGGACAACTCTACATTACAATGCTGAAAGGTGTCAAGTATGAATATTTTCCGGGGTTGAAAACAGGGCTGCTGGCACACACGTGTATGAGTGAAACTACGGACACCCCTGTAACCGTTTGCAAACGGTCTTTTTTCCTCCAGCAGAGAAGATACAAACTCTGCTGCGGGACGGAAGGAAGAAACAGGGTCAATGCCTGCGTTTGCCAGGGACCTTGTTGAGCCACAGCGCGGGCAAAGGAACAGCGGTTCTGCACTCTGAGAGGATGCCGGCATTTTTAGCTCAATTGCCTTCTTTTTTTCCCCCGTTTTCTTTCCCCATCGATTGAGGTAGGTGGTGCAGCGCGTTACCTGCCCTGGACCCCGTGAATCCCGGGGGAGACGCTGCATTAACGTCAGCCCGCAGTCGCAGGGACGGAGGGCTTCCAGACCCGCTTAGCCGTGGTTACGGCACTATTGCATCCCCCTCAGCATCCCGGCGCAAGAGCACTGAAACACACCGTTACTGGTGGTATCGGTTTCCCTCTTCCAAAACAACCAAGAAAACACAAACTTTCAGTCATGGCAATGAATTCCTAAATGCAATGGAGACGGATCAGTGGTTTCTGGTGAACAGAAGCACCTCAGGAGCCTGTCTGAGCTGCCCATCACAGTAGACGCTCTGGTGGTAAAGACCTGGGAAATCTCTCCCACCTCCCTCCTGTGGGATAATCCTGGCCACGGCAATGCTGCTTTCCCGGGAATGGGGCCTGTTGCCTCGGCCACCTGCTGCAGCCCGCTGTCACAGGCGCGATTGTGATGCGGTCCTAGAGATAAAAGGCACGCGGACGGAGCGGGGCAGAGCGAGTGGGAAGCCTTGGAGGACAGTGGGTCGCCCTCGCTGCTTCCAGAAGCTTCACACTTGATTGCGATCTGAAAGTCAGAGCGGCTTCTGATGCCAACAGGATCGGCATAAGATTAAGAAGTGCTAATCCTGACAACTATTCGAGACGTCTTCTGTCTTCAGACCTACCCGCAGCCATGGTAAATACTAACTTGGGTTATTGCTACTAATAATTCGTGTTTGCCTAAGGCAGAGTGAAGTCGCCTTTGATTTACAGAAATGCTGTAATGGCGCTGAAATCACAATGTCTTAATTGGGGTATCTTTGCCCTTGGATCAAGGGGGGTTATTTCTACCTGGCAGGGACAGGCAGCGGGGTAACTTTATTCACTCTGTCGGAAGTTTAGCAGAGGTGAGAATGCTGCGTGTTTTGCTAAGATGAATTGATGTCTGGGCTCTCTCCAGAAGGAGATCGCTGTTGGGAAGACTCTGACCGGCTCACGGAAACTCGAGCTTGTCGCAGACTTTGCCAGGAAGTTCTTAGCCGGGCGGAAGAAGCTGGGCCTGGTGTCCCCAGAGAGAGACACGTAAGTGAACCTGTGGGGTGATCTTGGTGGATAAACTACGTTCTCCATTTGAAGTGGGGACGATAAACTTCTCTGATGAAGGTAATAAAGGTGAAGGCTCCGTGAACACTTTTAAGACAAGTGTGCTAACTCTGCCCGGGGTTTCTCCTTGCTTTGGCAGAAAATCAGTGGCCTTTTCCAGCAGTTCTGAGGACGATGACGAGGAGGAGGAATGTCAACCACCTACTATGTCCTTTGAGGAGTACCTCGCTTATGACCAGACCCAGGAACAGAAGAAAGCGGTCAAACCCTCTGCGTCACCTGGGCAGAAAGACCACTGGCACAGCACCTGTTTGCCGTGCCAAGACGGCCTCGACAGCGCCTGCTTGAGTGCGAAAAGCCCAAGCCTCAAGCGCACAAATGAGAAAAGGGCAGAGGAGGAACCAACAGAGGCTCCTGAACCAAAGAGGGTAAGGTTCTGAAGGATCTGCAAGTGAACCGAGAAGGTGGGATCAGCTGCTCTCGGCCCTCCCCCATCTGCGGCTTCTTAGTTTTCCCCTTGGAGGTGCTGGCTCTGTAAAACCTTGACAGATGAAGCTTTTTCCTCAACTTTGAAACACTTTGCACTTCAAAAAGTGTGTTTATAATCTTAGCAGCCTTTTATGATGCTGTAACGGTGTCTCATATCCAAGCTTTGGATTTCCCCCACTTTGGGAGGTTCCCCTCTCCTCCACCACTGCAGAGCTTTTTCGAAGAGGCAGGGAGGAGGAGAAGAGGCAGGAGGAGCAAACGAGTGTTTGACTAAATGAGTTCTTTGCACCGTTAATCTGCCTTGGGTTCTTGACGGAGGCCTTCGGCGCTCAACCTTGGAGGTTAAAGATGCGCATGGCTCTTACTGGAGGGAGCCGAGAGCCGAGTGATTGGCATCCCGGAGTTTGGCTTCTTTGTATTGACAGCCTAGAGGGAGCCACAGGAACGGGGCAGAGGGGCAGCCTCCCGCTGAGGCTACTCCCTGGTGTGAGCTGATCAGCGTTGAGCGGCTTCTTCAAAAGAGCAAACCAAATGCAGTTCAGCGCAGTTTGTACGCTGGCAGGATGTAACATTCTCCCCTATCCTTGGCTCACTTGCATGCACGTCGTCTCCTTCCAGATACTTCTAGATGTGGACATACGGTTGCCCGACATCCCGCTGCCGCCGATCCAGGCCAGCTGCAGCCCTCCTCCTCCAGCTGAGTCCGTTCCCCACTCCCAGAGAAAAAGGAAAGGTACGTTGGGCAGGCAAAGGGGTCTGAAACGGGCTGCAGCCGCTGCGTGTGGGAGGGAGGGGATGCTGGCTGGGTTCAAGTCCTTCTCTTGGGGGCTGGCGTCCCGCCTGTGGCGCCCACAGCCCGGCATTCACACAAGCGGTGCCTTCTCTCCCGCATGCTCGAGCAGAAATGAGGAAGATCCTCTGATGACCCTGATGGAGCCTTGGCCTTTGGCCTTGCCCTTCCCAAACTAGGCCGTGGGTCCCTTAGAGAAGCCCTTTAGCTTGCTTCTGGGGGACTCTGATTTGTGTCTCCTGTGCCATTCCTCAGGATGGGCTCTTCTTTCCTCCCTTCCCTTCTTACCCCAACTCTTTCACTTTACAGCACCGGCCTTGACACCTCAAGAGGGCGAAGAGGGGTTCCCATGCTACCGGCACAATTCAAAGACGCTAGTGCGTCCAGGCCCTAAAACCGCCCCGGTCCCACGGACGGTGCCTCCTCCTCCCCAAAGTGCCCGACTCCTCACTAACAGCATTGACTGTAAGTACCCTTCCTCGGCTGTCTTAAACTCGCGGTGCCAGGCACATCTACTGCTCTCTTCCTGACTTGTCTGTATCTATCCCAGCAGCATCGGGCTGGGAGCACGCCAACGCTTAGTTGCCCCTTCTCGCAAGGCAAGCCAACTCATATGGGGCACATCTCCCTGGAAGCTCAGGTGCTGCACCATCGGCAGCCAGCGTGCTTTCAGGGGGTGCTCAAGCACGGCAAACAGGGGTAAACGGAGCCTTGCGCAGGCACCCCTTCACTGGGAGAGACTGGGGCCTGATGGCCCACTACAGCTATGGCACCTGCGGCTCCTTTCTCCTTCCCCTCCTCTGCCGTAGTGGCGTGCAGCGCTGCACTGCTCTCCACTGCCTTCAAGGAGTCAAGCCCTTTCCTTGGCGGAGAGGGAGCGGGATAAATACTCTGCGTTTTGCGTCTCTCTAGCCATCTGTGAAGCTGGCGGTGCCCCTTTCTCAGAGCTGGAGCCAGTATTGGAGAGATGCACCCCAGAGCAGCTCCATCACATCGAGGAACGTAACCACGTGAGTGCCTGGGCCTGGGGAAGGGCTGGTGGCACGCGGGAGGGACGTTCTCTCCTCACCTGCCGTAGCTGAAGAGTCAAGAACAGCGCTCTTTAGAACAAGAGCTGGCCTTCGCTAGTCCTCACTTCCTGCGGTTGCCATCTGCCCCTCTCTTGCTGCAACCTGGTCACGAAGCCGCCTTGCCCTCGCTGGTATTCCAGCCCCACTGGCACTAGCTGTTCTCGAGGGAGAGGGGAGCGATGGTCTCAGGGGGGAGCCCAGATTACGTCTGCGTTTCTTTCAGGCCCTCATTGAGTCTACGGATCGACTGTGGCACATCCACTGTCTCCGAGACTTCAAGAACCAGAAGCCAGCAGCGTTTGAGTCCTGGCGCCACTTGTACCTTCGCCTGCACGAGGCACGAGAGCAGCGGCTGCTCATGTTAGCCCAGAAGATCGGCTCAGCTCACAGCAACAAAGGTAAGGGAGGGCTGAACGATGACAGAGGGCTCTGGGAATGCTGCCTCGGGGACGTCTTTGTGTGGGGAAGGTCTTCTGGAGTGCCTGGTTCAAATCTAGCCCAATTTAGGACTTGCTTAACCCTCTGTTCTCTACTAAGACAAGCACTGAGGAGCCTCCTTTCTCATAAGCTGCATCTGACCAATCTTTCCCTTGGGTCTCCTACAGGGCAAGCAGCCAAAACTCTGTTTCTGGCCTCTCCACCAAAGGACCCTCGGGACGTGCGAAGGAGACAAAAGAAGTGGGAATCTGGGGGACCTCTTCCGCCACAGAAGACCAAGTCAGTATTTGTCCGTAGCGCCTTGCTCTTACGCATGCCGTAGCCTGAAATGTCTGTTCCATCTCTCTTTCAGAATAAAACCAGTCTTGGGCACCGCCAGCAAAAGACACGCTCACGGGAGTGAGAAGTCCTATGATGGGCCCAGCACCAGCACTGCCCACTCTGTCCCACCTCCAGCAACCACCTTCTCCTCCCGTGACCCCAGGAAACCACCACTCAAAAGTAAGTACAAACCCCAGAACATCCCTTGGCCTCCTCCAGCTCCTCCTTTGCAAACGCCTGAATCCGCTCTTTCTGTGCAAGACAAATCCTGCCTCTGCAGGAGGGGGGTCGTCTTGGTGGCCTCTCTCCTCTCCTCTCCTCTCCATAAGGAGAGGCTAAAGGCTCTGCAAAGTCCTTGCACGAGAAAAAGCACAGGCAAACGTGCCATTCAGCTGCCTGCTCGCTGACGACTGTCTCAGCCTGTCCTAATGCTACGCCTGAGGCACAAACCCTGCCTTGCCCCTCCTGACGGCCCGCGGTGTCTCTCCACCTCTTGGCAACCATGAAATTGTCCTGCAGCTCCCTTGGCAAGGAAGCAGGGAGACGTTCACCACAGACCTGTGCTCTTGCCCTGCAGAAAGCCCAGTGGGCTCTCCTCCGTGGGTGACCTCAAAATACCACAGGTCGTGGCCAAAGAGCACACGCTTACGCCTGCCTTGCTTCTGCTTGGCCAGGGCTGCACCTTGGAATTGCTCTCTGCTCTCCCAGGCTGTGGCTGCTTCTCCTGCTTCCGCCTGCGCGGGACAGGGTCCATTTTCCCCACAATCCCAGCTTTGCAATGCACGGACGGGGGAGAGGTGCTTGGAGCTTCCTGACATTGGACAAGCACTGAGGAGCCTCCTTTCTCGTAAGCTGCATCTGAGCAACGTTTCCCTTTGGTCTCCTACAGGTCAAGCAGCCAAAACTCTGTTTCTGGCCTCTCCACCAAAGGCCCCTCGGGACGAAGGAAGGACACAAGAGAAGTCTGGCACTGGGGGACCTCTTCTGCCACAGAAGACCAAGTGAGTAGCTCTCAGTACCGCTTGCTCTTCCGGGTGCCTTCGCCTCAACTCTCTGTTCCATAATAAAACCTGTCCTGTGCACTTCTAGCAAAAGCCACGCTCCTGGGAGTGAGGGCAAGGCCCACGATGGGCCCAGCACCACCACTGCCCACTCTGTCCCATCTTTGGGCAGGACCGTGTTCTCCTCCTGGTTTCCTGAGCCCAAGAAACCACCAGCCAAGAGTAAGTACAAACCGCAGAACATCCCCTGGCCTCCTAGAGCTCCTCCTTTACAAAGGCACAAATCTGCTGTTTCTGCGGCAAGGGAAATCCCGGCTCTGCAGGAGGGGGGTCGTGTTGGCGGCCTCTCTCCTCTCCTCTCCCTAAGGAGAGGCTAAAGGCTCTGCAAAGTTGCCCCTTGGAATTGCTCTCTGCTCCCCTACTCTGTGCCTGCTGCTTTCATGGAAGGGGGATGGGCTTCACTTGTGGTTTTTTTGCGTTCTCTCTTGCAGAAATTGCACCCATCATGGCCAAGGCTGTCAAAGACTTCAAAAACAGGTTCTCTCGGTAAGAACTTTGCCGGCCAGGCCTGGCACTTTCCCTCTCGCGGACAAGTGGCACCGAAGGAGGACAAGGTCCCCAAACAGCCCTTTTCTTCGGACTCTGGGGAGGCTGCAGCTTTGTCATCTGGCAAAAGAAAGCTGTACGGAATCTCCTGGCACAAAAACCTGGGAAGTCTTGGCACCGGTGGAGAGTGGCAGATCCAGAGACCAGTTACTGGTTAACCTCTTAATACGTTATTAAATGGTTTTCATTACTATTTTGCCCCTTGTCATTTTTGCCCTCATCAAGGTACGGTCCCCCCTAACAGCAATGCTGGGGGCAATACCCACACCCGAGTATGCCGCTCTCAGGTTCATTAAGGGCCAGTTGAGCAGCGCCCAAGATTGGCCTGGGGACTCAGCTTTGCCCCGGTCAGCGCGCACAGACAGCTCCGCCGGCTCGGCCTTTGGCAGCCACGGAACCAGCAGCAGAGCTGCTCCAGAGCTGCCACCAACAACAGCCTCCACTACCGCCACCTTCTCCCAGACAGCCAAGGCCTGGGGCAGACAACATGCCTTGCGGCAGGACAATCTCTCCCCTTTACCACCCGCACGCACCCCGCAGCGCTCACAGAGAGCACGGCTCCCTCGGCACATGGCCTGGCTCTGCCCACACCCGTCCTCTGCTGGCATCACCTCTGCCTGAGCTCCCTTTCAAGGCAGACGTGACCCACAGGACCAAACGCTCACCACACAATCACACAATGGTGGGGATGGGAAGGCACCTCTGGACATCATCCCCTCCAACCCCCTGACACAGCACGGTCACCCACAGCAGGTGGCACAGGAACGCCTCCAGGCGGCTTGGGAATGTCTCCAGAGACAGAGACTCCACCACCTCTCTGGGCAGCCTGTGCCAGGGCTCTGCCACCCTCACAGCAAAGAAGGTCCTCCGCATGTTCAGGTGGAACTTCCCATGTTCCAGTTTGTGCCTGTTGCCCCTTGTCCTGTCGCTTGGCACCACTGAGAAGAGCCTGGCCCCATCCTCCTGACACCCACCCTTTCAGTATTTCGAAGCGTTGATAAGATCCCCCCTCAGCCGTCTTTTTTCCAGACTGAAGAGACCCAAATCCCTCAGCCTTTCCTCAGCAGAGAGATGTTCCAGTCCCCTCACCATTTCCAGACTGTGGTTTTCTTCCCTTCTCCTTTTCAAACATTTATCACTAATGTGAAAGAATCATATTTGCCCAGTGTCGTGGACAACTCTACATTACAATGCTGAAAGGTGTCAAGTATGAATATTTTCCGGGGTTGAAAACAGGGCTGCTGGCACACACGTGTATGAGTGAAACTACGGACACCCCTGTAACCGTTTGCAAACGGTCTTTTTTCCTCCAGCAGAGAAGATACAAACTCTGCTGCGGGACGGAAGGAAGAAACAGGGTCAATGCCTGCGTTTGCCAGGGACCTTGTTGAGCCACAGCGCGGGCAAAGGAACAGCGGTTCCGCACTCTGAGAGGATGCCGGCATTTTTAGCTCAATTGCCTTCTTTTTTTCCCCGTTTTCTTTCCCCATCGATTGAGGTAGGTGGTGCAGCGCGTTACCTGCCCTGGACCCCGTGAATCCCGGGGGAGACGCTGCATTAACGTCAGCCCGCAGTCGCAGGGACGGAGGGCTTCCAGACCCGCTTAGCCGTGGTTACGGCACTATTGCATCCCCCTCAGCATCCCGGCGCAAGAGCCCTGAAACACACCGTTACTGGTGGTATCGGTTTCCCTCTTCCAAAACAACCAAGAAAACACAAACTTTCAGTCATGGCAATGAATTCCTAAATGCAATGGAGACGGATCAGTGGTTTCTGGTGAACAGAAGCACCTCAGGAGCCTGTCTGAGCTGCCCATCACAGTGGACGCTCTGGTGGTAAAGACCTGGGAAATCTCTCCCACCTCCCTCCTGTGGGATAATCCTGGCCACGGCAATGCTGCTTTCCCGGGAATGGGGCCTGTTGCCTCGGCCACCTGCTGCAGCCCGCTCTCACAGGCGCGATTGTGATGCGGTCCTAGAGGTAAAAGGCACGCGGACGGAGCGGGGCAGAGCGAGTGGGAAGCCTTGGAGGACAGTGGGTCGCCCTTGCTGCTTCCAGAAGCTTCACACTTGATTGCGATCTGAAAGTCAGAGCGGCTTCTGATGCCAACAGGATCGGCATAAGATTAAGAAGTGCTAATCCTGACAACTATTCGAGACGTCTTCTGTCTTCAGACCTACCCGCAGCCATGGTAAATACTAACTTGGGTTATTGCTACTAATAATTCGTGTTTGCCTAAGGCAGAGTGAAGTCGCCTTTGATTTACAGAAATGCTGTAATGGCGCTGAAATCACAATGTCTTAATTGGGGTATCTTTGCCCTTGGATCAAGGGGGGTTATTTCCACCTGGCAGGGACAGGCAGCGGGGTAACTTTATTCACTCTGTCGGAAGTTTAGCAGAGGTGAGAATGCTGCGTGTTTTGCTAAGATGAATTGATGTCTGGGCTCTCTCCAGAAGGAGATCGCTGTTGGGAAGACTCTGACCGGCTCACGGAAACTCGAGCTTGTCGCAGACTTTGCCAGGAAGTTCTTAGCCGGGCGGAAGAAGCTGGGCCTGGTGTCCCCAGAGAGAGACACGTAAGTGAACCTGTTGGGTGATCTTGGTGGATAAACTACGTTCTCCTTCTGAAGTGGGGACGATAAACTTCTCTGATGAAGGTAATAAAGGTGAAGGCTCCGTGAACACTTTTAAGACAAGTGTGCTAACTCTGCCCGGGGTTTCTCCTTGCTTTGGCAGAAAATCAGTGGCCTTTTCCAGCAGTTCTGAGGACGATGACGAGGAGGAGGAATGTCAACCACCTACTATGTCCTTTGAGGAGTACCTCGCTTATGACCAGACCCAGGAACAGAAGAAAGCGGTCAAACCCTCTGCGTCACCTGGGCAGAAAGACCACTGGCACAGCACCTGTTTGCCGTGCCAGGACGGCCTCGACAGCGCCTGCTTGAGTGCGAAAAGCCCAAGCCTCAAGCGCACAAATGAGAAAAGGGCAGAGGAGGAACCACCAGAGGCTCCTGAACCAAAGAGGGTAAGGTTCTGAAGGATCTGCAAGTGAACCGAGAAGGTGGGATCAGCTGCTCTCGGCCCTCCCCCATCTGCGGCTTCTTAGTTTTCCCCTTGGAGGTGCTGGCTCTGTAAAACCTTGACAGAAGAAGCTTTTTCCTCAACTTTGAAACACTTTGCACTTCAAAAAGTGTGTTTATAATCTTAGCAGCCTTTTATGATGCTGTAAAGGTGTCTCATATCCAAGCTTTGGATTTCCCCCACTTTGGGAGGTTCCCCTCTCCTCCACCACTGCAGAGCTTTTTCGAAGAGGCAGGGAGGAGGAGAAGAGGCAGGAGGAGCAAACGAGTGTTTGACTAAATGAGTTCTTTGCACCGTTAATCTGCCTCGGGTTCTTGACGGAGGCCTTCGGCGCTCAACCTTGGAGGTTAAAGATGCGCATGGCTCTTACTGGAGGGAGCCGAGAGCCGAGTGATTGGCATCCCGGAGTTTGGCTTCTTTGTATTGACAGCCTAGAGGGAGCCACAGGAACGGGGCAGAGGGGCAGCCTCTCGCCGAGGCTACTCCCTGGTGTGAGCTGATCAGCGTTGAGCGGCTTCTTCAAAAGAGCAAACCAAATGCAGTTCAGCGCAGTTTGTACGCTGGCAGGATGTAACATTCTCCCCTATCCTTGGCTCACTTGCATGCACGTCGTCTCCTTCCAGATACTTCTAGATGTGGACATACGGTTGCCCGACATCCCGCTGCCGCCGATCCAGGCCAGCTGCAGCCCTCCTCCTCCAGCTGAGTCCGTTCCCCACTCCCAGAGAAAAAGGAAAGGTACGTTGGGCAGGCAAAGGGGTCTGAAACGGGCTGCAGCCGCTGCGTGTGGGAGGGAGGGGATGCTGGCTGGGTTCAAGTCCTTCTCTTGGGGGCTGGCGTCCCGCCTGTGGCGCCCACAGCCCGGCATTCACACAAGCGGTGCCTTCTCTCCCGCATGCTCGAGCAGAAATGAGGAAGATCCTCTGATGACCCTGATGGAGCCTTGGCCTTTGGCCTTGCCCTTCCCAAACTAGGCCGCGGGTCTCTTAGAGAAGCCCTTTAGCTTGCTTCTGGGGGACTCTGATTTGTGTCTCCTGTGCCATTCCTCAGGATGGGCTCTTCTTTCCTCCCTTCCCTTCTTACCCCAACTCTTTCACTTTACAGCACCGGCCTTGACACCTCAAGAGGGCGAAGAGGGGTTCCCATGCTACCGGCACAATTCAAAGACGCTAGTGCGTCCAGGCCCTAAAACCGCCCCGGTCCCACGGACGGTGCCTCCTCCTCCCCAAAGTGCCCGACTCCTCACTAACAGCATTGACTGTAAGTACCCTTCCTCGGCTGTCTTAAACTCGCGGTGCCAGGCACATCTACTGCTCTCTTCCTGACTTGTCTGTATCTATCCCAGCAGCATCGGGCTGGGAGCACGCCAACGCTTAGTTGCCCCTTCTCGCAAGGCAAGCCAACTCATATGGGGCACATCTCCCTGGAAGCTCCGGTGCTGCACCATCGGCAGCCAGCGTGCTTTCAGGGGGTGCTCAAGCACGGCAAACAGGGGTAAACGGAGCCTTGCGCAGGCACCCCTTCACTGGGAGAGACTGGGGCCTGATGGCCCACTACAGCTATGGCACCTGCGGCTCCTTTCTCCTTCCCCTCCTCTGCCGTAGTGGCGTGCAGCGCTGCACTGCTCTCCACTGCCTTCAAGGAGTCAAGCCCTTTCCTTGGCGGAGAGGGAGCGGGATAAATACTCTGCGTTTTGCGTCTCTCTAGCCATCTGTGAAGCTGGCGGTGCCCCTTTCTCAGAGCTGGAGCCAGTATTGGAGAGATGCACCCCAGAGCAGCTCCATCGCATCGAGGAACGTAACCACGTGAGTGCCTGGGCCTGGGGAAGGGCTGGTGACACGCGGGAGGGACGTTCTCTCCTCACCTGCCGTAGCTGAAGAGTCAAGAACAGCGCTCTTTAGAACAAGAGCTGGCCTTCGCTAGTCCTCACTTCCTGCGGTTGCCATCTGCCCCTCTCTTGCTGCAACCTGGTCACGAAGCCGCCTTGCCCTCGGTGGTATTCCAGCCCCACTGGCACTAGCTGTTCTCGAGGGAGAGGGGAGCGATGGTCTCAGGGGGGAGCCCAGATTACGTCTGCGTTTCTTTCAGGCCCTCATTGAGTCTACGGATCGACTGTGGCACATCCACTGTCTCCGAGACTTCAAGAACCAGAAGCCAGCAGCGTTTGAGTCCTGGCGCCACTTGTACCTTCGCCTGCACGAGGCACGAGAGCAGCGGCTGCTCACGTTAGCCCAGAAGATCGGCTCAGCTCACAGCAACAAAGGTAAGGGAGGGCTGAACGATGACAGAGGGCTCTGGGAATGCTGCCTCGGGGACGTCTTTGTGTGGGGAAGGTCTTCTGGAGTGCCTGGTTCAAATCTAGCCCAATTTAGGACTTGCTTAACCCTCTGTTCTCTACTAAGACAAGCACTGAGGAGCCTCCTTTCTCATAAGCTGCATCTGACCAATCTTTCCCTTGGGTCTCCTACAGGGCAAGCAGCCAAAACTCTGTTTCTGGCCTCTCCACCAAAGGCCCCTCGGGACGTGCGAAGGAGACAAAAGAAGTGGGAAACTGGGGGACCTCTTCCGCCACAGAAGACCAAGTCAGTATTTGTCAGCAGCGCCTTGCTCTTACGCATGCCGTAGCCTGAAATGTCTGTTCCATCTCTCTTTCAGAATAAAACCCGTCTTGGGCACCGCCAGCAAAAGACACGCTCACGGGAGTGAGGAGAAGTCCTACGATGGGCCCAGCACCAGCACTGCCCACTCTGTCCCACCTCCAGCAACCACCTTCTCCTCCCGTGACCCCAGGAAACCACCAGTCAAAAGTAAGTACAAACCCCAGAACATCCCTTGGCCTCCTCCAGCTCCTCCTTTGCAAACGCCTGAATCCGCTCTTTCTGTGCAAGACAAATCCTGCCTCTGCAGGAGGGGGGTCGTCTTGGTGGCCTCTCTCCTCTCCTCTCCTCTCCATAAGGAGAGGCTAAAGGCTCTGCAAAGTCCTTGCACGAGAAAAAGCACAGGCAAACATGCCATTCAGCTGCCTGCTCGCTGACGACCGTCTCAGCCTGTCCTAATGCTACGCCTGAGGCACAAACCCCGCCTTGCCCCTCCTGACGGCCCGCGGTGTCTCTCCACCTCTTGGCAACCATGAAATTGTCCTGCAGCTCCCTTGGCAAGGAAGCAGGGAGACGTTCACCACAGACCTGTGTTCTTGCCCTGCAGAAAGCCCAGTGGGCTCTCCTCCGTGGGTGACCTCAAAATACCACAGGTCGTGGCCAAAGAGCACACGCTTACGCCTGCCCTGCTTCTGCTTGGCCAGGGCTGCACCTTGGAATTGCTCTCTGCTCTCCCAGGCTGTGGCTGCTTCTCCTGCTTCCGCCTGCGCGGGACAGGGTCCATTTTCCCCACAATCCCAGCTTTGCAATGCACGGACGGGGGAGAGGTGCTTGGAGCTTCCTGACATTGGACAAGCACTGAGGAGCCTCCTTTCTCGTAAGCTGCATCTGAGCAACGTTTCCCTTTGGTCTCCTACAGGTCAAGCAGCCAAAACTCTGTTTCTGGCCTCTCCACCAAAGGCCCCTCGGGACGAAGGAAGGACACAAGAGAAGTCTGGCACTGGGGGACCTCTTCTGCCACAGAAGACCAAGTGAGTAGCTCTCAGTACCGCTTGCTCTTCCGGGTGCCTTCGCCTCAACTCTCTGTTCCATAATAAAACCTGTCCTGTGCACTTCTAGCAAAAGCCACGCTCCTGGGAGTGAGGGCAAGGCCCACGATGGGCCCAGCACCACCACTGCCCACTCTGTCCCATCTTTGGGCAGGACCGTGTTCTCCTCCTGGTTTCCTGAGCCCAAGAAACCACCAGCCAAGAGTAAGTACAAACCGCAGAACATCCCCTGGCCTCCTAGAGCTCCTCCTTTACAAAGGCACAAATCTGCTGTTTCTGCGGCAAGGGAAATCCCGGCTCTGCAGGAGGGGGGTCGTGTTGGCGGCCTCTCTCCTCTCCTCTCCTCTCCTCTCCCTAAGGAGAGGCTAAAGGCTCTGCAAAGTTGCCCCTTGGAATTGCTCTGTGCTCCCCTACTCTGTGCCTGCTGCTTTCATGGAAGGGGGATGGGCTTCACTTGTGGGTTTTTTGCGTTCTCTCTTGCAGAAATTGCACCCATCATGGCCAAGGCTGTCAAAGACTTCAAAAACAGGTTCTCTCGGTAAGAACTTTGCCGGGCAGGCCTGGCACTTTCCCTCTCGCGGACAAGTGGCACCGAAGGAGGACAAGGTCCCCAAACAGCCCTTTTCTTCGGACTCTGGGGAGGCTGCAGCTTTGTCATCTGGCAAAAGAAAGCTGTACGGAATCTCCTGGCACAAAAACCTGGCAAGTCTTGGCACCGGTGGAGAGTGGCAGATCCAGAGACCAGTTACTGGTTAACCTCTTAATACGTTATTAAATGGTTTTCATTACTATTTTGCCCCTTGTCATTTTTGCCCTCATCAAGGTACGGTCCCCCCTAACAGCAATGCTGGGGGCAATACCCACACCCGAGTATGCCGCTCTCAGGTTCATTAAGGGCCAGTTGAGCAGCGCCCAAGATTGGCCTGGGGACTCAGCTTTGCCCCGGTCAGCGCGCACAGACAGCTCCGCCGGCTCGGCCTTTGGCAGCCACGGAACCAGCAGCAGAGCTGCTCCAGAGCTGCCACCAACAACAGCCTCCACTACCGCCACCTTCTCCCAGACAGCCAAGGCCTGGGGCAGACAACATGCCTTGCGGCAGGACAATCTCTCCCCTTTACCACCCGCACGCACCCCGCAGCGCTAACAGAGAGCACGGCTCCCTCGGCACATGGCCTGGCTCTGCCCACACCCGTCCTCTGCTGGCACCACCTCTGCCTGAGCTCCCTTTCAAGGCAGACGTGACCCACAGGACCAAACGCTCACCACACAATCACACAATGGTGGGGATGGGAAGGCACCTCTGGACATCATCCCCTCCAACCCCCTGACACAGCACGGTCACCCACAGCAGGTGGCACAGGAACGCCTCCAGGCGGCTTGGGAATGTCTCCAGAGACGGAGACTCCCCCACCTCTCTGGGCAGCCTGTGCCAGGGCTCTGCCACACTCACAGCAAAGAAGGTCCTCCTCAAGATTCTGCCCCTTGCCCCTTGTCCTGTCCCCGGGCACCACTGAGAAGAGCCTGGCCCCATCCTCCTGACACCCACCCTTTCAGTATTTAGAAGCGTTGATAAGATCCCCCCTCAGCCGTCTTTTATCCAGACTGAAGAGACCCAAATCCCTCAGCCTTTCCTCAGCAGAGAGATGTTCCAGTCCCCTCACCATTTCCAGACTTTGGTTTTCTTCCCTTCTCCTTTTCAAACATTTATCACTAATGTGAAAGAATCATATTTGCCCAGTGTCGTGGACAACTCTACATTACAATGCTGAAAGGTGTCAAGTATGAATATTTTCCGGGGTTGAAAACAGGGCTGCTGGCACACACGTGTATGAGTGAAACTACGGACACCCCTGTAACCGTTTGCAAACGGTCTTTTTTCCTCCAGCAGAGAAGATACAAACTCTGCTGTGGGACGGAAGGAAGAAACAGGGTCAATGCCTGCGTTTGCCAGGGACCTTGTTGAGCCACAGCGCGGGCAAAGGAACAGCGGTTCTGCACTCTGAGAGGATGCCGGCATTTTTAGCTCAATTGCCTTCTTTTTTTCCCCCGTTTTCTTTCCCCATCGATTGAGGTAGGTGGTGCAGCGCGTTACCTGCCCTGGACCCCGTGAATCCCGGGGGAGACGCTGCATTAACGTCAGCCCGCAGTCGCAGGGACGGAGGGCTTCCAGACCCGCTTAGCCGTGGTTACGGCACTATTGCATCCCCCTCAGCATCCCGGTGCAAGAGCCCTGAAACACACTGTTACTGGTGGTATCGGTTTCCCTCTTCCAAAACAACCAAGAAAACACAAACTTTCAGTCATGGCAATGAATTCCTAAATGTAATGGAGACGGATCAGTGGTTTCTGGTGAACAGAAGCACCTCAGGAGCCTGTCTGAGCTGCCCATCACAGTGGACGCTCTGGTGGTAAAGACCTGGGAAATCTCTCCCACCTCCCTCCTGTGGGATAATCCTGGCCACGGCAATGCTGCTTTCCCGGGAATGGGGCCTGTTGCCTCGGCCACCTGCTGCAGCCCGCTCTCACAGGCGCGATTGTGATGCGGTCCTAGAGATAAAAGGCACGCGGACGGAGCGGGGCAGAGCGAGTGGGAAGCCTTGGAGGACAGTGGGTCGCCCTCGCTGCTTCCAGAAGCTTCACACTTGATTGCGATCTGAAAGTCAGAGCGGCTTCTGATGCCAACAGGATCGGCATAAGATTAAGAAGTGCTAATCCTGACAACTATTCGAGACGTCTTCTGTCTTCAGACCTACCCGCAGCCATGGTAAATACTAACTTGGGTTATTGCTACTAATAATTCGTGTTTGCCTAAGGCAGAGTGAAGTCGCCTTTGATTTACAGAAATGCTGTAATGGCGCTGAAATCACAATGTCTTAATTGGGGTATCTTTGCCCTTGGATCAAGGGGGGTTATTTCTACCTGGCAGGGACAGGCAGCGGGGTAACTTTATTCACTCTGTCGGAAGTTTAGCAGAGGTGAGAATGCTGCGTGTTTTGCTAAGATGAATTGATGTCTGGGCTCTCTCCAGAAGGAGATCGCTGTTGGGAAGACTCTGACCGGCTCACGGAAACTCGAGCTTGTCGCAGACTTTGCCAGGAAGTTCTTAGCCGGGCGGAAGAAGCTGGGCCTGGTGTCCCCAGAGAGAGACAGGTAAGTGAACCTGTGGGGTGATCTTGGTGGATAAACTACGTTCTCCATTTGAAGTGGGGACGATAAACTTCTCTGATGAAGGTAATAAAGGTGAAGGCTCTGGGGACACTTTTAAGACAAGTGTGCTAACTCTGCCCGGGGTTTCTCCTCGCTTTGGCAGAAAATCAGTGGCCTTTTCCAGCAGTTCTGAGGACGATGACGAGGAGGAGGAATGTCAACCACCTACTATGTCCTTTGAGGAGTACCTCGCTTATGACCAGACCCAGGAACAGAAGAAAGCGGTCAAACCCTCTGCGTCACCTGGGCAGAAAGACCACTGGCACAGCACCTGTTTGCCGTGTCAAGACGGCCTCGACAGCGCCTGCTTGAGTGCAAAAAGCCCAAGCCTCAAGCGCACAAATGAGAAAAGGGCAGAGGAGGAACCAACAGAGGCTCCTGAACCAAAGAGGGTAAGGTTCTGAAGGATCTGCAAGTGAACCGAGAAGGTGGGATCAGCTGCTCTCGGCCCTCCCCCATCTGCGGCTTCTTAGTTTTCCCCTTGGAGGCGCTGGCTCTGTAAAACCTTGACAGATGAAGCTTTTTCCTCAACTTTGAAACACTTTGCACTTCAAAAAGTGTGTTTATAATCTTAGCAGCCTTTTATGGTGCTGTAACGGTGCCTCATATCCAAGTTTTGGATTTCCCCCACTTTGGGAGGTTCCCCTCTCCTCCACCACTGCAGAGCTTTTTCTAGGAGGCAGGGAGGAGGAGAAGAGGCAGGAGGAGTAAACGAGTGTTTGACTAAATGAGTTCTTTGCACCGTTAATCTGCCTCGGGTTCTTGACGGAGGCCTTCGGCGCTCAACCTTGGAGGTTAAAGATGCGCATGGCTCTTACTGGAGGGAGCCGAGAGCCGAGTGATTGGCATCCCGGTGTTTGGCTTCTTTGTATCGACAGCCTAGAGGGAGCCACAGGAACGGGGCAGAAGGGCAGCCTCTCGCCGAGGCTACTCCCTGGTGTGAGCTGATCAGCGTTGAGCGGCTTCTTCAAAAGAGCAAACCAAATGCAGTTCAGCGCAGTTTGTACGCTGGCAGGATGTAACATTCTCCCCTATCCTTGGCTCACTTGCATGCACGTCGTCTCCTTCCAGATACTTCTAGATGTGGACATACGGTTGCCCGACATCCCGCTGCCGCCGATCCAGGCCAGCTGCAGCCCTCCTCCTCCAGCTGAGTCCGTTCCCCACTCCCAGAGAAAAAGGAAAGGTACGTTGGGCAGGCAAAGGGGTCTGAAACGGGCTGCAGCCGCTGCGTGTGGGAGGGAGGGGATGCTGGCTGGGTTCAAGTCCTTCTCTTGGGGGCTGGCGTCCCGCCTGTGGCGCCCACAGCCCGGCATTCACACAAGCGGTGCCTTCTCTCCCGCATGCTCGAGCAGAAATGAGGAAGATCCTCTGATGACCCTGATGGAGCCTTGGCCTTTGGCCTTGCCCTTCCCAAACTAGGCCGCGGGTCCCTTAGAGAAGCCCTTTAGCTTGCTTCTGGGGGACTCTGATTTGTGTCTCCTGTGCCATTCCTCAGGATGGGCTCTTCTTTCCTCCCTTCCCTTCTTACCCCAACTCTTTCACTTTACAGCACCAGCCTTGACACCTCAAGAGGGCGAAGAGGGGTTCCCATGCTACCGGCACAATTCAAAGACGCTAGTGCGTCCAGGCCCTAAAACCGCCCCGGTCCCACGGACGGTGCCTCCTCCTCCCCAAAGTGCCCGACTCCTCACTAACAGCATTGACTGTAAGTACCCTTCCTCGTCTGTCTTAAACTCGCGGTGCCAGGCACATCTACTGCTCTCTTCCTGACTTGTCTGTATCTATCCCAGCAGCATCGGGCTGGGAGCACGCCAACGCTTAGTTGCCCCTTCTCGCAAGGCAAGCCAACTCATATGGGGCACATCTCCCTGGAAGCTCAGGTGCTGCACCATCGGCAGCCAGCGTGCTTTCAGGGGGTGCTCAAGCACGGCAAACAGGGGTAAACGGAGCCTTGCGCAGGCACCCCTTCACTGGGAGAGACT
The DNA here is from genome assembly GCF_964199755.1 of Larus michahellis. NCBI lineage: Eukaryota > Metazoa > Chordata > Aves > Charadriiformes > Laridae > Larus > Larus michahellis. Next base: position 5,497,115 of record NC_133914.1, on the reverse strand, counting down.
GGGGCCTGATGGCCCACTACAGCTATGGCACCTGCGGCTCCGTTCTCCTTCCCCTCCTCTGCCGTAGTGGCGTGCAGCGCTGCACTGCTCTCCACTGCCTTCAAGGAGTCAAGCCCTTTCCTTGGCGGAGAAGGAGCGGGATAAATACTCTGCGTTTTGCGTCTCTCTAGCCATCTGTGAAGCTGGCGGTGCCCCTTTCTCAGAGCTGGAGCCAGTATTGGAGAGATGCACCCCAGAGCAGCTCCATCGCATCGAGGAACGTAACCACGTGAGTGCCTGGGCCTGGGGAAGGGCTGGTGGCACACGGGAGGGACGTTCTCTCCTCACCTGCCGTAGCTGAAGAGTCAAGAACAGCGCTCTTTAGAACAAGAGCTGGCCTTCGCTAGTCCTCACTTCCTGCGGTTGCCATCTGCCCCTCTCTTGCTGCAACCTGGTCACGAAGCCGCCTTGCCCTCGCTGGTATTCCAGCCCCACTGGCACTAGCTGTTCTCGAGGGAGAGGGGAGCGATGGTCTCAGGGGGGAGCCCAGATTACGTCTGCGTTTCTTTCAGGCCCTCATTGAGTCTACGGATCGACTGTGGCACATCCACTGTCTCCGAGACTTCAAGAACCAGAAGCCAGCAGCGTTTGAGTCCTGGCGCCACTTGTACCTTCGCCTGCACGAGGCACGAGAGCAGCGGCTGCTCATGTTAGCCCAGAAGATCGGCTCAGCTCACAGCAACAAAGGTAAGGGAGGGCTGAACGATGACAGAGGGCTCTGGGAATGCTGCCTCGGGGACGTCTTTGTGTGGGGAAGGTCTTCTGGAGTGCCTGGTTCAAATCTAGCCCAATTTAGGACTTGCTTAACCCTCTGTTCTCTACTAAGACAAGCACTGAGGAGCCTCCTTTCTCATAAGCTGCATCTGACCAATCTTTCCCTTGGGTCTCCTACAGGGCAAGCAGCCAAAACTCTGTTTCTGGCCTCTCCACCAAAGGCCCCTCGGGACGTGCGAAGGAGACAAAAGAAGTGGGAAACTGGGGGACCTCTTCCGCCACAGAAGACCAAGTCAGTATTTGTCCGTAGCGCCTTGCTCTTACGCATGCCTTACCCTGAAATGTCTGTTCCATCTCTCTTTCAGAATAAAACCCGTCTTGGGCACCGCCAGCAAAAGACACGCTCACGGGAGTGAGGAGAAGTCCTATGATGGGCCCAGCACCAGCACTGCCCACTCTGTCCCACCTCCAGCAACCACCTTCTCCTCCCGTGACCCCAGGAAACCACCAGTCAAAAGTAAGTACAAACCCCAGAACATCCCTTGGCCTCCTCCAGCTCCTCCTTTGCAAACGCCTGAATCCGCTCTTTCTGTGCAAGACAAATCCTGCCTCTGCAGGAGGGGGGTCGTCTTGGTGGCCTCTCTCCTCTCCTCTCCTCTCCATAAGGAGAGGCTAAAGGCTCTGCAAAGTCCTTGCACGAGAAAAAGCACAGGCAAACGTGCCATTCAGCTGCCTGCTCGCTGACGACCGTCTCAGCCTGTCCTAATGCTACGCCTGAGGCACAAACCCTGCCTTGCCCCTCCTGACGGCCCGCGGTGTCTCTCCACCTCTTGGCAACCATGAAATTGTCCTGCAGCTCCCTTGGCAAGGAAGCAGGGAGACGTTCACCACAGACCTGTGCTCTTGCCCTGCAGTAAGCCCAGTGGGCTCTCCTCCGTGGGTGACCTCAAAATACCACAGGTCGTGGCCAAAGAGCACACGCTTACGCCTGCCTTGCTTCTGCTTGGCCAGGGCTGCACCTTGGAATTGCTCTCTGCTCTCCCAGGCTGTGGCTGCTTCTCCTGCTTCCGCCTGCGCGGGACAGGGTCCATTTTCCCCACAATCCCAGCTTTGCAATGGACGGACGGGGGAGAGGTGCTTGGAGCTTCCTGACATTGGACAAGCACTGAGGAGCCTCCTTTCTCATAAGCTGCATCTGAGCAACGTTTCCCTTTGGTCTCCTACAGGTCAAGCAGCCAAAACTCTGTTTCTGGCCTCTCCACCAAAGGCCCCTCGGGATGAAGGAAGGACACAAGAGAAGTCTGGCACTGGGGGACCTCTTCTGCCACAGAAGACCAAGTGAGTAGCTCTCAGTACCGCTTGCTCTTCCGGGTGCCTTCGCCTCAACTCTCTGTTCCATAATAAAACCTGTCCTGTGCACTTCTAGCAAAAGCCACGCTCCTGGGAGTGAGGGCAAGGCCCACGATGGGCCCAGCACCACCACTGCCCACTCTGTCCCATCTTTGGGCAGGACCGTGTTCTCCTCCTGGTTTCCTGAGCCCAAGAAACCACCAGCCAAGAGTAAGTACAAACCGCAGAACATCCCCTGGCCTCCTAGAGCTCCTCCTTTACAAAGGCACAAATCTGCTGTTTCTGCGGCAAGGGAAATCCCGGCTCTGCAGGAGGGGGGTCGTGTTGGCGGCCTCTCTCCTCTCCTCTCCTCTCCTCTCCCTAAGGAGAGGCTAAAGGCTCTGCAAAGTTGCCCCTTGGAATTGCTCTCTGCTCCCCTACTCTGTGCCTGCTGCTTTCATGGGAGGGGGTTGGGCTTCACTTGTGGGTTTTTTGCGTTCTCTCTTGCAGAAATTGCACCCATCATGGCCAAGGCTGTCAAAGATTTCAAAAACAGGTTCTCTCGGTAAGAACTTTGCCGGCCAGGCCTGGCACTTTCCCTCTCGCGGACAAGTGGCACCGAAGGAGGAGAAGGTCCCCAAACAGCCCTTTTCTTCGGACTCTGGGGAGGCTGCAGCTTTGTCATCTGGCAAAAGAAAGCTGTACGGAATCCCCTGGCACAAAAACCTGGGAAGTCTCGGCACCGGTGGAGAGTGGCAGATCCAGAGACCAGTTACTGGTTAACCTCTTAATACGTTATTAAATGGTTTTCATTACTATTTTGCCCCTTGTCATTTTTGCCCTCATCAAGGTACGGTCCCCCCTAACAGCAATGCTGGGGGCAATACCCACACCCGAGTATGCCGCTCTCGGGTTCATTAAGGGCCAGTTGAGCAGCGCCCAAGATTGGCCTGGGGATTCAGCTTTGCCCCGGTCAGCGCGCACAGACAGCTCCGCCGGCTCGGCCTTTGGCAGCCACGGAACCAGCAGCAGAGCTGCTCCAGAGCTGCCACCAACAACAGCCTCCACTACCGCCACCTTCTCCCAGACAGCCAAGGCCTGGGGCAGACAACATGCCTTGCGGCAGGACAATCTCTCCCCTTTACCACCCGCACGCACCCCGCAGCGCTCACAGAGAGCACGGCTCCCTCGGCACATGGCCTGGCTCTGCCCACACCCGTCCTCTGCTGGCACCACCTCTGCCTGAGCTCCCTTTCAAGGCAGACGTGACCCACAGGACCAAACGCTCACCACACAATCACACAATGGTGGGGATGGGAAGGCACCTCTGGACATCATCCCCTCCAACCCCCTGACACAGCACGCTCACCCACAGCAGGTGGCACAGGAACGCCTCCAGGCGGCTTTGGAATGTCTCCAGAGACGGAGACTCCACTACCTCTCTGGGCAGCCTGTGCCAGGCCTCTGACACCCTCACAGCAAAGAAGGTCCTCCTCAAGATTCTGCCCCTTGCCCCTTGTCCTGTCCCCGGGCACCACTGAGAAGAGCCTGGCCCCATCCTCCTGACACCCACCCTTTCAGTATTTAGAAGCGTTGATAAGGTCCCCCCTCAGCCGTCTTTTATCCAGACTGAAGAGACCCAAATCCCTCAGCCTTTCCTCAGCAGAGAGATGTTCCAGTCCCCTCACCATTTCCAGACTTTGGTTTTCTTCCCTTCTCCTTTTCAAACATTTATCACTAATGTGAAAGAATCATATTTGCCCAGTGTCGTGGACAACTCTACATTACAATGCTGAAAGGTGTCAAGTATGAATATTTTCCGGGGTTGAAAACAGGGCTGCTGGCACACACGTGTATGAGTGAAACTACGGACACCCCTGTAACCGTTTGCAAACGGTCTTTTTTCCTCCAGCAGAGAAGATACAAACTCTGCTGTGGGACGGAAGGAAGAAACAGGGTCAATGCCTGCGTTTGCCAGGGACCTTGTTGAGCCACAGCGCGGGCAAAGGAACAGCGGTTCTGCACTCTGAGAGGATGCCGGCATTTTTAGCTCAATTGCCTTCTTTTTTTCCCCCGTTTTCTTTCCCCATCGATTGAGGTAGGTGGTGCAGCGCGTTACCTGCCCTGGACCCCGTGAATCCCGGGGGAGACGCTGCATTAACGTCAGCCCGCAGTCGCAGGGACGGAGGGCTTCCAGACCCGCTTAGCCGTGGTTACGGCACTATTGCATCCCCCTCAGCATCCCGGTGCAAGAGCACTGAAACACACCGTTACTGGTGGTATCAGTTTCCCTCTTCCAAAACAACCAAGAAAACACAAACTTTCAGTCATGGCAATGAATTCCTAAATGTAATGGAGACGGATCAGTGGTTTCTGGTGAACAGAAGCACCTCAGGAGCCTGTCTGAGCTGCCCATCACAGTGGACGCTCTGGTGGTAAAGACCTGGGAAATCTCTCCCACCTCCCTCCTGTGGGATAATCCTGGCCACGGCAATGCTGCTTTCCCGGGAATGGGGCCTGTTGCCTCGGCCACCTGCTGCAGCCCGCTCTCACAGGCGCGATTGTGATGCGGTCCTAGAGATAAAAGGCACGCGGACGGAGCGGGGCAGAGCGAGTGGGAAGCCTTGGAGGACAGTGGGTCGCCCTCGCTGCTTCCAGAAGCTTCACACTTGATTGCGATCTGAAAGTCAGAGCGGCTTCTGATGCCAACAGGATCGGCATAAGATTAAGAAGTGCTAACCCTGACAACTATTCGAGACGTCTTCTGTCTTCAGACCTACCCGCAGCCATGGTAAATACTAACTTGGGTTATTGCTACTAATAATTCGTGTTTGCCTAAGGCAGAGTGAAGTCGCCTTTGATTTACAGAAATGCTGTAATGGCGCTGAAATCACAATGTCTTAATTGGGGTATCTTTGCCCTTGGATCAAGGGGGGTTATTTCTACCTGGCAGGGACAGGCAGCGGGGTAACTTTATTCACTCTGTCGGAAGTTTAGCAGAGGTGAGAATGCTGCGTGTTTTGCTAAGATGAATTGATGTCTGGGCTCTCTCCAGAAGGAGATCGCTGTTGGGAAGACTCTGACCGGCTCACGGAAACTCGAGCTTGTCGCAGACTTTGCCAGGAAGTTCTTAGCCGGGCGGAAGAAGCTGGGCCTGGTGTCCCCAGAGAGAGACACGTAAGTGAACCTGTTGGGTGATCTTGGTGGATAAACTACGTTCTCCATTTGAAGTGGGGACGATAAACTTCTCTGATGAAGGTAATAAAGGTGAAGGCTCCGGGGACACTTTTAAGACAAGTGTGCTAACTCTGCCCGGGATTTCTCCTCGCTTTGGCAGAAAATCAGTGGCCTTTTCCAGCAGTTCTGAGGACGATGACGAGGAGGAGGAATGTCAACCACCTACTATGTCCTTTGAGGAGTACCTCGCTTATGACCAGACCCAGGAACAGAAGAAAGCGGTCAAACCCTCTGCGTCACCTGGGCAGAAAGACCACTGGCACAGCACCTGTTTGCCGTGCCAAGACGGCCTCGACAGCGCCTGCTTGAGTGCGAAAAGCCCAAGCCTCAAGCGCACAAATGAGAAAAGGGCAGAGGAGGAACCAACAGAGGCTCCTGAACCAAAGAGGGTAAGGTTCTGAAGGATCTGCAAGTGAACCGAGAAGGTGGGATCAGCTGCTCTCGGCCCTCCCCCATCTGCGGCTTCTTAGTTTTCCCCTTGGAGGTGCTGGCTCTGTAAAACCTTGACAGATGAAGCTTTTTCCTCAACTTTGAAACACTTTGCACTTCAAAAAGTGTGTTTATAATCTTAGCAGCCTTTTATGATGCTGTAACGGTGCCTCATATCCAAGTTTTGGATTTCCCCCACTTTGGGAGGTTCCCCTCTTCTCCACCACTGCAGAGCTTTTTCTAGGAGGCAGGGAGGAGGAGAAGAGGCAGGAGGAGCAAACGAGTGTTTGACTAAATGAGTTCTTTGCACCGTTAATCTGCCTCGGGTTCTTGACGGAGGCCTTCGGCGCTCAACCTTGGAGGTTAAAGATGCGCATGGCTCTTACTGGAGGGAGCCGAGAGCCGAGTGATTGGCATCCCGGTGTTTGGCTTCTTTGTATTGACAGCCTAGAGGGAGCCACAGGAACGGGGCAGAGGGGCAGCCTCCCGCCGAGGCTACTCCCTGGTGTGAGCTGATCAGCGTTGAGCGGCTTCTTCAAAAGAGCAAACCAAATGCAGTTCAGCGCAGTTTGTACGCTGGCAGGATGTAACATTCTCCCCTATCCTTGGCTCACTTGCATGCACGTCGTCTCCTTCCAGATACTTCTAGATGCGGACATACGGTTGCCCGACATCCCCCTGCCGCCGATCCAGGCCAGCTGCAGCCCTCCTCCTCCAGCTGAGTCCGTTCCCCACTCCCAGAGAAAAAGGAAAGGTACGTTGGGCAGGCAAAGGGGTCTGAAACGGGCTGCAGCCGCTGCGTGTGGGAGGGAGGGGATGCTGGCTGGGTCCAAGTCCTTCTCTTGGGGGCTAGCGTCCCGCCTGTGGCGCCCACAGCCCAGCATTCACACAAGCGGTGCCTTCTCTCCCGCATGCTCGAGCAGAAATGAGGAAGATCCTCTGATGACCCTGATGGAGCCTTGGCCTTTGGCCTTGCCCTTCCCAAACTAGGCCGCGGGTCTCTTAGAGAAGCCCTTTAGCTTGCTTCTGGGGGACTCTGATTTGCGTCTCCTGTGCCATTCCTCAGGATGGGCTCTTCTTTCCTCCCTTCCCTTCTTACCCCAACTCTTTCACTTTACAGCACCGGCCTTGACACCTCAAGAGGGCGAAGAGGGGTTCCCATGCTACCGGCACAATTCAAAGACGCTAGTGCGTCCAGGCCCTAAAACCGCCCCGGTCCCACGGACGGTGCCTCCTCCTCCCCAAAGTGCCCGACTCCTCACTAACAGCATTGACTGTAAGTACCCTTCCTCGTCTGTCTTAAACTCGCGGTGCCAGGCACATCTACTGCTCTCTTCCTGACTTGTCTGTATCTATCCCAGCAGCATCGGGCTGGGAGCACGCCAACGCTTAGTTGCCCCTTCTCGCAAGGCAAGCCAACTCATATGGGGCACATCTCCCTGGAAGCTCCGGTGCTGCACCATCGGCAGCCAGCGTGCTTTCAGGGGGTGCTCAAGCACGGCAAACAGGGGTAAACGGAGCCTCGCGCAGGCACCCCTTCACTGGGAGAGACTGGGGCCTGATGGCCCACTACAGCTATGGCACCTGCGGCTCCTTTCTCCTTCCCCTCCTCTGCCGTAGTGGCGTGCAGCGCTGCACTGCTCTCCACTGCCTTCAAGGAGTCAAGCCCTTTCCTTGGCGGAGAAGGAGCGGGATAAATACTCTGCGTTTTGCGTCTCTCTAGCCATCTGTGAAGCTGGCGGTGCCCCTTTCTCAGAGCTGGAGCCAGTATTGGAGAGATGCACCCCAGAGCAGCTCCATCGCATCGAGGAACGTAACCACGTGAGTGCCTGGGCCTGGGGAAGGGCTGGTGACACGCGGGAGGGACGTTCTCTCCTCACCTGCCGTAGCTGAAGAGTCAAGAACAGCGCTCTTTAGAACAAGAGCTGGCCTTCGCTAGTCCTCACTTCCTGCGGTTGCCATCTGCCCCTCTCTTGCTGCAACCCGGTCACGAAGCCGCCTTGCCCTCGCTGGTATTCCAGCCCCACTGGCACTAGCTGTTCTCGAGGGAGAGGGGAGCGATGGTCTCAGGGGGGAGCCCAGATTACGTCTGCGTTTCTTTCAGGCCCTCATTGAGTCTACGGATCGACTGTGGCACATCCACTGTCTCCGAGACTTCAAGAACCAGAAGCCAGAAGCGTTTGAGTCCTGGCGCCACTTGTACCTTCGCCTGCACGAGGCACGAGAGCAGCGGCTGCTCATGTTAGCCCAGAAGATCGGCTCAGCTCACAGCAACAAAGGTAAGGGAGGGCTGAACGATGACAGAGGGCTCTGGGAATGCTGCCTCGGGGACGTCTTTGTGTGGGGAAGGTCTTCTGGAGTGCCTGGTTCAAATCTAGCCCAATTTAGGACTTGCTTAACCCTCTGTTCTCTACTAAGACAAGCACTGAGGAGCCTCCTTTCTCATAAGCTGCATCTGACCAATCTTTCCCTTGGGTCTCCTACAGGGCAAGCAGCCAAAACTCTGTTTCTGGCCTCTCCACCAAAGGCCCCTCGGGACGTGCGAAGGAGACAAAAGAAGTGGGAAACTGGGGGACCTCTTCCGCCACAGAAGACCAAGTCAGTATTTGTCCGTAGCGCCTTGCTCTTACGCATGCCTTACCCTGAAATGTCTGTTCCATCTCTCTTTCAGAATAAAACCCGTCTTGGGCACCGCCAGCAAAAGACACGCTCACGGGAGTGAGGAGAAGTCCTATGATGGGCCCAGCACCAGCACTGCCCACTCTGTCCCACCTCCAGCAACCACCTTCTCCTCCCGTGACCCCAGGAAACCACCAGTCAAAAGTAAGTACAAACCCCAGAACATCCCTTGGCCTCCTCCAGCTCCTCCTTTGCAAACGCCTGAATCCGCTCTTTCTGTGCAAGACAAATCCTGCCTCTGCAGGAGGGGGGTCGTCTTGGTGGCCTCTCTCCTCTCCTCTCCTCTCCATAAGGAGAGACTAAAGGCTCTGCAAAGTCCTTGCACGAGAAAAAGCACAGGCAAACGTGCCATTCAGCTGCCTGCTCGCTGACGACTGTCTCAGCCTGTCCTAATGCTACGCCTGAGGCACAAACCCTGCCTTGCCCCTCCTGACGGCCCGCGGTGTCTCTCCACCTCTTGGCAACCATGAAATTGTCCTGCAGCTCCCTTGGCAAGGAAGCAGGGAGACGTTCACCACAGACCTGTGCTCTTGCCCTGCAGAAAGCCCAGTGGGCTCTCCTCCGTGGGTGACCTCAAAATACCACAGGTCGTGGCCAAAGAGCACACGCTTACGCCTGCCTTGCTTCTGCTTTGCCAGGGCTGCACCTTGGAATTGCTCTCTGCTCTCCCAGGCTGTGGCTGCTTCTCCTGCTTCCGCCTGCGCGGGACAGGGTCCATTTTCCCCACAATCCCAGCTTTGCAATGCATGGACGGGGGAGAGGTGCTTGGAGCTTCCTGACATTGGACAAGCACTGAGGAGCCTCCTTTCTCATAAGCTGCATCTGAGCAACGTTTCCCTTTGGTCTCCTACAGGTCAAGCAGCCAAAACTCTGTTTCTGGCCTCTCCACCAAAGGCCCCTCGGGACGAAGGAAGGACACAAGAGAAGTCTGGCACTGGGGGAGCTCTTCTGCCACAGAAGACCAAGTGAGTAGCTCTCAGTACCGCTTGCTCTTCCGGGTGCCTTCGCCTCAACTCTCTGTTCCATAATAAAACCTGTCCTGTGCACTTCTAGCAAAAGCCACGCTCCTGGGAGTGAGGGCAAGGCCCACGATGGGCCCAGCACCACCACTGCCCACTCTGTCCCATCTTTGGGCAGGACCGTGTTCTCCTCCTGGTTTCCTGAGCCCAAGAAACCACCAGCCAAGAGTAAGTACAAACCGCAGAACATCCCCTGGCCTCCTAGAGCTCCTCCTTTACAAAGGCACAAATCTGCTGTTTCTGCGGCAAGGGAAATCCCGGCTCTGCAGGAGGGGGGTCGTGTTGGCGGCCTCTCTCCTCTCCTCTCCTCTCCTCTCCCTAAGGAGAGGCTAAAGGCTCTGCAAAGTTGCCCCTTGGAATTGCTCTCTGCTCCCCTACTCTGTGCCCGCTGCTTTCATGGAAGGGGGATGGGCTTCACTTGTGGGTTTTTTGCGTTCTCTCTTGCAGAAATTGCACCCATCATGGCCAAGGCTGTCAAAGACTTCAAAAACAGGTTCTCTCGGTAAGAACTCTGCCGGCCAGGCCTGGCACTTTCCCTCTCGCGGACAAGTGGCACCGAAGGAGGACAAGGTCCCCAAACAGCCCTTTTCTTCGGACTCTGGGGAGGCTGCAGCTTTGTCATCTGGCAAAAGAAAGCTGTACGGAATCTCCCGGCACAAAAGCCTGGCAAGTCTTGGCACCGGTGGAGAGTGGCAGATCCAGAGACCAGTTACTGGTTAACCTCTTAATACGTTATTAAATGGTTTTCATTACTATTTTGCCCCTTGTCATTTTTGCCCTCATCAAGGTACGGACCCCCCTAACAGCAATGCTGGGGGCAATACCCACACCCGAGTATGCCGCTCTCGGGTTCATTAAGGGCCAGTTGAGCAGCGCCCAAGATTGGCTTGGGGACTCAGCTTTGCCCCGGTCAGCGCGCACAGACAGCTCCGCCGGCTCGGCCTTTGGCAGCCACGGAACCAGCAGCAGAGCTGCTCCAGAGCTGCCACCAACAACAGCCTCCACTACCGCCACCTTCTCCCAGACAGCCAAGGCCTGCGGCAGACAACATGCCTTGCGGCAGGACAATCTCTCCCCTTTACCACCCGCACGCACCCCGCAGCGCTAACAGAGAGCACGGCTCCCTCGGCACATGGCCTGGCTCTGCCCACACCCGTCCTCTGCTGGCACCACCTCTGCCTGAGCTCCCTTTCAAGGCAGACGTGACCCACAGGACCAAACGCTCACCACACAATCACACAATGGTGGGGATGGGAAGGCACCTCTGGACATCATCCCCTCCAACCCCCTGACACAGCACGCTCACCCACAGCAGGTGGCACAGGAACGCCTCCAGGCAGCTTGGGAATGTCTCCAGAGACGGAGACTCCACCACCTCTCTGGGCAGCCTGTGCCAGGCCTCTGACACCCTCACAGCAAAGAAGGTCCTCCTCATGTTGGGATGGAACTTCCCATGCTCCAGTTTGTGCCTGTTGCCCCTTGTCCTGTCCCTGGGCAGCACTGAGAAGAGCCTGGCCCCATCCTCCTGACACCCACCCTTTCAGTATTTCGAAGCGTTGATAAGGTCCCCCCTCAGCCGTCTTTTTTCCAGACTGAAGAGACCCAAATCCCTCAGCCTTTCCTCAGCAGAGAGATGTTCCAGTCCCCTCACCATTTCCAGACTTTGGTTTTCTTCCCTTCTCCTTTTCAAACATTTATCACTAATGTGAAAGAATCATATTTGCCCAGTGTCGTGGACAACTCTACATTACAATGCTGAAAGGTGTCAAGTATGAATATTTTCCGGGGTTGAAAACAGGGCTGCTGGCACACACGTGTATGAGTGAAACTACGGACACCCCTGTAACCGTTTGCAAACGGTCTTTTTTCCTCCAGCAGAGAAGATACAAACTCTGCTGCGGGACGGAAGGAAGAAACAGGGTCAATGCCTGCGTTTGCCAGGGACCTTGTTGAGCCACAGCGCGGGCAAAGGAACAGCGGTTCTGCACTCTGAGGGGATGCCGGCATTTTTAGCTCAATTGCCTTCTTTTTTTCCCCCGTTTTCTTTCCCCATCCATTGAGGTAGGTGGTGCAGCGCGTTACCTGCCCCGGACCCCGTGAATCCCGGGGGAGACTCTGCATTAACGTCAGCCCGCAGTCGCAGGGACGGAGGGCTTCCAGACCCGCTTAGCCGTGGTTACGGCACTATTGCATCCCCCTCAGCATCCCGGCGCAAGAGCCCTGAAACACACCGTTACTGGTGGTATCGGTTTCCCTCTTCCAAAACAACCAAGAAAACACAAACTTTCAGTCATGGCAATGAATTCCTAAATGCAATGGAGACGGATCAGTGGTTTCTGGTGAACAGAAGCACCTCAGGAGCCTGTCTGAGCTGCCCATCACAGTGGACGCTCTGGTGGTAAAGACCTGGGAAATCTCTCCCACCTCCCTCCTGTGGGATAATCCTGGCCACGGCAATGCTGCTTTCCCGGGAATGGGGCCTGTTGCCTCGGCCACCTGCTGCAGCCCGCTCTCACAGGCGCGATTGTGATGCGGTCCTAGAGATAAAAGGCACGCGGACGGAGCGGGGCAGAGCCAGTGTGAAGCCTTGGAGGACAGTGGGTCGCCCTTGCTGCTTCCAGAAGCTTCACACTTGATTGCGATCTGAAAGTCAGAGCGGCTTCTGATGCCAACAGGATCGGCATAAGATTAAGAAGTGCTAATCCTGACAACTATTCGAGACGTCTTCTGTCTTCAGACCTACCCGCAGCCATGGTAAATACTAACTTGGGTTATTGCTACTAATAATTCGTGTTTGCCTAAGGCAGAGTGAAGTCGCCTTTGATTTACAGAAATGCTGTAATGGCGCTGAAATCACAATGTCTTAATTGGGGTATCTTTGCCCTTGGATCAAGGGGGGTTATTTCCACCTGGCAGGGACAGGCAGCGGGGTAACTTTATTCACTCTGTCGGAAGTTTAGCAGAGGTGAGAATGCTGCGTGTTTTGCTAAGATGAATTGATGTCTGGGCTCTCTCCAGAAGGAGATCGCTGTTGGGAAGACTCTGACCGGCTCACGGAAACTCGAGCTTGTCGCAGACTTTGCCAGGAAGTTCTTAGCCGGGCGGAAGAAGCTGGGCCTGGTGTCCCCAGAGAGAGACACGTAAGTGAACCTGTTGGGTGATCTTGGTGGATAAACTACGTTCTCCTTCTGAAGTGGGGACGATAAACTTCTCTGATGAAGGTAATAAAGGTGAAGGCTCCGTGAACACTTTTAAGACAAGTGTGCTAACTCTGCCCGGGGTTTCTCCTTGCTTTGGCAGAAAATCAGTGGCCTTTTCCAGCAGTTCTGAGGACGATGACGAGGAGGAGGAATGTCAACCACCTACTATGTCCTTTGAGGAGTACCTCGCTTATGACCAGACCCAGGAACAGAAGAAAGCGGTCAAACCCTCTGCGTCACCTGGGCAGAAAGACCACTGGCACAGCACCTGTTTGCCGTGCCAAGACGGCCTCGACAGCACCTGCTTGAGTGCGAAAAGCCCAAGCCTCAAGCGCACAAATGAGAAAAGGGCAGAGGAGGAACCACCAGAGGCTCCTGAACCAAAGAGGGTAAGGTTCTGAAGGATCTGCAAGTGAACCGAGAAGGTGGGATCAGCTGCTCTCGGCCCTCCCCCATCTGCGGCTTCTTAGTTTTCCCCTTGGAGGTGCTGGCTCTGTAAAACCTTGACAGAAGAAGCTTTTTCCTCAACTTTGAAACACTTTGCACTTCAAAAAGTGTGTTTATAATCTTAGCAGCCTTTTATGATGCTGTAAAGGTGTCTCATATCCAAGCTTTGGATTTCCCCCACTTTGGGAGGTTCCCCTCTCCTCCACCACTGCAGAGCTTTTTCGAAGAGGCAGGGAGGAGGAGAAGAGGCAGGAGGAGCAAACGAGTGTTTGACTAAATGAGTTCTTTGCACCGTTAATCTGCCTCGGGTTCTTGACGGAGGCCTTCGGCGCTCAACCTTGGAGGTTAAAGATGCGCATGGCTCTTACTGGAGGGAGCCGAGAGCCGAGTGATTGGCATCCCGGAGTTTGGCTTCTTTGTATTGACAGCCTAGAGGGAGCCACAGGAACGGGGCAGAGGGGCAGCCTCCCGCTGAGGCTACTCCCTGGTGTGAGCTGATCAGCGTTGAGCGGCTTCTTCAAAAGAGCAAACCAAATGCAGTTCAGCGCAGTTTGTACGCTGGCAGGATGTAACATTCTCCCCTATCCTTGGCTCACTTGCATGCACGTCGTCTCCTTCCAGATACTTCTAGATGTGGACATACGGTTGCCCGACATCCCGCTGCCGCCGATCCAGGCCAGCTGCAGCCCTCCTCCTCCAGCTGAGTCCGTTCCCCACTCCCAGAGAAAAAGGAAAGGTACGTTGGGCAGGCAAAGGGGTCTGAAACGGGCTGCAGCCGCTGCGTGTGGGAGGGAGGGGATGCTGGCTGGGTTCAAGTCCTTCTCTTGGGGGCTGGCGTCCCGCCTGTGGCGCCCACAGCCCGGCATTCACACAAGCGGTGCCTTCTCTCCCGCATGCTCGAGCAGAAATGAGGAAGATCCTCTGATGACCCTGATGGAGCCTTGGCCTTTGGCCTTGCCCTTCCCAAACTAGGCCGCGGGTCTCTTAGAGAAGCCCTTTAGCTTGCTTCTGGGGGACTCTGATTTGTGTCTCCTGTGCCATTCCTCAGGATGGGCTCTTCTTTCCTCCCTTCCCTTCTTACCCCAACTCTTTCACTTTACAGCACCGGCCTTGACACCTCAAGAGGGCGAAGAGGGGTTCCCATGCTACCGGCACAATTCAAAGACGCTAGTGCGTCCAGGCCCTAAAACCGCCCCGGTCCCACAGACGGTGCCTCCTCCTCCCCAAAGTGCCCGACTCCTCACTAACAGCATTGACTGTAAGTACCCTTCCTCGTCTGTCTTAAACTCGCGGTGCCAGGCACATCTACTGCTCTCTTCCTGACTTGTCTGTATCTATCCCAGCAGCATCGGGCTGGGAGCACGCCAACGCTTAGTTGCCCCTTCTCGCAAGGCAAGCCAACTCATATGGGGCACATCTCCCTGGAAGCTCAGGTGCTGCACCATCGGCAGCCAGCGTGCTTTCAGGGGGTGCTCAAGCACGGCAAACAGGGGTAAACGGAGCCTTGCGCAGGCACCCCTTCACTGGGAGAGACTGGGGCCTGATGGCCCACTACAGCTATGGCACCTGCGGCTCCTTTCTCCTTCCCCTCCTCTGCCGTAGTGGCGTGCAGCGCTGCACTGCTCTCCACTGCCTTCAAGGAGTCAAGCCCTTTCCTTGGCGGAGAGGGAGCGGGATAAATACTCTGCGTTTTGCGTCTCTCTAGCCATCTGTGAAGCTGGCGGTGCCCCTTTCTCAGAGCTGGAGCCAGTATTGGAGAGATGCACCCCAGAGCAGCTCCATCGCATCGAGGAACGTAACCACGTGAGTGCCTGGGCCTGGGGAAGGGCTGGTGGCACGCGGGAGGGACGTTCTCTCCTCACCTGCCGTAGCTGAAGAGTCAAGAACAGCGCTCTTTAGAACAAGAGCTGGCCTTCGCTAGTCCTCACTTCCTGCGGTTGCCATCTGCCCCTCTCTTGCTGCAACCTGGTCACGAAGCCGCCTTGCCCTCGCTGGTATTCCAGCCCCACTGGCACTAGCTGTTCTCGAGGGAGAGGGGAGCGATGGTCTCAGGGGGGAGCCCAGATTACGTCTGCGTTTCTTTCAGGCCCTCATTGAGTCTACGGATCGACTGTGGCACATCCACTGTCTCCGAGACTTCAAGAACCAGAAGCCAGAAGCGTTTGAGTCCTGGCGCCACTTGTACCTTCGCCTGCACGAGGCACGAGAGCAGCGGCTGCTCATGTTAGCCCAGAAGATCGGCTCAGCTCACAGCAACAAAGGTAAGGGAGGGCTGAACGATGACAGAGGGCTCTGGGAATGCTGCCTCGGGGACGTCTTTGTGTGGGGAAGGTCTTCTGGAGTGCCTGGTTCAAATCTAGCCCAATTTAGGACTTGCTTAACCCTCTGTTCTCTACTAAGACAAGCACTGAGGAGCCTCCTTTCTCATAAGCTGCATCTGACCAATCTTTCCCTTGGGTCTCCTACAGGGCAAGCAGCCAAAACTCTGTTTCTGGCCTCTCCACCAAAGGCCCCTCGGGACGTGCGAAGGAGACAAAAGAAGTGGGAAACTGGGGGACCTCTTCCGCCACAGAAGACCAAGTCAGTATTTGTCCGTAGCGCCTTGCTCTTACGCATGCCTTACCCTGAAATGTCTGTTCCATCTCTCTTTCAGAATAAAACCCGTCTTGGGCACCGCCAGCAAAAGACACGCTCACGGGAGTGAGGAGAAGTCCTATGATGGGCCCAGCACCAGCACTGCCCACTCTGTCCCACCTCCAGCAACCACCTTCTCCTCCCGTGACCCCAGGAAACCACCAGTCAAAAGTAAGTACAAACCCCAGAACATCCCTTGGCCTCCTCCAGCTCCTCCTTTGCAAACGCCTGAATCCGCTCTTTCTGTGCAAGACAAATCCTGCCTCTGCAGGAGGGGGGTCGTCTTGGTGGCCTCTCTCCTCTCCTCTCCATAAGGAGAGGCTAAAGGCTCTGCAAAGTCCTTGCACGAGAAAAAGCACAGGCAAACGTGCCATTCAGCTGCCTGCTCGCTGACGACTGTCTCAGCCTGTCCTAATGCTACGCCTGAGGCACAAACCCTGCCTTGCCCCTCCTGACAGCCCGCGGTGTCTCTCCACCTCTTGGCAACCATGAAATTGTCCTGCAGCTCCCTTGGCAAGGAAGCAGGGAGACGTTCACCACAGACCTGTGCTCTTGCCCTGCAGAAAGCCCAGTGGGCTCTCCTCCGTGGGTGACCTCAAAATACCACAGGTCGTGGCCAAAGAGCACACGCTTACGCCTGCCCTGCTTCTGCTTGGCCAGGGCTGCACCTTGGAATTGCTCTCTGCTCTCCCAGGCTGTGGCTGCTTCTCCTGCTTCCGCCTGCGCGGGACAGGGTCCATTTTCCCCACAATCCCAGCTTTGCAATGCACGGACGGGGGAGAGGTGCTTGGAGCTTCCTGACATTGGACAAGCACTGAGGAGCCTCCTTTCTCATAAGCTGCATCTGAGCAACGTTTCCCTTTGGTCTCCTACAGGGCAAGCAGCCAAAACTCTGTTTCTGGCCTCTCCACCAAAGGCCCCTCGGGACGAAGGAAGGACACAAGAGAAGTCTGGCACTGGGGGAGCTCTTCTGCCACAGAAGACCAAGTGAGTAGCTCTCAGTACCGCTTGCTCTTCCGGGTGCCTTCGCCTCAACTCTCTGTTCCATAATAAAACCTGTCCTGTGCACTTCTAGCAAAAGCCACGCTCCTGGGAGTGAGGGCAAGGCCCACGATGGGCCCAGCACCACCACTGCCCACTCTGTCCCATCTTTGGGCAGGACCGTGTTCTCCTCCTGGTTTCCTGAGCCCAAGAAACCACCAGCCAAGAGTAAGTACAAACCGCAGAACATCCCCTGGCCTCCTAGAGCTCCTCCTTTACAAAGGCACAAATCTGCTGTTTCTGCGGCAAGGGAAATCCCGGCTCTGCAGGAGGGGGGTCGTGTTGGCGGCCTCTCTCCTCTCCTCTCCTCTCCTCTCCTCTCCTCTCCTCTCCTCTCCTCTCCTCTCCTCTCCTCTCCTCTCCTCTCCTCTCCTCTCCTCTCCTCTCCTCTCCCTAAGGAGAGGCTAAAGGCTCTGCAAAGTTGCCCCTTGGAATTGCTCTCTGCTCCCCTACTCTGTGCCTGCTGCTTTCATGGGAGGGAGTTGGGCTTCACTTGTGGGTTTTTTGCGTTCTCTCTTGCAGAAATTGCACCCATCATGGCCAAGGCTGTCAAAGACTTCAAAAACAGGTTCTCTCGGTAAGAACTTTGCCGGCCAGGCCTGGCACTTTCCCTCTCGCGGACAAGTGGCACCGAAGGAGGAGAAGGTCCCCAAACAGCCCTTTTCTTCGGACTCTGGGGAGGCTGCAGCTTTGTCATCTGGCAAAAGAAAGCTGTACGGAATCTCCCGGCACAAAAACCTGGGAAGTCTCGGCACCGGTGGAGAGTGGCAGATCCAGAGACCAGTTACTGGTTAACCTCTTAATACGTTATTAAATGGTTTTCATTACTATTTTGCCCCTTGTCATTTTTGCCCTCATCAAGGTACGGTCCCCCCTAACAGCAATGCTGGGGGCAATACCCACACCCGAGTATGCCGCTCTCGGGTTCATTAAGGGCCAGTTGAGCAGCGCCCAAGATTGGCTTGGGGACTCAGCTTTGCCCCGGTCAGCGCGCACAGACAGCTCCGCCGGCTCGGCCTTTGGCAGCCACGGAACCAGCAGCAGAGCTGCTCCAGAGCTGCCACCAACAACAGCCTCCACTACCGCCACCTTCTCCCAGACAGCCAAGGCCTGGGGCAGACAACATGCCTTGCGGCAGGACAATCTCTCCCCTTTACCACCCGCACGCACCCCGCAGCGCTAACAGAGAGCACGGCTCCCTCGGCACATGGCCTGGCTCTGCCCACACCCGTCCTCTGCTGGCACCACCTCTGCCTGAGCTCCCTTTCAAGGCAGACGTGACCCACAGGACCAAACGCTCACCACACAATCACACAATGGTGGGGATGGGAAGGCACCTCTGGACATCATCCCCTCCAACCCCCTGACACAGCACGGTCACCCACAGCAGGTGGCACAGGAACGCCTCCAGGCGGCTTGGGAATGTCTCCAGAGATGGAGACTCCCCCACCTCTCTGGGCAGCCTGTGCCAGGGCTCTGCCACCCTCACAGCAAAGAAGGTCCTCCTCATGTTGGGACGGAACTTCCCATGCTCAAGTTTGTGCCTGTTGTCCCTTGTCCTGTCCCCGGGCACCACTGAGAAGAGCCTGGCCCCATCCTCCTGACACCCACCCTGTCAGTATTTAGAAGCGTTGATAAGATCCCCCCTCGGTCGTCTTTTTTCCAGACTGAAGAGACCCAAATCCCTCAGCCTTTCCTCAGCAGAGAGATGTTCCAGTCCCCTCAGCGTCTTGGCAGCCCTTTGCTGTCCCCTCTCCAGCAGTTCCCTGTCCTTCTTGACCCGGGGAGCCCAGAACTGGACCCAGCACTCCAGATGTGGCCTCCCCAGGGCAGCACAGAGGGGGAGGATGACCTCCCTCCACCTGCTGGCCACGCTCTTCTTGATGCACCCCAGGATGCCACTGGCCTTCTTGGTCACCAGGGCCCATTGCTGGCTCATGGTCACCCTGTCGTCCCCCAGGACTCCCAGGTCTCTTACCACAGAAAAAGGTCTCTCTCCACAGTAGCCCTTCCATGCTCCAGGCTCCACCACCTCTCTGCACACAGCGGGAAGCCAGGCAGGTCCGTTCCATCGGGAGCAAAGCCCACAAGGCTCAGGGCAGCCACCGCTGCCAGGCAGGGATCGATGCCGCAATGTGCCCAGCCCTGTCCTCACCTCAGGACCGGAGAACCTGCCTGCCCATGCCAGAACCACCCATGGGTGCTGCCTCTGCACTGACACCCTCGGCTCTGCCCTCGCAGGAGCACAGAGAGGGAACAGCCATCACCATAAGTTTATTCCAGTTGCAGGATGTATTTAGGTGACGTTTCACTTCTAGGTCACCCTACAGAGCAGCACGCAGAGCCTGCTGAAAGCCGAGGGCATCGCCTGGGTACAGGGACAGCCACCACAGAAGCAGCGCTGCTGAAATCACACAGCGGGGCTTATTCCATACGAGAGCGAATAGACATTTCTGCACATGGGGAAAGGGCCCAGGGAAAAAACTTCCCATCTGGGCCACTCTGACGCCCAACGCTGCAGCCTTCCCCATCCCTCCCTGGGCACCAACTCCCGGGGCAACGGGACACAGCCCTGCCCTCGCAGGACACACCGAATGCAAATACAGTTGGAGTCGCTTCTGGGCTCAAAACCAAGAAGTTGCTTTTCTCCATCAAAAGAAAACAGGACTATTTCCCCATTTCTTCTTTCTTCCACTTCCTGCTGCCAGGAGCTGGGCGCCATGCTGTGATGTCACCGTGATACAACGCAGGTGTCATGGTGACCCTGGAGAACTTCCCAGGCCACTGGTGCCATGGCCCTTCATCCTGCTGACCGGCAGCACCTTACCCTGGTCGGGGAAAGGGCCGCACCTGGGAACTGCAGCCAAGCCATGGAAAGAGAAATTAAAACGGAGCCGCTCTCACCAGAGGCATCCTGGGCTTCCAACCCAGAGCAGCCACATTTCTGGGCGGCTTCAACCTCTCACCACCACCCAGGAGGTGATACGGGAGCAGCTTGGGATGCTGCCACTGGACCTCTTGAAGAAGAAAACACCCTTCAAGGTGTGCCTGAGGAATTCTGGGTCCCCATCATGCAATTTTGTTTCTCAGAGACCTGTGAAAAGGTCAGCCAGTCTCCAGCCCCCTCCTTCCTCTACAAGCTCTGGAAGATCGTCGGCAGCCCTGACTTCCAGTCCATCTGGTGGGGCGACAATGGAAACTGCGTGGTGATCGCAGAAAAGCTCTTTAGAAAGGAAGTGCTGGGGAGGAGCGGACCCCTGAAGGTCTTTGAAACCACCTCCGTGAGAGGCTTCGTGCTCCATCTGAAGCTCCATGGATTCTGCAAAATGGAAGGGGATTCTCTGATTTCCATCTCCATCGAGGAGCTGCAAGCAGTAGCAGCAGCGGGGGCTGCTCTGGGCAAGGTACGTCCCTTCCTCCGCACACCAAAGAACCCTCGGGGCATTCAGGGGGGAGAGGTTCATGGTCAGATAAAAGAAGCCTTTACAAGGCAGGAGATGGGGATGGGAGCAAAGGGCCTGATTGTGTCTCGCAGGTCATTTTCAGGGATTCTCCACGCAGGATTTCGCAGGAGCAGAAATGCTGACAATATAGATTTGGAGTATTTCTGCTTACTTTGAATCTGTGAACCCAAAAGACAGTCCCATCGTATTGTGCTTTTTTTGTGCTTGCTCTGTATCTGGCTGCACCAAAAGTTTCAATCTTCTTGTGGCGTCTGCTGAATGCTGACAAGATACACGTCAACATCAGCATTATTCCTGACACAGCCGTTCCACGCTGACGTGCCTGAAAACTAGTGGTATTTGGCTTTGTCCACCAGCTTTTGGGCTTTTGAAAACCCTACGCTTCTCTGCTCCCAACTGCCAAAAACACAGGGGTGGTTATGACTTAACAAAACCCTGCCCTAACATTTTATTCAGCCAAAACTTGAGGTTCAAAATGCCCCAGAGAGTCCTTTTTACAAAGTCGTGTTTGTCTTTGCTGATGCAGATGCTCAGTTATCACATCGCTGTCTTTCTCCTTCTTGCCATAATGGCAACTAACTCCTCTCCTTTGCATTTTGTAGCTGCTCTTCTACTACAAACCCCTTTTTTAAGAGAGAGAACCCCAACCTCCTCAGCACATTTACACAAAGTGCTGGCGAGAGAAGGAGAGCCCCAGCTCCTTCCCCACTGGGCACCAAGATGAAGGAAGAGCAGCTGAGAAAGAGGCAACATGACGGTCAAGCAGCAGTAGGAGCTGCGGAGAAGGAGACCACCACCCAGACATCCGCAACCACCAGCTCCACACCGACCGAGCCACGGGCTGACACAACTGCCCAGATGGGCAGTGCCGGTCCAGCCCCACCAAAACGGCACTGCAGCCACAGCAGTCCCTTCACACCAGCCGTGGGACACCCCACACGTCCACTGTGGCAGCCAGATTTAGCTGCTATGCAGGTCCCCCGAGCTCCATGGCTGGTGATGGGCATGCTGGCAGCAACTTCTACCCTTCCCATGCCAGGGCCACCATGTGGCCAAGCTCCAACCCACTGCTACTGCCCAGCCTGCATTTGGGGACCAAATGCCACAGCTGCCCCCAACTGGGTTGGACCCCAATGGGAATGGGAATAGAAACAGCAGAGATCGTTGGCAGCAAGTAAGCATCAAGAGGTAGAAAGACATAGTATAGGAATAAGTAATAATAGTATGTTGTTTGTTGTTCTCAATAATAAATCTTTTCAAGTTGTCTTGTCCTGTCTCTACGGTCTCACAGTCACTGTCTCAACACCCGGCGTGGGGTGGCCTTCAGGGACATGACGGGTTTGGGTCCAGCGCCGCAAAGCCAAAGGCCCCAGGCACTAGCACTGCACTCAGCAAAACCCAGCAAACGGCCAACCTGGGGCTAATCCAGGAGCTGCACCAGCACCCAGGGCTACTCAACCCAAACCAATCCCTCACAGCTCTTGGGGAGTCCATGCCCCTTCAGTACAACTTGTCCAGAAGGATGCTGTGAGGGACACCATCAAAAGCCTTACCGATACCCAGAAAAACTGCATGCGCCATCTTCTCTTCATCCACAAGGTGGGTGACACGGTAGAAGGATAACTCCTTCCTGGACTCCTTTGCCCTTTGGGACTGCCTCCCAAGGGACTCTCCTAACCAAGCCCCTCAACAGACCAAAGTCTGCCGTGTAGAAACACAAGGTAGCAGTTCTGCTGACTTCCTTCTTACTTCTCCCAGAATTGAAAACTATAATTTCATGACTGCTGTGTCCAAGACAGCCTCCAACCATCACATCAACCACAAGTCCTTCTCTGTTCGCAAACAACAGGTCCATTTGTGTGCCTTCCCTAGTTGGCTCCCTCACCTGCTGTGTCAAGAAGTTCTCTTCCACACACTCCTAGACTGTTTCCTCACCGCTGAATTGTATTTCCAGGAGACAGCTGGTAAGTTCAAGTCCTCCATGAGAACAAGGGCTAGCCTTCGTGAGACTTCTAGCTACTTACAGAATATTTCTTTCATCTGCCCCTTCATCCTGGTTGGGTGGTTGTCCTGGTCTATAGCAGACTCCCACCACGATATCTGCCTTGTTGGCCTTCCCCCTGATCCTTAAACACTCAACCTTTTAATCACCATTGTTGTCACCACCGGCTCTAGACAGTCAAAGCAGTCCCAGCTGCTGGTGCTGGAAGGGGCCTCTCCAACGACCCTGGTCATACAAACCTACTCATTTCAGCGTGTCCATGGGAAGATCTCTTCGTTAAGCATGTACTTCATCTAAGAGCAACTCCTCCAAGCGAGCATACGAGCTGGGAAGCTCTTTGGGGCCAGCTCTGCCTCCTCCCCTATCAAACCCCCACAAGGCAACAGACCCTCCCAGGACACCCCTCGATGCTCAGGGTCTGCTTAATATCATAGAATGGTCGAGGTTGGAAGGGACCTTTAAGAACATCGAGTCCAACCATCAACCCAACGCTGCCAAAGCCACCACTAAACCATGTCCCTAGCACCACGTCTGCCCGGCTTTTAAATACCTCCAGGGATGGCGACTCCACCACTGCCCTGTCACCCCATGCAAAGGTCCTTTGGAGCAAATGGCGTTAGCTCAGCATGGAGGGAGACGTGGGTGTGCTCCAGAGCTCTGCATATGCCATATATATTTTTTTATATATACATATAAATAAATACCAGCATATTTACGTATCGCTTGGTACTGGTGCCACATCCATCCGCACCCTTGCGACGAATGGTACAATTGCCATTTCGGGTCATTTACATTGAGTATCTGATCTCGGCTCATAAAATAAGCCAGCTAATGAAGTCTTCTCCAGACATCCATTACGATTCTATAATGCAAATTTTATGTAAAAATGTAGTGAGTTTCCTCATTGAATTAACAGTACAGACCTGTAGCGGACTTTTACATCCACTTTGGTGGCCGCAGGAGCGCTCCAGGCATCCCCCTGGGGAGCGATGCACTGGGAAAGCAAAGTAAGGCAAGACCGAGCGTGGCCCCCCGGTGACAGGGGACAGACACCTCCCCCCCAGTTTGGGAAATCTGCACATCCCATCACACCATAAAACCCACAGAACAGCCGCTTTGCTGATTTGTAAAGTGGCATTCGCAAGCCACCAGTGCCCTTGGAAGACGAAAGCAGGAAAAACCCCCGTGCCTCAATTTCCCCTTTGTAAAAGGAGAAGGATAAAAGTCAGTTCTTGATAATGACAAGGTTATACTTGTCATTAACCTTGTACCTCCCTGGGGCATCCACAAAGATTATGGTACAGTAATGCAATGCCAACGCAACGCCAACGCAACGCCAACCCAACGCCAACCCAACGCCAACACAACGCCAACCCAACGCCAACCCAACGCCAACGCAACAAGGCCAGGCCGGTTAGCTGCTGCCACATATCTGGCTCCAGCTGGCCAGCCCTGTGCTTACATGGGATAAATCCTGGGTGCCGCAGCCAGTCCCATCTCCCGTTGCAGAGGAGAAGGAGCTGAATGAGCAAGGTAAGGGCTGCAGCACTTCCATGGAGGTGGGGACGGAGCAGGACAGAGCCACCTGCGGGGCCAGCGCGATCCCCGGGGCGGCAGCACTCACCCAGGCAGAGTTGGACTGGTTGAGCTGGTTGAGCATGACGATGGAGGTGCAGCCGTAGTCATACACCAACCGCCAGAAGTCGGTGGTGGTGTTCTGCAGCGGGTGCAGGGTGACGATGAAGGCAGCGCTCTTGGTGTAGCTCTGCAGAGAGGGAAGACGAGCACCATTAAGGACATGGCCCCTGCTGTCACACCCCAAAAAAACAGTGCAAACAGAAGATGAGTGCCACCAAAGCCATCTTCTCCATGCTTGAGCAGAGCTGGCCTCCCTGGCACAGCCTTGGTCCCTCCGTGCCCTGGTGCTGGGGAGATGCTATAAAAACAGGGTCTAAGTGGTCCCTGCCCTTAGTGGGGATGAAAGCACCCACTTTCTGCTCTCGGCTCTCACAGGGAAGGGTGTTTCACTCAAATAACTGGGTTTCCCAGATCATAGAATTGTAGAATGGTGCAGGTTGGAAGGGACCTTAAAGCCCACCCAGTGCCAACCCCTGCCCTGGGCAGGGACACCTCCCACCAGCCCAGGTTGCTCCAAGCCCCGTCCAACCTGGCCTTGAACCCCTCCAGGGATGGGGCAGCCACAGCTTCTCTGGGCAACCTGGGCCAGGGGCTCACCGCCCTCACAGCCAAGAATTTCTTCCTCGGATCTCATCTATATCTCCCCTCTCTCAGTTTAAACCGTTCCCCCTCGTCCCATGGCTCCCCTCCCTGCTCCAGAGTCCCTCCCCAGCTTTCCTGGAGCCCCTTTAGGGACTGGAAGGGACTGGAAGGTCTCCCCGGAGCCTTCTCTTCTCCAGGCTGAACCCCCCCAGCTCTCTCAGCCTGTCCTCACAGCAGAGGGGCTCCAGCCCTCAGATCATCTTTGCGGCCCTTTGCTGGACCCGTTCCAACAGGTCCATGTCCTTCTTGTGCTGAGGGCTCCAGAGCTGGACGCAGTATGTCACCTTTGAGCCAAGAACAAGCAGAAGCCATGGTTGCCAGATGGACCCAGCACCCAGCTCTGCAGCCCGGTCCTGAGCGAAAGCATCACCCCCAGCATCACCCCCACAGCACCCCAACGCCTCCGGGCACCGAGAGCAGCAAAGAGACCTCGGGGTCAATGGTCTTTTCTGGGAGGAAAGGAAACCCGAATGAAAGAACCCTGGAGACTGCAAGAGGGAAGGGGGATAAAAAGTGATTGTATTTCTCGTTCGTGCTTTGAACGAGATTTGTCCCCTTGGTCATCCCGATGCCAGCTTGCCGAGGGATGGGGAGCCCACGGCCGGGCTCAGCGCTGCATCAATCAGACTTTTAAATTAACGTACTTCAGCTCAAGCCTCCTCAGACACAGGAATAGAGCAGAAAATGCCCTGTACCCACGAATTAGCACAGCTCTACACTGCCGGGGAGTCCTCTGGCTGCTGCAAAACCTCCTCACTTCTCTCGTGGAAAAGCCCTTATCAAACCTTTCCCCCTGCTCCATCCATGGGGCAGCATCATGAGCCCTGGCTCACCGCAGCCGGCTCTCGGCGAGAGCTTTCCACCCTCGAGCAGGACGAGGAGAGCAGGGGGGCGAGGGGGATTTCATCAGGTGTTGACCGGGCACCCGCAATCCTTCGGCACCCATGTAAACGAGGGCAGCCGGCGCGGAGCAGAGCCTCCGTCAACCCTGCCACCAGCACTGCCACGGCACCGGTGATGGGCAGCACGGACCAACCTCATCTGACAGACGGACGGACTGAGCAAACCGCTTTGGCACTTAAAGAAAATGAGCTCTTTCCGCCCCTGCCCAGAGAGGGAAATGGGTTTTATCCCTTCAGCAGAATTCCATCCAAAAGGCTTTTTCTGTCTGTAAAGAAATTTCTATTCTCTGACCCCGCAGCAGAGATTAAGGGAGGCTCAGTGATGTATAAAAATAAAAAGGATATGCAAACACCAAGCAAGCTGGAAACAAAGCTCCCAGCCCACGATAGCCAAAGCCTGCAGGCCACCGGCTGCTCCCCAGCCGCCAGCAGCCTCCTCTGCTTTACAACCTGCTTTTTGCTGCGAGAGCAGGTAACGGGGAGACAAGATCTGCACGAAGATAAATCACCCGGGGGCTAAAAAAATGCAGGGCTCAGCCTGAGGCCGGCGCTCAGCTGCGACCAGGAGGGTTCGGGGAAGGTGCCCGGGGTGCAGCGGGGCTCAGCTCTGCCCGTGCAAAGCACCCCGGCTCGGTTCAAGGCGAGGAAAGTGGGTTTGGTGATAAATGACCCATCGCTCGGCGCTGGCTTGGAGCCCGCAGCATCCTCTCCGCTGTGCTTTGCGGGCTTGGGCAGGTAGGAAATAGCTTTGCCGTTACGGGCGTCATTTCTGACCGCCACGGGGCGATGCGCAGTGGCTTCAGGACCAGTTCAGACCCCCCGAATGGCCCTGGGAGAACAGGCAGGAGGATGCCCAGCAGGGTGCTGGCAGCACATGGGGGTGCTTGGTGCCACCAACCCCTCCCAGAGCTTCCGCTCCCTCCTGTGCTTCATTTTGCTATGAAATAAATGAAGACCCTTCATGCGCAGCTTGTAAGAGCAGGTGAAAAACTCTTTCAAAACAAGCAAGTTGGTGCTACACGAAAAAGGGGTGAAGGACCCCGCTACAATGGTCCCAGCCCTTCCTCTCCCTGCACGCAGCTGGGGGTTGCCACGTGCCTTCACGCCCTTGTGCAAAATCAGGATGTAAATTCAAAGCAAGCAAGGTTTCGCCACGAAAAACCACCCAAGGCAACCCAACCCGGCCCCTTCCCTCCCCGCAGCACGCTCACATCGGTTAAGGCCGCGTTGATGTAGTTGTTGCTGTCTCCGTCCACGGAGATGAGGAAGGGAAGGCATCGGTCGGGCGGCAGGACGTCCATGCTGCGGTTCCTCTCCCGGTTGCGGGGCAGGAGGGCGATGCTGCACTCCTCCACGTCCAGGTGGGGAGTCACCGAGTTCAGGGTCTGCGGGGACACGTTGCCCCCCTTAGCTCCCCTCCTGCCTACACCAGGGCCAGCCACCCCTGCCAGAGCCCACCGGTCCCAGCAGAGGTGGGGACCAGGAGGGTGAGAAGCCAAGGGGGTGTCCCGGGGGGGACACGCAGAGGTTTTGGGGCCGCTCACCTGAAACTCCTCCCGCAGCTGTGAGGAGTTGCTCTGCGGCTCTATCCTCACCATCTCCTTGTAGGTGGGTTTGAACTCGTTGGCGGGGATGCTGGTCTCCCCACACAGGCAGGCTTCCAGGATGGCGTCGTGAATGAAGACGTACTGCTCCTTTCGGGGACGGGAGGAAAAGGGAGAGGGCTGAGCCTCCCCAACCTGCTGGTGACAGCAGCCCCAGGTGTCCCCGGCTGTCCCCGATGCCCGCTCACCTCCGTCTGTATCATGTTGATCCTCCGCGAGCACAGGGTCTTCACGCAGTTGTAGATGTCCACGACACCTTCGCACTCAGCCATGTCCAACATAACGTCCAGGACGATGTAGCAGCCAGTTCTCCCCGTGCCGGCACTGGGGACGCAAGAGGAAAACATGGCAAATGCATTCCCAGTCCGCCCAGCATCCACATGCCGGTGGGCATGGAGCTAGGGCTGTGTGGGAGAGGGCTCGACGTGGGGTCCCTGCCCCTCAACGCTGGAGCAGTGGGGTCCAGGTGGGGCTGCTGGGACCTCACACACCTCCGAAACTACGGCCCAGTTCTGCCTTAAACCACCCACCCAAACACCCCACTGCAGCAGCTGGGGGGATGTGTGATGTTCAGGCTGCGGGTGGGAGGGTGGGCACCCGCATCTGTTCATTTTTAATAAGTTCATTTTTACTTTAAGACAGCAAAACACAGGCTTTTTTGCAACAAAACCTGCAGCTAAACCATCTGAGTGCCAACACTCCTCCGGGATCCCATCCCAAAAGGGCCGAGGAGGATGCTCAGCACCAACCCCTGGGAGCGCAGGGAGGTGCCCCCAGCACAGAGCGGGGGCTGAATTCCCCCCGGGAGACCCTCAGGTTAAGGCTGAGCCCAACAGAATGCCCAGAGCCAGACAATCCGGCAGCGATATCCCAAATCCTGGCCTGGATGGACTCACAGCCAAAGGCCTACTGATGCTGTGACTCCCCCCGCGACGCGTCGGGAACGGAACCGCTCCCCCGGCTCCTCTCCTACAAAGTCTTTTCCAGTGAAATACTAATTTCTGGGACTGATGAATCACTCGTCATGATTATCAGTGATTACAGGCTACGGGCACTAATCGCGCTGGCTGTTGCCGGTGAATGAATACTGATGAGGCAATTGACAGGGTGAAATCAAATAAAAAAAAATAAATCCCTCCCGCTCATCAGCTCCTCCTTGTTTGCCCAGCCATTAACCCGTCACGCGGGAATGCCTGCTCAGGGGACAGAAAGCCATCGCTCCCGCTCAGACGTGCCACCGGTGTCCTCCCAGCTCTGGTGTCGCGGTGGCTGAGTCCCGCGGGGACAGCCCTGTGGGCAACCCTGGGAACGGGGCTGTCCCTCTGTCCCTCCCCGCCTCTCCCTTCCGCCAGACCCAACGTCCTGACCACCAGCAGCGATGAAGCTGCCTGTCCCCCTGTGCCACTCTCGCCGTGGGGACAGAGCTGTGTCATCAGTAATGGGTGTTGGGGCAGCCCCCAAAAAAGTGCTGCTCGCCGCTTGTCCCCTGGACCAGCTGCAGCCCCCCGCTCCCTGCTGCCACCAGCCCAGTGGTGACATTTTACAGCTGGATGCCATTGTAGAGGGACATCCAACCCCACGCCGTCAGCCTCGGTGCCTTCCCTGCCCCAGCCTTTCCTTGCTGTCAACCCAATTTATACATTTCATATCTCCCTGCTGAATATTTGAGCATCATTCGGAGCCAGAGGCTGAGCACCCACCCAAGACACAGCATGATCTCCCCCGGGGCCACCCATACCCCCTCCCCAAACCCCATCCCGGATCCCCCCGCAGCCGGCTCTGCCCCACGGCCACCCGCATACCTGCAGTGGATGACGATGGGGCCGGCGTCAGGCGGCGTGGACGCCTTCACCCTGCGGATGAAGGCCAGCAGCCCCGTGGCGTGGTAGGGGACACCGTGCTCAGGCCACGATGTGAAGTGGAACTGCTTCACCTCGTGCCGGGCCGAGTAGCCCCGCTGCAAGGGAAGGGTGAGATGGAATGAGGGTGCGTGGGGGAGGGCAAAGCCACCCAAACACCTAATTTTCTTGGGGATCCACGATTTTGTTCAGCATCCAGCCAGATGGACCACACAGCGGTCGGCTGCTTCGGCAGCCCCACAGCCCCCTCCTCCTCTCTGCAAGGGGGTTAAAAATCAGCCGAGGAGGAAGAGGTGGAGGAGGCAGCAGCCATGGGTCTCATTCATTAAGCATCTTTGCTACCTGCCCTGTAATTAGGCAGGGGGGTTGGAACTAGATGATCTTTAAGGTCCCTTCCAACCTGAACCACTCTTGTGATTAAGGAGCAAATCGCACCGGCTCCGTTCCCAGGTACCACGCTGGAGAGTAATGGCCACACAACCTACGCTCCAGCCCGGAGGAGAAAAAAGCATCCTTCACCCCCGTTGCAACTACACGGTGCTCACGCGGAAATTAAATACTCGCTCACTGCCGAAACCAAAGCAGGACTGAGCCGCTCACCCCGGCGGAGGGTGCAGAGCCGGGGAAAAGGCAAAGGAAGAAGCTACTGGCATCCCTGGGGCTCAGGCTTGCACCTCAACCAGGGATGGAAGCCCCATGATGGGGTAAATAAATAGGGTATTGGGAAATGCCAATCTGGCGATGGCTAGAGATGCCCAAGGCGGTCGGTTCTCTGCCTGCAAGGGCAGGGTCGGGCAGGTCGCGGCCGGCAGCAGCAGGACCGTACCCTCTCCAGAGCGAAGGTGCGGACGGCGTACTCGGCCAGCGTCTCCGACTTCACCAGGGTGATCTTGATGTCCCCGTACATCTCGGAGTCATCCGGCCAATATTTGGAGCATTTCACCTGCAAGGAGAAGACGGGACGGGGTTTTGTCTCTGCGGAGGAAGCTTCTGGCAGAGCTGGAGTCCAGACGAGAGGGATCGGATGGGATCCTTACCCGGCCCACCTCCACCAGCTTGGTTATCATCACGATGCTGGAACAGTGCTCCTGCCACACCATGCGCCAGAAGTCGTACACCATCTCCTGCTTGGGCCCTGTGGGACGGAGGAAAGGCCACCAGGGATGGGTGGGCAGCACCGTGATGCCACCACGCTTCCCCTCCTAACACCCCCGCAGCATTTTAAGCACCGTTTTCCCCCAGGGATGTGCGGTGCCGTGGGGCAGCAGAGGGGTGGGAGCTGCTCCACATTGCTACCGCCCCGTTTGGCCCTGAATTGGCCCCCTCCCTCCCTTTGTTGCCCACACAAGGTTAAATCAGAGGCTGCTGAACCGCTGGCCGAGAGGGCAGGGGGAGGAGACGACTCACCTTGTGTGGCTATGAAGTGATTGGACCTGTGGTAGCCCTGCAAGGGAAGCAGAGACGTCAGCCACAAGTCAGGGGGACGCACTGGGGCACAGCCCCGTAAAACATTTCCCAGTCACCCAAGTGGTGGCAACTGCCCACGTCCGCCGGGCCAAGTCCAGGTGCCGAGCACGGCAACACCACCACGAGCGCCCCATTAATGATACCCCTCCCACAGCAGCCACATAGTGCTGGGCGATGGCCCTGCTCCCTTCCGTCATCCCAGCCGCTTACTGGGGCCATTCCCGACTCTAAATAGGGACGTGCCAGCCCAAAGAGCACATCCCAGTCAGGCCACTGCCAAAAGGACCAGGGACCCCTTGGCCATGGGTCCAGCAGAGTTCAACCACATCACACGCACGGAGGTGACGGTGGCTTGTCCATCCACCGTGGGTCCTTTCACGGGGGATGTTTGTGGGTTGAATTCAACCCCTCCTCCAAGCACACGGTCCCTGCTCCCCGTCCCCCCGGGGAGGACGTGCCATGGAAACCTCACTTTCCCCTTCCCTGGACCGTACGCAAGTTTATCCACACGTTTTCCCAGCCTGCCTCTCCCAGATGCTATTTAAGGCCACACTGCCCAGTACGATGCCTGGGAGGAGATGGGAGCAGAGGGGAACCGTCTACTTACTTCTCGGTTAATCCGAATCTTAACGATCCCATTGGGACACAGGTTTGAGAGAAAAAGATCAGAGACAGAGACATTAGTGAGGCACAGATCAAGAGACAGGGTTAGAGCACCGGCCCTGGAGCGGGTCATGGAGAGCCACAGGTGAGAAAGGACACACGGGGACAGGGGCCAGGCACGGGGATGCAGCTCAGGCACAGGGAACCCATTGCGATGGCACCAGGCCACCATGGCCAGACGACATCTTCTGGAAAGGAGGGAAGAATGGGACTTGCCGCTGCTTCCAGGAGATGCTCGAGCCCTGTGCTGAACAGAGCCTTCCCGCGCCTCGCCTCGTGTTGGCATCACTGGAGGCGACAGGGGACATTGCTCCTAGGGGACATCGCTCTCAGAGGACACCAGGGCCAAGCTCTGCCCAAAGTCACTGACAGGACTGGGGTGTTCCCCAGCGTGAGCCTCCCACTGGTCCCCTGGCCCCCTCAACCTCCGCATCCTCGGCCCAGGGAGGAGGGAGAACCACGGCCATGAGAGCAGGCGAGGGGAGAAGAGATGGAAGAGGGGAGGAGAAAGGAGGGACAGAGTGGCGCAGAGAAGGGAGAGACACAGCAAGCAGAAATCGCTGATGAACGTAAATAAACCAGGCAGGCTCTTCATGGCGTGTCTCAGGGCTGGGCTATCACAGTTCCTCCAAACGCTGCTGGTCCTTCAGGGACAGACCCCGACAGCCCACAGGGTCCACGGGAAGCTCCTGTCCCAGCCCAAACCCGCCAGGGAGAGAAGCACCATCCCCACTTACGTCAATGTAGTTGGCGTTGATGTAGTCCGAGTTGGGATCACCCAGCAACGGGTGCAGCTTCACTCGGTGCCGGTCGTCTGGAGAGCAAAGTGAGAAGGGACCGTCACCGCCCAGGGATAAGCACGGGGATGGCGCGTCACCCCATCGGGCCCCAGGGCTCCCCGTGCAATCGTTTTGCACTAGGAATCTGCAAAACGCAGGCGGGTGGGACGTATTCAGGAGCCATAAGTACAAGCCGGTGGAGGTCTTTCCAGAGATGATGGTTTAGACCAGCAGGGACATGGGTGAGTGGCTGTCAGCACGGTACCATCTCCCTGAGCTCTGC
Source organism: Larus michahellis (assembly GCF_964199755.1). Classification (NCBI taxonomy): domain Eukaryota; kingdom Metazoa; phylum Chordata; class Aves; order Charadriiformes; family Laridae; genus Larus; species Larus michahellis. The sequence continues at coordinate 5,465,044 of NC_133914.1, read as the reverse complement.
CCAGTCCTCCACACACACCCCCAGCACCCTGCTGTCTGCCCCGGCAGGGAACCAGAAGAGAGCCCAGAGAGGTGAGCAAAGAGCTCTGCCCGACTTTCCAGTGTCCACCTGGGGCCCAGGGCAGGGCTGGAGTGGAAGATGTGAAGCTGTGGAGCAAAGCATGTAGGAGCACCAGAGCTCCTGGATGGCCAGGCTTGGTGTCTCCATCCCTGGAGGAACATCACCAGAGACGCAACACAGAGCAAGGCGGCCACGCCACACTGACTGTGGAGGGAGCTGGTGAGGAGCATCCTCTCTCTGGTGGGGTCCAAGGCCAGGTTGGACGGGGCTTGGAGCAACGTGGTCCCTGCCCAGGGTAGGGGGGTTGGAACTAAATGATCTTTAAGGTCCCTTCCAACTCTAACCATTCTATGATTCTATCATTCTGTCCTAAAAACTCGTAATTTATCCCCTTTTTCTCGTCCTGCATATCCACACCAGAAGCTCTCTGGGGGAAAACTGCAGTTTCTCATAAGTCCGTACATAAAACATACTCCAGGTTACCTGGGGCTTTCTGGCTCTCCCAGAATATCACGGTGATGTTATCACCAATTTTAAAGCACCCCAAGATTTGCGTCTTCAAGAGTTATCCGGCTCCAGAGGTCAACGCTGGCCCAGCTCCATCCCCCTAATTTGCTCCGGTGTGTGATGCCCAACAGGAGCTCTCAGGCTGGGACCCCTGCACTGAGCAAGGACCCTTCTGCTGCCCTTGACCGACCAAACCCCACCAGTTTATTCCTTGCATGGAGTGCACACCTACTAAAAAAAGCCCCCAAAGCCCTTTAGAAGGTTTTTCAAGCTGTTCAGGGTCTCTAAGCCTTTGCTGAAGGCACTCACATGTGGAGATGTGCTCCTGTCTCCCTTTGGTCTTGTCTTTCTTCTTTGAAGCATCCCAGCCTTCAAAGAAACTCTGTAAGGAAAGGATGGCCATCACGACCTGAGGGCAGGACTGGGGGGTCCTCCTCGGCCCCACAACCTTCTCGGGGAGCAGGGCAGACAGGGTGGTCCCTCCACCCCAAACATCTGGGTCCCGAACCCCAGCTCCATAGCACGCTCTGCCAGCTACACGCTTCTGTTGCATCCACACAATGCCCCATTTTCCAGCAAATTACAGACTGCCTGGTTTTTTTTTTTCCAGGGTTGGCTGTGGTGGTTTTTTTTCTCAACCACCCCAGTCCATTTCTCTCCCCAGCACAGAATAAGTTTGTGTGTAATAGCAGTAACATTCACAGATTGGCATAAGAGGAGGAAAGTGGAAGGAAATTACATGTTTTCTCCCCTCCCATAATATCTGAGTGCTTTCAAATGACTAGTTCCAAGAACATACAGCAGCTTTTCAAGGAGCACTAATGATTATAGCAAGCCCTGGTTCGTCCAATACATGAAAGGAGGAGGGGGGGGGGGGAGAAAAGCTCCTGCACTTGAAACAACGAAGCATTAAACAGTAATTTCGCTGGGAAATTTCAATCGCCAGACCTGTGGGACACCGAGGAGTCGGGAAATCAACCCCACTGGGCACGCTGAGGCAGAGGCGCGCGGAATAACGCGCTCCGTTACAAGCGCTCCGGCCCAACAAAGTGGGATGGGCACGATGCGGCCAACAACCCTTCGGGGGGACTTCCCTCCCCCTGGGATCACCCTCTCCCGCATCCTCTCCCTAAGGTCTTCATGGTCATGGGAGCTGCCAGACTGCAGAGGATTTGCTTGTCCTTCGGCTATGGCCGTGTTTATCACAGGACAAGTGTGTTGGGCAGAAGAACATCATGGTGCCCAGGAGTACCTGAGAAAGGGAGAAGCATCCCCAGCCCCTACGGGGGAGGTGAAGGCTGGCAGAGCTGGTCCCCCCCATCTCAGGGACCTGTTCAAGCTAACGATGAAATCCTGAGCTGCCAGGACCACAGATTTGATCCAGACCCATGGACACCCCATGTGCTGATGGTGTCTGCCCAGAGAGCTGTGAGCTCCAGTTCCAGCTGTCCAGAGCTCCACATCTGGAGCATCTTCTCCTTGCTCACCGATCCTTCCCATGCCACCTTGTCCATCCTACCTCCCACCCTCCCTGAGACACCACCACAAGATGCTGACACCAAGACGCTCTCACCTCGTACTCCTGCTTGAAGCCGTAGCCTTCCGCCGTCTTCATCTGGTTGATGTGCTGGAGGAGATCTGCCACCCGGACGGCAGGATGGAGCTGCCCGGTGTGATACGGGGACCCTTTGCGGCCGCACTGGCGGCGGGGGGAGCCCCCCAGCAGGCTGCTGGACTCGTTGACCACGCTGCTGCGCTGGTCGCCTGCAGAAGGAGAGGGAAAACCGGGGGCCATCAGGGGAGCAAAGCCTTGGACCACGTCCCCATCACCTCCTCACACCCACAGAGGAGGGATGAGAGGGCACCTGGAAACAGCCCTGGGAGATGCTGGTGCTGCGGCCGGTCCCTCTCTGGGGACCACAAGTGGTCCAGACCCCGCCGTGCTCTCTGCAGCTCTTCCTAAAAAGCTGAAAAGGCCCATTACAGCCTTTTAGGACCCCAGGAGATCTCTGAGAAATCAGTGGGCGAGGTCTTAAGGGAGTTAATAAGCTTATTTCCCATCTATGGGAGCAATTAACTCTCATCCAGACGAGTAAGAGCTACGTGCCCAAATAGTCACAAAAAGTCCTGACTTGAAAAATCACGTTGCCAATGTTTCCAGCCCAGCTTAACAGTTAATTTTCCTCGCTGCCAGATACCAGCGCCTTATTCCTAGCAGTGACACAAATGGAGCTCGCTGCTGTTTAATGGGGGAGTTTATGCAGTATTTACCTGGTTTACGCCTTGGCTGTGTAATTACCAGCGGAGCCAGACTAAGACCTCGCCTGCGTTTGTCAGGGCACGTTCCCGCACCGGATCCTGAAATCTGGGTTTGCACAAAACCCCCCGGATTGATGCTCTCCGCTGCTGCCAAGAGATGCGGCAGGCAGGGAGCCTGCGGCAGCCAACCCGGAATGCCGGCCACGCGCTGCTGGATGCGGTTTCCCCCTACGAACACTTCTAAAAACCGCCCTTGCCACGTCCCTCACCCTCCGTCTGCACCCCCTGGCTGCCCGTGCAACGTGGGTGCAATATGGGTGAAACACGGGTGCGGTGCGCAGGGTCTCCATCAGGCATCACAGCCCCCAAGGAGACGATGCTCCAACCTTTGCAGCTGGAAATATCTCCCTTCCAACACGCGGCTCAACCAACGGGACAGCGCGGAAGGGCCAGCCTGCGCCCCGGCGCACAGCTAACGGGCGCAGCCGCCGCTGGGTTTAATGAGAAACTAATTGCAGGCGTTCGCAAGGTGCTGACGGCTCCACGCAGCCACACGCTGAGGACCCACCTGGGTTTCCGTGAGAAGCATTAGCGACTTTTTTTAAATGCAAAGAAAGCGAGGCACGGCGGGGAACAGGCCCCAGCTGGTCACGCAGCAGCCCGTTCATTTACCTTCATTAATTAATGGTGTTCATAGGCAGGGGTGGCTGCAGCGGTGGCAGAGAGCCCGAGCTCCCCACATCTCCTCTGCCCAGGATGAGGAGCAGCCAGCGGCAGAGCAAACAAGGGGGGTGGGAGCAGGATCCGGCCCCTAAAGAAACCGAGGAGCAGCATCCCCAGCTCAGCCCACTCAGCCCCACCAGCCTACGAGCGTTTCAAGGACACTAACCGAAAAATAATAAACCTAGCTAGATGTATTAAGAGGAGGAAAAGTTTGCCCTCTGGGCTTCCATTATCCGCGAGACAATGCCGGGAAGCGTATTAATCCCGCAGCCGGTGGAGAAGAGCTGTGGGTAAGCAGCATCTTGAAGTTACTGTAACAGATGTTATTAGCATATGGTTGAAACTGGGGCATCCAACGAGTTATTTTACAACTAAATCAGCGCAGAGATGCATACTCCAGTGGGCGTTAAATTATCAGTCTCCCTCTGATGTGAACGCGGTGGCTCTTTAACCCTTCGAAGGCCGGGGATGTGCAGAGCAGCCTGGAGCAAAGCCAGGCCGGAGGTGCTGGCTGAAGGCTGGTGCGAAGCTTTCAACCTCGGCGGACGCCCAAGAGTTGGGGTTCACCCGGCTTCGGGGGGCTGCAGGCAGCGTCCCAGCTCGCGTCCGGGCTGCAAATGGCTTCAGCTCTCCCAGCCACCAGCTCCGATCTCGGCTTCGAGAGGTGGAGATGCAGCGACCCAGCTCAAACTGGGTTATCAAACACTGGAAGAGGCTGCCCAGGGCAGTGGGGGAGTCGCCATCCCTGGAGGGATTTAAAAGCCGGGCAGACGTGGTGCTGAGGGACACGGGGTAGTGGTGGTTTTGGCCATGCTGGGTTGATGGTTGGACTCGATGTTCTTAAAGGTCCCTTCCAACCTTGACCATTCTATGATTCTAAGCTGCCCACGAGTGTTTTTCCTTCAAGCAAAAACCTGGATGATAATAACGGGTACTACAGACACCGAGTAGATCAACGTCCTCGGAGGTTTACACACAGCATGGAAAAGCCTGCAACGTGCCACGCGCATCAGGCTAAAATAGACGCGGTACCTGCTACTGAGCCTCGGGTAAATATTTTGGCTGTTTCTGGGATATTTAGGGATTATCAGGGCCCCATGCTGCGGCTGGGTGGGAACAGGGGGGGATGCTGCGGTTCCCCATCCTTACCCCGGTTGCTGTAGTTGTGGGTGTCCATGAAGGAGAGCCCCAGGCGCTCGTCCTCCTGCAGCGTGCTCTGGTCGGTGAAGCTCCTGTCGATGGCGCTCATCATGTGCGTCTTCTCGTGGCGGTAGTTGATGGTGGCTTTGGTCATGTTGACGGGTTTTCTGCAGGGGGATGCAAAGGGAGAAGAAGCGCATGTAAACAGGGCTGACCCGACGGTGCTGTAACGTCCCCCCAAAGCTACCGGGCTCGGATTATTTTGGGGAGCAGGATGGACTATTTCCACCAGCAATTGTCATGCTTCGGTGTTCTGGTACCCCAAGCTGGTGGCAGCTTGGATCATCCCTCGCCGGCTGCAGCAACTCCAGCTGCTCATCCTTGATGTCCCCTCCTCTCCCCTTCCCAAAATGCCCAGTGGCTGGAATAGCCAGGAGCGCTCCTTGGGCAAGCAAAGGCTCTCCCTGGCCAGCTGGCATTGCACAGGTCTGCCCCAGCTCTCCCCCAGCCCCATTTCCCCGGGTATTGCCCACCCCACCCCACCTCACTGCAACGTGGACCATCCAACACGCCATGTCCAGCACCGTGCTGCACAGTACGAGTGCAAGAAGCAGGAGGAGGACATGGAGCTGTTGGAGCGGGGCCAGAGGAGGCCACAAAAATCGTCCGAGGGCTGGAGCCCCTCTGCTGTGGGGACAGGCTGAGAGAGCTGGGGGGGTTCAGCCTGGAGAAGAGAAGGCTCCGGGGAGACCTTCCAGCCCCTTCCAGCCCCTAAAGGGTCTTATCAGAAAGATGGGGAGGGGCTCTTGAATAGGGCCTGTAGCGATAGGACAAGGGGTAATGGTTTTAAATTAAAAGAGAGGAGATTCAGCCTGGATATAAGGAAAGATTTTTTATGCTGAGGGTGGTGAGACACTGGCCCAGGTTGCCCAGAGAGGTGGGAGATGCCCCATCCCTGGAGACATTCCAGGCCAGGCTGGACGGGGCTCTGAGCAACCTGATCCAGGTGAAGTTGCCCTTGCTCCTGGCCGGGGGTTGGACTAGATGGCCTTCAGAGGTCCCCTCCCACCCAAACCATTCTATGATTTTAAAACCATGCTGGGAGGCCAAATCCATACCAAGGGATGGGCTGGACCCCATGACTGCAAACGTGCTCAGCACCCACCAGGGAGGCTTTTTTCCCCCATGCAAGTACCCCGTTAGGCACCTAACGAAGACACGGGGAAAGCCCAGAAGCTCTCGCTGGAATAAAACCTCACACCCCGAATTTGAGACATTTACGCAAAAAAAACCCAACCCTGATTGAGTGTTTTTGAGAGGCATCATCAGGCTCCCAGGAAGCCAGAGCAGGGATTAAACCAGGGGAAGGATGAACAGGAGATCTGAGCCCATGTGGGGCCGGGCCAAAATCCAGAATTCAACCCAGAGTTGCTGACCCATCCCCTTTACGCTGCCTTCAGTCTCTAAAGAGCTCGGCAGCTTTATTTTCCCTGAGCCCTTAAAACGTACTCGGCAGAGAAAAGGACTTGTTGGAGCAGCAGGGCAAGGAGGCGGCCGGGAGGAAGGGCGAAGGAGAGAGAGAACGACAATTACTTACGGGTAATAGGAATAAGAATAGTAGTTCCTCCTGGCAAGCGTGCAAAGAAAGAGAACAGCAGAAATTGCATAAGCAGCTTTTCTCCGGCATAGGGAGGGGGGGGGCGGTGGGTTACAGGGCAACTCGGCTGCCGGAAAAATAAATGCACCGTAAAGAAACCTGGCTCCCCTTTTTGCATCCGTAGGTTAATGACTCCGAGCCGGAGCTGGCATCCCGGCAGCAGAGTCCAACGCCGGCTCTCAGGGCGCCCTGCATCCCCGTGCCGGCGGTGGGGTGTCCGCAGCACCTTTGTCCAAGGGGTTATTGCGCTATTTTTAAGACTGAATCGGGGAGACGGTGAGGGGCCGAGCGACCCCAGCAGGAGAACGGGGTCGGGATGTTGCATCTCCAGTGCACCGTATATTAGGGGCGAGCGTATTCCGGAGGGGCCTTTCCATTCCACCACACCAGTGTTTTTCCAACAGCAAAATGCTCCGGAGGAGATTTATGAGCTCATCCCAGCTTCCCAACAGCCCCGAATTCAGGGCCCTCGGCGCCGGGTCTGATTTGCGGCTCTGGTTTGTCCTTTGACAGGTTCACCCCGGGATGCTGAAGCAGCTCCTCCTCCTCCTCCTCCTCGTCCTCCTGCCCCGCACCACAGACGGTGGGAACGCAGCAGACACCCTCACGGCTTCCCACCCGCCGGCCCAACAGCATCGCTCCCAAAAACACATCGGCACCATATTTGCTCCATCAGGGACAGATCCGATGCCGTATGCACGGGCATCATCCCAGAGCCAGGGCGGGCAGGGAGCCACGAGCCGGCCCTGCACACCCCTCGCAGCGCGCAGGGATGCCGCAAGCCTTGCTTTCCCAGCCGGCGTAAATCAGCAAGAATCCTTTGAGGGTGAAGGAAGCCATAAAGAGATCGGCAGATTTACCTGGGCCGAGGTTCTGCCCTGCTATTTTTCTCTCCCCCCTGGCTGTTAACGTACTTTCCTCCCGTCATCCCGAGCCCTGCATGGGGAAGGCGTGTAATTGCTGCCCTTTCTCCCCCTGCTTTGAGAGCCCCCCTCCCCGGCTCGGCGCTGCCTCGAGCCCCCCACGGCACAAAGCCGCTTTCCAGGGCGCTGCGCCCGAGTGAAAAGCATCGGCCGCATCCCCGGCGCTCCTAGGGATGAGTGTCCCGAAAAGCCCTCACCCTCCTCCCTCCCGCCCCGCCGTGATGGCCACGGTCGCATCCACGTCGGCCATGCTCGGCTCCCCGAGAACAGGGACCCCCGTGAGCAGTTTGGGGGTCCCCATGGACCCTCAGCCCTGGGAAAACCTCCCCTCCAGCACGCACCCAAATTTTAAAGACTCATTTAGAGCCAGCCGGAGGCTCTCAGCAAGGGATTGCTCACGTTTCACTGGAAGCTCGGTGGTTCCCCCTTAAAAGAAGCCCAGGAGGATGCGGGACGGTCCGAGCACCCGCAGCCACAGGCAGCCCCTGCCCGGCCCCGGAGGAAGTGGGAGATGCTGGTTTCCCAGTGCTCTCAAGGAACTGGAGCCCAGAACAAGAGGCAGAGCCTGCCCGGGTATTTCAGCAGGACACACCACACCGCTTTCCAGGAAAAAGCCGTGGATGGAGTTTTTTTCTGGCCATCACGCCAGAGCCGAGTACCCCTGGGTGCCGGGAGGTGCTGGGCGCTCACCCACCCTCTTGGGGGAGCTTGGCCAAGGGGCGACAGCAGAAAGGTGCCTCCTCCTCTCCTTCCCCTCTCCAGGAATGCCAGCTGGATGCAAGGGAATGGTAGGTGGCCCCAACCCTAGCCCACCCCGATGGCGGGTACCAGCACGGTCAGACCCCAGCCAGCCACCGCTCACACGGACGGATGCGGCCCCAGGCTGGCCAAGGCAGCGGGGGAGCCCAGAGACACTATCAGAGGGCAGATTAAGCTGATTTTTGTCATTTTGGGCTGGAGGGACACAGGGCCGCACACCCCGGTGTCCCTGGCTGCTGTTAGCAAGGGGAGAGCTGGTGGGGCAGGGACAGCCGGGCTCAGCGCCGGCGCAGAGCCCCTCTGAGCCCCATCCTGGCCAGAAGCATTTCCATCAACGCAGAATCGACAGAGCAGCACAAAGCCAAGAAGAAGCAGAAAAAGAGGCAAAAGACTGAAAAACAGCGGGGGAGAGGGACAGTGGAACAAAGCTGCACAGCCCCGAGGGCCAAGGGACGTTCCCAGGACTCCTCGGTGCCCAGTGTTCCCAGTGCCTCCTGCCATGCCCGGTGTCACAGAGCAAGGAGGGCACCGTGCCCGGTGGGATGCACGAGCGCATGGAGGCACGGCACAGCTCCAGGGAGGGTTTGGAGTCTGCCCAGCGCGGCAGTATCACCACCAGTAACTCCCAGTTAGCGCTGGGGTGGTGGAGAAGGGCTGAGCTGGGAGCAGGGGACAGACGGAGGCACACGGTCTCCTTACCCTTTCCGAATGACGATGATGATGGCTCCCAGGAGGATAATCAGGACGATGAGGCCTCCGGCACAGATCCCCAGGATCAAGCCCATCTCTTCCGAGTGCTGCGACACCTCCAGGGGACGCTTGCTCTCTTTGCAGGCGGCTGCCAGGGGACAAGGACAGGCAGGAGGGGTCAACACTCAGCTGCGGGGATGGGGTTGGCAATATCAGATGGGAAAACACTGGGATTTATCCCATGGGATGCACACTGCTCCTTGAACACGTTTTATTCCGAGGTGTTACGGAGGTCTGTGGTGCCACACCGTGATGGTGGGCGAGTCCCTCTCTCGGCTCCCGTGGGGTGAGACGGTCCCTTTGTGTCACCTTTTATCGCATTGTCCATCCCTGGATTCAGCATCCAGCGCCACCAACGCCAGCCTCCCACCGCGATAGCGGCATTAAGAGGAAAACCACAGCCAAGGGAAGAACCCAGCCAACGAAGAAAGCGGGAATGGGGCCGGAATAAACCACCAGGCGCATCCCGACCACCACCAGCGCTGGTACCGACACCCGCCGGCACAGCCCCGACCGCCGGAGCAGCCGCAGGTTCAGGTCCTGGGAAAGGGAGGGCTCACCTTTGCGGGCGATCCGGACGCAGTTCAGCCGGGTTTCCTACGGAGGAAAAAAAAGGGAGGGGGGGTCAGTGTCGGATGAGCATTCCGTCAGCTCCGCTCCCCGTTCCGAGCCAGGCTGGGCGGATGCAAGGCCGGTCCCTTGGTGCTTTGACACCCAAACGGAGGGATTTTGCAGGTGATTTGTGCTGCAGCACCCGCGGCGGAGCCAAAGGAGCCCCTGGGGACACGCACCCCGAGAGACGCTGCTGAATGATCCGTCCCCAGCATTTCCTAAACCAGCGTCCCCAGGTTTAGCCGAGGCCATCGCTCCGGGCACAGAGGGGACGGCAAAGCTCAAGATTTGAAGGAGGGACCCAGCAGACCCAGCCAAGCCGCAGGTCACCGGCGCGTCACCAACTGCAGCTAAAACACTCCCAGGTCGCCGTTCAGAGCTTCGTGGGGATTTTTCCATTAGTTTTCCAGCCCCAGCCCCGGTGTTCTGCGCGTGCTGCCAAGGTTGCCGTGAGGGCTCCCAGCTCAGGTCTCCCAACAGTTTTAGCGTTTGCATTTTTAGGGATGGGTTCAGCTAAAATATTCCGTCTTTCTGCGTATCCAACTTCCGTTGCGAAATAAAAAGCAGCGTTTTGGCAGGACTGCCTTCTTCCCCGAGCATCCTCCAGCCCCTCGGGACACCAGGGCTGGCAACGCTGCTCCATCCGCCCTCGGACCGCGACCTGCCCGTGCAGCATGCCCGGAACACGGCCGGCTCCGGCACCGCTCCCTTCGAAGCCGCCAGCTCTTGCTTCTTCCTGCTTCTTGTTCCATCTGGCACGAAAACCACAAAAAACCCAAGCTGGGATCCAGCTTTTTCACGACGTCTAACGGCAGCCGGGACAAATCCAGTGCCTCCCAGCAGGAAGGTTATAAAACAGCATCGGCCACGAGTTATTATCCAGCAGCGCCCGAGCAAGCCACAGCCGAGATCCTGCCCGTCCGTCTCAGCCCTAATTACAACCCAGCGAGGTGTGAACGATCCCAGAGCGGTGAAAAGGATTGAAAAACCAGCACCTTTCCGGCAAGATGGAGGATGAGGATGCTGCGGCGGTCCTGCTGCTTCGCTTTCACAGCTCAGGTGATGCTGAGAAACGTCCCCAGGGGATTCCCGGGGGTCCCGCCCGTGACTCGGAGGAAATGAGCCCGGGGGATGCAGGGGCTGCTGCCGGAGCGGGGCTATTACGGTTCTTACGGCTTCTCTGCTGCAGCCGCTGGGTTGGCAGCGGGTCCCGGTAACACGCACACGGCTTTTGCTGCCCAAATGGTCCTTTTCCACCCCAGAATTAGCCTCAGGAAGGTGGTGTCCACTGGCACCAGTCGGGGTCCCAGCCGGTACCACACGGGTGGCCAAGGCTGGGCTCCATCACCACCAGATTTGGCACTGGGAGGGGGACGGGCACATCCCAGGGTGCCGGGAGAAGGTGGGACACTCGTCCCCATTCCCAATGGGATGTAAGGGTGGCCCAGGGGCACCAGCTCCCCCTGGGCAGGGACTGGGGCCAAACCCAGAGGGAGCGGGGCATCTAAACCACGTCCCACTTTTTCTGACACACCCCCCCCAGGACCCCAGGTGGGCTCCTGCCTGATTAAACTGGGACCCCAGACACCCCAGCAGTGTCCCACAGCTACTCACCCCTTTGAGGTTGCTCATGGCTTGGAAGTAGATGAGATACGCCTTCTTGGGCTCCAGCGGCGGGTTCCAGTAGCCACTGTAGGTCTGGTTGTCCCCCACGGTGAAGGGTTTGGCTTCGGTGAGGCTGCTGGCGGGCAGCTCAGCCCCAAAGTAGTGCACGGAGCCACGGGACATGGCGTCGTCAAAGGTGAGCGGCACCGGGAAACACTCCTGCCCACCCAGCTCCCGTTTGAGCTTCTTGGGCCGGTCTTCTTCCACAATGACCTGGTAGGTGCTGGTGAGGACCAAGCACAGGTTAGCTTCATGAAAAGGATGGTCCTGCCCTTCTCTCCATGCTTGACCCCACTGTCCATGCCGTGCCACCCTGTTGGTGGGGGTCTCACCCTCGCACAGCCCCAGGCTAGAATCAGAGAATGGTCTGTGTTGGAAGGGATCTTTCAGATCACCGAGTCCAACCATCACCCCAACACTGCCAAAGCCACCACTACCCCATGTCCCTCAGCACCACGTCTGCCCGGGTTTTAAATACCCCCAGGGATGGCGACTCCACCACTGCCCTGGGCAGCCTCTTCCAACGCTTGACAGCCCTTTGGGTGAAGATGTTTTTCCCAATATCCATCCTAAACCTCCCCTGGCGCAACTCGAGGCCGTTTCCTCTTGTCCCATCGCTTGTTCCTTGGGAGAAGAGCCTGACCCCCCCTGGCTGCCCCCTCCTTTCAGGGAGCTGTAGAGAGCGAGAAGGTCTCCCCTCGGCCTCCTCTTCTCCAGGCTGAACACCCCCAGCTCCCTCAGCCGCTCCTCACAGGACTTGTGCTCCAGACCCCTCACCAGCTCCGTTGCCCTTCTCTGGACACGCTCCAGCCCCTCAAGGTCTTTTTTTGTGGTGAGGGGCCCAAAACTGGACACAGCCCTCGAGGTGGGGCCTCAGCAGTGCCCAGTACCGGGGGACGGTCACTGCCCCAGCCCTGCTGACTCACCTGATGGGAGCCCCTCTGCCCTGCGCTGGCCGCAGCAGCACCGTGATGGTGCTCTCCGACTCGCTCAGCGGCGACGGCATGTCCCCGTAGTCGAAGGTGGGAGCTGCAAAGGGAGCAGGGGTGAGTCCTGGTTCCCAGGGATGCGCTTGGGGCTGCCCTCCTGTGCCGGGGGGGAAACTGAGGCACGAGCAGCCTCACCCAGGGCAAAGCATCACCCATTGGTGTAATGAGAATTATTACAAATACAGAAAAACCTTCTAGGTCTTGAGCAGACATCACAGTTGGGAGAGGACCCAGGGGGTTTCAACCAAAGCGGGGTTCTCAAGGAAGGGTTTCAAAGCCGGTCTGGCAGAGGGGAGGAGGCGGGAGCGGGATCCGACCTCGGCAGGACCCGGCCTTGAGATGCACCCCACGTGCCTGGGCACGACACGGCTCCAAACTGTCGGCACAGCGTCACCGTCCCCCCCAGGGCAGGAGCACGCCCAAGCCAGGCCAGCAGCACCCCCAGAGCAAGCTGGGGGACACCCTCGTGCCCGGCGCAGCCCCGCGGTCCCCAGGCCATCGCTAGCAGCCACTGGGGTCCAGCTCACAAAGCTTTGCAGTTTCGCTGTCCCCATTAGGGCTCATCTCAGCCCATTTGCTGCGGTTAATAGCAACGCAATGAGCAAATAGCCCCAAGTACTGTGAGGCTAATTAACGAAGCCAAATTAATCCCTCGCTTGTAGCCTGATAGCTCAGACAGCACCAGTGCGCTGGGCTGGCCAGAATCCCCAGCCAGAGACCCACGGGCAGCCCAGCTGATGGGTTTGAGGGCTACCCGGGGGGGTGACAGCACGGCTGCCACCACCGAGAGCATCCTTCGATAGCAGCAGCCGGCCACCAAAATCCACGGGAGCGCGCGGGAGGCTCCGGCACTGCCATCACCCACCTGCGCAGAGGAGAAGCACCAGGCGTGGAGCCCGAGGGAACGTACCGGAGATGTTGGTGGTGATCTCGGTGAGCGCCGTCTGGCCAAAGCCCTTGCCGGTGCGGGCCCGGACTGAGAAGAGGTAGGTGGTGCCGGGGTGGAGGTTGGAGAAGACGTGGTAGGTCTCGTTGCGTAGCTTGGAGACGGTGCGTCGCGGGCCGGGCACGTTGACCGCCGGGTCGGAGGATTCGATGCTCTGGTAGCTGATCTGCAGGGACAAGGCAGAGCATCACCAGAGGCCACGGGAGAGCGGAGAGAGCCCGGATCCGGGTGGAGAAGGGGTTAAAGGGATGGATTCAGAGGAGGGGATGGTCATAAGGGCACCCTGGAAAACAGACGCTTTTTGGGGCAAATCTAAAGCAAAGTTCATGGGAAAAGGTGTTGCTGGATGATACTGGTGACCCCCAAAGCAGGACACCCCAGCAGGGACAGATCCTGCTGGCAGGGTGACAGTAGGCCGGATCCATGCTCCAAACGAAGGGCTCGGGGGCAGCCGCTCCTCATCCCCACGACCGAAAGCAGCGGTTCTCCAGATAGCCCCCATTACATCCCCCCCAGGGGACCCTCCCGTGTCCCCGTTGGTCGCCCGCGGGTGCCGCAGCCAGGTGGGACGTACCTCATACTGCGTGATGAGGCCATTGGGCTCCACTGGTTCCTCCCACTTCAGAAATATCATGTCCTCCAGCGGGGTGAAGGTGAGGGACTCGGAGGCGATGCCACCGGGCACTGGGGAAGGAAAGGGGACGTGTTTGGATGCGGCAAGAAACCAGGCTGGAAGGAGAAATCCTGCGGGAAACGCCTCCCTGCAGCAGCCACCGAGCCACCGCGTCCCCTCTGCCACGTCACGCAGCTCCGGCACAGGTCACCAGCCCATGGACCCCAGGGGGATGCTCCCCAGGGGAATGACATTCCCACCGTGCTCCCGGCGCTCCGGTGACACTTTGCCATGGCGGGGGAGGTCCCCACGCCACGGCACAAACCCCGCAGGCACCGGTTCTGGCATCGCACCCAGTTTCCGACAGCACAGCAGCAAGCCCCTGCGTGCCATCACCAGCGGAGCCCACACGAGGAAAGGAAAAAAAATAATTCCCTTTTCCCATAGAATCTAAACCCCCCCGCCGGAGCCACCAGCATCCTCGGGAGACATTGCCGGCACTCCCCCCGGCGAGCAATAACATCCTCATCCACAGCCAGGCTCGACATGCCCCAGCCTTCCCCTCTAATTAACACCGACAACAATAATAACCGCAAACGATAACAGCGATCGACAGCACCAGGATCAATATTCCCTTCTTTCCCATGGATTTCTTGACCTGAGGGGGTCAGCGAGGAGGACAGGAGAGGCGACGGCCCGGCAAAGACCACGATTCACCAGCAGCATCCTCTCCTGCGGGCTTGCACACCCAAAAGGGTGTCAAAAAAGGGACGTCGGCTCTCCCCCTCTCTTTTTTCTTTTTTGCAGCTTTCGTTCGGATCTAATTATGGGGCCGAGGGAGAGGGATCGCCTTCCGCGCGCTTCCCACCGTGCGAATACACAATTTCCACTTGATTTACAAGTTAATTTAATCAGAGGCGCCGTGTCCTACACGTGTACACAAGGCGCTTATTAAATTCGCGGAGAATTACGGAAACCTTTAGGGCAGGAATATGCGTACCTATATAGATATTTTTATATATATAGCCTACATATTTTTTTAGATATATATATATATAGGTACAGGCACCCTACGCTTGTGCGTACACCAGGATAAGACTGGCAGAGGTACACAGCAGCTCCCAGGTGTGTGTATACCCCTCTGCCATACGTATACACATGTATATACGTATTTATGTATTTATAGATAGTTATTCTCGCTTGCCTTGCATGCGTCCTGCCCACCATTGCAGCACCACCACGCCGCAACGATATTTCCACGGGCACCCGGGGCTGAGGTTTCCTGCATAGTCCAAAATCTCCAGCCGTGGCACACCGACCTTCCCTGGATCTATATGGGCCACTTAAACGCCAGCTGGGCAACCTACGGATGGGTCACCCTCTTCTCTCGGTGCCCACGCACCCAGGAGCCAGCAGGGCTTTGCCCAAGGTCCAAGGGGGATGCTGCGAACAGCTCCCTTGATTTGACCAGTTAATGCCCTAGAAACGGGTTTTCCAGCCCAAAAACAGGGTTTAGCACCCAGGATGGTGCTCCCACCCCCTGCCCGGAGACAAACCCCAGCGCTGCACCAGCTGATGCTGCAACCGAAGCTGGCCTCCTGCCATAATAAACCACAATCGAGGGTCCTACTATTAACGAGCCTTCGCCGCCGTGGCTTAATTGCACGGGGCGGCTGCTCATCAGCCAGTCGTGGGAGCCCGAATCCTCATCACCCTCCCGGGCAGGGAGATGCCGGGCCAGGCCTAGGTGTAATATTTGCAATATATCCATAGGGGGATATCCATTGCTCGATGCCACCCAAGACCGAACGTCTACGCGGCTCCAAGTTCAACCCAAGGGGGAAGCCGCAAGCACCGGTGAATCGAGGCAAAGCAGCTGGAGGGATTACGGTGTAGCGAAAAAACATCTGGAGCTGCTGTATTAATATTCAATAAGAAAACAGCTGGAGCAATCACAGCACAGTGAGAACAGCTGAAGCAATTACAGCCAGAAAATAAAGCGTCGGAAGCGTGAAACTGGGTGCTCCGGGTCGGACAGGCTCAGGGATGGGGATACAGAAAGTGCTGATGTGCAGAGAAAGGCGCTGAATTTAGGCTTTGGAGATGAAACCGGGACCCTGAGATCCTCCCGGCTCCGCTCCAGCTCTGCAGGTTTTGCTTTCCAGCCTGGAAAACGGGAGCGATGAACAATAAACGCACAAAGCTGCACGTTTCGGTGGGTCCCAAATCAAGGCGGGTCCCATGCAGGGGCATTTCACGGCAGGCTTTGCCTCGGGGGGTGTCCAGGGGGTCTGGAGCCGTCCGGATCCTTTGCATTTATTAATTCTTCCACCCAAATTGCTGATTCTTGTTGCTAAAAAGTGCTTTGGAGATTAATTCAGTTCTTGCCTAAGAAGAAGGTGACTCCACAGGGATGCTCCAGCCCCTCTCAGCGCCCACCCCAGCTCCTTGCCCCCCACGCAAGCCCCAGCCGCTGCTGCCCTCACGGACCAGGAGAAGACCCCCTCGCCCCACGGCTGCAGGACCAGCGTCGGTGCAGCAGCTTTTGGGGGCTGCCCTTGAAGGCAGCTGAGTCTCCACGGCACAGGCTGGAGATGCCGATGGGACAGCGAAAGGGAATGGGACGAGGGGAAGGAGTCATTAGCGGGAGCTGCCAGCCCTGGATGTGGCCCGTCACTGATGGGCGGCACCGGAGACACGGAGCCGGCTCTGCCCTGTACCTCTTATCACATTCGCCAGATCCCTGGAGCCCAAAATGCCCAGAGCACTCTGCTGATGGAGAGCCACAGCCGGGGACCGCGGCGCAGGGTAAGGCCAGGCGTGGGAGACCTCTCCGGTGGCCCCAGCTCCAGGACATCCTCAGGGAAGGGCTGGGCGGGAGCAGGAGACGCCAAACCCAGGAGTCCTGGAGCAGCGCTGGAGCCTCCAGCGCGGACGTCAGCCCCGCTCGGGTGCCAGCAGCGGGGACATGACCCCGGGCACGGCCACCATGGGGAGAAGGGAAACAGCTCGGCTGCTCAGGAGCAAAGTTGGTGGCAACTCAGGGGACCAGACGCCCCTCATCAACACGCAGAGCGGGTTTGAACCACCAGAACCCGCAAACGCAACTGGGGCAGAGCACTGGGGAAGCCGAGCAAAGCTGTGCCGGGCTCCGGTTAACAGCGCTCTCCCAGAAACATCACAACGCCAAACTAATCAGCGACCGAGCGGATGAAAGATGTTACCTAAGTGTGCAAAGCACTGATTGTTTTAATTGTTATTATTATCGCTGCTAGGCTTTGGTTCCACACCAAGGGAGGGGCGAGGATGATTCGTGCTGGGAGAAGCCAGCCATCGGCCAACTGCTGTGCCCTTCACCCGACTGGGAACGGCTAAAACGCTCCTCTGGAAGGACAAGGGTGGCATTTCCATGGCAATGGAGGATGTTTCTCCACCAGAGCAACCGGTGCTGCCCCGTCCCCATCCGATCACCTCGTTCCCCCAAGCTGCTCCCAGGATTTCCCTTCCCCAGCCGCCACCGTCGCCCCTTTCTCCCACCTCCCCTCGCACAGCCCCAGGGCTGCAACAGCCTTTTCGCCTCCCCCTTAGCACGATGGCCGCAGGAGATATTCCCATCATGCCCCCGGCCAAGAACCGACGTACATCGTGCCACAGGAAACACCCCGGCTGCTCACCAGCCGCCGAGTGACGGCTTTTAGGGACGACGCACCTCCCCGAGGGGACTCACCATCCTCATCCGTCTGGAAAACCACCTCCTTGCCCTCCTTGCGACCCTCGGGGTTGGAGAGGATGAGCTTGACGTGGATGTTCTTGTAGGGCAGGAGGTTTTTGATGGTGTAGCGGTTGGCGTTACGCTCCATCTTCACGCACTCCCGGAAGGTTTGGTTGTGGCCGGTGCCCACGAAATAGCGGTAGCAGAGCGAGACGGTGTAGGTGTGACAGCGGGTCAGGTTGTAACCCAGCGGCTCCCACTGCAAGGTCAGCTGCCTGGACTGGATTTCGGAGAAAGCCAGGCCTTTGGGGGCCCGCATGGGCTCTGTTGGGGGGGGAAGAGAGATGGGGAGAGATGAGCGATGAAGCAAAACATCTCATGGGTTTACGTGTATTATCAGGGAAAGCCCTTTTACAGCACAGGAACAAGACAGGCGGGTGCGGAGAGCATCCCTGACCCCAAAACTGGGACCAGCCCCGCCACAGGATGCTGCTCCCCGCGATGTCCCCAGCCCTGGGCCCAAAGCCACCAACACTGCAGGGACAGCCACCCCCTTGGCTCATCGTCCCCTGCAGAGGTGAAGCCGGGTACCAGCCCTGGGCCGGCGCAGAGCCACGGTGAGCACCGGGAGCACCCGCGCCACGAGTAGCCCCGAAACGAACCAGAAAAACGTGTCCACAGGATGGGAGCCCTCGTGTTTTCATCGAGTCCATGTCAGCTCTTGAAAGGACAGAGACCGAGTGCCATCACCGGGAAGGAGCTTAATTAGCTCTAATTGGCACGAACAGGAGAAGATGGATTTAATGAGGAGCGGAGCTCCTTTGCCAACAGCGCGCACACACACGCAGAGATGGTTTGGGTTAACGGCGGTGACTCCTCTCCACACCCAAGGGTGGTGGGAAGGACCCCGAGAGGGACGGAGGGTCTTTGCCCACCCCGACCCAGAGCTGATCTCCCAGGGATTTGCGCCGCGGAGCAATTTGGGCAGCTCAGGGTCGCAAGAGGCTTTCGCAACCTCAGCGGATGCTCCTGCGGGTCCCGATGCCCTTGTGGGACAGTGCGAAACCCCAGTTGGTTTTGGAGCGGGGAGCACGGCCACAGACACACAGCCCCACGCTGCGGGGACCCCGGCTTTAACCTGCCACCGCGTCCGGCTCTGCCAAAAGCCACCAAACCTCAGTCCCGGTGGCCACCGACATCGCTCCCAGTGGGCGGCCAAGGGCACAGGGACCTCTCCCCACTCCTCTCCCCAAGGCCACCAGAGCCCCCACACCTCCCCAGGCAGGACCGCGTGGTGCCAGGCTTCAACCCCCGCTGTCCTTTTCATTCCAGTGTATTTAAAAGCTCCGGGTGAGGGCCAGCAGCACGGCACACAGGGCCAACAGTGGCCAGCGGTACATGGCCGTGTGGGGAATGTCCCCTTGACCCAGGGGCTGCAGGATACATCCGCCCAGGGGCTTTTTCCAGGTTCCCCCTCGCCCCCCGGGCCAGATCCTGCAAAGCATGGGAGATGCAGTGCCGGGCAGACGGGCTGGTGAGACTCCGAGGATGCAGAGGATCCCACCGCAGCTGCTTTTCGGGTGGAGGAAGAGCGGCTGTGTCACCATCTGCAAACCCGCTGTGACCCAGGGGACACCAAGGCGAAAAACGCATCATTGCAGCATGTGGGCAGAGCCAGGGAAGCCTGAACACGGTAACCACGGGGTATTAAGTACAGGGCGCTGAGAGTGTCACACAGCGCCTGTCATCGGCTTCAGGGTAATAAGGAAACCTGGGCTTTCCCCAGCGCCTCTAAAAACTAATCTGGGATGAAAAGCCGCCGCCAGCCCCTCGTCACGATGCCTGGGTCGGGGTTTGCATCTCCCCCTCCATCCCTGCGCAGGGTTTGCATCTCCCCCTCCCCTCCCACGCCTGAGCACACCCGTCTGTGACGCCCACCCTGCTCACAGGGCTCCCCACGGCCACAGCCAAAGCCACCGGGGACACCCCGCAGCCCTGGGGATGCGACCGTGTCCTGCTCCGCTCCTGCCGGCTGTAAGGAGGATGCGCGCTCCGGTCCCCGTCCGCGGGGCAATGCTCCGGGCTTGCTCCCAGCTTTTGCTGGGTTGGGGATATTTTTGGTGCAGGGTCCCAGCCCAGCAACACGGCGGTGCCGGGTCTTGGGGCGAACACGGCACGACAACGCCGCGCCGCCTCCACGCCGTCTCCTTGCCTTCGACTTTGCTCAATTACCAGCAGTTAAACCCCGGCATCAGGAAGGCGGTTGCCATGGAGCGTCTGAAACGCTGCTGCCAGCCCCACCGGAGACGGGGACATTCCCCCAACCCAGGTCACCCCCCGTGGGGATGCGGGGTCAGACACTCCTGACAGAAACAAGTTCTCCTGCAGCCCCACGGCGCTGGAGAAGTCTCCCCGCATCGCCCCCCAGCGATGGGGACACCAGACCAGCAGCACGGTCGCACCGCAGGCTCTGTTGGGGCATTTGGCAGAGAGAAACCCCAACTCGTCCCTTCCCTGGGGACACCCCGAGGGGTCTTTGGCAGGGATGGGGTTGCCCTGAATTACCCCCAGGTCATCGCCGTGCATGGGAAGGCAGCGCCCCCCACCCAAGGCCATCCCCCCTCCGGTGAGGCAGAGGATTAACATCGTTTGAGAAGAAATATTTTGAGAGGCGCCGACTGCTCCAAACCAGGCACTGGAGAATAATCCACAGCTCCCTCTGAGGAGGGAATGAGATGGGAACCTCTAGGGACAGCCAAGGGGCTCGCTCACCCTCGGGGACTGGAGCGCTGTGTCCAGGTCTGGGCTCCCCGGTTCAAGGAGGACAGGGAACTGCTGGAGACGGGACAGCAAAGGGCTACCAAGGTGCTGAGGGGACCTGCCTGGCTTCCTCCTGTGTGCAGAGAGGTGGTGGAGCCTGGAGCATGGAAGGGCTACTGCGGAGAGAGACCTTTTTCTGTGGAAAGAGACCTGGGAGTCCTGGGGGACAACAGGGTGACCATGAGCCAGCAATGGGCCCTGGTGGCCAAGAAGGCCAATGGCATCCTGGGGTGCATCAAGAAGAGTGTGGCCAGCAGGTGGAGGGAGGTCATCCTCCCCTTCTGCTCTGCCCTGGGGAGGCCACATCTGGAGCGCTGGGTCCAGTTCTGGGCTCCCCGGGTCAAGAAGGACAGGGAACTGCTGGAGAGGGGACAGCAAAGGGCTACCAAGATGCTGAGGGGACTGGAACATCTCTCTGCTGAGGAAAGGCTGAGGGATTTGGGTCTCTTCAGTCTGGAAAAAAGACGGCTGAGGGGGGATCTCATCAACACTTATAAATACTGAAAGGGGGGGTGTCAGGAGGATGGGGCCAGGCTCTTCTCAGTGGTGCCCAGTGACAGGACAAGGGGTAATGGGCACAAACTGGAACATGGGAAGTTCCACCTCAACATGAGGAGGAACTTCTTTACTTTGAGGGTGGCAGAGCCCTGGCACAGGCTGCCCAGAGAGGTGGGGGAGTCTCCGTCTCTGGAGACATCCCAACCCCGCCTGGAGGCGTTCCTGTGCCACCTGCTGTGGGTGACCCTGCTCTGGCAGGGGGTTGGAGGGGATGATCTCCAGAGGGCCCTTCCCACCCCTGCCCGTCTGGGATTCCGTGATTCTGTGATACCTGTGCTGAGATTTGGGGATGCCCTGCGCTGGATGCCGCCATCTCCTGCAGCCCCGGGGAGGGGGAGACACCGTCTCCTGCCGGTGTTTCCCAGCCCCGGGGACGGGAACCAGCTGCGCGGCAGCTGCTGACTCTGTGCGTCCCACTGAGGTCGCGCCCGGCTGCTGCTGACTCTGAGCAGCAAAAACCCACCGATCATCAGGATATTTTCAGGCTCGAGGGATATTCAGCCCCTCTGCACAGGCTGACTGCGCTGGTTCGGGATCTGGGCTCACCCACGCACCCTGCTACCCTCCGGCCGCTATCACACCCTGGGGTTAATTAGCGGTCCCTTCCCAAGATGCTGCTACAGCTGCTAAAAACTTAATTAAAGGCAAATTGATCAGAGGAGTGATGCTTCAAGCTCCTGGACTGCACCAGCAAACACCCTCAGCACCCATCCAGCCCCAGCCATGCTCCCTGCCCAGGGCTTGGGGTGGCAGAGACCTCGCCCAAGGCCACCGGGGGTGGCTGGGGACCTCGCCCAAGGGCACCCGGGGTGGCAGGGGACCTCGCCCAAGGCCAGTCACAGTGGCAGGGGACCTTGACCAAGACTACTCAAGGGGGCAGGAGACCTTGCCCAAGACCATCCTGAGTGGCAGGGACCTTGCCCAAGACTACTCAAGGGGGCAGGGGACCTTGCCTACAGCCAGTGGAGTGGCCAGGGACCTTGCCCAAGGCCACCCAGGGTGACAGGGGCCAGTTGGGGTGGCAGGGACCTCACCCAGGACCCCAGGGTGGCCAGGATGCAGCGTGGGACCCACCTGCACACTTGGTGCGGCTGATGAGGGGCGGCCCCGGTTTGCCGGTGCCCCCCTCGCCGGGTCGGGTGAGCAGGACGCTGATCTCGTACTCGGTGTCCGGATCCAGGTGCCAGAGCTTGTAGGTCTGCATGTTGACAGCATGGACCTCCGACCAGGGCCCTGAGGTCATGCGGTACTCGATCTCCTTGCGCACGATAGGGCCGTCGCCGATGATGGAGTTGGTGTTGAGCTGGATGATGAGGTAGGTGGAGCCAGCCCGGAGCAGCTGGGGGGGTGCGATGGGTGTGGGGGGCTCTGGAAGAGAACAGAGAAGGGGCAGGTGGAACATCCCCCTCCAGGAACAGCTCCACAGCATCCCCAGCCCTGGAGCGAGGCCAACACTGGCACAACCACAGGGACCACAATTTTATTATATTTTTGACTATCTAAAGTCAAGACATTCATGTGGTCTTGATGGCATGGACATGCGATGACGGGCTGGAGCCCCTCTGCTGTGAGGACAGGCTGAGAGAGCTGGGGGGGTTCAGCCTGGAGAAGAGAAGGCTCCAGGGAGACCTTAGAGTCCCTTCCTGTATCTGAAGGGGGGCTACAAGAAAGCTGTGGAGGGATTTTTTCACAAGGTCATGTAGCGATAGGACAAGAGGTGATGGCTTCAAACTGAAAGAGGGGAGATTTAGATGAGGTCTGAGGCAGAAATTCTTGGCTGTGAGGGCGGTGAGCCCCTGGCCCAGGTTGCCCAGAGAAGCTGTGGCTGCCCCATCCCTGGAGGGGTTCAAGGCCAGGTTGGACGGGGATTGGAGCAACCTGGGCTGGTGGGAGGTGTCCCCGCCCAGGGCAGGGGGTTGGAACGAGATGATCTTTAAGGTCCCTTCCAACCCAAACCATTCTACAATTCTGTGATCGTCTCTTCCCAAACAAATCCATCACCCTTATTACACTGCAGAGCATGGGACAAACTTGGATCCCCTGCCCAGACGATGTGGGGATCGACATCGAAGTATGGCAGCACACCCTCCACTCTTCAAACTTCAGCCCGTGCATATGCCCTGCATCATTTTTCATGAGGCTTTAACAGCTGCAACAGGGTTTCATCTGATCAAACCTTAATTATCTTTATAAGATACGCTGCCCAGCACGGTGCTGCACAGTTTCACCATAATTAATTAATTCCCACCCACTGCAATCAAAAATAAACGATCTAAGGCCACCGCGAAACGTAGTTTCCTGGGTTTGTGCTGAACCATCCACGTGTAGCAACTCATTCCTAGCGAGCAACTGCGATCCCACCGCCCCGAGCATCCCACCTTCCTCTTCCTCTCCAAACAATGGAGCTGAAACAGCCCATCCATGGCCCAGAAACCTGGTGGGCAACAGCAAGTCACCCACCTTTCACGATGAGCTCGGCGAAGTTGGAGACGCCCGAGCCGCGGCTGGACTGGGTGACGCAGCGGTAGAGGTCCTGCTCCTCCTTGGACACCTCGTCCAGCTGGAAGGTGGCCAGGAAGCGCCGGTGGCTGATGTGCTTCACGGAGGCGGCAGGGACCACCTCGCCGCTCTGCCTCTGCCCCCCGAGGAGAGACAAGATGTCACCAGGAGGCATGGCGTGACATCCAGAGCCACGCAACATGTCCCCAAATGATGCCTGCTTGAAAGCAGGGGGGATTGCCCTTCTCCTCCCTTCCCAGTGGTGTCTTCTCCCAAAGGGAAGGCACGGAGGCGTTGCAGAAACAATGCGTGGGGTTGATGGTGGAGATGCTGGTTTCCCCACCGTCGTCGCTCACCTGCATGAGGAACCGCTCGGCCTCGGCGGCTTTGCCAGCGGCCACGCACTGGAAGGTGGCATTCTGTCCCGCGTTGACCTCCACATCGCCCAGGCGGGAGAAATGAGGAGCTTTCGCTGTCGAGGGACGCAAACGTTGGCATTGCTGCAAAAATCCCACCGCAGCCCAAAAACCCACCTGGGATGCTGGGGCTGGGCTCGGTCCCCAACCTCCCAGCCCAGCCAGGATCCCTCCCCAGCAAGCCCACAGTGGAGATCCTGGGCAGGATCCAGAGCCCAGAGTCAGGGATTTGTCCCCGTACAACTGGCCGGTGTCCTGGGGAGGAACGCAGCCTTCCCCTCCAGCATCCCACAGCGCTGGTGCCAGATGCAGGCTACGGGGTTGACAGAGGAGGTCAGACCTCCCACCCCAGCCTAGAAGAAATAGGAGGTGAATCCCAACAGCCAACACGTTGGGACAGCCCTGGGATTTCAGATCCCCACTGGCCCCTCTTGATGGGGACACTCTGGCCACATGTTCACTCTGCGCTTCTCCAAGGTTTTATAAAAACTGAAGCGACGTTGGAGCTGGTGGGGATGGAGGTGGAAAAAGGAGCCCCAGAGGCACCCAGAAGATGGAGCTCCACCAGCCCAGGTGATGACAGGACACCCAGGTGCCACCAGGCTACACCTACACCTCGGTCCATCAGCTCCCCCCAGGACCATCCCAAAGGGCACCCAGCTCCAAACCTGGTTGCCCAGCCTGGCTCAGCAGCACCCACTCACTCCCCCACCCACCACCCCAACGCCGCCCACCCCCGGGTCCCGTCCCCTGACACTCACAGCACGGATAATTCAAGAGCAAAATGTCATCCAAGCCAAGATAACCCCTGCGCTCGCTGGAGACCACCGCCTCGAAGAGGACCTGCGGCACCAAACAGAGGGGTCACCCATCGCCGGGGGGTCTGGGTCTCCCAAGATGGGGGTCCGTGCCACGCAAGGCGGGGGTCTGCCGGCGCTCACCTGGTACTCGCTGGGCCAGAACAAGCTGACGGCCAACTCCGCCTGGTGCCACTGGCGGCCGTGGGAGCCGGAGGCGTTCCAGACGGCGCTACCCACCGGGCCCCCTGTCACCCGGACGTAGGCGCTGAGGGTGCCGGGGCTGTGGCCGTCCCGGCTGTACATGAAGTAGCTGAACTGGAGGCAGTGGGTGTCATTCTCGCTCAGCGCCTGGAAGAGCAGGTGAGCTTTCTGGCCCGGAGCGTGCTGCGAGGAGTTCACCATCAGGTAAGAGCCTGCAGCGGGAGGCAGAAGAGCATGGAGTCATCCCCTCGTTCTGCATCTCCTGAGCTTTGCCGGCGGGGATGGAGAAGGTGGAAGATGCAGGATTGCAAAGATGCGCACGACCCAGCCATGGGGACACGCAGGACAGGAGGCGGGGACCTGGGATGGAGTCAGTGACGGATGCCTATTTGGGCAGCAGCAGGACACCAAAATAGGACCCAGCCACTGGACGAGGCGGGAAGGATCACAGAATGGTTTGGGTTGGAAGGGACCTTAAAGCCCACCCAGTGCCACCCCCTGCCCTGGGCAGGGACACCTCCCACCAGCCCAGGTTGCTCCAAGCCCCGGCCAACCTGGCCTTGAACCCCTCCAGGGATGGGGCAGCCACAGCTTCTCTGGGCAACCTGGGCCAGGGGCTCACCGCCCTCACAGCCAAGAATTTCTTCACAAGATCTCATCTAAATCTCCCTCTTTCCATTTAAAACCGTTCCCCCTTGTCCTGTGGCTCCCCTCCCTGATCTAAAGCCCCTCCCCAGCTTTCCAGTAGGCCCCCTCTAGGTACTGGGATCGGCCCCGCTGCCTCCAGGATAAGCTGATCCCCCCCAGAACACCGGGGTCAGTAACGGCTTCGATGCCACCGGAGACCCTCCTCCTGCTTTCCTTTAATGCTCACGGCTCCGGCGACACTGCCCCCCCAGCCGGGCCCCAGCCGTTTAATTTCCATTCCCGTCGCCTCGTATCATTTACCGCGCAGTTGTCGTCGAGTTTAAACTGTGCTCAGCAGGTGCTCGCAAGGGGAAGAAAAGCACTCGTCGGCTTAATGAGCGGCAGCACCACAGCTCTCCGGGATGCCAGCCCCAGACACGGCTCCCCACCTTCCCCCCCACCAGCAGCCCCTGGTACCCCATCTCCCATCACCCAAAATCACCAGCGACAAAACCAGGAGTCCTGGCGTTTGCTCCAGTGCAACTCCGAAGCCGTAATTATGGGGCGGGCAGGATGGAAATCCCAAAAGGGATCCCAAAGGCAGCATCCTTCCCTGCCCAGCATGCTCCATCCTAGGCAGTCCAGAGGCAGGAGGGGGATGCAAGAGGCGGGATACAGGAGGGTGATGCAGGAGGGGGAATGCACATGCAGGAGGGGGATCCAGGGACGGGGGATGCAGGAGGGGAGAGGAGGATGCAGGAGAGGGGATGCAAGAGGCGAGATACAGAAGGGTGATGCAGGAGGAGGGATGCAGGAGGAGGGATGCAGGAGGAGGGATGCAGGAGGGGGGGATGCAGGAGGGGGGGATGCAGGAGGGTGGGATGCAGGAGGAGGGGATGCAGGAGGAGGGATGCAGGAGCGGGGAGGAGGATGCAGGAGCGGGGGATGCAGGAGCGGGGGATGCAGGAGCGGGGGATGCAGGAGGGGGGGGATGCAGGAGGAGGGATGCAGGAGCGGGGAGGAGGATGCAGGAGCAGGGGATGCAGGAGCGGGGGATGCAGGAGCGTGGGATGCAGGAGGGGGGGATGCAGGGAGGGGGGATGCGGGGAGGGGGGGATGCAGGAGGGGGAGATACAAGAGGGGGAACATAGGAGTCCCAGCTCCTCGCAGCAGCTCCGGGAGCCACCCATCACAGCCGCGGTGGGACACAGGGTGGGCGAGAAGCTGCCCCATCAAACCCTCCCCATCACCAAAGGCGAGGGGGTTATTAATATCCCTTCCATTTTAATAACGGCAGAAGCTGTAAGTAACAAAGCCGGGCCATTTATTCAAGTCTACCATTGTTTTCCTGACAGTAGGCGCTTAATTATTAATAGCTTTCACCGCTGGTTAATTTAAACAAATTCACACACTTTCCTCCCATGGGCAAGAGGGCACCAAGAAAAGCCTAACGAAGGTAGCAGAGGATCGTGGGGGGCACTCATCTGTCGTCCCCCCCCCAGCGCTTGGGAGTTGTGCTGGGGGCAGGGGAGACACCCCGAAACACGCAGGGGGTGACAGCATCATGCGGGGAGATGCGGCGCCGGGTACCGCAGCGCGGTGCATCCTCCTGTGCATCCCTCAGAGACGAGGGCTGGGGCAGGGGCAAGAAATGACCAAAAAGCAAAATTTCCGCTGTGTGGCCGATCCGTGCGGCCGTCCCCCCATCCCCACGGGCAGATATTCAGGGTGAACTAAAACGATAACAATTTATTTTCTTGGAGTCGAGCGCAGCCACAGCATTTCATGGCCAGAAGGGAAGGCACTATGTCCATATTCCTTCTCTTGTTTTGTTTTCTCCCCTCGCTTCCTCCAGCAAAATTATTTCTGCACTAATGAGAGCGGTTCCATTTGGTCCAGGACACGGCGGCGCAGAGCGGTTGCCGCCCCGCGCCAGGGGACATCTCCCAAAAGCCACCCCAATCTGCCGGGCTCTCATTAAAAGACACAGACCCTTCTTCCTCCCCCGGCTTTCAAAACAAAGAAAAAAAAGCCAGAGGACCAAGACTAAAATTAAACCACTGACGAGGTATTTTAAAAGAGGGAGAATTAAGGTCAGCCGGGACCACGGACACGAAGGGGCGGCAATCCCCCGGTGCATCGCTCAGCCGGCAGGGTTTCCCCCGCCCGCTGCTTTTCCCCCTTAATTTTCTTGCCAGCATCGGAAAAAGCAGGCTCCCAGCGCTCGTTTTTGTACTAATTATATCCTCCTCCCCCGTAAATGACTGGTCCCAGCTTCGAGTCCAAGGTACGGTATGGGTTGGGGTTGGTTATTTTTCACGCGGGAGAAGCAGAGGGACTCATCCCTGTGTGGCGGTGCCGCATCCCGCATCGGGGGGCTGCATCCCGCACCGGAGCATCCCCCGGCCCAGAACAGACGACACCTCCCAGAGAGGTGCCTGGAGGTGCCAAACACCCTCGGGAGGCCCCGGGCTTTTTTCGCAGAGGATATTTTTGGTTTGCAGTGAGAATTTTCGGTTGCTTTTTTTTTTTTTTAAACGCACCCCAATAAAACAGCGGCACAGCCCTGCCCGGGTGCTCCCACCCGCAGCACGGGGAGCTGGAGGAGGCAGGGGGATAGCCAGCGGGTGACAAAAAGGTGACACACACAGTGTCACCACCCACCCTGCAGACACGCAGCCCCACCGCAGGCCACCAACCCACCTGTCCCTGGTCTCCTGATCCAGCTGGGATGCTGCCAGGCAGCTCCGGGAGGGCAAAGGGGCTGCACAGCCCCTCCCAGGGGGATACAGCAGGGGATATAACAGGGATACTCCCTCTTAATCCAGTGCCAGGGTCCCCCCCGTACCCCCACCCCACTGGGAGCTCAGCTTCCACCAGGATCCGGCAGCTTTCCCAGAACAGAGCTGCAGGGAGAGCTACGCAAACCACCGAATTCCAGTTTTTAAAGCTCAGCTTAATTCCTGCCAGCAAAGCTGGAGTGGGAAGAGGGAGAAGGGGGTGTCCCAGAGCCGGGGGGGGTGGGGGGACAGAAAGGACTGCTCCCAGCAGCAGGAGGGTTCATGCAATAGCGGAGCTCATCGGCACAGCGGGGCTTGGTTTTGAGCCCTGGCCAGGTGTTGGCATCACACAGCGAAAACCTGCTCCGAAAGTCACCGTGGGGAAAATCACGGCCACGGTTAGCGGAGCCGCCGAGTTATCCTCAAAGGCCTGATTTGAATCCCAAGTGGGAAAAGTCTTCTGGAGACCCCGCATGAGGACTTTGCCGGGATGGGTACAAGGCTTTCCGTGCACAGCCCCTCCGGGCTGATTTTTTTGCAGCTTTTAAACCTCATCGTCGACTTTTGCGTAGCAAATTGATGGTTTTTCTTTAGGGAACGTCGCCGGAAACTTGTTTCAATTTCCCCAAATCCCCCCCAAAACGGGAGCCACAGAAACAGCCCCGGGGCGTCCCCCCAGTTGAGACTTCAAACCGAAGGATGGGATGGGGGTGCACATCAATACCCGGCTTCGCTCGTTAAATCTTTTATCTGATCCTCTATTTAAGGTCGGTTTGAATCGAGATGCCAGGCCAGGCGAGCTGTCACCCCCCTTCGTCACCGTAAATAACAAGTCAGCCCCTCTGTGTCACCCCCCGCCCCCCACCCAGCTCGGCTGCAGCAATATAATTTCAATTTAGTTTTCAGGTGGGTTTTTAGGGAAGAGCCCAAGCGCTCCGTGGAGAAAGAGGAAAGACTCAGAAAAAAAAAAAAACTAGATAATATTTCAATCAACCGAATGAAAAGAGAAACAAGTTTCCAGCGACAATCCCTAAAGAAAAATCATCAATTTGCTGCGCAAAAGTCGACGATGAGGTTTAAAAGCCGCAAAAAAAAATCAGCCCGGAGGGGCTGTGCACGGAAAGCCTTGTACCCATCCCGGCAAAGTCCTCGTGCGGGGTCTCCAGATGAGTTTTCCCACTTGGGATTCAAGTCAGGTCTTCGAGGATAACTCGGCAGCTCCGCTAACCTCAGCGATGAGCTCCCAAGGATTTTCCTCTCCCCGGAGGGAGCTGAAACGCTGCCCGCCCGCAGGGAAGGAGCCGCTCTGCCCATCACCCCCATCCCGAGGGTCCTGCCCGCATCCTTTGGGAACAACCCAAAACAGCTCAGCAAGGAGAGGAGGGAAGAACACGCTCCCCCCCCCCCCCCCCCCCCCACCTCTTCTTCCCCGTCTCAACGTGTTTTTTCCTCCTGCAAAACCACCGAGAGATAAAAATAATTTTTTTTTTTTTTTTTTTTTTTAGAAAAAATTAAATAATAAAACCAAAGAGCTATTAAAAGGCAGCGAAAGGCAGGCAGGGTGACAGGCAGAGGGCGGCACCGCCAGCCAAGGGGTGCCAGGGGACAGGGTCCGAGCGCTCCAGCGTCTGCCTCCAGGAAATGGCTTTGAAAGACGGAGCCCGACAGTGCCTCCGTTTTCCTTCTCCGTCTGTCAGAGCCGGCACGGGAATGGGGTACCCGCTCCCCGCTTCTGCGCCGAGCCCCAGGAGCAGCATCCCCAACATCCACGGGGGACCTGTCACCGCCACGGCCTCCTTGGACAGCCCGGAGTAATTCCCCCAGGAGCCAAAAAAAAAAAAAAAATTTTTAATTTTTGATTTTAAATTTCTCAGGTTTTTTAATGGATAGGCGGCGCCGGAGCTATCGGCTGAAGGAGAGACTCCTTGGAGGGGATGGAGAGACACCGGAGCTCATCAGGGTGGGGACAACGGCTCGGTCACCCCCCCCGACACGGCCACGTTGGGGCATCTCAATGCGGTTACCAGGGGAGCACGATGGCAGCTCCGTGCTCGGAGGGAAGAGCCGAGCAGGGAAAAGATACCCCGATTCACAGAGGGTTTTCTGATCTCACTGAGTTTGGAAGGAAAACCTAGGAAAAAGCACCATTTGGGGGGGGGGGGGGGGGGGGGGAAAACAACACCCACAAATATGACGTTTCGGTATTTTTGAGCCCAGCCGCGCAGAGCGGAGGAGCCCGGGTGCTCCGGTCCCTGGGATGGGGCTGCGGAGTCGGGGGGAAGGTGGGGGGCAAGAGGGCACGGGGCCTCCACGGGGAGCTTTTGCCCCAGTTTCTCCCAATTGAACTCAACTCCTTTAAGTTTCCACCCGCAAATTCAAGCGGGGACAAAAAAAGAGGCGCCTGCCCCCTTCTCCCGGGGAGTCCCTGGAGCTCCACAGAGCATCCTTCTCCTCTGAGGGGCACCCGGCATCTCCGCGGGGATGAGGACAGGGACCCGACCCCGTGCTCCACCCTGGATCCGTCCCGTCCAAATTCATACGGGGCTTAACCAAAACACCCTGCTTTATTTCGCTATTCATTAAGTCACCTCAACTTGTGTTTCACCCCAGGAAGATGGAGAAACTGGCCTGATTTCGCTCCCCTGCCCCATCCCTGCCTGCTGGACCCCCCACCCCCACCCAATCACCTGCTCCTCAAAGGGATTTGGGGACCCGGCTGGACCCAGAGCAGGGCACACGCGGTGCCTCCTCTCCCCAGCCTCGGAACAGCGGGGCTTCTAAGGAGATTCGGTATCGCAGAGCCCGAAGGCAGGCGAGGACCAGCCGAGGAGACGCTCGGGGGAGAGCGGGAGGAAAGCACACCCCAAGCATCCCGGGAGAGCGATCTCGGAGCAGGCACAGCGACGGTGCAGCCTCAGCCCTGCCTTACCCGGCTCCTTTAAAAAACACCACTAAAGAGCCGAAAAAAATAAAATAAAAAATCACAATTGCAACGTGGGAGAGACCCATCCATCCTCTTTAGGTGAAAGAGGGAGACAAGTCACGATGGGAAGAGATGGGGCGGGAGGCGGGGGGGCGAAAAACAACCCAGACCAAACAAGGCGGCAAGGAGAAAGAGGGATGGAGAGGTGGAGGGTGGGTGGCCGGCAGCCAGCAGCCGCTCCAATAAATCCTCCGCTCCTTGAAACTGGCTGATCTCCAATAAAAACTCATTTTAATCTAAGACCACGAGACTCCTTTGGAAAGCGCTCCCCAGAGAGGCCCCGGTGCTGTGAAATACCTTTCATCCACCGAGCTGCTGGGGGGGGGGGGGGGGGGGGGGGGGGCCGAGAGGGGCGAGAAGGCTGCGGGAACCTCGTGCACAACCCCCCACGGACACCGGGGTAAAACCACGCAAAAACGGGGTCCCTGCACCCACTGGGTGCCCCAAGGCCATGAGCAAACAGCGTCTACCTGTTATTAGGGGAGCCCCCGGCTACAGGGACCAGCATCCCTTTGGGTGTCACCATCAGGGAGGGATGCTCTTCCCGGGGGCCGGACCCGGGATGCTCCAACGCTCACAGCTCAGCATCCCACCGGGGATGGTCGCATCCGCTTCTCCATCAACTCCGGAGTTTATTTCTTAAACTTCTTTGCATTCGTATAAGCCCCCATCTCTTGCTAAGCCACAGACAGTTCCTCGAGCAGAGGGAGCAGCCCCTTCCACCCCACCCCTTCAGCCCCCAGGCTCAAAACTCAGGCAGTTTGCTGCAGATTTTAAATTACGGCTGAAAACCGAGCAGAAAATCCAACTAATTACAGGTTTAAGACCCTCCATCCTGAGCCATCTCCACCCCCGGCTCTGCTCCCCGTCCTCGCCGCCCCGGGAAACTCACTCCCCCCCCGAGGCGCACACACACACAAATTAGGATAGTTCAGTTTCAAGCAATTATTTGGAAAATCATCAAGGGAGAGCCGGGATCTGTCGGCGTTGTTTTGCCCTCGCCCAGGACATGCCGGCAGGGATGGGAAAGGAAGGAAAAGGTGATGGGAAGAGGAGAAGGTAAAGGAAGAGGAGGGTTAGTGGAGGCAAAAAGCCAAATTAATCCCTGGCATGAACAAGGCACGAGATAAACAGCTGGAGGCAGATTGACAGAGCAGTAAAGAGTTTTCTATAAAGCAGTTAGTGTTTTAATAAAAAGGGGCATTTGTACTATCGAGCTCTAAACCAGTTTTTCTCTCTTTCTGCCCAGCTTCAGCCTGGGACTTGACCTCCCCGCTGGGCACCAGGAGCCGGAGCGCCGGGATCAGGCAGGTCCCGAAAACGCAGAGCATCCCGAGCCCGCTGCATCTCGCAAAGCGAATGGGCACAGGGATAACCGGGCGGGGGGGGGTGTCACAGCGGGACGGGGTCTGGAGCTGGGAGCGAGCAGAGCCCCCGAACGCCACCAGGGACGGTGCCCACGCCACCCCCACGGGACATGGGGAGCTCCCCGTGGCTGGCTCTGCTCCCCCTGCCTGCCCATCGGAGCGAGGAGGTGGACCCAGAAAATAATGAAAACTGGTTTAAAAGCAATGAGATTTTTGAAAAAAAAAAAAAAAAAAAAATGGGAGAAGCAAGTCCAGCTGCATTTTCTTCCTTAACACTCCCAAGACTTCAACGATGCCTCCAACTCACAGCCACAAGCCTTTCCCCACACTCTTAAAGGCCAGAAACGCATTTTTTTTCCCCCCTTTTCCACGACTCCCAGAGATGGGAATTTCTCATGAGCCCCCAAACCTGGAAGAGCAGCAGGAGCCGACACACCAGGGAGCAGAGCAGCTCCGAAGGTGCCCCTTTACGACGGGATCTGGGCGCATCCCGGCTGGCGGCAGCCGCAGATGCCGCTCACGAGGCCAGATGGGGAATTTGGCATCGCCGGAGACGCTGCCGAGCCCCGTGGGGAGCGTGGAGAGCCGCCCGCGCTGCTGCCATCCCGCGGGCAGGGAGATGCCAAGGCGGAGGGGACATCCCCCTCGCAGCCCCCAGGAACCAGGACTGGGGGTGCCCGAGCGACAAATGTAGCCATGGTAGAGGAGGCAGAGCTGGAAATCTTGTCTTTTTACCCCAAAAATACACTCTGGGACTGTTTGCAGGTTCCTCCTGTCCCAGGGTGGTTTGGGGTGACGGGGGTTACACAGCGACACGGGGCTCAGAGCCATCCGATGTCCCTGTCCCTGCTGTGCTGTTAAAAACCCTCCTCCCCCCACAGCAGCAGGGTCCCCTGTCCCCGAGCGACGCTCCCCCCCCCAACCCCACCCCAGGGCCACGCAGCATCCCGCCCCACTGCGCTGAGGACCGATGCAGCTCATCACACCTTGCCGGCGGGCACAGCAGCACCCTGCCCATGCAACCGAGGACAAGCCAAGCCTCAAATGCTGCCGGAATTAAACCGGGAGAAGCCACGTGGTCCGGCTATGGGGTCCAGGACCGAGGGGTGGGCTTGGAGCAGAGGTCCCCGGGGACACGGGGCTGGGGGGGACACAAGCGTGGCCCCGCTGGGGACCAGGACTCACCGTGAGGCAGGTCAGCCATCAGGTGTGGCATCATGTAGCTGCGGACGAGCTCCCAGCTGAAGTCATCGTCCTCGCCCTGGCTGTACTCGCACTGGTTCGGGTCCCCGTCCTCCTCGAAGGTGCAGCCAGCTGCGGACAGAGAGACCCATCAGCCCCCGTGGAGACCCCAAATCAACCAATTCCTCCCCAAAAGCCCTGACGGGATGGTGTGGGACACCAGGCATCCCCCCCGTGGACACCCGTGAGCGAGGATATGGTCTCGTCTGCTGCTAATCGCCCATTTCTCCTCCCATGCAGTTCCCCCACCAGTGAAACGAGCTGGCAGGTCTCAGCTCCCATGGAGGTCTCCCCACGCAGCTCCCAGCTTTGCTTCCCGGGGGCCGGTCACCGAACGGGGTGAGGGTTTCTCCCAGGAGACAGGCACTCGCCTGCAGCGGTCGCAGAAAGATTGGCGAGAGCCCGAGGGCTCCTGCAAAAACCCTGCTTTGACCTCAGCCCCCTGCCGGCCCCCGCGCGTTTGACCTTGAGCTCAGGGGGTCTGTCCTTCATTGCCTGACATGAGAGCGACAGGTCTCAGCCAGGACCTCCAACAAGCCGCAGCAATTACACCCCTACAAGCGCATCACTGAACCCCCCCAGCCGCGGGATGGCACTTCTGAGCCCTTTTATTTATTCTGGGGGGATTTGGGGTTGTTTGTTTGTTTGTTTGTTTTTTTATCTGCACCACCTCCCCGGTCTGCGAGGCTGGACACGGAGAATCGGAATAAACGCCAAGAAACCACTTGTCCCCGCGGGTACCGAGGTGACACAGTGACAGCACACTGAGACGCCACCCAGCCTCCCATCCCGGCATCTCGCATCCATCATCCATCCCTGCATCCCCCATCCATCCCCGCGTCCAACCTTGCGTCCCTGCATCCATCCCCCATCCAATCCCCGCGTCCCCCCATCCATCCCCCCCATCCCGCCAAACCGGGAGCTCTGGGGCTGGCGTGGGCCCATGGGGGCCGCTCGGGGCCGGTTCGTTAACACTGACCTATTGTTCCATTAAACCCACAGATTACACTGGGACCAGGGCACCAGCGCTAATTAACACGAGCCCCTGGGCTGACGAGGGCAGGCGCGTTAGGAAAGCCCTGAGCAAGCACAACGAACAAAGGCAAATATCCCCTAATGGGCCAGCGTGAAAGCAGAGCCGGGCCCGGGGATTATTTCTGCTGGTTTTGTCTTGGTTTGTTTTTTTTTTTTTCCTATTTTATCCCCAAATTACATCAGTAATTCCTGCTGCCGCCCAGGGATTTGCCCGTTAACGGTCTCGCCGCTGCCGGCACGGGTTGCGCTTCCCCGTGCGAGGGGATGCTCAGACACGTCGCTTGTGCAAACGCGAGTCCAAACGCTGGGGAAAAAAAAAAAAAAACCAACCCATAAAACGCACATAAAATGACGATTCCCAACACGGTCCTAGATGAGAACAGATTTGGGACTTTTTCCCCCCTTTTACACTCATATTTTTAAAGCACCAGGCCACGCTCCAGCTCCATCACCAAGGTTGTGGGGATTTTTTTTCCTCCCAGAACCACAAGGAACTTCTTTTAAAAGAACGAAAAAAAAAAAAAAACAACCAAAAACCACAAATTCTCTCCTATTTATATGCCTGGAGGCACCGAGACCTCACAGCTTTCTCAAAATCCTTCCCGAAACGGAGCGTCTGCCCAGCCCACGTGCGGATGTGCCCCCGGTTCCCCGGCTCCTTCGGCTCTCACCACGAGACACACCGGATTTTAAAAAGAGTTTGGAACTTGGCTGCGCTTTCCAATGGGAGAAAAAGCACAAATCTGTCAAAATTTTCCAGGAAGGAAAGGGGGGGGGAAAAAAAAATAATTTCAAAATAAAACAACGTGTCAGAAACTAAGTGCCAACTGATTTAAAAAAAAAAAAAAAAAGCCCAAATGTTTCTTTCCAAGATCTGCTCAAATGGGATATTCTGGGATGCAGAAATTCGTTCTTAGTGCTGGGGTTGGGTTTTTTTTGGGTTTTTTTTGTTTTTTGTTTTTTTTTTTTCTCTCTGAGAAACCAGAGTGGAGGGAAGAGCGTTTCAGAGCCCCGTTTCCCAGGGAATAGCAATTCCTTCACCCCCTGTAAATTATTCCCACTTGGGAAAGACGTAACCACCTCCTCCTCCTCCCGGGCTGCATCCCACTGCCAGCCCCAGCGCGGCCACTGCCACCAACCGGTGCCGTGCCTCAGTTTCCCCACTGCTCCCTCACCCCATGGCTGGATCCTCGGCCACCTGCGAGTCGATGCCCGGGCTCCAGAAGCTTAAAATGCAATTCCGCAGAGGAGCTATTTCGCTGGCGGAGGCACAGCTGGCCGAGCCCATCCGTCTCCCTCCTCGGACAGGTTTATCGTTATGGCTTCCCCCCCCCACCTCCTTCCCTCCCACCCGCTCCCCTCATCCACAGCACGAAACGAAGGCGGCTCAACCGGCTGCCCCATCCCACAGATAAAATTGTCTCCGATTTGTATATACACGGGGGGAAAAAAAAAAAAATATACAGAAGGTTTTGCAGAGCCCTGGTTGCCATGAGCTGTGGGAGGCTTTTGGCACCGTCTCCCCCCATCCAAGGGCAGGGCTGGGGAGAAGCTCGACCCCCAGCCCCTTCTCCCTCCCCACCACCAAATTAAGAGGGGTATAAAAATTAACATCTGAGCAATTAAACGCCAACTTCCCGGGTGCAGAAGGGGTGGCTGTGGGTTCCCCCAGCAGCCGTGGCAAGTCAAAAGGGGGTAAACCCAGAGGGGCTTGTAAAAAAAAAAAAAAATAATTCATGTTTTATCAACACGTTTGCAAGGGAGGCAGGGAAACTGCCAGCCCAAACACCTGTCTGCAGCCGCGGGGATGCTTATACCCATCCTCAGGGCTAACGGCAGCGAGATGTGGGCTGCAGGAGCCAGGATGAGGAACTCTGGGTCCGGATGAGCCCTAAAAAATGGTGGGAAATAAGTTCCCCTGCGCTGGCGGGAGGCTGGGCACCAGCAGCTCCGGGCGGTGGGACGCAGGCGGGGAGCGCAAGGAGGCGCGATTTGAACTGTGAGAGTGGCTAAAAATACTGCCGGGGGTGTGACGGTCTGCTCCCCGGGGGCACGACGCACCCAAGATGATGAGTGACACCCCAAAGTCACCTAAATCCCCCCCAAACCCAGAGCCTGCCCCACGGCACGACAGGCACCCGCTGCCAAGGACGAGCCATGCCCTGTTAAACGCCTCACACAAACCCCCCCCAGCGCCGTGGTGCGCCCAGGGAGAAGAGGGGCGAGCGCTAACGTGGGGGTTAAACACCAGATGGACCGAAATTTTTTAAAACAAACGTAAAAATAGATGGCTTGAGGGATTTGCCAGGGAGATGGGGAGCAGCGCTGCTCAGCATCCTCCTTGGGTACCACTGACATCCAGGATCCCCATCCCGGGTACCGCTGCCACCTCCCTGGCACCACAGCGTGCCCGGGCAGAAGGGAGCAAAGGGGCAAATGCTAAACACGGGGGTTAGACACCAGACAGACCAATATTTTTAAAAAAGAAAGTAAAAAGAGGCAGCTTGAGGGATTTGCCAGGGAGACAGGTATCAGTGCTGCTCAGCATCCACCCTGGGTATCGGTGCCACCCAGCATCCCTCCCGGGTACCACTGCGGCACCGGGACATGCCCCAGAGAGAGGGGAGCAGAGGGGTGAGCACTAATATGGGGGTTAAACACCAGACAGACCAATTTTTTTTTTAAGAAAAAAAAAAAAGAGACAGACGTGGCTTAATGGATTCACCAGGGAGACAGGGACCAGTGCCACCCAGCATCCTTCCTGGGGACCAGTGCCACCCAGCATCCCCCTTCCCAGGGACGGAGAGGAGGAAAGTCAAGGGAGGGGGGAGAGGAGGAACGAAGGGTTCGAGAAGAAGAGGGAGGAAAAGAAAGACCAAACAACCAAGCACAATGGACGGCGTCTAATTAAATCTTCATGGCCACTGAGGAACGTGGCCGCCTGCCCACCAGCCCGCCCAGCGCCCTTTCATCTGCCGAGTCTACGCTCCTCTCGCTTCAAAGTTAATTACACACTTAAACCTTTCCTGTTTAACCTCCTGCACCGTGGGACATGCTCCACGGGCTTCTCTTTTTCTTTTACAGAGCAGCCTTGAAAAGGCTCCGGCGCTAAAGGGCGGCCTGGCACCATCCGTGACGGGATGGCACGCTCCCGGAGCCCGAGGGGGCCAACGACACCGCCCAGGCCCTTCGGGAAATCATCGGATGGAGATGCTACATGAATAACTTACCTAGAAGTGGAAAGGCCTTATAAAAAAAATTAAAAAAAAGGGGGTTATATCTAAATTTCATCAAGCATGGACTCATCAGAAAAATTTGGAGCGGGTGCCAGGACTCCCAGTACAGCACCAGGATGAAGCAGAGCCAACTGATGGGGAAAAAGCCCGTTTTGCTCCTGTTTTGGCTTATCCGGGACTGGATTAGCCCCATGGTCACCTTCGGGATGCAGCATCTTGGGGGCACAAGCCTCCAGCACCCCTTTGCACATGGTGCAGGTACCAGCTGGGAAAGCCAACACAGGTGACCTTCTGGATGGAGTCAGGATTAATTTTTCATTCCTGGCCTTTCCCAGCATCTCCCGTCCCGCGTAACCACCAGCAGGAAATCAGAAGGATTCGGGTACCCGCAGGACACACCGCGCATCGCTCCAACAGCCAAACGGTCGCACGCAAACACCCCGCTCAGCAACACAGGGCTACGACCCATCGTCACCATCATCCAAACGCACCGAGATGGGGCAGGGGGCGAGCGGAGCTCCTTTTCCTCCCAAATCCAGAGTTTTCACTACTTCCCAGGAGCAGGGATGGAGCCGGAGGCTACGTAAAGTCATGCAGCCCTGGACTATGGCGCCCAAGCCCTCCCCTCCTAACGCATGTGAGAAAGATGCTCTTTTTCTGCACCAAAGGATCAAGTTCTTTACACAGGATAAATGGTTAGTGCTGCTGCAGATAGGGAAACTGAGGCATGCGGGTGACTTGGCAGAGTCCCATAACGCCACCAGCAACCGGCATCATCCCCGGGGATGACGGAAAGCCCCTGGAGCCGGGGTTTGCTGGGATCCAGCTCCAGCAACGCCGGCGAGATGCCATCCCTTCCCCGGCACCCCCGCGGAGCCGAACCAGCCTCCCCACCTCCCAGAGTCCCGCTGCTATTTACAGGCGATTTCCTCG
Organism: Larus michahellis; assembly: GCF_964199755.1. Lineage (NCBI taxonomy): Eukaryota > Metazoa > Chordata > Aves > Charadriiformes > Laridae > Larus > Larus michahellis. The sequence goes on along the minus strand of NC_133914.1, from coordinate 5,426,232 downwards.
GCACGCTCCTATGGGAACGTGCCCCAGGAAGGAAACGCCGGGAGCCGCTTTCCCCCGGGCGCCAGCAGACACGGGGGATAGGGAACACATACTGCAATCCAGCTAAAATTAAACACGCTTTTATCCAGCAGGATCTTGCGCGTACCACACTGGAGGCTCCCAGTTGAGATTATTAACGGATACGGGATTGGAAACCCCATTTTTATCCGGGGGGGGGGGGGGGGGGGGGGGGCTCAGACTCCCGGGGGACGATGCTGTACAGGGGTCTGGGAGTCACTCGGGGGGGATGCAGCACCGAGGAATCCAGCTTGGTGAGACAACCGGGATGGCGAGGGGGTCCTTGCGCGGCAGCGTCCCGGCATCGCGCGCCCACGGAGAGCCCTGGGAATCCCCAGCATCGCACGGGGCAGCTCCAGCCCCCAGCCAAGCCTGACCCCCCGGGGTTTGGGATCGTCTCTTCCAGTCCAGGCAAGGGGAGGGAAACCAAACCCCCCCTCCCAAGCTGCGCTTCACACCACCGAAGGACCTTGGGTAAAAGCGCAACAGGCAACTACAAGTGTTTTTGTGCTTTACACACACCAGAGATTACGATAAACACTCTCCCTGCTCCTCTCCGTTCCCCTACTTCCGCGAAATAGAAACATTTAAAGAAAAATTACCGATTTCCTGGCCCCGATAAAAGCTGATTAGAAGAATATGGAAAGCAGCTCCATTAACGTTCTCGCCAGTAGTTTGTTTTCCTTCTCCAAATCATTTTAAATATTGCATTTAATAGAAAAATAATTTGCTCAGCTGTAAGAAACATCAATTTGCAACTTGAAGCCTTGTCTATTAGCCAAAGAAGCTAATGTGTAAACATTAGCAGCTCCAACAACGCATGGGGTTTAGCCAATGCAATTCCAGGGAGAGAGCAGCCAGATATTAAGACGGAGGATTTGCATAATAAGTCACTTATGCCTGATAACCTCAGTGTTTGGAAAGCACAGGACTAGGAGAACAATATCCGTCTACCGGCAACTACAGAAGACATAAGACTCTTTTTTTTTTGCCTGTTAGACTATGGGGTTTACCTGCAAGTCCCCGTGGAGGTGTCAAACCTCCCGTGGTGAGAGCCCAGCTCCATCTCCGGCCCCGGGAGCCTGCGAGGGACCCCGGGCGCAGGGACAAGGTGGGAAGCGGGAGATGTGGGTTAGTTACAGGCATCCCCAAGCCCGTAACTACAAATACAACCGGAAAAAATACAAGTCTGGAGGGTTTGGGATGCCTGGGGGCGGGCTCACGCTTGGGCAAGGACCACGCGCATCACCTGATGAGGAAGATGCGTTTAAAAGCAAAAGGGGGAATAATTAATCTTGCCAAGTCTGAGTCCCTGCCTGGGGCACATCCAGCTGCAAAACGCAGCTCCCCTTCCCTCCCACCCCCAAAGCAGCTCTCGGGGGGCTGCATCACCCCCACGCGGGCGCAGCCGGGCATTTGCAGTGACGCTATGGGGCACGCAGTGATGCTATGGGGGGTGTCAGCCCCACGGCTGGAGCAAACGTGGGTATTAAGACCCCATCCCAGTGCTGTGCCCGGATCCAGGCGGCTCTGCTCCCCCGGGAAGGACCAGCATCGTTCCTCCCTTATTTATACCCAGGTCAGGAGAGGTCCCGCAGCACAGAAACGGCCAGGAGGCCACTAACCTGCAACGCAAGCGCTTTAATAATTAACCGTCACTTAATTAACATAGTCAGGGCTGCCTCTTCCACTCCGTAAGAAGAAAAACAAGGCAGGCCTTCGGAAAGCTCCGTCCCGCCGTTATCGATTGCTTACTGTGCAATTACAGCTCCCAGGCCACGGTGCCACCTTGGCGGGGGGGTGAAGGGGAAGGTAAAAAAAAAAAAAAGGTGAAAAAAGGATGAAAATAAACTGGGGAGAAAAAGCTCATTTCTCCCCCTGGCTCCTTTATTACCATCAGGACCCCACGGCCCCGCTGAAGGCAACCCACCGCAATGTGCCCACGGACCCAAAGAAACCAGGATCGTGGGGCTCGAGGGTGAAATGTTGATTTTTGGGGAACCCCCCAGGACAGAGCCGTTCCTTTGGCACGAGTTCCACAGGGAAAGAGCTACCCCAGGACACGGCAGCAGCATCGCCACAGCCCCGGGGGGGCTCCAACACCAACCCCTGGCTCCAGAAATCAGGGGAAAGACCGAGTTTTCCAAACCAACCCCATTTTTCAGGGGATAAAAAAGTAGGGGAAACCCTCAGTCTCCCCCCCCCCCCAGCCCCAACCCTCGGGTACCACCTCTCTGCAGTGATGGATGCGGGAGCGAAGCGCGCCGGGGGCCTAATCCTCCTGATGGAGCACATGCCAGCGCGGGTGGGGCCTCGGGGATGCAGCTCCGCCGGGTTATTTATGGCCTTTCGAGGTGGAAAACGGAGCCACGCAGCAAAACCAGCCAGTGACGGAGCTGCACGGTCCCCGCCGTGCCCAGCATCCTCCCCCCAGCCCTTGGGAAAAATCAGAGCGGGAGGAAGAGGAGCGGGGAGGAAGGTCTCAGTGCAATGCGAAATCCAGGTCGACCTCCTCCTCCTCCTCCGGTTGCACCGGGAAAAGCAACGTGGGAAGACCGACACTGAGGTTTGAAGGTGGCGATGGGGCTGACGTGGGTAAATCAATCATCCGCGCACCCGGCTGCCAGCGCCGGGGAGGGGGGGGGTGGGCTCAGCCAAACCCCCCGCTATTAAATGGCGGGGGGGGACAGACAGGTTACAGCCACCCGTAGAAACCCCCATTGGGGGAATAAAAAGGTTCTCCATGCCCAGGGAGTCCGTGTCACAGCTCCAGGGGGAGCGTGCTGGACCGAGCCGGGCACCCTTCGGCCAGGTAAAAAGGGGCATACGGCTAATTGAGCCCCAAAACCCATTATCGGGGTGTTTTTACCAGTCCCCCAGTTGAGTTCGGCCATCCCTGGCAGCACCAGCTGGGCATCCATCCATCCCTCCCTCCCTCCCTCCCCACGGCTGGGGTAAAAACCAGCAGCTCCAGCAAACTCATCTGGGGGTCTCCATCAGCATCCCAGTGCCACCCAGTGCTCCCAGAGGTTAAAAACTCTTTTAACCAGGAAAATAATTTCCTCAGGGTGCGGGTGTTAGGTATAAAAGCAGCCGGCGCTTGGGGACGGCACGTTTTAAATCCAGAGTCGCAGAAGCCCGCGGATGCCTTTCCTCAACAGCTTATTACTTTTAATACCTCCCCTCCGCCACCGGCAGCACGGGCCGCGAAGCCAGCTTTCCTTTGCCAATGGTCCAAAATAAAATATAAAATTTCTCCTTTTTCCTGGAAAGCTGCTCAAAGCCCGTCCCCACCCCCTTTATTTTTTCCTAGGCCCTATAAAACGCAGGTGGGACGCAGGCAGGCGCCCACCCCCCCCGCCCTCTGCAGCTCCGAGGGCGAGCAGGCAGGAGCGCTGCCCCCGCGGGGACGCCACGCTGCTGAGACCTGGAAGACTCGGTGCACGGATGGGTTTGAATCCACATCCCTGAAAGCAAAACCTCGAGCTGGGTCGCACGAGATCATAGAACGGTCGAGGTGGGAAAGGGACCTTTCAGATCATCGAGTCCAACCATCACCCCAACGCTGCCAAAGCCACCGCTACCCCATGTCCCTCAGCACCACGTCTGCCCGGCTTTTAAACACCTCCAGGGATGGTGACTCCCCCACTGCCCTGGGCAGCCTGTTCCAACGCTTCACAACACTTTCAGTGTAAAAATTTTGCCCACTTTCACCCTTATTTTCCTCCTGAACTGGGTGAAAAACCTCATTTTACTCCTATCAGTCTCACTCTCCCAGTGGGGTGAAGATGACCTGGTGGCCAACAGCCGGGGCGCGGGATGGACTCACAGAGGGTGCGCGGTGCACCCCGGCTCCTTCCTTCCCTCCTCCCTGGTCGTTCCTGGGCAGGGACCCGCTCCCCAGCCCCGCGGTGGAACCCCAAATCCCCTGCATGTCCCCCCCACCCCCCCCGCCATCCAGGCATGGGGACGCACCACCCTTCCTGTGAGCCTGGAGACCCCCAGGGCTGGATTGTGCCCCTGGGGCGCAGCACCCACCTGCACCATGTCCCACACGGGAAGGCTCGGGACCTTCCATCCAGCTCCAGGGAAAGGAAAACAGCGAGCAACACTGGGCGGGGGAGGGGGTCGCCTGCAGCACCCCCTTCAGACGCCCCAAAATCCCCACCACCACTTCTCAAACCCCCCCGCCGCCACCCCTCCACCATTTCAGACACCCAAAGCCCCACTCCCGGTATTTCCTTCCCCAACTTTTTTTTCCCCTTGCTCCCGCAGACCGGGATGCAGCCGCTGCCTCGCCCCCACCCCAGCACGAGCATCTCTCACCCCCCCACCACCCATGACGGGGTGTCCCACAGCACTCCCCCCCCCAGGCCCGGGCATGGCCCCGTGGGGACCCCGCTCTGGGCAGCCAGTTTGACCAAGGCGCTGTGTTCCCACCCTGCCCCAGAGCTGCCCCCATCCCCATGGGGAGTCGGGGGGGGGCGGGGGGGGTACTGACCCCCAAAATCCTCAGCCCACATGCTACAAACTCCGGGATTACACAGATTTTGCAGCAATAACTGAAAAATTTGGTAGAGCGCAGGGGGTGGTGAGAGAAGAGACCCTGCACAGGGCTGGAAGAGCAGGTGGGAATTCACAACCCCACGTCAGCACCTCGCCCCCCCCACCCCTCCCCGCACCCATCCTGCCCCCGCCGGGTCCCAGCTCCCATCCCGGACCCAGCCCGACCAGGATAACCCGGGAAGAGAGGCAGGAGACGGCCCCTTGCACCAAGAGATGCAGTTCGGAGTCGGGCACGGTGAGCAGCAGGTCCCCGGGCAGGAGCCTGGGTCATTTACTAAATTAAAAGTTCAAGTAATAAAACAAAATTTAAAAAAAAAAAAAAAAAAAAAAAGAAAGAAATAGCCCAGCGCAGAGATGCGCTGCTTTGGTTTGATGCTGTTATAATCCAAGGAAAGCAGGCTGCAGGAAAATCAATGGGACATTATCACTCAGCAGACAGCTGAAAATACAGTTTAAAAAAAAAAAAAAAATAAGCAACACAAGGATAGTCCTTGGGAAAAGACCCGGCTGGGCATCTGCGACCCCCCCCATGGCATCCCTGTCCCCAAGGGGAGAGGCCGGAGCCTGCCCTGGCCCTGGGGGGGGTCTTCGTTAGTCACCCCCGAGCTGCTCCTTTCCCAAAAACCCACTGGGAAACTCCAGCGCTCACCTCCACCAGGTGCTTCTCTGTCTTTGCCACCAAAAACACAGAACCAGACGCCCCCGAGGTGCTGGGGGCGGGGGGGGGGGGGGGGGGGTGGGTGACCAGGGATCGCCCAACCTCCGCTAATTTAATTAACTGAATCACAGCACCTAGTGATTATGTGAAGGGCATTAATTCTGCTAATTACACGGGGTGTTAACGTGCTGACAGGGACGCGCTGTCATGGGGTGAGGAGCTTCGCGGGACCCGGCGCTCGGGGGTGCGTGGGGCTGCCCTGCCCCATGGCAGGTCCTTGTCCCCGCGGGTGGGCTGCCAGCAGCAGGGGAAGGGCTCCGGAGCGGACCCCATTCCTCGGTGGATCTTCCTGGACTCGCTGCCCCCACTTTAAAATCCCTCCTGTCGAACTCTCCACCATCACGGCTCGAGATTCGGGGGGAACCGAGGCACCGGGACCACGCGGCCCGGGACAGGGAGGGGGCTGCACCCCGAGGAGCCCCACAGAGCACCCCCAAACCCACAGCAGCTCCACAGACGCCTCCAAATCCACCCAAGCAAGGCAATTTGCCCGTACTCCATCCCTCCACCTGCCTTTGCTTTCCGTAACTGAGCGTCCGCGACGCTCCATCTCCTTTGGCCCATCAGAGAAAAAGCCAATTCCACCATCTCCCGTCACACAGCGAGACGACCCCCCCGGGGAAGCACCCCAAAGTCGAGCCCCCCGTAATGGGGGGGCGGCCGGGCCGCAGCGCTTCAGCTCCTCTTCCAGAGCAGCCACCGCTCGCCTCCGGGTGACATCCTCCTCCCGGTGACAACCTCCTCCCGGTGACAACCTCCTCCCGGCGCCCCATCCAGCAGCTCATGGTCCAATTTCGGGGTGAAGCACGCTGGACTGCAAGCCGCACTTGCTCCTCGGCTGAGCTAATTGGGCTAATTAGGCTGAAGGTCTCCAGCACGAAGCAGCACGCCAGGCTCAAATGCCCAGGGGCTGCCACGGCTCATCTCCAGCATGGTCACTGCAGACCGTGGGGACAGTGGCCTCGTTAGGACGCATCAGGTCATCAGTGTCCCCATCCCCTCGTCCTGTCCTGGGAGAGCATCTCAAGCCAGCCCGGCGCTGCATCCCACCACTCTGATTAACTTAACGATGGCGAAAAAGGGCTGATCCACGTGGGGAAAGGGGGAAATCAAAGCTGTTCACTGGCTTATGTCCCTGGGGGAAGGTGTCCCCAGAGCAAGGGGGTCCCCCAGCACCTGGCGGGTGCCACCCTGGAGCAGAGCCCGGCACCCAGCACAGCCCCGGAGCCAGGAGGGATGGAGCCACAGGGAGCCGAGGAGATCCGCACCGGCACAATCACCCCGTTGCGGGCGATCCGCCAATATTTTTCAAGCCAAATAAATAAAATAACAAAAAAAAAAAAACACCAAGCGCCACAAAAAAAAAAAAAACAGCGTATGACAAAAAATATTCAGAGTTGCTGCGACTGCGACACATTTACCCGCCCCGGCTGCCGCGAGGGTGCAATGCTGCGCTCCCCGCTGCGTCCCTGCACGGGATGGAGGGGTGGGGGGGGGTTTTCCCCAGCCCCCTGCCCACGGTCAGAGCCCCCCAGGGTGGGCAGGCAGAGGGGTGCAGGGCAGGCACTGTGTCCCTGCTCCCCCTAGAAGGGACAGGGCTGCCCAAAAGCACCCCCAGACCCAGTGCAGGATGCTGGGGGGCGGGGGGGGGGAAGTCTGAGTGCCAAGCACCCACCAACCCTCACCCAGCTCCTGTTTTCCCAACATCTGGGGCACTTTGGCTGGGGGCGGGAAGGGGGGGAGTGGTGCAGAAAGGTCAGGAAACAACAACTTTATGGCCAGAGACAGTCAGGAGGCTCCTTCCAGCTGTGAGTCGGGGACGGAGGGCGGGGGGGGGTGTCACACACCAGGACCCCATAGCCCTGCTGAAGCCCAAACTGCAGGAGCATCACCCACCCTGCACCCCAGTAGCCAGGCATCCCATGGGAATGGCCCCCAAACTGCCTCCAGCATGGCCGGGGGTGGGGGGGGGGGGGCAGAGGGAGCTTCACTGTCCCACCCCTGCAGCCAGCAGAGCACCAGCACCCGGATTTGGGGTCTGGCAGAGGTCTGGGGGAGGGGGACGGGACAGAAGATGGGGACAGCCCCCTCTTGGCTCCCACAACACGCAGCTGCCACCATCCACGCTTGGATTCGCTCCGCGGGCGGGAGAAATGGGGGTGCAAAGCTCCTTAAACCTGTAGGAAACCCAGGGGCTATCCCGGGACATCTGTGTGTCATGTCCACCCCCCTACACCCCCCCCACGCCAGCACCCAGGGTGCTGCAAACCAGGGCTGGGACACCCCGGGCAGGACCTGGAGGAGCAGGAAAGCGGCCCCAGAACGAGCTGCAGCTGACGAGCGCCCAGCCAGCGGGAAAAACACTCCCGATTTGTAAAAAAAACAGCTCAAAAAGGGCAGCTGATGCAGCTTGGGGGGGGGGGGACGGGGGGGACAGGGCTGCCCCCACGGGCAGGAGACAGGCAGAGGCTCTGCATTTGCTCTCCAGCAGTTGGAGCACAGCTGGACTTTGGCCTTCCATCAGGGCAGAGGGTGTAAAACCAACCGCTCCCAGCGCCGGGAAAGGAAACGGCTCCGGGAACACCCTGGGAAGTCCCTCCGGCACCCACCAGCTCCAGCGCCTTCCTCCTCCTCTTTCTCCCCAGAGATGCCCTTCACCGGGCGAGGAAGAGCAGGTCCCGTGTCCCCAGGGGCTTTCCCCCCACCCAGGTCACCGCAGGCTGGCACCCACCCCATCGCCCACCCGCATCCATCCCGGCGCAGGGAAAAGCGGCAGCAGCTTCTGCCAGGCCACCTGCAGCGGAAAGGAAAAGCTCTATCTCCAGGACTTATTTATTTTAAGGCTGCCAACGAGAGGGCAATTAGCTCCGGGGGACTAATTGCTGGGAATCCTCCTTGTCCGGAGGGGAAAGCCTCAGTTTCCCCAAGTACAAGGAAGAGGGTCCCCAGCCCGGAATGGGAGAGCGGGATCCAAGAAAAGCCGCAAAGCGAATCCCAAGCCACCATCGGGGAGAAGAGGAGGTTTGGGAATCTTGACATTTAATCATGCAGTAACTAAAGGTTCCCAGACATGTCTAATAAGACAATTATAGTGCATGTTAATAATAGATTATTAAAAAGCTTATTTATGGAGGTTTAAGCAGGCAGATGGCAGGGCTGCGTCGATAAGGCTCTCCAGAGCCGGTGCTACCTCCCAGCTCCGAGGATGCAGCAGGGATTTACCTGGCACTTAACCCTCGCACAACTGCCAAAACCACCCAAAACCACAGCAGCAAAGTCCTGGGGGGGGGGGGGGGCTGCAGCCAGGAGGGGACTTTTTTTGGGGTGCTCGGAGCTCTCAGCCCCTCTGCGGAGCCGGGATGGGGCGATGGGTTGAGTGCGATGGAAAAGCTCCATCCCGGGTGCAATCAGGGGGAAAACCAACGTCAAGAGGCAGCGGAGGGGGGCGGGGGGGTCGTCACTGCCAGGGCAGGGGTCAAAGCCACCAACAAGCATCTGCCTTTGTTTTGAGGAGGCGTCTCTGCCCCCCTACCCCCCCTCCCCCAGGGGCCTGGATCCTGCTGGGCTTTGCTCCGGGAAAGCTCCCAGGGAAGCTGGAATGGGGCTGGTTTGTCTTAGTTTGGATAACAAAAGGGAAAAATGTGCAGTCCGGGCCAGGAGGTGACTCACCAGCATCCCTGTTCCCGAGGCCAGGGCAGGTCCAAGCACTGGGAGGAAAAACATGAAACTGGAGTTTCGGCGCAAAGGGAAGAGGGCAAAAATTATGGAAATACAACTGCAAGTCTTTGGGGTGGGGGGAAACAGGCACTGCCACCCTCCGCCGCGGGTGCGGAGCCAGAGGGACGGGTCCATCCAGGAGCATCAGCATCACTCAGAGCATCCCTAAATCCCGCTTCACCCCCGCGGACAGTGAAGATCCGCCAGGCTCCAGCGCGTGGAGAGGGGACACTGGAGAGCCAAAGGAGCAGGAAACCTCCACCCTGGGCACACCAACAGGATTTTCTGGAGCATCCTCCCAGTGCAGGGGCTTGAGGGGGTGTTTGCAGTGTCTGGAGGCTCCGGGAAAGGCCATGGGTATTAAAAACACATATGTAGGAGCAAGCAAGAGAAAGAGACTCTTCCCCAGCATGGCAGAACAGGCGGGGGGCGGGGGGGGGCGAAAAGCAACCAGCAATCCAAGCCTGAAACAAACTGACAAGGAAAATATAAAGCACTCGCACATTTTCTGTGCTTGGTGAAGGCGGAGCGGGGAAGGAAAAAAATTCCCTGGCATGGGAGAGCCCGTCAGCAGCCAGGTGGAGGGAAATAAACAGCGGGCAAAAGGCTGGGAAAAGCAGGATCAGGCAAACCCAGCAGCCGGAGAGCTGGGAACACGGCCCCCCCCCGCTCCCGACCCCCACCAGCCCTGGGATGCACAGACGCTGCATCCCTGTTCCCCCCGCCTCCATGGGACCCCCAGCAGTTAACGGCCGAGGCGGAGGGGGGGACGCCAGGCGGATTTGTTCCGCTCCCTGACCCCAATCCCAGCCCTGGGGACAGCGTCTCCTCGGGGCGGGGGGGGGGGGGGGTCCCATTCACTCCACCCAGACAATGCAGCCGCCGCAGGATCGGGGTCACCCCTGCTGCGTCCCGCCAGCCCGCAAGGGCCATCCGGGGCATGGGGGGGTGACGGGACCCTCAGGGACCCCCCCCCACAGTGAGGGGTTCATCCACCACAACCAGCAACCACACACACCCCGCCCCCCCCCAAAGACCAGTCCTAGTGCCACCGGAGGTGCCCCCAACCCCAGCACGGGGCTCCCCAGTGGCACCAGCCTCTTCGGGGGAAGCTCCACAGCCACGTATTGTATTTTATTTGTTTAACCGCAGCTCACGCAGTCAGAGCCCAGGGCAAGCGGCTTCCGCATGACTACGGCAGGAGCCCCACACAGGGCCAGCGGCCGCGGGTCCCCAAAACCAGGCTGGGGTACAGCTGGAGAGCAAGTTATTGCTGATTTTTTTTTTTTTTTGGGGGGGTGCAATAGAGAGGAGCGGAGCTGCACCCCTTTCCTAGCAGGGGAAGGCAAAAAGAGGAGGAAAAAGAAAGAGCTGAACCGGCAGAACCTGCTGCCCGGTGGCCAAACCCGGAGCCCTGCGAGCCAGCCCGGAGCCCGGGAGACTGGGAGGCCATGGGGACTCTCTCCGGGAGACTGGTGGCCATGGGGAAAGGTTACGGAGTTTTACTGGGAAGAGCCCAGAGAGGAAAGAAGAGACTGGCAAACCACACCAGCGACAACTGTGCGACAACTGGCAGGTCCCCGGCTGACACAGCAAGAGCACGAGGGGCCGCTCGGTTTGGAGGCTCAGCGAGCACCGTTCAAAGCCCCCCACCGCCACCGGCCCCCGCCGTGACAAGCGCAACACCGACGGGCACCCACCCCACCGCGAAACCTTAATGAATCACAAAAGTTCGCGGGCTCCGGGAAGGAGCAAAGAGCATCCCAAGCCCCGTGGGGAAGCTGCCACGGGGACGCCCAGAGCAGCCACTGGCTCACGGAGGTCACAGTCATAGGCACGCCGTGCCTCAGTTTCCCCACTGGTGGAAGGCATCACACTACGCCCTTTTTTTTTTGCCAAGGAGCAGCAAGAAAACCACTTTTTCTTACAAATACGCACAGAGCCAAGCCACTGGTCCTCCCCGTCACTGGCTTCGGGGTCTCTGGTGACCCCAGAGCACATGTGGTTTGTTTTTGGTTGTTTTTTTTTTTTTTTTTTTTTTTTTTTTTTTTTTTACCAGCCCTGCCTGCCACACAGCCCCGAGCCCCACAGAGACAGCCGGATATGTCCCCGCAGCCGGACAATGTCCCCACAGCCAGCAGGAGCCAACACCGGTATTCACGTAAAAAGCAGGCTGCAATGGAGCCGGGGGGCTGAGCGCAGACACCCCCCCGCCCCAGCTCAGAGAGCCAAGCCTGCTCTGCACCTAACAGGGAAACGCTGGAGTAAACACACTCCTGATTTACACCGGGAGCAGGCTCCATCCTACCTTTCACAAATGCCACCTTGCAGGGACGGAAGCCCCCGGAGGGGAAGGGGTTTGCCAGGTCCCAGAGCCCCCCCCTGCCCCACCGCTGGGTCCCCACTACTGTCCCCGCAGCCGGGACGGCTATCAGAGAAGGACACACAGCTCAAGACCGGGGAGCAGCACAGTGCAAGAACCCCCCCGACACCCTTGAGGGGGGTGCAGAAGCCCCTTCCTCTGGCAGAGGACACGGGAACCCCCCCAGCTGCGTGCCTCAGTTTCCCCTATCGCCTCCTTGCTCTGCCAGCGCTGCTCCGTGTGCAGACCAGCATCTCCCCCCCACCCCAAGACACAACTGTTGTTCCCCCCCCCGCCGGCCCAGTAAAATATAAAACATAAACCCATTCTCTCCCCATCTCCTCCACCTTCCATGAGCCATGGGGACCCTCAGCTGCTGCGTATCCCCTCCATCCATCGCCCCCCCGCCAGCCGGATTTTGCTTTCTGCTGATGGGGGTCACTATTTATAATTTTTGGAGAGAGGCCACCACCCCCCCCAAAAAAAAAAAAAACCCTGAATAATCAATGCCTCAACATAGGGACCCCACATGCAGGTGCGCCGCTTCATTTTTAACGTGAAAAAATTAAAGAACCGCGCAAAAAAATACACCGTAATGCACAAAGCAGCGGCCAAGAGCTGAGGGCTGCAGCTCTGGGGCCCCCCCGGAGCCAGGGACCAGCTCCCTCCTCCCCCCTGCCTCAGTTTCCCCTGCAAAAAACACCTCGGAAGCCCCAAACTCTGTCGTCCCCCCCCGCAACACCCGAGCCCCACTCCTGCCCCCCCGCACCCCGCAGGGTCAGGCTGGGGCGGGGGGGGGGGTGGGACGGGGGGGGGGTCTGAACGCTAAAGCGCTCAAGGGATGGAGGGAAGAGGAGCCAAAAAATTTAAAAATAAATTTAAAAAATTCGAGGGCGCTTTGGCAAAACTCTAATTATGTCCCCGCGGCATCAAGAGGTGGGGGGAGGCTGCAGCCGGAGAGCGGCCTCGGCCGCCACCTGTTCGTCCCGAAGGGTCCCCAAATACACCCACCCTCCCCCCCCCCCGGGACCCCCCGCTTCGTCCCGAAGGGTCCCCAAATACACCCCCCCCTCCGGGACCCCCCTTTGCAGCTCCGGGACTCGGACCCCACCGCCCCCCGCCGGCGGCGGGCGCTGCCCGGTGCGCTCTCGCCCCAAAAGCCCCGCAAACGACGCCCCCCCCCGCCGCCACCGGGGTGAAGTTTTCCTTCCCGGTGCAGGGGGGGGGGGGGGGGGGTGAGGAATAATGGGGGTCTCCCCGGTACCGGGCTCCGGGAGTGGAGGGGGTGGGCTCCGCTCCCCCCGTGCCAGTGTCCAGCGGGGTTGTCCCCAACTCGACGACACCGGTGGAGCGGCGGAAGCCGGACGGGGCGAGCAAACGGAGACACACCGCGCCCCCCCCCCCCCGAAACATCCGTACACACACCCCCACCCCCCCACCTCTCTCCGTTCTTACCGGCGGGGGTCTCGGTGTCCAACGCGCAGACCCGCAGGGCGAGGGCGAGCAGCAGCGCCCGGGCGCTTCGCATGGTGCGACCGGTAGCACCGGAGGGGGGGGGGGGGGGGGTTGAGGGAGGAGGGAGGGGGGGGGGCGGGGAGGAGAGAAGGGGAGGGAACCGGGAGGGGTTGAAGGGGGGGAGGGAACCGGGAGGGGGGGGGTGGGGGTGAAGAGGGGAGGGGGGGGGGAACACCCCCCCCGGTTCCGTGCACGCGCGCCCGCCCGCCCCGCGCCTCAAATAAGCGGCGGCGGCGGCGGTTGGGCTCCGCCCTGACGTCAGCGCCGCGCGCGCGGGCGCCCCCCCACACCCCGCGCCGCTGCTCCCCCCCCCCCCCCTTCCCCCCCCCCTTCCCCCCCCCCCCCCCCACCACCGCCGCCGCCGCCGCCGCCGCCACGGCGGGAAGGACGGGGGCGCCCCCTGCCGGCCGCCGTGCGCGCAAGCAGCAATGAGCCCCGCCTCCCGCCAGACACGGCAGCCTCCCCCGGGACCGGGGGGACCCCCGTCCCCCCCCCCCCCCGTAGCCCTACGCCCCCCCGGGGGCGTAGGGCTACGGGGGGGGGGGGGGGACGGGGGTCCCCCCGGTCCCGGGGGAGGTTGCCAGGCGGTGGATGTAAAGGGGGACCCCATTGCAGGGGGGGGGTCTCCCGTTGCGGGAGAGGTTCCCGGTTGAAGGGGGGGGTCCCCGGTTTCAAGGGGGTGCACGGTTCTGGGGAGTCTCCGGTTGCAAGGGGGGTCCCCGGTTGAAGGGGGGTGTACGGGTCCAGGGGGGTCTCCGGTTGAAGGGGGGGGGGTCCCGGTTGAAGGGGGTGCAAGGGTGTAGGTTGGACCCTGGGTGAAAGTGGGGCCCCCTATTTCACGGGGGTGCACGGCTCCGGGGGGAGTCTCCGGTTGCAGGGGGGGTCCCCGGTTGAAGGGGGGTGCACGGCTCCGGGGGGGTCTCCGGTTGAAGGGGGGGGGGGTCCCGGTTGAAGGAGGGTCTCCGGTTTCAAGGGGGTGCACGGCTCTGGGTGGTCTCTGGTTGCAGCGGGGGGGTCCCCGGTTGCAGGGGGGGTCCCCGGTTGAAGGGGGTGCAAGGGCGTAGGTTGGACCCCGGGTGAAAGTGGGGGCCCCCTATTTCATGGGGGTTCATGGCTCCGGGGGGGTCTCCGGTTGAAGGGGGGGGTCCCGGTTGAAGGAGGGTCTCCGGTTTCAATGGGGGTGCACGGCTGCCGGGGGTCTCCGGTTGCGGGGGGGTCTCCGGTTGCACCAGGGTGCACGGCTGAAGGGGGGGCCCCGGTTGCAAGGGGGGTCCCCTGTTTCAGGGCGGTCTCTGGTTGCGGGGGGGGGGTCTCCGGTTTCAGGGGTTGCACGGCTGCAGGGGGGACCCCGGTTGTGAGGGGGGACGTGGGGGGGTCCCTGGGTGCAGGGGGTCTCCGGTTGCAGAGGGGTCCCCTGCTGCAGGGGGGTGCACGGCTCTGGGGGGGTCTCTGGTTGCAAGCGGGTCCCTGTTTTCAGGGGGGTGCCTGGCTGCAGGGGGGTCCCCAGTTGTGGGAGGGAGGTGGGGGGGTCCCTGGGTGCAGAGGGGTCTCCTGCTGGAGGGGGGTCCCCGGTAGCGTGAGGGTGCACGGCTGCAGGGGGGTCTCCAGTTGCAGGGGGGGTCTCCAGTTGCAAGAGGGTCCCCGGTTTCAGGGGGGTGCACGGCTCCGGGGAGAGTCCCCAGTTCTGGGAGGGAGGTGGGGGGGGTCTCCAGGTGCAGGGAGGGCTCCCTGGTTGCAAGGGGGGGGCAAGGCTTTGGGGGGTCCCTGGTTGCAGGGGGGTGCTGGCTGCAGAAGGGTCCCCAGCTGCAGAGGGGGTCTCCCCAGGGGTCACAGCTGGGGGGGGTCCCCACCACGCTGGGGTGGAGCTGGGGGGTCCCCCGCTGCAGAGCTGGGAGGTGACTGGGCAGGGGGCTGGGGGTGGGATGGGTGCAGCAGCACCCTGTGTGGGGGTCCCACACCTCAGAGCCATGCAAAGCGGGGGGTGAAAACCCCCCCGGGGTGGGCTGGTGGGTGCCCCCAGCCCCTCGGGTGCCCCCCAGCACCCTGGGCCATGCCCAAGGCTGTGGGGGGCAGAGCGTGGTCCCCGTGGGCTCGGCGCTGGGGACAAAAGCCCTGCTGCTTCTTGGGGACAGAGGCTCCTGCCCACCCCCGGCGGGGGGGGCCTCAGTCTCCCAAAAAAACCCCCCCGGTCCTCTGCCGTGTCCTGCTGGACATCCTGGAGGGACAGGGACGTGATGTTTTCTCCCACAGGATGGTGACATGGAAACCTGGACAAGGCTGTTACGGGGCTGGCAGTGGCACAGGAGACCCCGGTGACACCCAGCGAAGCCACCGTCCCCTGGGGTGGGAAGGGGGTGATGGAGGGAGGGAGGTGCGGGGCGTAACTCGGAGCAAGCAGAAAGGAGAAAATCCCAAAAGGGCGTAAAAGGAGGAAAATCTCCGGCCCTTTCCCCGCCGGGGCCGCGGGGCGCAGGCGCAGGAGGAGGCACGAAGCGCTGGCAGCCCCCGGGTGTCCCCGTCAGCGGTGCCAGCGGGCATGAAAGGCGCCTTGTTCGCCGACATCCTCTCCGGCCCCGTTTCTGGAGGAAAATGTTTTTCCAAAGGTTTGGGGCGAGGAGGAGGCAGGGGGGGGGAAGCTCCGCATCAGCTTTCCGGCCTGATCCGTACTTGTGGCCCCCAGCCCCGGCTGCGACTCCGGGCGGGGAAACCCCTCGGGCAGGTGACAACTTGGAAGGCGGAGGGAACAAAGCCAAAAAATATTGGGATTTTTTACCCCAAATCGTTCAGGGAGAAGCCCCCGGCATTAGCAGCACCCTGCGATGATGCAGCCCTGTCTTGTGAGATCGGGCAGCACCCAGTGGGGCGAGTGGAGGGGGGGGGACAGGGGACGGTGCCCGGGTGTCACCGAGCCCCATGGACCCACCGGGAAGCTCCCAGCCCTGGAAAAGGGACAATGCCACCCGCCAGCACCAAAAAGCTTCATCCAGATTGGGCTCAGCCCCGGGATGCTGCCGTGCTGCTTCTACAGGTCGGGCGGATTCCTTTATTGGGGGTCAAATCCAACCCTGGAGAAACACTTCCCGGGAAAACCTGGGGGGGGGGACAAACCACCCCCAGAGCCGTTTTTTGGGGTACGGGTGGGGGATCGGGCATCCCAGCAGTGCTTACATGGATGGAGAAAGGCTGTCGCTGCCGCAGTTTTAATCGCAGCCACGTAATTAATTTCCAAGAGGAATTTTTTTCCGGGAACCGAAGAGGTTTTTGCCAAGTAAATCCCGGGACGGGAGGATCGCTCCACCTCCTGCACGGGGAAAATCCGGGACACGCTGGGTAAATCACAGCTGAAAGTACCAGCCTGTTTCGCAGGGCCTTCGTCCCGCGAGGAGGAGGAGGAGGAGGAGGGGAGGAAGGCTGCAGGGTGGGGGTCACAGCTGGGTGGTGTCTGCTGGGGGCAGCCTGGGAGCGTGGTCCTGCCCAGGGGACGGTCCTGTCCCCACGGCACCCCCTGCGACGTGTCCCCTACCCAGAGCCCCAGCGCTGGTGCAATGGGAGCACAGGGGTCGGCTGGTGACAGGTGGCTCAGGTGGCTCCGCTGGCAGCCCTGTGGACACCACACGGCCCTGGGGACATCACACTGGCCTGGGGACACTGCGCTGATGTGGGGACGTTGCACAGCCAAAGGGACACAGCACAGCCCTGGGGACCCTGCACAGCCCCGGCCACACTGCAGTGGCCTGGGGACATTGCACATCAGCAGTGACAATGCGCCACCCTGGGGACACTGCACAGACGAAGGGACACAGCCCAGCCCTGGGGACATCACACTGACCTGGGGACACTGAACGGGCCCAGGGACACTGCACAGCCCTGGGGACACTGTAACGACCTGGGGACACAGCACAGCACTGGTGGCAATGCGTCACCCTGGGGACCCTGCGCAGCCCTGGGGACACTGCACAGCCACAGGGACACTGCGGAGACCTGGGGACATGGCACAGCACTGGTGACAATGCACAGCCCTGGGGACACTGTGCTGACCCGGGGACACTGCGCTGACCCAGGGACACCGCACTGACCTGAGGACATTGCAGTGACCTGGGGACACAGCACAGCTCTGGGGACACAGCACAGCCCTGGGGACACTGTGCTGACTCAGGGACACAGCACAGCCTTGGGGACGCTGCAGTGACCTGGGGACACAGCGCAGCTCTGGGGACACTGCCCTGACCTGGGGACACTGTGCTGACTCAGGGACACAGCACAGCCCTGGGGACACTGCAGTGACCTGGGGACACAGCGCAGCTCTGGGGACACTGCCCTGACCTGGGGATACTACACAGCCCTGGGGACACTGCACGGCCCCCTCCCTGTCACCTCCCCCCTCTGCAGCAGCTCCCCGGGGCAGGGGCTCAGCGGGGCTGGGGTCACCCCAGCGCTGCCAGCCCCACACACTCCCCTCGGCAGCGTCCCCACTGTCACCCCTCCCTGTGCCATAGGGGTGGCAACGTGTTCCCTCCATTCCCAGTTCCCCCCCAGTTGCTCCCAGCAAGCCCCCCAGCCGGGTGAGCACCGGGGTGGCACGGACTGGCAGGGACGTGTCTGTCCCCAGGGCTCTGGGGACAAAGTGGACGTGTCACACTCCCCGCCACCAGCACCCATGGGTGTCCCCCAGCCGGGACAGCACATTCGGGGGTGAAGGCGGAGGGCGACGGACCCCCCACGCTGAGCAATGACAAATCCTCTCCCGGCGACGCCAAAAGCCTGTTAAAATAATTCCCGATAAAGGAATTAAGCCGCTCAGACAGCGAAGGCAGGAGAGGGCTGGCACCGTGCTGGCTCTGCAGGGGGTGTGTGTGTGTCCCCCCAAGTCCCCAGGGAAGGCAAAAGCCACCAAAATCCTGCTGGGAAGAGGACCTGGGTCACGCAGCACCCTGGGGATAGCGGGGAGGAATACGGTTTGGGTTTTTTTTTCCCAGCAGCTGGATTGAAACATCCCAGTTCAGGGCTGGGAATGCAGCTGAGGCCGAGCAGGAGCAGGACATTTCCAAGATTTTGGGTGGAACCAGCCAGGAAACACGGAGCTTTTAAGCTGTTGGAGGGACGCGCTGCACTTCCCACGGTTTTTTAAACCCCCAAAATTGTGTTTCCAACCCGATCGTTTCACGAACCGAAATGGGAAGGGTTGGGGTTTTTTTTTTTTGGCAAACCGAAATGGGAAGGTTTTGGTTTTTTTTCTTGCAGCCAGCGTGTCGCAACAAAGCAAAAATTCCCCGGCGTGTCACCATCCTGCTCCGTCACCCCACAGCCCAAACCACGGTGCGGGGAAAAATCCCAACGGCAGCCCCCTCGGGTGAGCTCTGGGATTAATTTGGGAAGACGAGGGTCATTAACGCGCCCTGGTCCTGCCCACCCCTCGTGGGGCCGCGGCGCGAGCGTTGCGTGCGAGGGGCCGGAGGGAGCCCTGGGCTCCGCAAAGGCGCCTTGTTCCCCCCGCGCGGGGCTGGCGCTGGCCCAGGGCAGGGCGGTGCGGGGACCGTCACTCCCGGGGGGCTCCTTCCCCGGGGAATGGGGCTCGGAGCAGCCCCCCGGGCCGGCAGCGCTGCTGGCTGTGGGGAGGGGATGTGTGGAGGGATGTATGCATGGGGGGGGGGTTGTATGTATGGGGAGGATGTATGCATGGCGGGGGTGTATGTATGGGGGGGATCTATGTATGGAGGGGATGCATGCATGGGGGGGGTGTATGCATAGAGGGCATGCATGCATGGAGGGGATGTACATATGGAGGGGATGCATGCATGGAGAGGATGCACGCGTGGAGGGGATGTACGTATGGAGGGGATGCATGCATGGAGGGGATGTACATATGGAGGCGATGCACACATGGAGAGGATGCATGCGTGGAGGGGATGTACGTATGGAGGGGATGCATGCATGAGGGGGATGTACGTATGGAGGGGATGCATGCATGGAGAAGATACGTGCATGGAGAGGATGCACGCGTGGAGGGGAGGTACGTATGGAGGGGATGCATGTGTGGAGGGGATGCATGCATGAGGGGCATGTACGTATGGAGGGGATGCATGCATTGAGGGGATGCATGTGTGGAGGGGATGTGTGCGTGGAGAGGATGCATGCACGGAGAGGATGCATGCGTGAAGGGGATGTATGCATGGAGGGGATGTACGTATGGAGGGGATGCATGCATGGAGAGGATACGTGCACGGAGAGGATGCATGTGTGGAGGGGATGTACGTATGGAGGGGATGCATGCATGGAGGGGATGCATGTGTGGAGGGGATATATGCATGGAGAGGATGCATGCACGGAGAGGATGCATGCGTGGAGGGGATGTATGCGTTGAGGGGATGTATTCATGGAGGGGATGTATGCATGGAGGGGATGCATGCGTGGAGAGGATGCATGCCTGGAGGGGAGGTATGCATGGAGGGGATGTATGTATGGAGGGGATGCATGCATGGGGGGGATGTATGCATGGGGAGGATGTATGTATGGAGGGGATGCATGCATGGGGAGGATGTATGTATGGAGGGGATGCATGCATGGGGAGGATGCATGCCTGGAGGGGATGTATGCATGGAGGGGATGTATGTATGGAGGGGATGCATGCATGGGGGGGATGCGTGCATGGGGAGGATGTATGTATGGAGAGGATGCATGCATGGAAGGGATGCATGCATGGGGGGGATGTTATGTATGGAGAGGATGCATGCATGGAAGGGATGCATGCACGGGGGGGATGGATGTGTGGAGGGGGTGCATGCATGGAGGACATGCATGGAGAGGCTGTATGCATGCAGGAAGAGGATGCATGGATGGAATGTATGCATGCATGGAAGGGATGTATGCATAGAGGAGAGGTACACTTGTGTGGAGGGGATGCACGGAGAGGCTATATGCATGTGTGAAGAGGATGTACGGAGGGGATGCATGGATGGGATGCACAGAGGGGACGTATGCATGCATGGAAGGAATGTATCAGTGGAGGCGATGTATGCATACATGGAGAGGATGCGTGCATGCAATGGAGGGGATGCATGGCAGGGATGTATGCATGCATGGAGGGGACACAGGAAGGGGCCATGTGCATGCAGGGAAGGGATGCGTCAAGGAGATGTATGCATGCATGGAGGGGCTGCATGGCAGGGTTGTGTGCACGCATGGAGGGGATGTATGTATGCATGCAGGAGGTACATGGAGGGGATGCATGGCAGGGATGTATGCATGCATGGAGGGGATGTACGGAGAGGAGGTGTGCATGCATGGAGGGGATGTATGTATGCATGGAGGAGGTACATGCAGGGGATGTACCTATGCATGGAGGAGGTACATGCAGGGGATGTATGCATGCATGGAAGCGATGCGTTGAGGGGCTGTGTGCATGCATTCATATTGCCAGCAGGTTTGGGGACAAGCAGGAATTGCCCCCTGGGCTCTGGGTGAGGCCAGTTCCCCTCCAGCACACCCAGCTCGAATCCTATTTTTGTAACTGGTCTGACCGAGGGCTTGTCACGGCCTCCCAGGGCTGGGGGGGGCCCAGGGGGTGCAGGCAGGGGGGCAGGGACGGTTTTGAGGGTGGCACAGAAGAAAGAGGGGACAAAGGGAAGCAGGGAGAATGGATGGATGGATGGATGGATGGATGGATGGATGGATGGATGGATGGACAGCACTGCCCCGTGCAGCTACAGGGATGGAGCCGCGGTGACAACCCATCAGGATCAAGCTCCATCCCATTCCCAGGGTGTAAATCCCATCCCTGATCCCTCCCCAGGCATCTCCTTCCACCCTGAGCGAGAGCTGAGGGGTCGGGGGGGCAGGATGAGCCCGCAGCCCCCCAGCCCTCCCCCTGCCCCATATTCCCGCTGGCACCGGCCCCCTCCCGAGCGCCTTGCAGGAGCAATCCAGTTAAAATGAAGTAATCACTCTTGGAGTACAGTCATTTGCAGGAAAAATATAGGCCTCGCCGTGACTGCAAATGGTCTCGACTGAGACCGTCCCTCCCATTGGAAGGATAAACGGTTTCAGCTCCGGGGTGGTGGGTGACAGCGGGCTCAAACGCAGCCCTCGCGGCCCCACCGCATCTCTTGGGTTGCCCCAGGTCGGGGGGTAAAAAGCCGGGGGTTGGGGCTTTGGATCTCTTAGGAGTCGGCGGTGCTTTGGGGAGGATGTTTTCGCTCTCCGTTGTCTCTGTGAAAAGGCACGTCGAGGGAGAGGGGCTGCCCCGAGCCCTTACGCTGGCACCCGCGGGATGGAGCTGCACCCACCGGCCTCACCCGGCCGGACGAGCATCTCCAGGGCTTCCCCTGCTCAAACCCTTTGATTTTTAATTTATCTTTAGAATACCACATTTTGCTGCCAGCGCAGTAATTCCCTATTTTTCCCCATTTAAACCCAGCGGGCGCAGGGCCGGCACCTCCTGGGCATCGCTCCCTGCAGCCCACGGCTCTCGCAGACCCGCAGGGACATGACCCCCAGCAGCCCGCACTGACATTTAAGCAATTTCACCCCCTAAATTTTTACCTTCTGCTTTTCCCGCCCCCCCCTTTTCCCTTTATACCAATCCCTCTCCCTCTCCCGCTCATGTCCCATCTTTCATTTTCTCTGCCTCCATCTATTACACCCCCCCCGTCCGCTTCTTTATCTCTAATAAGTCTCTGCCATTTTCTCAAATCACCTGCCTTTTACTGATGCCAAAAATCCTTTTTTCTTTCTTAACAGACGAAATAGATTATCTCATCCCGCCGCCCTCCTCCCCGTCCGTCCAGCCCCCAGCGGTCAGACGCCCGACGCGGTGCCGTGGCCGGATGAAATAGGGCTATTAGATGAGTTATCACAGCCTGAAAGGATGAAATAACTTCTGCCTCTTTGTCCAAATAAACCTCCCTATTCCTCTTCCATGCAACGAACGAACAAGAGTTCCTGCAGGAAAATAGCCAGGAAAATGTTAGAAGCTGTTATTGAAGACCTGACCCCTTCGCCAAGCGGCCTCCTGGTTGGTGCTCCGAGGGCGCTGGGCTTTCTCCGCCGGGAATTTGGGAGCCCAAGGCTCAGCGCCCAGCACCCAGAGTTAAATCCTGGCCCGGCCGCTGCTCCGACGGCGTTTTATTGAGCGCTCCATGGCACGGCCTCCCAGACGCCCGACGCGTGGCTGAGTTTGAGGACGACGTGCACCCAGAAAACCGCTTTTTTTATCCCCGTCGGGCACTGAGTGCAAGGAAAAACGTCACGCTCCGGCTCAGAAGGAGCTTTCTCAAGCTGCCCCTGCGGTTCCCACGCGGTGCGTGCAATCTCCCCAAATTCGCAGGCGAAAGCGCCGGCACAGCCCCCGGCAGCATCCCGGCCCCACGCAGGGGATGCTCGGGAGCCAGCGGGGCAGCCCGTAGGCCCTGGGCTGGCCCAAATGTCTCCTCCGTGCCACCCTTTTGGGGACTTATTTATCCTACTTTGGGTCATTTTTGTCTCTTTTTTTCGCTCCTGGGAAGACCCCAGTGATGGTGGGGGTGAAGCGGTGGGATAGCTCTGCGCTTCCCTGCGGTCCTAAACGCTGGCGTTGTCATGAAAAACAGGTAAAAATCCCGTTGTCAGGGACACAAGGGTCAGAGCTGGTCCCTTCCTCTCTTCCAGAGGTATCCGGGAGCATCACATTCGCTCCTGGGATTTTTACAAACCGCTTTTAACCCCAAAATAGTCCAGAGCACCATGCACCGTCCGCCTGTCCGTCCGCACAGTGCTTATTCCAGAGCAGCTCCCATCCCAGCTGCCTGGATTTGCCCATCCCGAAACCTTGCAATAAATGTACTTGCATTAAAAAAAAAAAAAAAAAAAAAAAAAAAAAAAGGATAAAGGCATTAAAACCGAGCAGATGTACAGCAAAAGTCCCCATGCCATCTCCTCCGGTATTGCCTCGGGGTTTATTTTTTTAATGGAGGGGGGAAGTAAATCAGCCAGGGCGTTTTGCGTCTCTGATCACATCCAAAATCACAAAAAGCCGTTTATTTTCAGACCTGGGGTTTGGATATTGCTCAAATTTCTCATAATCGTCTCTCGGTGGTGACAGGCTGGAGCCTGAGCAGGGAGACGGGCGTGCAACTTCCCCGGTCACTTAAAACCCAACTGAAAGGAAAGGAGGGAGCAATATTCTACTCAGCGTTTATTTATTATTATAATTTGTTTTTTACAGCTTGCTTGGTTTTAATTTATTCGCTTTGATGTTCGGGAGAAGGGTCAGCTCTCCTCCCTCTGAGCATCGGCAGCTCCGGTTTGGTGGTTTTCCAAGCCCCGGCGGAGAAAGGATGCGCTCGGGCGTTTGAGCCGAACAGGAACGACCAAAAGGAACCAGCTTTGAAAGCGGCAAAGCCCAGAGATCGATCCGTTCTTTTCCCAAATAAGACGGTTCACGCTCACCGTTCCTTGCGATGTTGGAAATGGTTTGGGTCTGCAGCCGACGGGAGCAGAACGGGAACGTGTCGGGAGCTAGAGCGGGTGGGAGGAAAAAAAGAAAAGTTAAAATACAGTTAAAAAAGGAGAAAAGATGCTGATTTGGTGCCTTTTTCCACCTGGGCATCTTTTCAAGCTATTTCAAGAGATCTCCCCTGCTGCCCCTGAAGCGGGGATGGTACCGAAAGCGCAGCTGCTCCAACGCTGTATTGCCCACGGAAATAAAGATATAAAAAACGACTTCGTCCCGCTGCCAGGCGCGTGAGCACGTGGCAGCCTGCAGCGGGCCCGGGGCGAGGAAAGGAGAGGCGACGCTCGGATGAGGCGGGCAGAGGGCTGCAAAGTCACCCAGCGGTGACCCCTTTGGGTGCCGGCACGTCCCAAAACGCAGCATCTCCCCCCCCACACCCCATCCTCCTCCAGCCAGCGGGGTGACGGCCGATGGGCATCGCACCTCGATTCGGCATCAAGCCCCAAAGAGCGATCCCGGGGGCCGGGCTCCTGCTGGAGGGATGCCCAAATGGGCTGATTTTTGCATTTAATCATCGCTGAGAGCCCGGGGACGGAGCGGCTCCGATGCACAGCCCAAATACGCCCAGCACAGGGGGGTAAAAAAAAAAACAAAACAGGGATGGGGAAAAAAAAAACAGCAAAGACCAAGCAAGGACGATGTCCCGAGGTTACGCTGCCCACGGGCAGAGCTCGCGGCAGCAGCACAGCTGGATCCTCTCAGCATCTCCTTCTCCATCCCTATTTACGGCTCGAGACGCGGCCGCCTCGCTCCTCTCGTTGGCAGAGGCTCAGAACTCACCCATTCTCCGAACATTGCGTTTCTTGCTGTACGTTTTTTTTTTGGTTTTTTGTTTTTTTTTTTTAATTAGCCGACAACGAAACAATTTCAAGGGAGATAAAAAAGTCGGAAGGGCAAGAAGCAGCCATCAGGATGCGTAAAGAAATAAAGCCACTTTGGGCACCCGATCGCATCCGCCCCGAGCCGGGAGCATCGGGAAGAAGATTTTAGGTGAAGGATTCAATAGAGTTTATGGGATTGTCCAGCACCATCTGAGGTGTTAAATGAGGGATTGGGAAAAAATGAGGACTATGTAAAATGGGTCTTTAAGCACAATGTATTTTTCATTCGAAGATTCAGGCACGTCTAATAAAAAGGTGATGGGTGTCAGAGCAACGGGGCTCTGTCAGTGTTCCTGGGTTTGGGGTAAAAAGGGCTCAAAATGGGAAAATAAGAGCTGAGTTGTACCTAAAACTTATAAAAAGCATGTGGTGGGGATGAGCCTGGCCGCAGGACGCTACGGTGGGCACAAGAGGAGGACAGGACGGTGGCTGCAGGTGATAAGAGGGAGAAGCAGCTGGCGGAGACGGGAGCTCGGTGCTCGGTGGGACCATGCAGCCCATCCACCTCCTTCCCCCGCAGGACGTCCCCGAGCATCCCTTTCTCCACTTGAAAACGGGAATTATTTGGCAGGTTGTTTTACAAGCCGTGTCCTCCTGGTGCGTCCCGGTCCTGGCGTCCCAGCCCAGCATCCCCACCCGAAACACCAGCAAGGGTGCCGGGTCTCCGGGGGGGGGGGTTTCCAGCAGTTCTGGGACCACATCTGGCCGCCCTGGGAAAGCCACCGGGACACAACACGGAGCATCCCCCCAAAGAAGCCCCCCTTTAAGCCAAGCTCTCCAGCCTTGGCTTTCTTAATTATTCCTAAACGAAGCAGACGCACCTTCAATTTCTCCCCCGAAAAGGGAAGAGGCAATAGATTAATATTGTCCTTAATTAAAAAGCGCGTCGATCTTGTAAGCAGCTAATTAATAATTCCACATTAACTTGATTAAGCGCCAGGGCGGCCGGAGGCAGCGCCGCACACAGGAGATCTGCCGGGGTCGGGCTGAACCCGCTGGGCTCAACTCGTCCTTGTAAATCGGGGGATAAATTCTCTGTCTTCAACAGGTCTGGAAGTTTTAGGGACGAAAACACAGCAAATGTCACCCTGGTGTCACCAGCTCTTGTGGGCGCTTACTCCCACCCATCCCCGCGTCCCCCCGGGTTCCAGGCGGGGGGATCCCCATGTTTGCCAGAATAAACCCACCTGGTCGGCAGCACTTTTGCGTTCCAGCCGTGAACAACTCCAATGAATCAGCGGCTGCGCTAAATCATAGCTCATTAACGATAGAGGATCTTAAGGCAGAGGGGAGCGGGGAGCATCCCTCCTTCCCCCCTCCGGAGCACCCACCGCGGCGCCGGGGGCTGGGGACCCGTCTGCGCTTCCTCCTCTCCCCACCCACTCCCGACCCCTCAGCTGCAAAGTGGATTTTCGTGCATCTCTTCCCCCGCAAAAAAAAAATCCCAAAAAGTGCAATTTCAGGAGATGAAGTAGCCATTAATCACCAGGAAACGGTGCTTGTTACAGGAGAAACATTAACAAAATAATCATAAATTGTCTGCCAGCCCCGATTTGCGAATGCATACGTTTCACAGGGTATGGAAAGGCATCTCATTTGCCTGGCGTAATTAGTTCTTAACCCTTTGCCGCGCGGTGCGGAGCGTGGGCCCCCGCGTCTCCCCGCCCGCGGGCTCATGGGCCTGGCCAGCACCCTCCGCCGTGCCCGCAGCCCCACCGGCAGAAATCTCAAGCGCTCCCGGCGTCCTCGGAACGCTGCGGTTTTCGAGGCTGCGTTACGAAAATCCCATCATTTTATTGCTGGGATTAGATTAAAGCGCTGATTTGAAGCGGCCAGCCGCCCCGGCGATGGCTGCGCACCCTGCTCAGCCCCCCCGAGGAGCGTTCCTCCCCAGGAATAAAGAGGCTTCCAGGACACGGACGTGCTCAGGGTCCCACCGAAATAGGAAAAGCTTTGCCACCAGTGCCCCTGGGGTTGCTCTGAGCCCTGCCAAACTCGGTGCAGGGATGGGGCATCCCTGGCAGCTGCAAGAGCCAGGGGGGAAATCCAGCCTTCCCCGTGATTCGTGTTGAATAACAGGAGGTGCTGCGAGATCGAGCAGGAAAATGGGGTTTGAAATCCATCTAATTCCCCTCTGCACCCCACGGCCGCCATCGCCCTGACCTCGGGGAGCGGGGCTGGGTCCCCGGAGTGGGATTTTTATCCATGCAGTGAGGTTTTATCCGCGCGGAGGGCTGGAAACCAGCTCCAGCAACCCAAGGGCTGGCAAGTTGATCCTGCCTTTGCTGCCCCAGCGCTCCTATCCATTCATTTTTTAATGCCGTATTGAATTTAATACAATAGAAACGTCTCTACGGAATTAGTTGCCACCCCACGATGGAGGTGGCCCGAGGATGCCACCCGTCAGGATCCGGCCGACCTCCTCCCACGACGGATTTGGCTCCCGGAGGGTGGACGTCGCCCCGGTCCCACCCTGTCCCTCCATCCAGCTCCTCCAGTCGTCCCATCCTGCCCGGAGAGGGCAACCAGTGTCACGAGCGGCGCCGGTGCTCTGCGGCACCGTCGGCTGGGCGCGCGGGGGGGGGTGTTTGCGGGGGCGTTTGTCAGCGAGGATTAACTCGCCGATCCCACGGGGGCCTGAAGACTTTTCCACCCACTCCTGTTACAAGCGACGCCCAAACGTTTTATAGCAGAGGTTGGTGACAAAAGTTCTTTTTCTCTCTGCCGCCCTGGGCCGCGCCGAGCCCAGCCCTCCCCAAAGCAGTCCCAAATCCTCCCCCAAGCGGTCCCAAATCCTCCCCCAGAGCAGCAGGGAGGCAGAAAAATCCCCATCAGCACCTTTAATAGGATTTTTTTTTCCCCAAACTGGGCTTTTCCTTCGTCTCAAACCTCCCACTCACGTGAATTCACACCCCCCAAAAAAAACGTTTTCCTTTTTTCTTAAAAAAACCGCCACGAAATATCGAGCAAGTTGATTGTGATCTTTCGTTTCAGGTGACTTCAGCCTTAGAGACGGGTCGTTGGGGTCTGAGGTCCCCCCGCTGTAGTTCCCCGGCTCCTTTTGGGTGCCCCCCCAGGGTCTGCGCCCACCTTGTCACCAGCACGGGGACAGTTTGGGGAGGGCACGGAGAAGGGACGGGAGATCTGCTGGCTAGGAGCCCAGTAACTTCTCACGGGGACATCGTTTGATCGCAAAGCAATTTTAGGGGAATAAAATACCGGACGGTCGCCGGGTGTAGCCACAACCCCCCCCCCAACCCCGGGCTGGCACAGGGAGGGATGCTCTTAACGAAGGAATCGGCTAATTGCACGTAGCAGCGGACTGCGATGAGGAAAGCAGGATTTATTGAGCTGCTCCCGCCACCCCGTCGGAGAAGTCCAATCTCTACATGGAAGAAAAAATTATTTTTAAAGCCCACTGTTTGTTCTGCTGTGACAGGTCGATCGGTAAGGCAGGCGTCTTCGCTTCGCTTTTTTCCCTCCGATCTAATCGGTTGTAATTGGGAGAATAAATGAGACATTTCCTTCAAGATAATTATACAAAAGATTGAATTAAATTACTATTAGGATTATTATTTTTTTTTCCTCGCCACCCGCGTCAGGCATCTGTTGTTTTAAATAATCATCTGATGAACGTTTGCTGGGCGGCTTTCCCTGCCCACGGCGGCACACACGCCCCTTCCAGGGCGGTTCACAAAGCAGAGAAAAAGGGTCTTTTGTCCCCCAAACGTCCCATCACGCGCACCGAGACCCAAGCACCCGGTTGCCTGGGTTCCGTGGGATGTTCCTGCACCCACCACCGAGGCCTCTGGGCTGGCGTGGCCCAGCGCACGTCGTATATTCTCTAATACGTTATATACACTCTGCTCCGCTCTGGGGAGCCCCCCCCCCGCACCGCAGTGCTGCCTCCAGCGCTGGGGCACCAACAGCAGAAGGACACGGAGCTGTTGGAGCGGGGCCGGAGGAGGCCCCGGAGATGCTGGGAGGGCTGGAGCCCCTCTGCTGTGGGGACAGGCTGAGAGAGCTGGGGGGGTTCAGCCTGGAGAAGAGAAGGCTCCGGGGAGACCTTCCAGCCTCTTCCAGGCCCTAAAGGGGCTCCAGGAAAGCTGGGGAGGGACTCTGGGTCAGGGAGGGGAGCCATGGGACGAGAGGGAACGGTTTTACACCGCAAGAGGGGAGATTGAGATGAGATCTTGGGAAGAAATTCTTGGCTGTGAGGGCGGTGAGCCCCTGGCCCAGGTTGCCCAGAGAAGCTGTGGCTGCCCCATCCCTGGAGGGGTTCAAGGCCAGGTTGGACGGGGCTTGGAGCAACCTGGGCTGGTGGGAGGTGTCCCTGCCCAGGGCAGGGGGTGGCACTGGGTGGACTTTAAGCTCCCTTCCAACCCGAACCATTCTGGGAATCACAGAACCATAGACTGTGTTTGGGAAGGGACCTCTAAAGGCCACCCAGTCCAACCCCCTGCAGTCAGCAGGGACATCTGTAACTAGAGCAGGTTGCTCAGAGCCTCATCCAGCCTGGCCTTGAATGTCTCCAGGGATGGGGCCTCCACCCCCTCTCTGGGCAACCTGGGCCAGTGTCTCACCACCCTCAGTGGAAAGAACTTCTTCCCAATGGCTGATCTAACCCTGCCCTGCTCTAGTTTAAACCATTGCCCCTCGTCCTGTCGCTCCATGCCCTTGCAATTTCTGTGATATTTAGGATGGTTTGGGGATGAACACCCCGGCAGCAGGATCCCGGCCGGGTCCGCAGAGACCGCGCCGGCTCACGGCAGATGTGGCCGGGCCACCTTAAGGCGGAAAGGGGCGGGGCCGACCCGGCGGGGGGCGGGGCCTCCCGCGTGACGCCGCTGGCGGCCGCGCCGGGATCAAGCGGGACGGGACGAGCCGGGACCGACCGAGCCGGGACGGGCCGGGAGGGTCCGGGATGCAGCGGGCGGCGGCGCGGGCGCTGCGCGGGGCGCGGGTCCCCCCCGTGCGGGCGCGGTCGGGTGCGGCGGGACCCCCCCCGCGGGGACTGGTCTACGGGCGGCACGGGGAGCCCGCCGCCGTCGTGGAGTAAGGGGGGACCGGGGTGGGGGGGCACTGCCGGCTATGGGGAGGGGTGTGGGGGCGGGTGTGGGGGGGCTGTACCGGGGTGCGTTGCAGTGGGGGGGGGGGGGGCAGGAATGGGGTAGGGGCAAAAATAGCGGTGCATTGCTGGGGGGTGCAGGTATGGGGGGGTCCATACTGGGGTGCATTGCAGTGGGGGGGGCAGCTATAGGGTGGGGGCAAAAATTGGGGTGCGTTGCAGGAGGTGCAAGTAAAGGGGGGGGCTATACCGGGGTGCGTTGCGGGGGGGAGGGGCAGGAATGGGGTGGGGGTAAAGCTGGGGGCGCATTGCAAGGGGTGTGAGTGGGGGGAGATATACTGGGGGTGCGTTTCTGGGGGGTGCAGGAACGGGGGGGGCTATACTGGGGTGCATTACAGCAGGGGGGGCAGGAATGGGGTGGGGGTGAAGCTGGGGGTGCGTTGCCGGGGGGTGCAAGTATGGGGGGGTGCTGTACTGGGGGTGCATTGCAGTGGGGGACCAGGAATGGGGTGGGGGCAAGAATAGGGGTGCATTTCTGGGGGTGCGAGTATGGGGTGGGGGTGCAGGGGGGGCTATACTGGTGTGCATTGCAGCGGGGGGGGGAGGCAGGAATGGGGTGGGGGCAAAGGTGGGGGTGCAGATGTAGGGGGTGCAAGTATGGGGGGGGCTGTACTGGGCTGTATCGCAGTAGGGGGTGCGGGTGTAGGGTGGGAGCAAAAATAGGGGTGCGTTGCAGGGGGGTGCAAATCTGGGGGGGGTTATACTGGGGCACATTGCAGCAGGGGGTGCAGGGGTGGGGGCAGAGCTGGGGGTGCAGGGGTAGGGGCAAGGCTGGGGTAGGGATGCAGTGCCGTGGGGGGGATAGTTGTGGAGTGGGGGCGCGGTGGGGCAGTTGCCCACCCTGGGGGGGCTGGGGTGCAGCTCCCCGCAGGACCCCCAGGGCAGCGCCACGGGCGCTCGGAGGCTCCCAAGCAGGCGGGAGACCCCGGGGGTGCCCCCATTTCCCGCATCCCACAGGGTGCCATGGTCTCAGGTGGATGCCGGGGTAGGGGGGGGGCTGCCTTCCCGTCCCCCACCCGCCTGCACCCGCTCCTTCAAGCTGAAAACCTTGGCTGAAAACCACGTGTTTTTCCCCAGGAAGCCCGTTCTTGCTTAATTTTGGTGGGATAACAGGGAGGCCCGACCCCCCCGGCATCGCTGCGCCCCGGCTTCGTCCTCGGTTGCGTGGCACCGATGGGGGTTCTCTTTGAGGTCCCAATTATGGGACCAAACCGGCGTCACGAGCGTTTTCTGGGGACAGCGGCTGGTGGGATTGTCCTAAAATGTCCAAAAAGCCACGCAAAGTGACATTTTGGTGAATTTTATGCCTTTTTTTTTTTTTTTAAGGGAGGAGACCTCAAGGACTTGCTGCCCCCCTCGAACCAGCTCAGGTCACCCCTAGAAATGCAGGAGGAGCCCATACATCATCCGGGTGCATCCAGACCCCGAATTCCCGGGGGATTTTCTGGGGCACGGATGATTGCTTTTTCTTATGACTATTTAATTGTGCAACGGTGCTTGTCCCCGCCGAGGGCTCCCGAGATTTGCTGCCCTCGCCCCATCGCTTGTGCAAGGGCCGGGCTTTGCGCTTTGTGACTTCTCTTTTTTTTGCAGATTTCTGAAAATATCCGTGTTCCCGTAACGCTAAAGCGGGGCAGGACGAGCCGTAAATCCCCCCGGCCAGATGAAACGATGCCTTTTTTTTGTTGTTTTTGGTTTTTTTTGTTTTTTACGCAACTTGCTGAATTTCTTAACATTAGTGAGCGTTGCTTCGCTTGGTGACGCGGGATTTTGATGGGGGGGCGGAGGGTTGGCTTTTAGAAGCCTGCATCAAAAATCCGTCCATCTAATACATCTAATACAGATCTCGTTTTTTGTGTTTTTTTGTTTTTTGGTTTTTTTTAACTGGGATGGAAATCTGAGCAGCGGGTTCATGGCCAAGGTGCTGGCGCAGGGCTGGCGCTGCGCGGAGGTGCTGCATGGTGTTGACTTTAACCCCAACATTTAACCTTATTTAAGAAAAACAAAGGAGTTTAATTAGACACGCAGAGGGTGGCAACCCCCCAAATGATTTAATTTGCTGCCTTACAAGGCGGAAGAATATATACAGTGTGGAAACAGCGTAGCTGGGGGCCAGAGGTGAGGGCACCCATCGACGGCAGTGCATCCGGATGGCGCCGATTTTTTTTTTTTTTTTTATTTTGAATTTTTTTAAACCTTAAACAGGATGGAGGCTGCCTCCTGCCTGGGTGTTAGACGCACACCTGGCTTCGTAATTCATAACTTGGCCAAAAAAACGCATGGGTTTGAGCAAAATCCGCCAAAGTCAGGACTCTTGGTCGTACTCAGCAGCTGCGAGGCCGTATCCTGCACGTTGCCGGTGCTAAACTCACCAAGTGAGGTTTTTGAACCTTCCTGGGAGCCTCCCTCGTGTCTCACTGTCCTAATTGCTAATTAGGAGAGGGAGATACTTGCAGAAGCCAGAGCCCTGCCCCCGAGATGGGGGTGCGGGGTCAGGACCCCCCCAGCGTGATGGCGGAGCGGGATTTGCGTGATGCAGACGGAGGATTTCGGTGCTTGGGGAGGGATGCTCTTGGATAACAGGGATGCTCCCGGATAACAGGGATGCTCAGCAAGGCTTGGGGCTGGGGGCTTTCTGTTTGGGTGGCTGCTGCCGAAATCAAGAGCTGGAGCCTGATGCCCTCACCCAAAACCATTGCTGGAGCCTATGTAGGACCTAGAGCCGGAGCTACGGCCGGCGGTGCGAATTCCCGTGTGCTGAAAGCCCCCTGACGCGCACACGGTGCTGTTTAATTCAACCCTTGGAGTCATCCCCAAACCAGCTGGGCAGCTTGGAGGAAGAAAGGAGGAACCTCCTTTGCCAGCACAAGGCTAAGCCACGAAAAGAAATTCGGCGTGCTGTTCTTCATGACGCGTTATTTAGCGGCGTGTAATTGCAGCAAATGACCACTCTGAAAAATGGGGAGCCTGTGCAGAGCCCCCACCTCATTAAAATCGGCCTCACCTGGCGAACGGGCACGGCGGGCTGGGTTTGCCCTGGCGGGGAGCCGGCACACAGGCAGTCATCGAGCCCCCGGATCCTCCTTCCCCCTGGTCTGTGCCGTGGTGCTGCTGGGTTTTCTGGAGAGGCTTTTCCCTCCCTTTGCAAAACCCAAGGTATCCCGAAAGTTTTATATTGCGTTTCATGTGGGACCGCGAAGGCGGGGAGGATGCATCTGAGACGAGCTCAGTTACCCAGCGTCGCTTTTCTGTCGGTGCGAGAGCATCGTCATCGCGTTTAACGCAGCCTGGTGGGAAAGGCGTCGGGGGCATCGTCCCTCTTGGGTGGGGCTTTTTTCAGGACAAAGAGTATTTAGGGTTTGTTCCTAACCCCGGCAAAGGGTGTGAGGTTTAGGGATGGATACGGGCATCGCTACCTGCTGCTCCCTGGGGACAGAAGAGTCTCGATGGGGTCATCTAATTTGGCTGTTGGGTTTCTTTGCTGGAGGCCACCAGGCTACAGGGATACAGAGGAGGTAGGGAGTACGGTGCTGTTGATTTGAAGTCTAACATGTCGCGTAGGTGATACAGGCATCTCTTTCCAGGTGCAGGTGACCACCCAGGTGCAGAAGACCTCAGCCAAGCCTGTATTCATGCACTTTTCCTTTGTGTCTCCCTCTTCAGACTAAAAGATCTTGAGCTGGCCAAGCTGGGGGACTCTGATGTCCATGTCAAGATGTTGGCAGCCCCCATCAATCCTGCCGACATCAATATGATCCAAGGTAACGTTTAGATTGGATATTAGGAAAACTTTCTTCACCGAAAAGGTTGTCAAGCGTTGGAACAGGCTGCCCAGGGCAGCGGTGGAGTCGCCATCCCTGGAGGGATTTAAAAGCCGGGCAGACGTGGTGCTGAGGGACATGGGGTAGTGGTGGCTTTGGCAGCGTTAGGTTGATGGTTGACTCAATGATCTTAAAGTTCCCTTCCAACATAGACCCTTCTATGGCTCTACAATTTGCCGGGTGCATGTTTTTTTGCATATTAATTCTTGGCTAGGGGTGTCCCGCAGGGTTCGGAGGTGACTCCTGGGATGGGGAGGTCTGGGGTGTGACGGGCTCCACAGCTCACCTCCGGCTTCCCGGCAGGGACCTACCCCATCCTCTCCCCGCTGCCAGCCGTGGGAGGGAACGAAGGCGTCGGAGAAGTGCTGGAGGTCGGGCGGTGCGTGGCGGCTCTGAAACCCGGGGACCGGGTCATCCCGGCGAGCACCGGACTTGGTGAGTACGTACCCCGGTGTCCTCGGCACCGCCGCATCCTTGCTCACCGGCCAGGTCCTCCTCTGCATCCCACCACCCACGAAGCCCCTTCCCAGGGCATTTTTGGGATGCTTGAGCCCACCAGGAGTTGCCCAAGCTCCATGGCAGAGCAGAGAGCAAACCCATGGTCATGCCCTCACGTGAACCGGTGCTGGGGGAGCTGGGGCGAGGATTTTGGGGTTCCCGGAGCAAAACTGCTGCTCCCCAAAGCACCGTCTTTGCTGGGTGCGGGGAGAGCCACGTGCATCTCCCGCTTACAGGAATTACTTCTAATCGGATGTGACTTCAAATGGGGAAAAGAAAAAGCTCCATTAGAGAATGTTGGGTGAAGGAAGCAGCGGAACCTATTTAGTTGGAACCTATTCAGTGCCTTATTAGCCTAATCATAAATGTAATGGGTGGATTGTCTCAGACAAGAAGCATCGGGATAACTTCTGGAGTGCACAAAGGCATCTTCATTTACCTTCTCTCTCAGCCTGAAGAAGAGGAGGCTCCAGGAAGACCTTAGAGTGGCCTTTCGGTACCTAAAGGGACTCCAGGAAAGATGAGGGCCAACTTTTTAGCAGGGCCTGTAGCGATAGGGCATGGGGTGATGGCTTTAAACTAATAGAGAGGAGATTCAGTCTGGATATAAGGAGAGATTTTTTGCACTGGGGGTGGTGAGACACTGGCCCAGGTTGCCCAGAGAGGTGGGAGATGCCCCATCCCTGGAGACATTCCAGGCCAGGTTGGACGGGGCTTGGAGCAACCTGGTCTGGGTGAAGATGTCCCTGCTGATTGCAGGGGGGTTGGACTAGGTGGCCTTTAAAGGTCCCTTCCAACCCAAACCAGTCTATATCTTGGTTTAAGTTGTATTATTTCCACCACATATTTTTATTTGTAATGGGGTTTTGGAGGTGTTTGGTTTTGTTTGGTTGGTTTTCTTTAAAGCAAGCTTGGTACCTGATCCCCAGCCACGGCAAGGGATGGTGCTGGTCCTCTGCAGATGCAGGGGAGACTCCGGGGAAGGATGGGGTTCCCCAGGGAAAAACCCAAAGCACTCGCAAGAGGAGCGGTAGCTTATGCTCAACTCGAATTTAGAAATAATCTCCTTTTCTATAGCATAGACCCTTTATGGGGCTTCTGTGCCGTTATAAAGCATCGCAGCAATCTGTGCCTCTCGGGGAAACAACCGCGTTTTGTCGCATCTGCTTAAAGAAGCTTTAAGTGTTAAAAGTCCCAGGATAAAGCATTTAACCTGTGCGAGGTCGTGGTTGTATCTCATTACAGTTTTCTCCTTAATAGCGCTCTGATGGGAAAGCATGGGAATTTATTTTCCAACAAATGTCTCTGGTGTTCCTCCAAAACGCCAATGGCCAGAACAATTGTCGGTTCTGGTTTAGCGTTAACAGCTTGTTCTTTGCCTATTTCTTCTTAATGGGAGAAGGAAAACTATCTAGTTAAGATCCAAATGTGATATTTTTAAACGTTAAGAAAGGGGAAAAAAAAAAAAAAGGATGATGGGGGGTTAAATTGGATATAAATATAGAGGGACTAAATCTAAGTAAAATGGTTTTGAATATATGGGCTCATCCGTAGGACGGGGAGTATTTCCATTAGCTCTGCACACACTCCCTGTGCCCGGGGAGCCCCGGTCCCGTTATCCCTTGGGAAAATGATTAGGCTTTGCTGGGTGATAGACCTCGGCGGGCAGCGGGGGATCCATGCTGCCTCTCGCAATACTTTGGCCATACCCATATTTCATAATTCACTCTCCAGGATTCAGACGGTGATGCCGCCGTGACCGGTGTTAAGATTATGGCGTGAGTTGAGGAATCTTAACGTTTTCCTTTCCTTGTCCCCCTTCCTGCCCCCGATGCTGCCGGTGCCCCAGGGACGTGGCGGACGCATGGGGTGTTCCCGGAGGAGACGCTGCTGAAGGTGCCCGGTGACATCCCGGTGCTGAGCGCCGCCACCCTCAGCGTCAACCCCTGCACGGCGTACCGCATGCTGACCGACTTCCAGAACCTGGCGCCGGGTACGGCTTTGCTGGGGCCGGGGGAGGAGGAATCCAGGTGGATTTGCCGGTCGCTCCCTCAATGAAAATCTGGATTGATTTATACCCAGGTGACTCTGTCATCCAGAACGCCGCCAACAGCGGTGTGGGCCAGGCTGTTATCCAGATCGCTAAAGCCTTTGGCATCAAGACCATCAACGTGGTGAGGGACAGGTGAGTCCCCTGGGACAGGAGAAGGTCCCCTGTGGGGCAGGAGCTGCCCTCAGCATGGGCTGGAGGCTGGCGGGGGGGCAGGATGTGGTTGTCCTGCCCATCCAACCTAGGATTTTCTCCCATTTGCTCCTCCAAGGTGTCCTCCAGCCTCTGCCCTGTTGTCCCTGAGCTCCATCTGAGCAGCAGAGAGGAGAAGGTGATGCTCTGCTTGCTGGCTCATCGAGTCCTTTATTTTTTCCTCTCCTCCAGACCTGATCTCCCAAAGCTGGTGGAGAGGCTGGTGGCCCTGGGCGCAGACCACGTCATCACGGAGGAGATGCTGAGAAAGCCAGAGATGAAAGATCTATTTAAGGTACCTCAATGCTGACCCCACCGGGGAACCATCTGGGGCTGTCCCTGCAGTTCAGTGCAGCATGGGAAGGTTCAAGGATGGTGGGAAGGACAAATCTCTCTAGATCAGGATTTAACCCCAGAACTCTGAGGGCTTTTGCTGCTACCACAAGGGCCAGATCATAGATTTTAGCTCTATGACTCAGCTGCCCCCAGGTAAATGTTGAGGTTAAGGCAGTTGCTCCCTCAAGAACCACGGTCCTGTCCTCAAAAGGAGCCTTCGAATTTGGGAATCTTCTTCCTAAACTCTTGCAGAGCATCCCGAAGCCCCGGCTCGCCCTGAACTGCGTCGGAGGCAAAAGCACAACGGAGATGCTGCGGCACCTGCAGTAAGTTTGGCTGGGTGGTGGCTTGGGCACGGGCTTGGGGGCAGCAGCCGGTAGGGGGTGGGTCCTGCTCCAGAGCCCCCAGAGTGCAAGAGGTTGCCGGGGATGTCATTAGCTGGTTTTGGTCATCATCGAAGTTTTGAAGAGGGGAGATGAGTGGAGAAGAAGTGGTTTTGGAAAAGAGCAGTGACTTGAGACATCATCACTGTGTGTCTCAAGCGCTGCCGGTGGCTGGAGGCAGCTGAGGTCCAGTTATGAAGGTCCACCAGGTCCTGGCCAGCTATAACTGGTGTGGTTAGCCACAAACTCAGCAAATGGTGCATGGGTGAGAGAATAGCCCCAACGGTGGGTTTGGGGACAGCGGAGGGAGAGGTTGCAAGGTCAAAGCTGCACATTGGGGACCGGTAACCAAATACCACCTTCCTCTTCCAGGCCCAAAGGGACCATGGTCACCTACGGGGGGATGGCAAAGCAGCCCGTGATGGTGCCTGTGGTGAGTATCGGAGATGCTCGTGATTTCCCTCGGGGCATGACCCCCGTGGCCCACTGCTGATGTCCCCGTCCCCTTGGCATCGCAGGAGCTTGGCCCTCCCCTGCCTGCAAATTCAGAGACTCCAAGCTTTATTTGGAACCAACTGGCTCTGTTATGGGATGAGCTGCTTTGCGTCCTGGTGCGGGTCTCTTGGCTTTATTTGTGGAGGATTTGGGCTACTGTGGAATCCCAGCAGGGAAACAGCCCTGCAGACACTGAGCATCAAACCTGCCCTGACTTCACACCCCGGAGTCGCATCTCCGCATCCCGCTGTGCCCTGCCTCACTAACGAGAGTGCTAACGAAGGGGCGAGGAGCCTCGTTGCCCCCTTCCGCCGCTGTCACACTGCGGGGACACACAGGTCTCAGCCAGGTGTGTGACTGCCTCTCTCCGCAGAGCGCCTTCATCTTCCGGGACGTGCGGCTCCGTGGCTTCTGGATGACGCAGTGGAGGAAGGACCACGCGCAGGGTGAGCGCCATGGGTGCTGGGGGACGGCACCGGTGTGAGGTCGGTCTCTTCTCCCAAGGAACAGGCCATGGGACAAGAGGAAACAGCCTCAAGTTGCGCCAGGGAAGGTTTAGGATGGATATTAGGGAAAAATTTCTTCACCAAAAGGGTTGTCAAGCATTGGAACAGGCTGCCCAGGGCAGTGGTGGAGTCACCATCCCTGGAGGTGTTTAAAAGCCGGGCAGACGTGGTGCTGAGGGACATGGGGTAGTGGTGGCTTTGGCAGTGTTGGGGTGATGGTTGGACTCGATGATCTGAAAGGTCCCTTCCAGCCTCGACCATTCTATGATCTGGTCTGGTGGGAGGTGTCCCTGCCCAGGGCAGGGGCTTGGAACTAGATGGTCTTTAAGGTCCTTTCTAACCCGAACCATTCTATGATTCAGTGCCCAGCCACCACGCTGGTGGTGTCCTCTTTGCTCTTACTTGTGTCATGAGTGCTAATAGTCCTCAGGGCAGCTGAAACACAGGTGCTGGGCAGTGTAGCTCATGCAGGGACCACTATGTGCCACCATGCCCTGTCCCACGTGCCTGAGCTGGGAGCACACCGCACCCTGGCGTCCCCAGGCCCTCTATGGCTTCAGGCGGGTGTTTCCCTGGGGACGGTCGATGGCGGTGACCTGGCTCTGTGGTGGTGAGAGCTCCCTCCTTCCCTTGCAGACCAGGAGAGCCTGGCTGGCATGATGGACGCCCTGTGCCAGCTCATCCAGAGGGGCCAGCTCACCGCACCGGCCTGCACCGAGGTCCCGCTCCAGGACTACAAGGCAGCGCTGGAGGCGTCCATGAAACCCTTCACCTCCTCCAAGCAGATCCTCCTCCTCTGACCTGCAGCTCCACCGCAGCCAAGTTGTCCCTTGCTGCCTTGTCCACAGACAAGAGGCGTTTAGAGGGGGAGGGAAAAACCTCCAGACCCATTGATTGTGATTTTGATTTTTTTTTTTTTTTTTTTTTGAAACTTTTGGGTGCCCACTGAAAGTTTTAAAAGCCTCTGCAGCTTTGCATGGACGGTAGTGCGTGTAGTTGCTTCTGGAGGGAGGCTGTGCTTGAGCTGGGGTGAGTTTGGGAGCCAGAGAAATCTCAGGGAGCCCAGGGCCGGCAGCTGGCTCGGCTCAGGGTGTCAAAAGAGCTGCAGTTCCCCCCTCGAGCGTGTGGTTTTTGGGTTCTGGGGGAGCTGCGCCGCTGCCTTCCGCCTTGCTTAGCTGCTCTCGGTGGTGTTCTGCTCTTTGCGCTGTCCCTACGGGTGAGTTTTGGCTGCTTTCGGGTGACTTTGCAGGGTAACCTGGGGCTGCTCACTGTCCTGCTCCCAGCCGGCACCGTGTCCCCTGTGCTGCTGCAGCCTCTGAGCCACCTCCGTCTGTCCCCCTCCAAGTTCAGCAGCCAAGTGCCCCTGGGCTGGGGACACTCCCCACATTGAATGGCAGAGAAAAACCGAATTTTTAAAGGGTTTTTTTGTTTGGTTGGTTGTTTTTTTTTTAATTTTTTCCCTGCCCAGCCCATGCGATGCTGGCAGGCCGAGGGCAGGGGACACCCGGGCAGGCTGGAGGACAAGGGCACAAAGGGCTTTTCCAGCCCTTGGCATCACTTCAGCTCAAAAACTAGTTCAAACAGCAAAAGGAAAAAAGGAAACGCCAAGTTCCCGAGTACCAGCCAGCACTGCCACCCTAGCCGGAGCTGTAAGACACCGCAGATGCCATTGTCCCCTTGGGGACAGGCTGGGGGGGGTGGCATTTGAGGTGGGGACAGGACTCACCCAGCCAGACACGTGCAGGGCAAAGGGGGCTTTCTGTAATACCTGGACTTGAATTCAGATTTGCTGCTGTTCCCGCTGCCACTACTGATTGTGATGAGAACCTCTTGGAAATCAATGTCTAATACACCTCTATTTTTTTTAAGATGCTGCCAATAAACGTTCCTGTGCTCAGTCGGGCGCGTGAGAGTGGGCAGGGGGTGGGCGCCATCGAGGACGGCCAAACCCCACGGACCGGGGTCCCCCGCTGCCTGGCCTAAGTCCCAGCGATATTTTTATTTATTTTTTTTTTTCCCCATCCTGTATAGCTTTAATTACAATTGCACGTAAGTAATTAGCGTCCTGCCAAAAGCACCTGCAGGGTGGATGTGGTTCTGCCCCGTTAGCGCGCGTCGGGCCCACAAGCAGCATGGCTGAAGGGAGGGATGGGCTGGGTCCATGGGCCGAGGCCACTCGTGGGAGGTTCAACAAGGCCAAGGGCCGGGTCCTGCACTTGGGTCACAACAACCCCATGACCCCCAGCCCACAACAACCCCACAACAACAGCCACAGGCCGGGGGCAGAGCGGCTGGAGAGCTGCCTGGTGGAAAAGGACCTGGGGGTGTTGGTCGACAGCCGGCTGAACACGAGCCAGCAGT
Organism: Larus michahellis; assembly: GCF_964199755.1. NCBI lineage: Eukaryota > Metazoa > Chordata > Aves > Charadriiformes > Laridae > Larus > Larus michahellis. The sequence goes on along the minus strand of NC_133914.1, from coordinate 5,386,160 downwards.
GTGCCCAGGTGGCCAAGAGCATCCTGGCCTGTGTCAGGAACAGTGTGGCCAGCGGGACTGGGGCAGTGACCGTCCCCCGGTACTGGGCACTGCTGAGGCCCCACCTCGAGGGCTGTGTCCAGTTTTGGGTCCCTCACCACAAAAAAAGACACTGAGGGGCTGGAGCGTGTCCAGAGAAGGGCAACGGAGCTGGTGGGGGGTCTGGAGCACGAGTCTGGTGAGGAGCGGCTGAGGGAGCTGGGGGTGTTCAGCCTGGAGAAGAGGAGGCCGAGGGGAGACCTTCTCGCTCTCTACAGCTCCCTGAAAGGAGGGGGCAGCCAGGGGGGGGTCGGGCTCTTCTCCCAAGGAACAGGCGATGGGACAAGAGGAAACGGCCTCGAGTTGCGCCAGGGGAGGTTTAGGATGGATATTGGGAAAAATTCCTTCACGGAAAGGGTTGTCAAGCGTTGGAAGAGGCTGCCCAGGGCAGTGGTGGAGTCGCCATCCCTGGGGGTATTTAGAAGCCGGGCAGACGTGGTGCTGAGGGACATGGGGTAGTGGTGGCTTTGGCAGTGTTGGGGTGATGGTTGGACTCGGTGATCTGAAAGGTCCCTTCCAACCTCGACCATTCTACGATTCTTGGCTTTAAGCCCAGAAGCGACTCCAACTGTATTTGCATTCGGTGTGTCCTGCGAGGGCAGGGCTGTGTCCCGTTGCCCTGGGAGTTGGTGCCCAGGGAGGGATGGGGAAGGCTGCAGCGTTGGGCGTCAGAGTGGCCCAGACGGGAAGTTCTTTCCCCTTCCCCCCCATGCAGAAATGCCCGTTCCCTCTTGGCTGGAATGAGCCCCGCTGTGTGATCTCAGCAGCGCTGCTTCTGTGGTGGCTGTCCCTGTACCCAGGCGATGCTCTCGGCTTTCGGCAGGCAACGCGTGCTGCTCTGTAGGATGGCTTTAGAAGTGAAACGTCGCCTAAATACATCCTGCAACTGGAATAAACTGGTGCACCAGCTCAGACCAAGGATTTCGGTTCATTCTTGCACGGCCGTCGTGCAGCAGGGTGCAATGCCATCTTCCAGCTGAGCATCCCGCAATTTCGGAGTTCGATGCAATATTTTTTCTTTCCCGTAGGGACTTTTTGAGTATCGCCGGTGAAGGGCAGGGAACAGCTGCTCTGCTCCACTGCGGCCGTTTGCCGACAGCAGGGAAGAGCCGCAAGCGGCACATTTCCCTCCCCGGAGGGGAGGAAAACACCAATACGTAAAATTCCTGCTGCAAGGGAAAGTCTCGCTCCCAAAAACTCTGCTTTTGGGGTGTGAAAAGGGGGAGTTCAGCATCCTACCTTCATTTCTATGCATTTTCTGGGTGCGGGAGGGTGAGGAGAAGGGTGGCAGGGCAGGGACGTTGCTCAAAGTTGGAGGGGGGCTCCTCTGCCAACTGCCTTTGCTTTTTGGAAGAGCAAACCACTTTGAAATTAAAACTCATCATCCGCGTTAGCAGCTAAATTTGCCTGGATGTATTAAAGCCATTTTATCCCCCCCCCCCCGCCCCGTAACCCCTCGTGCTCACACCTCCCTTAGGGAAGAGCAAAGCAAGAAGCCCACAAAATATAATCCCTGATAAAGCCCTTGCCCGCATCTCCCATCGCTACTGAACCCCCAATATTTTTTATTTTTATTATCCCTCAGCAAATCCGCCGGCGTTGGAGGCAGCCTCGCGTGCCCCAACGCTTTCTTGATCAACGAATAAACTGGGGGGAAAAGAAAGCCAGAAAAGGGCTTCGTGCTCGTTAAGAGCACTGTTAAGCATGACAGAAACCAGAAAAATTAATGCAAAGCTTTTATCCCCGTTGTTTATTTGACTCGGCAATAAAATCTAACAAGCTTCAGAGAACTCTCTTCACAAAATGTTCCCGAGCGCTTACTCCTACACCAGGGCACGGAGGAATAAATAATTAAATTTAACTCTGCTTGTCAAACGAGCGGGACGGCGGTTGGAAATCCAGCTGCTGGCATCGCACATACACGGCATTGATTTATTTTTTTTTGGGAGGGGGGATGATGGCAGGGGTTTTTTTAGGGGGGTGGTGGCTGCTAAAGCTGAAATGTTCCTGAGAGCCTGTGCTGGGGCTTGGTGGGATTTAGGCATCTGATGTGTGGACCGAAACGATAAAAATAAGTCCCCAAAATGGCATTTCGGGCTCTGCGAGAGGGATGTTGTTGCTTATTAGTGGGAACGAGGAACGGCCAAGTGCGGCCGGGGATGGGGGGTGCCCCCAAAGAGGGCTGGGACCCCTGAGCCCCCCGGGGTGTGGGGATGGGGGACCCCCATCCCTGCCTGCGTTTGGGGAAGGAGGAGCCCGTCAGTGTTGGGAAGGGGGCACCCCGCAAGCCCCCGCCATGTAGGGGACCCCCTGAGCACCCTGGCACAAGAGGGATCCCCACCTGTGCCCGGCATCTGGGGAAGGGGGACCCCACAAGCTCCCCATCGCATGGGGAGGGGGAACCCCCATCCCTGCCCTGCGTATGGGGAGGGGGGTCCCCATAAACCCCCAGACCTATGGGAAGGGGAACCCCCATCATCGCCACGTACATGGGGAAAGGGGACCCGCACAAGTCCCTTGTCATATGGGGAGGGAGGACCCCCATCCCTGCCTTGTATATGGGGAGGGGGAACCCCATAAGCCCCCAGACCCATGGGAAGGGGAACCCTCATCCTCTCCACGTACATCGGGAAAGGGGACCCCCCCAGGTCCCCCATCACATGGGGAAAAGGGACCCCTACAAGTCCCCCATCATGTGGGGGACCCTCATCCTTGCCCTGCATATGGGGAGGGGGGTCCCCATAAGCCCCCAGACCCATGGGGACCCCACCCATGCCCTGCATATCAGACGAGTGGGGACTTCACAAGCCCCCTGACCCATGGGAGACCCCCATTAGTGCCCTGCGTATGGGGAAAGGGGGGGCCGATACGTCCCCTCCCCACGGGGAAGGGGCACCCCCACCCCTGCCCCCCCACATGGGGATGGTGGGCCCCACCACCCCGCTGTCACCCGGCGGACGCCCCGCAGCGGCGCGGCCCCTTTAAGAGGCCCGGAGGGGGGCGTGGCCTCCCGTGACGTATCCCCCCCCCGCTCTTATCGCTCCCCTTTTCCCCGCGCGGCGCCGTGACGTCGCGCCGCCGGTGCAGCCCCGCCCCCGCCGCGCGCGCGCTCCGCCGCCGGTGCAGCCCCGCCCCCGCGGGCCGCCCCCCCCCCCCCCGCTCCGCCCCTCCCCGGCCGGGCCGGGCGCGATGCCGCGGGTCTACATCGGGCGCCTCAGCTACCAGGCGCGGGAGCGGGACGTGGAGCGGTTCTTCAAGGGCTACGGCAAGATCCTGGAGGTGGATCTTAAGAACGGGTGAGCGCGGCCCGGGCGGCGGCGGCGGCCCTCGGGGGCGGGCAGGACGGGGGGACAGGCGGGGCGCCTGGGCCTCTGGGGGAACGGGGGACGCCTGGGTTCCCATGGCAACGCGGAGGCGGGGGGACACAGGGCTGGGCCGCTATGGGAAGCGGGGGGTAGGATGGCTGGGTACCCCCGAGGGGGCGGACAGGGCGCCGGGGCCTCTGTGGTAACGGGGGGGGTGGGGAGGAGAAACGCCTGGGTTCCCATGGCAACGGGGGGGGGACACACACTCCTGGGCCTCTATGGTAGGGGGGGCAGGACGGCTGGGTCCCCCCGGGGGGAGAGGACGGCGGGGTTCCCATGGAAACGGGGGTACAGGACGCCTGGGCCTCTATGGCAAGGGGGGGGCAGGATGCCTGGGTCCCCTGGGGGTGGAGGCGGGGGGGCGGCAGAAGGCCTGGGTCCCTGCTTCAGTCATGGGGGTGCTGGGGGGGTGGGGGGGACAGATACCTGTGTTCCTGCCCCACTCTGTAAGGGGGGGGGGTGTCCCCTGAGGGGTCCCCCAGGCCCCACCATGCCCCAGGGTGAGCCCCCAAGGGCACCCCACACCCCCCCAAAAAATACCCAAACCCTTGGGGGGGCAGAGATGCCCCTTTGCAGGCCCTGTGTCAGCAGTAGGGGTCTGTTCTCAGAGCCCCCAGGCTACCCCCTACCCCAGGAAGGGGCATTTGGGGTCCTGCCCCCCCCCCCCCCAAAGCCCCCTTACCCTGCTCTGTGCTGTTGCAGCAGCTGAGCCCTTGCTGCACCCCAGGGGCCAGATCCTGTCCGTCCCCCCTGCCACCCATCCCCAGCGCTGTCCCAAGGCACTCCAGGGGGGCTTTTTTTTTCAAGAGAAAACAAATTGCTATTTTTGGTGGGATTTTGCTCCCCTCACCCCAACACCCAAAGCCAGAGACCACCTTGGAGTCTTGCTGAGGAAGCCTGAGTGGAATATGGATTTTATTGTCGTTAGCCAGGAGAGCCAATTACTATTTTCACTTTAGAGGCTGAGATGAGGAATCTCTTGTAAAAGTTAGTCCTTGAGCTTTAAAAAAAAAAAAAAAAAAAGGCTCATTAACTTTAAAGACTGGTTGTACTGGTAGGTGGACATGTAACAGGTTTATATGATGAATAAAAGCCGTTATTAAAACAAACGAGTGTGCACGTGTCGGTGTTTTCACCAACACAGCTTCAGGTGATGCTGAAGATTGCCCGCCCATACCTGAAATATTTGTGTTCTCTGTTTTCCAGAGCACAGTGTTTTGTGTATCCTTCAAAACGTGGGGTTTTTTTGGGGGGGTGTCTGTTTTCCTGTTGCTGATTAAAGCCTCCAAATTAAATATTTCTGTTTCGTAGACAGATGTTGGAAGAAATCCCAAACTTTCTTGGCAGCTGTAGAACTCCCGAGTTACGTGGCTGACGGACTCGTCTTTGTGCTTTATTGAAAAATATCTCCCACGGCCCAGCCCTACGATCAGAAATCGGCTGTGGGAGGTGGTGTGGGCACAGGAGCTGAATTATGCGTGTGCTTGAGCAGCCCAAAATTGTGGCATTTTAAGTGTGAATGGTAACAGGTACAGAGGGGAGGAGGGCACAGCCTGCCCGTGTCTAAAATTCAGGTGTTCTGTATGCGATCCGTTTTATTCCAGAGCTAAAGTCATTTTCATAACTTCACTTGGGGGAGACAGAGTTCAAAAGTTGCAGATAACGGGGACAAAATCCAGGAAATTTAATGTAATGGAGTTGTCATTCACTTTGCTTTTTGCCGCTTCTGGAGCGGGTTGCTTCGGCTGTGGGTTAGATAGAGCTCACTCTGTATTTCTGGGATTAACTCAACGATTTAATTCCTTTTTCAGTTGCGTAGTCCGAAGTTCTTTCAGCAGGCTGCTGTTGCTTTGTAGTTAAATTCCAGTTTGACAAAAATTGTACTTGAGCTATCAGATTCTGTGTCTCTCGCCTTGGGACAGCCTCGTGCCGCGCTTTTGCTGGCTGACTCCGCCGTTTTGCTTCGTTCCCTCTCCGATCCTTTCGCGGCCGTTTATTTTTAGGAGCGCTTAGCAAACGATTAAAAATTACCGCACGGTGAGTTTGACTGGAGAGATTCTTTTGAGTTTTCTTTTGGAAACGTGTGGGCTAGCTCGGGTGCTCAGCCGGCAGGAGATGAGCCGCTCGGCGTTTGAGCAGTTAAGCTGAAATGCTTGAGCAAGAGGATGAAACCGCAACGTGATACAGCGGAGTCCCCCAAGCTTAGCTGGGGCTCGCTCGCTGCTAATTGTAATTTAAGCTTGCGATTCAAAGGCTTTAAAGCCATGTTTACCTGGCAGAAGAATAGGGAAAATAAAAATCCAGTTTCTGGAGGATTCTCTGTTCCAACTTGCAGTTTCTAATTGTATCCTCATAGTTTTCATCTTCTTTTTTTCCTACTCAGAACTGCCTTGACAACCGGAGCTGTGCCTGGCAGTAGTTTATGTACTAAGTGACCAGAAAATTGGACTTTTCAGCCTGCTTTTTTTTTTTTTTTTTTTTATATCTTGCTAAAAGCCAGCTGTAATAACTTTAAGAGCTGCTCTCATTGAGGGGGGAAACCAATCTGCAATCTCGCTAGGTGAAAAAATAGTTGTACCTGTGTACTTATCTGCCCTCCATCAGCCTGGCCAGCTTTGCCAAATTCACGGCTTCATCCTCAAAAATAGCTGCAAGACAGAGGGATGTAACTTCTCCAGCAGGTTGAGGAGCACGGATCAAAAATAAAAGCTTCAAACTTCAGTTTCTTTCATCCAGCTAGGTGCAAATTTGTTGCCCGAAGAGAAGTGATTTGATTTCCCTGCACCCTCCCCACCAAAATATTTAATGCCCGTTAACTTAAATTAGAACAATTGGTATTAAAAAAAAAAAAAAAAAATAAAAAATCAAACTCGTGTCACAGCGTATTGATACCCAGTACACCTAGATGACGGTAAGGTGGCCATCTAATAAATTGGTTTTTAGTTCCAGCGGATTTGTGGATTATTTTCTTCCTTTGTTAAGAGAAGGCTGAATAAGGTGAGATTTTAATTTCTTTTTGCTTGCAGGTGTTCCGTTGTGGTAGAAGACCAGGGATTCTCAGTGATTTTTGTCAGCAGTGCAGAAACTTAAAAGAATCCTTCCCAAATCTTAAATTACATTTAAATAGTTTAAGTATCGAAATTCAGATATTTACCGAGGTTGTAACTTCAGCAACTCATTTAAATGAGTGTTTTGATTCGTCCTGAAGATGCTTTTCCTTGATAAGGCTCTGCCTTTCCCCTCCCCGGCTACGGAGCGGGCAAGTGTAGAGCTCCAGGGAGCTGCCTACAAGTTAACTTTCAGGAGTGTTTTTTAGGGCTGGACACATCACAATCCTTATTCCAAACGCAGCTGAAGCCAGGAATCAGCTTATCGTCCGCCTCCTCCTCTGCGGCTCCTCGTGTCCCTGCGTTGCCCCGACCTCGCTCGTCCGGAGATGATGGAGGAACGATGAGGTGCAGTGAGCTCATTTTGAGCACGTCGGTCCAGGAGAAGCGATTGTGTAATTTGAAATTCAGAAAGCTGCCAAACCATCGACTCGATTAGCGGAGAGGAGAGCGGGGAGAGAGTTGAGCCAGTCTCTCTTTGTTGGGAACCTGGAAAGCAGCTGCTGAATCCATCAGCTCAGGTGGATGCTGCCCTTCTAAACCTCATGGATTTCGAGCCAGTGTTGGCAAAGGGCGGGGACAGCAGCTTTGAGGTCCTTCTCGGCGCGTGGGACTCGTGCTTTTGGGCTCCACAACATCTCCAGCACCGGCCGTTGATGAGTAGTGGGAGAAAATTGGCGCCTGGGGAATGCCGTAGCGGTGGGCTTTGTGGTGGGCCGGAGTGGAGAGGAGGGTGCGGAACCAGCAGGCTTCGAAAGCTGAGAGGAGGAGAAAGATGAGGTCCTGCTTTTTTATTTCAGTTATTGAGCAATTTTAGAAAAATCACATTTTTTTCCTTTCACTTCGGATTTAACAAACAAAAACCCCACCTCTTAGGAGGCTCCGTCTACTGGAATTGCTTGGGATAAGGACATGCTCCTGTAGCTTTTTCCTTTTTTTTTTTTTTTTTTGATCCGTGAACAGAAAATGGTGTAGCTTCGCATTAGCTGAAGTAAATTGCATTGACATTTTTAGTAAGTAGTTTATGCCACATATGAAGTACTAACAGTAGACATTTTAAAGAAGATTTACTTGCACTGCTGTCATATAACAGCAGGTTCAGATTGCTGTAGTTAAGGCTGTGTCAGCAGTTGTGGCTTTCCGTGGTGTAAAACTGCTTCTGAAGGGTTTTGATTCATGGGTTTCAGATCACGCGGTGCAATATTATACATGTTTAACAGGTGGATTGGTATTGCTTCCATTTATGAGTGATGTGGGGTATGATTTTTAGTATTCTTTAAAAGCAAGTAATGTCAAGGTGTGTGCGAGCTTGCTTGTCTGTCTTAAAAAGAGAAATTAGAAGTTTCTTCTTGTAACTTTTGCTTTAGTATCCTATTCCGGGGCTGAATGTCTTATGCACGGTTTGGCCGGACCGAGTTGTCTCAATGTTGGACCTTCTCGAGAGTGTTTTGGGGCAAACCCCCGTGGGAGGCCAAGTGTCTGTGTGTGCTACGGGTGACCCAGTGCCCCCCAGGCAACTTCTGGGGGCACTTCTGGGAAGAACAAGTTCGATACTGGGCTCTGATTGAATTCAGATACTCCTCTGCTATTCTAGCTTCAAATGTCGGTGCGTTTATTCTCTGGAAAGTGCTGGCGCGTACCAGGCACTTCACCTTGTGAGTAATTGCTTTTAGGGTGAGATCTCGTTGAAACGTTTGAGCTCGCTTGCTCTATTTTTGGAATCGAAGGGAAGAAAGTTGCGATTTGAATGCTTTTATAATGACTGTGATTGTTTCAATTGTTACAAGTCAATCACGCTTGTTTCTTCCATGGAACTACAGCGCTTGCATGAGAAAGCAGCTGCCTTATTTGTAGAGTTTGGAGTCATTCTGAAGTATTTGGTTCACACAGATTAATACAGGTTAATAAGCAGCAAAGCTGTAGCTGCTGGTAGCGCCGTGCTTGGGGGGAGGTAGTGAGAAAGCTTAAAAAAATTAAGCAACCTCAAAGAGGCCAGCATTTTGTTAGCAGGGGTTTGTTCTTCCGGATTATTTAAACCACCAGCACTCGCAATGATTTCCCCCCTTGGCGTGTTGAGACCCGAGTTCAGGATTATGTGTTTGCCTACAGCAGCTGGGGATGTTCTCAGCTTTGCGGGGGGGGCTGCAGTGTCGCTGCTGTTCCTGGGGGGCTCTGGAGCCTGGATCTGGGCTTGGCGGGTGGCTGAAGGAGAAGCCATTTCAGCAGCAGGTAGAAACTGAACTCTGATAGACAGCCCTCGGGTGCTTTTTGTCTTCTTCCCCTGCCCCGTTGGCATAATGGGCATCTGCACAATGTTGGTTTTTGAAATAGAATCATAGAATCACAGAATGGTTCGGGTTAGAAGGGACCTTAAAGGTCATCTAGTTCCATGGCATGGGCAGGGACACCTCCCACCAGCCCAGGTTGCTCCAAGCTCCGGCCAACCTGGCCTTGAACCCCTCCAGGGATGGGGCAGCCACAGCTTCTCTGGGCAACCTGGGCCAGGGGCTCACCGCCCTCACAGCCAAGAATTTCTTCCCAATATCTCATCTAAATCTCCCCTCTTTCAGTTTGAAGCTGTTCCCCCTCATCCTATCAGTACACGCCCTTGTAAAAATCGGCGTTTAATAGGTGTTCCATCTTGTCATAATGGAAACTGGCGGCTTGAGTTTTGCTTCAGTGCTGCTGTGAGTTTGCTCTGCAACCGTAAGCAAGTCACTGGTTTGTCCCTGAGCACCAGCTGTAAGAAATTATTTAAAAACCCTACGCTCAGTCTTTGGGGACCTGTGGCCAACAGGGGTTGGGCGCTTGCAGCAGCCTGATGTTGGCACCGATGTCTGTGCCACCCCTGAAGATGAAGCTGAGAGCACTGACTTCAGCTTTTCAGGCAAGCAGTGGTCCGCGAGCTTTGGTCTCTGTATTGTGTTCATTTTTGGTAATAAGAAACCGATGCTAAAATGTTCATTTGAATGTTGAAATGAAGCATTATATATATTTTTTTTTTTTTCAATTTGTATCCTTCCTCTTGTGCTTGATCTGCCCATGACTTCCACGTCGTGAGCAAGACTGGTGCGGCAGATGTTTTCCAACACAAAACTTTGCCTGTTCGCTGGCCGTGCACCCTGCGCTGCCCTTCCAAGGCCTCCTGGCCGCAGATGGGCTCCTCGTTTGCCCAGAGGATTGTTCCTCATTATTGTTGCTGCATTTTCTTAAGTCCCTGAACGAGGTTTGGACTCCCCATGCTCTCTTAAACGCTAGGATATTGGAAATACAGTGGGCATGAAACACTTCCTCAGCAGTACATGGGAAGCTGCAGGTACCTCAGCAGGTGGAAGATCTGCCCTGTTGCATGAGCACATTCCTTTTCGTATTCAAACAGTCAGTACTGTCCACAGACAAGAGTAAAATGAGTCTGATTAAAACCAAATCCCTTTTCCTGACCTACCTTCGTGTTTTATTTCCTGTTAGACCTTCATGCAGGATGTACAGACCGTTTGTGTTCACAGAGATGAACGGATATTTCCATTTGAAGTGCAGGAATTAAGGTAGCTTCCTAATAGAGCCAGGAACAAACCCAGGAATCTTCAAAAATGGGGATAAATCCTAATCCGTGGCACTTACGTACTGCAACGTCTGTCAAATGCAATGTCAGCCTCGCTGCTGTTGGGCAAATTTCGTGAATTATTGAATGCGGTGCAGCATTGAGTGGGTAGTGCTTATGGCCTTGAACCCTTCGGTGGCCTTCAGGAGGTTGCAACCAATGTTCCTCAAGAGGACAGCATGCAGAGAGACCCGCGCACTTCGGGCGCTCTTCATCCCCGCCGTGGGATGTTGTCTCTGAGCACAGGTACCTGGGCTTCAGTTCTTTCCGAGTGATTCTTTCCCTCTCCCCCGCTCTAGGTACGGCTTCGTGGAGTTTGATGATCTGCGAGATGCGGATGATGCCGTTTATGAGCTCAACGGTAAAGATCTTTGTGGGGAGAGAGTGATCGTTGAGCATGCCAGAGGCCCACGTCGTGACAGCAGTTACGGTTCTGGACGCAGTAAGCACTAACATGCATTTGTATCCATGACTTATTTTAAATAAAACATTTTTTGCTCTTTTTTTTTTTCCTAAAAAAAAAAAGAAGTAATTTTAAAAGAAAATGATACGAAGTTGTGAATAGTGTTCTGTAACTGTAAATGTAACTGTTAATCTGAATATTTATTAACTTGTTTGTTGTATTAAACTATTTTAATTGATAAATTAATAAACACAGTTTCTTGTACCATTTTTATTATTATTATTATCATTTCATTTAACTATTTGAATGGTTTATGTGCAATGTGATGTTTAACCCTAGACTTTAACAAAGACCTCAATGTTTTAATTAAAAGAGTCCTTTGAGGCTAAGATGACTGCCCGTTCCATTTGCTGACCTTGGGTTACCTTTCCATGAGTGGCTCTTTGACCTTTGTGGCCCTTGGCTGACCCAAAAAAAAAGGAAGCCATGTGACGACCGCAACCTTTTCCCATTAGACCTGGGTGGTGAGGACCCCAAGGGTTAGAGACAGATGAGATTAATCTGAAATAGGTGCCTGAAAAGCTTTATTCATGTCAGATATTCAGAAAACCTTTAAGTAAGTAACATTAGTCAACCGCCTTGATTCGGTTTCTTCTTGCAAACTGTTATTTTTAAAAATAAGCTTAATTGCATGTTAATTTTAGCCTAATTATAATTACGTGCGTTGTTTTAATTATGTGCTTGTAGTAAAATATTTTATTTATTTTTTTTAATGCTTTGGCTATTTGTAACGTTTTATACGAGGGGGATGTAATTTAGACTGGCGGGTGGGCGGATTTCGTTAACGTGTTTGCGATCATACGGGGCAGAAGAGTTTGCGGCGGGGATGTAGAGCGAGCGCTCCATTTCCCTAGTTGAAGTACTGCTGTCTGCTTGTCACCTCCTAAAGGTGGATATGGTTATAGAAGAAGCGGAAGAGATAAGTACGGTCCTCCTACCCGTACAGAATACAGATTGATTGTGGAAAATTTGTCAAGCCGCTGCAGTTGGCAAGATCTTAAGGTATGGGGCCCCTTTCTTTACCCTCTCTCTAGTAAAGAGCACAAAGGGTAAAAAAGTTAGCTTTCCGACAAGGAAAAATGGTATACGCCTGTGTTCTGGACTCCAGCTTGTTAATAAGTCTGTGTGCTCGTATGCATACGAGTAGCTTTTGGAAGTTAATACACTCATGAAGTCAATATGGAAGAGTATTTGCATATATGAAATCATTAATGCCACGCTGGGGGTTGCACCTGCAGATTTGGTGTCACCGGACGGTGGGAGAATAACTATAACTTCATTCCTTAACACAAACCAACGTCACGTACAGCTGTGCGTTATCTCATCTTAAGCCTTGTCAAAACAGACTTTAATCGTGCCGGTGGTAGGCTTCGCTAGAGATGGAGGAGTTCGCCCTTGTCGCTTTGGGTTTAACTCATCGACTCGTAAGGTGTTAGAGCTATTTGGAAACGATAGCATCGTTCCCGCACAGTCTCTGTGAAGAATTGCCACCCCGTGTAAAGCTGTTTTAAAGAGAGTTTCAGGGAAAGGATGAGCCAAATGAGCAATCGCACAAAACCTCTGCCAAAAGCTAGTATTTTCTCAAAGTACAAAGGAGTGGAAGGGGATTCTTGGCAGTGGGTAACACCGTGTAGCCCCCAGTACCTCCTCAGTACCTCCCAGTATCTTCGTGCTGGAGGTGAAACGTTGGCTCGTGATTATCTGCATCGTGGATGGCGAGGCAGGACAGGGAGCAGAATTTCACTAGTAGCTGCAAAACGGTGATGTTTCCTTACCAAACTTAGCAGCGACGGTTAAAAACACTTGTTCTTACAGGAACGCTGTCTTTTATGGTTCTCTTTTAAGGATGTGTAAAACTTGTTCTAAACAAACTTTTGACGTAGTAGAAACTGCTCTGTAATTGAATATGTAACACTAGTTCAGGTACGTACTGAGATTCTTCGAATGTCTTTTGTTGTTAATGCTTCACCCCGTCAATAGCTTGTCTTTGCTTCTGGTATTAAAAAGTGTAAGTAGAGCATGGCATGATTAATCCTCTAGTGGATGCATTGCGCTTTTTTTGGAGGGGGGGGGGAATAGCTTTTATTTCAGTGTACTGACGATGGGAGTAGCTGGCTTGAAATCAGGCTGAACCGGAGCCGTGTGCCCCGTTTCCATTGCAGCCACAGTCCCCAGCGGCCGAACGGTGGCCCTGGCTGAGGGCTTGCTGGGAGCGGGGCAGAATGGCCTCCCCCCCCGCCCCCAATAAACAGAGGTGGTCAGTAACTGAGACAGAGGAGCCGGGAAGCATGAAGTGGGGAAAAAATCGAGCTTTTACGAGCGTGGGGGTCTCTTCCAGCAGAATGAGATGCGTTACCCAGGTGGAGGATGAGGGGACGTCTGCTTGCCCGTAGTCTTCTTGCCTCTTCGTATTCGACCTTTAAGTTTATCACCTTTCCCCAGTTACTTCTGAAAACACGAGTTGGAGAGCGAGCGCTTTATTTCTTGAATGGCTTTTGTAATTTGAAACTTACCATAGTCCAGAGCGTATTTGATATTAAACGAGATGGGAGACCTTAAATTATCGTTTGGCTCAAAACTCTCAGCACCACCTTGGTTCTAATTACACAAACTCTGTGAAATGGTGGCGTGTTCTTTGGCTTGCTCCGAAACCTTGGCGTTAGCCCTGCAACTGCTGTTTGGTTAAAACCCTTGCTGACGTGCCTGGGACTAGAAGAGGCCAAGGGAGCATCGTTGCAGAAACGAGCAGGGTCAGCCTGGAAGCCTGGCTCTGGATTCGAGGCAATGGTTATTCTGTCCTCTCCCTCTAGGATTATATGCGTCAGGCAGGGGAGGTGACATATGCAGATGCACACAAAGGAAGGAAAAATGAAGGTGTGATTGAGTTCAAATCCTATTCTGACATGAAAAGAGCCCTTGAAAAGCTGGACGGGACAGAAGTAAATGGCAGAAAGATTAGATTAGTGGAAGACAGACCTGGATCAAGACGGCGCCGCTCTTACTCCAGAAGCCGAAGCCATTCGAGGTATGTCTCTCTAATGTAGCTCAGGCTGAATCTAGCCGCAATTACGTGAATATACAGCAGGTTCCAAAACCCCTTGGGAAGAGCTCAGAGCTCTCAATAAATCAAGGTATTGAGAATTTATTAGTTACCTGGCAGTAACCAAGGGAAATGAGGTGTATTCCTTGGTGGAGGTGTGTATGTGCCAGCTGGACACCCGGAGTGTGCTGCCGTTCTTCCCCGACTGCGTCGAGCCCGGAGTCCTTGCTGTCCTGCAGGAGCCGGCTGCGAGGCAGGTGGAGCTGCTCCTACAGAATGAAACAGAAGGTGCCTTTAACGCTTTGGCTCCGAACACCGTGTTCTGCTATAGCCACCAGGACTAGCAGTTCTTTCCCAGCTTGGAAACCCCCACCCGTTCCCCGTTTCTTAGAGATTTGCTGCTTTTGTTGTATGATGGAGAGAGCTGCTTCAACACGCAACACCAAGCACTTCCCCCTTTCCATTCTGGGGTAGAACTTGTTGTTGCAAGAAAGCTCAGGCAAACTTCTACTGTTCGTAGAGCAGCTTGCTTAGGGAATCAAAGCCTGACGCCAAAGCTTTATCCTGGTGTCTCACCGTATTCAAACTCTGACTCGATCGCAAAAGGGATTCTCGCTTCCTTGTCTTGAGTAAGGCTGCGTATTTTCTTCCAGATGAGGAACCTTGCTCACCTCCAGACACAGCAGCAGGGGATGAGCAGTGGGAGAAGGGTTCTCTGTAACTTTATTGTGTAACGCTCTCACCATTCGGCTGCTTGAAAGGTGCTTTAATACTACAGGGTTTTACCCACAGGGGACCAGGGGATCGCAAGCTCTCCGTGGGCTCATGCTAACATTAACCTGCTTGATTTTGTTCCAGGTCTCGCTCTCGAAGCAGACATTCTCATAAGAGCAGGAGCCGCAGTGCCAGTAGTAGTCGCTCCAAGAGTAGATCAAGATCCAGGTATGTCTTTGTGCTGGAAGAAACGGGGGCTTACTTACTTAAATGAGAAGCATCATCCTAAATTTGCAGTAGGAACACTGACTGTTTTTCTTTTCCCTACCATATTATGCACGCTATTTAAGCGCTAGTCAAATCCAAGCCACACTAAAGTGGAGCTGTCTGTTGCCTTTGCGCTTTCAGGTCTGTGTCCCGTTCCAGAAGCAAGAGCCGTAGTCGAAGCAAGAGCCGTAGCAGAGGCCAAAAAGAGAAAAGCAGGACTCCAAGTAAAGAGGATAAAAGTAGGAGCCGCAGCAGGAGCGCAGAGAAATCCCGAAACAAAAGTAAAGATAAATCTGAGGGCGCTCTCCATAACAGCGATGAGAAAGCAAAGAGCAGGAGCTGCAGCAAGGAGAAGAGTAGGAGCAGGAGTGGGAGTAAGGACAGGGGAGAGACGAGGGAGAGCATGAGGAGTCGGAGCAAGGAGAAGAGTAGAAGCAAAGACAGGGAGAAGAGCATTAGCAAGGCTAGGAGCAGGAGCAAGAGCAGGGATGAGAGCAGGAGCAGGAGCCGCAGTAAGGATAAAAGGAAAAGTAGGAAGAGAAGCAGGGATGAGAGCAGGAGTAGAAGCAGGAGCCGCAGCAAGAGCGAGAAAAGCAAGAGGCGCAGCAAGCGAGACAGCAAACCGAGTAGCAAGAAGAAAAGGAAGGACAGCCGCGAGCGGTCCAGGTCAGCCTCCAAAGACAAGGAGCACCTGAAACCAGATTCTGACAAAAAGGAGGCAAAAGGTGAGGGCGAGGACGCAGCCGCGCGGCGGGTGTCTCGCTCCAGGTCTAGGTCCATTTCCAAGTCAAAACCAAATGTCAAATCAGATTCTCGTTCCAGGTCTAAATCCGTTTCGAAGCCTAGGTCCCGGTCCAAGTCTAGGTCTAGGTCTGCCTCTAGGTCACACTCCCGATCGCGGTCAAGGTCTCGCTCCAGATCCTAACCTTGCTGCAACCACACTTGGAACAGTCCCAAAAGTCTTTTTTTGTACATGTTTAGTAGTTGTAGCACAAGTGGTTGAAGTAGAAAACATGTCGATGCTGTACATTTTTAACAACCCTGATGGTATTGTCTGTCCTCCTTGTTAACCGCCGTGCTCCCTCCCTGCGACGCTCGCTGGCGCGAGGCTGCTCAGCTCATTTTCTACCCTTGAGAACGGCGCTCTTTAAAGCTGAACTCTTCCGAGAGCACCAAAACTGCCCTGTTTTCCGGGAAGAGCCTTGCAGAGACCGAGCACTGCGCCTTGGTGGGTTCCTGGGGTTGCAGTGATGACTGGTAGGTAGGTACGACGGCTTCCGCAGTCTTTGCCCTTGAATTTGATGCCCTTCGATGTATGCCATTTAGTGGAAGTGCTAAGTCTTTTGAGTTTCATACTATTTTTGTTTCATATTTTTTGGACTTAACAAAGTTGTGAATAGCACAGTCAAAAGGAAAAAAAAAATAAAAAATAATAATAGGTACTTGCAGTAATCCATAGGGAAAAGAAGTATAGTTCCATATTCTGGTATTGTGACAATATCCTTGTTTTATATTAAATTTTTTTATTTTATTTTTCCCTGTCTTGCAAAGTACGGTGATTCCTGTTTCCATGAAATTTGAATAAAGACTATTTTTGCTTGAGGACATTTGGTGGTGGTTCCGTGAAGTTGTGTTGTGACTGTCGCTGGTTTAATATCCACGGGTGTAAGCTTGCGTTTGCAGAGGAGTTCCTCGCAGAGAGCGGGCTCTTGGCGTAGAAAGCCACTTAATAGTAAATGTAATCACGACGCTCGAATACAATCCAGTTAAAATAACTCGTTTCTCTCGAAACACTTACTGCGTTGTTTGGGTTTATTGTGGTGTTTGGAGCTTTAACATTGAAGAAGAAAACAGGAAAATGAAGCAGAAGCGATACTGGAGGTGACAAGCCTGTTTCCCCGCTGTCGGTACCCGTGAAACGTGGTTTCAGCTTCCATCGTACAGGAAAGAAGGTTTTTCACCCACGTAACTCGCTCGACTTGAGTCATCTGAAATCATTGTTTGTCCCACAACGTTTTAGGCGTTGTACGGCTGCTCCTGGAGGTGAGTGTGGCTGGCGCAGAGAGCGTGCTCTTCTGCTTTTTGCTTTATTCTGTACATCACCAGCTCAATTCTTTCCTCTTTCACACCGTCGGCCTCTCTCCCGGTCGGTACCTTTGGGAAACGAAGGGGAAAGAAGCGCGATGCTTTTACAGGTGCTTTTCTGGCCTAGCGCACACAGCGGGAGAAGGCGAAGCCATCCCAGCTGCTTCCTTCTGGTTCTGCTTTCATTTTGTGATCTCTGAGTGTGAGTTTGGGGTTTTGGTCATGAGCCGCGACTTCGTAGCAACAGGAAGGTCTCAGTCTAAGGGGGACGTTACAGCCTGCGACAGCACGACCCAGCCTTCACTCCGGGCGCTGCGCAGCAGCCAGCGTTTGGCTTAATGTCCCCCCAAAATGTGGGGGGAATTCTAGTTTGGGGATTTCCAATGATGGGTTGAAGGTTGGGTTCGTGTATGGCCCTTCCCTGGAGGGGAGCTGCTCTACAGAACCCCCGTCTGCTCCAAATTCCCAGTCTCCAGGCAGTCTCTGCCATCTGACTGAAATCCCCTCCCGCTCGCTTTCCCAGTCCGGCGTCTCTCCTGGGTACTGGGAGTTGGGGTTGGAGCCTCGTCTTGTCTCTTCTCGGCAGGTTTTCCAGGAGTTTTTCTCCCTAATAAATCACCTGTGCTTGGGGGCGTACCTTTAAAAACAGCTCAGGACGTGGTTTTGGGGAGCTCCGGGCTTGGAAACACCGGGAGCGGTAGGGTTTGCTCTGCCGGCGTGTCCCCAGCATCCCTGCACATGTGGAGAGGAGGGAAGGCAGCTGCCAGCAGGAGTTTTGTAGATGTTCCTGAAAAATATCCCAATTTTAGACTTGGGCCATTAGCAGATTGCTCCAACTGAACTTTCCGCAAGTTCTTCTGTGCCACGGGTGGCTTTGAATGGAGAACTGCCGTCCCCAGCACCCTGCTCTGCCTGCCCCGGCGCTCCGGAAAATAAAAGGCAAAACATATTTTGTGAGTTCTTACTCTGTCTTGGGGGGGAAAAACGGTGTGTGGGGGGGGAAGTTAAGTTATGGCTTTATCAAAAACTTTTCTTCAGCAAATTTCAAACTGCTGGCACTACTTGAAACAGCAGTTCTCGCAGCTAGATGTTAACTTCATAGCTGCAAGTAATTCCTTATAATTTGATCATTTGCAACTTGTACGGCCGTATTAAAAAGAGGAAAGGGCGACAGATGATAAGAGTTGCTTTTAACACAAAATATTTCCGTAGAGTTTAAGAAGGGTCAGGGCTTGGTGAGCGGCTCAGACTTTATCAAATGTCATATTGCTACAGCAGCCCGAGAACGCTCTGCCGAAGCGATATTTCATTTCTTTAGAAGGAAAAGCCTTTTTCAGCCCTATATATTTAGTGCTTTAACATCTTAGGCTCTCATAATAACATTTCTAATCCCTTTTGCCACTTAATCTTAGTACAGAAACAAACCAGGCTGGGCAAGATGTTTGCTAATAGGGGGTAATTAGCTTAAAAATGCCTTTAAGAAAACATGTAAATGATGAAGGCTGAGAGAGCTGGGGGGGGTCAGCCTGGAGAAGAGAAGGCTCCGGGGAGACCTTCCAGCCCCTTCCAGTCCCTAAAGGGGCTCCAGGAAAGCTGGGGAGGGACTCTGGAGCAGGGAGGGGAGCCATGGGACGAGGGGGAACGGGTTTAAACTGAAAGGGGGGAGATTTAGTTTAGGTATCAGGAAGAAATTCTTTGCTGTGAGGGCGGTGAGCCCCTGGCCCAGGTTGCCCAGAGAAGCTGTGGCTGCCCCATCCCTGGAGGGGTTCAAGGCCAGGTTGGACGGGGCTTGGAGCAACCTGGGCTGGTGGGAGGTGTCCCTGCCCGGGGCAGGGGGTGGCACTGGGTGGGCTTGAATAATTAAATACAAGAGAGAATCCAGCTTTAGGATGGAGATCTCCGCCCAGCTGCGCTGAAAAGAGAGTCCTACAATCTGGTTTGGGGTGGGGAGACCCGTCTCAGAGGGGAAACGCAGCCTGTCCCTGAGCTCTGGGCAGGGAAAGGGGGAATTCCTGCAGCTGCCACGGGGCGGGGAAAATAAAGGTCAAAGCAGGGGAATAAAAGGGCGAGAAGCCCCAAAATAGGGATATCTCTCATCAAAAATTAGATTATTGCAGTTAAAATCAAAATATGAGTTTAAATACCCATGGATAGTTCAGTTATTTGTAACTCTTGGGGCTCCTCGCTGGCCCTGGCCAGTGAACCTGGCCCCAGCGGGGACCCGCCGCCGGCCAGGAGCCGGGGCAGAGTCGGGGTTTCAGCTGGGACCTGCCGACGGAGACGAGGTGAGAAACGTATTTGTTTTCTGTCTAATTTTAAGGACGAGTATTTTATGTGCCTTACTCAAGGGATGGAGAATATTACAATGCATATTTCAAATGAGCCATTTCAAATCTCATTTATTATTTTCGTGCAATCCCGTTCCATTTAAGTTGTCCCAGCTTGGGGCCCGCTCGTGCTTCTTCCTCGCTTACCATGGCAAAAAACCCCCTAAAGCATTGTTAAAAAAACCCTACTGCCAGTTCTTTTATTGTTTCAAAATTCAAATACAAAGGAAAATAACGTTCTTAGATAAGAAGAAAAATAAATTTAACAAACGCAGAGAAGAGGGGGAAATATTTGATGTTTACCACAGGGATGGAGCAGCCGGTTGTGGTTGGGAGCCACTGGGTGCTGGCAGGAAGAGCAATTCCCATTTCCCAAATCTCTGTGAATGTGCCCCAAGGCCCAGGGATATGCCCAGGCACCATCCCCAGCCACTCAGGGAGAGCAGCGCCGGGCTCTGCCCCCTGGGACACACCATTGCCACTGGTCCTGTCGCAGTTCGTCCCTGTCCCAGCACCCAGCCCTGTCCCAGTTCATCCCCATTCCAGTGCCTCCCTGTCCCAGTTCATCCTCATCCCACTGTCAGCCCCATCCCAGTTCATCCTGCTCCCAGTCCCTCCCTGTCCCAGTGCCACTCTGTCCCCATGCCAGCCCCGTCCCAGTGTCAGCTTCGTTCCCGTGCCCACTTGTCCTGCTGCCAGCCATCCCAGTACCTGCCTGTCCCGATACTTCCCCATCCCAGTGCCTGCCTGTCCCAGTTCAACCCTGTCCCAGTGCCTCCTGTCCAACTGCCAGCCCTGTCCCAGTTCATCCCTGTCCCAGTACCCAGTTGCATTCCAGTGCCTGCCTGTCCCAGTTCATCCCTGTCCCAGTACCCAGTTGCATTCCAGTGCCTGCCTGTCCCAGTTCATCCCTGTCCCAGTGTCAGCCCCATCCCAGTTCATCCCGCTCCCAGTGCCTCCCTGTTCCGGTGCCTGCCTCATCCCAGTGCCTCTCTGTCCCAGTTCATTCCCACCCCAGTGCCTGTCTGTCCCAGTGTCAACCTTGTCCCAGTGCCCACCCCATCCCAGTTCATCGCCATCCCAGTACCCAGTTGCATTCCTGTGCCTGCCTGTCCCGGTTCATCCCTGTCCCAGTTATCACCCCATCCCAGTGCCCAGTTCCACCCCGGTGCCTCTCTGTCCTAGTGCCAGCCATCCCAGCACCAGCCCCATCCCAGTTCATCCCTGTCCCAGTGCCAGCCCATCCCAGTGCCCAGTCACATTCCAGTGCCAGCCATCTCACTGCCAGCCCCGTCCTAGTTCTTCCCTGTCCCAGTCCCTCCCAGTGCCTCCCCGTCCCAGGCCCCATCCCCATCCCAGTTTCCCCCCGCGCCGGCCCTGCTCTCAGCGCCGCCTCGGCCGGGGCCGGGGCCGCGGCCGGCACCGGCGGGGAGCGGGACCGCCGCGCATGCGCTCCGCCCTCCCGCGGGACGGCCGGGGCACTAATTGTTGCCGGAGTTAACGAGAAAATAAAAAGACCCGGTACGGCAGAGAGGCACCGGGTGGCCGGTCGGGGGTGAGTGAGGGCGGTGGGGGGCACGGCGGCAGCGCGGGAAGCCGCCGGCCGCCATCTTGTGGTGGGGGGCGATGGCGGCGGGGCCGAGACGGGCCGGGCCCGTCTCGGCCCCGGGGTCTGTGAGGGGAAATGGCGCCTCTGAGGTGAGGGGCAGCCCCCGGCCCTTTACGGTTCGGTCCCTGGCCAGGACGAGCCCCTCTCTAGGGGTCCCCTCCCCGCCGGGTGCTGAGGAAACCCCTCAGGGCTCCCTCCCCCTCAGAGCGCCCGGTTGGGTGGGGAAAGTGTGTTTTAAAGCACTCCGAAAGGGGGAAAGTCCGCTATAAAGCTCGGCTAAGGACGCGGTAGGAAGGCGAGTTGATCACGGGGTGCGGAGCGAAATTGTGAAATATTTAGGGGTTCTGGGGTGGGGGTGTTTTTTTGACCGTTTCTAACCGTAAGAGGTGGTTGGGAAAATCAGGGTTATCCAGCCCTGGTTCCAGCGCCCGTGGAAACTTCTTAGAAGTGTGAAAACTCAAAAAATATTAAAAAAATACATAAATTCAGTGCAATAGAAAGAGATCCAGGAGACTTACCCCAAACCAGAGATTCGTGTTTGAAAATAGACATTTCTTACGTGAGAAAAAAAAAAAATCACCAAACTTTCTGACAGCAAATTCAAAGACTAGAAGTAATGATAACAAGATTTTATGAACAGTGGGAAGGCCAGTGCCAGATAAATATAATACTCTAAAAGTATCGATCAGTGCTGCGGGTAAAGATCGGTATGAGACAGTCTTAGTGATGTTTAGTGTTCAGAAGAAAGGGATTAAGCCAGTTTTAGTGACGCTTGGTGCCACAAGGAATTGGATTAGATTTTTAATATGAAAACATTTACTCTAATTTTTTCAAATATTGCCCAGATAAGTTTAAAAAAGAAACAAAAACATCCGCATGTTGGTCTGTAATAGGGATTAAGGGATAAAGAGCTCCCATCTTTTGTGCCAAATTGCGTAAGACCTCTCTGGTTCTTGTCTTTTTATGTAATAAAACAGAAGTAAAAAGGAGAGAAAATGGGTACTTAGTGCTGCGAACTCTTCTTACCACACAGCAATGAACAGCGGTCCGGCGTGGTCTCGTTAGTGTCGGTGTTTTGCTTCCCTGCTCTTCCTGGTCCCATCTATTTAGATTATATATTTTTGAGGGTTGGGACAGTCTTTCCCTAAGTGAGTATTTCTACTTGTCGGTATAAGATATGTAATAATAATTAGTAAGTGTCCCCAGGGTGATTTGCTGGATTGTAGTCTTATAAAGTTAATTACAGATGCAATTAAAACGCAGGACATTTCTGGCCTCAGTGCTCTAGTTTTGGCCTAAAATTGATTGCACCTTACATTGCAAATAATCCCATTAAGGCTGAAAGCGTGCGAAATAAATTGTAATTCATCGTGAGTGCAGAGGTGGAAACGGAGCCCGAATTTGAGCTGCCGAGTACAAGTGGGTACAACCGCCGGGCAGATTGTGCGGGGCCAGTTCCATTTTTCTTTGCCAGAGTTAATTTATCTTGCCTTTGTGGTTTTTATTGCCCCGGTAAGTAAGTTGCAGTAGGGTGAGTGCTTTACAAACAGATGTGCTCTGCAGAGGATTCCTGACTTCTCATGGCCCAAGGCTGTGTTTTCTTTGCCTCAGCCGCGCTGTTTTGTCTGTACGTTTTACCACCAATTCTTTATTTACTGGAAGTTTAAGGCAGCAGCAGGAGCACGAGCCTTTAGACTGATTTATTAAAAGTAGCATCTAGAATTTATTTAAAACAGCATCTGCGATTTTACTTTATAAATGGTTGGCTTAAAATTGTGTTGTTTTGTCTGCAGGAGAAGGTCTGGCTCTCCCTTATCTCACGCCTATCTTCATGCAAAGCTTTTAGTCTAAGCACTTGTAGGTATGATGATACGTTCCATTGGTGGGGGGGGAGATATGAATTTGAGGGTAAAGCCTCAAATTGTGATTTTTCATATGGATACTGGTATTTTTTGAGAGGTGAGAAGTGCGGTGGGCTGCAAGCCGGGCACTGGGAGGTGGGGAATGAGATCAGATTCTCCCAGGTGGTGATGGAGATGATGATGGAGATGTGGGTGAAGGTGTGGAGTGTCATCTGTTCAGCCTTCCTGTGCTGGTCCATGCCTCGCCTCTGCGCAGGAAAGGATTTTGGAGGCCTGTATCCCATTATGATAAATCCTCAATTGAAATATCAGGAAAACATAGTTACTGGGTGAAAACCAGGCTGAACCACAGCCGCAGTTACTCTGGGCTTTTCTAGTCGTCCTGTGGTGGAATAACAAGGTAGTTCCTGAGCTGCAATGTCAGTGCTCCATCCCCAGACAAACACTGTTCCCTCTCTCCCATAGTTTGTAATTTTTAATCTATTTCAGCTTTTTTTCAAGCCCTCCAGCAGTGTGTTGTCTCGGGGTAGAGGAGAGGGAGGAAGGTAGCACAGTGGGGTGAAAAATTAGATCAGAGACTGGGGGGAAAAATGACCAAATGTTTACTTGTTAATGAAGGCTGGCAGCTGAAAGCTCCGACACGTGGAATCAATTAACAGTTGAAGCAAACAGAGACCCAACCAAACCCCATCCTTCCTAATTAGTAGCACATAACTGTGCTCCACAGGTGAGGTATGCGTGCAGATGTGCTTTGCTAAATTTGGCAGATTACTTTCCAGAGGATGGTTCAACTTATTGGCAAAATACTTTACCTCCTAGGAATGGATTTACTAGGTTTAGCATCTTTTGGCTCATCTCCTGGTGCTTTTTTTTTTTTTTAATTTCTGATTGAATCCAGCTAAATGATGAGATAAAAGCATGGTAGATCTAAGCAAACAGAGGTAGAAGCTGTATTCATGAACCACACAGGATTTGTTTTGGTAACTATTTAGGCTGTAGCTTTTAAATCAAACAAAATATGTGATTTAAGCAAGAAACCTGAACATAAGCAGCAGCAGAGTTCATTCTTGGCTGGTGCGAGGCTGATCAAAGCTTCCTCACGTGTTGCTGTTTGGCTGGAAGCAGGGCAGTGCAGAGCTGAGGTCCTGTTGGCACATCGGATGATCCCAGGCACGGAAACAGTCACCGCTGTTAGGAGTCATCTGTCTCTTTGCAGTGGGGTTGGTGGAGACAGGAGTTTTGGGAGCCTTGCAGGGATGCGCTGTGTCTTACAACCTGCATTTCAAACAGTACATGGCAGCTCCTCTTGCATTCCTGCTGCTCCGTGTCTTTATGTGACCCTTTCTTTTCTCTTCACACGTGGTTTGTTGGGTTGTTGTTTGGTTTTTTTGACTGCTTCCATGTATGTAGTCCCCACAGTGCTACTTTATGGTGTCCCCAGAAGCTGGAACGTGAATGGTGAGAGCGCTGGAGGAGGGAGAAAATAGCTGCAGTGAATTTACAGGGTGAGCTACAGTAGCTTCAGCCTTCGCCTCCCTTGTTGATGCTAAACTCATGTGTCCTTGTGGCTCTAAGGAGCTGCTCTCTCCCCCACGCTGTGTTCGGAGGATGTCTTTATGGCTAGAGAGTGATGGCAGTGTGATGCAGGACCTGGTAGCCTGAGCTCCGTCCTGTCTGCTCCCATGCCTGGGCTCTGGTTTCCCATTGGTATCAGAGCTACATCCACTTAGAGGCCGGAATATATGTAGGTTTTTCAGATGGGATAGCATAGGACTGGATCAGTTAGTACTTTTTTTTTTTTTTTTTAAATAAATACATAGGGAAAAAGTCAGTCCCATAAAGGTGTATTCTTTTAAATTTATGTATTTATTTCAAACAGTGCACAACCTGATCAGCAGCCCTTTTCCTTGTCATTCACTTGCATTGAGACCAGGTGTGGATTTCTGTCCTGCCTTGGCTACAGAAGGGGCATTGAGAAGGAATTGCCTCTGAAATGCCCGGAGAGGGCCTGCAGCTGCCCTTGGTCACTCAGTTGAGAGACCAGACATGGCAAGATCGGGGACAGTACTGCGTTGTTGGAGAAAAATAGCATCTCTGCTCTGGCTTGTCACTCTTACTGTACTAAAGCTGACACAGGGGTATCAGGGTACTGTCTATCCTTGTTTTATAAATCACAAGATGTTTATAAATCAAGTTTGGAAAATGCAGGTACTCCTGAGTGGATTATGGGTGAGGTTTTTTCCTTTTCTTTTTTTTTTTTAAAGAGTTAGGTAGAAATTTGGGTTATAACTTTTCAAGGTGAAAAGTTGGGTGATGCAATCAAAGTGAAGAAAGCGTGGCGTCATGGGCAGTTTTGTGGTTGCTCTCAGTGAAGCTCCGAAGAGTGCACAAAATCCTTTAGGAAATCAAATAGGACTAAGCGTATACTTAAGTGCATTGTTGGATCAATAACAACTATATTGTTCACGAAATTTACACATTCTCATCCCTCGCTCACCTTTCATGATAGTGATATCAATCCATCTGTACTTGCTGAAACTTCTGGTGAGAAAGGGGGGACGGAAAATGGCTTATGTATGTGTGCAAACTGTGCTCTTTTTTGTATTATCTGAAAAAGTACTTTTGTTTAATTAGTTCCTTGACTAAACACTTCACTTTTCAAACTCAGATGATTTTCTAAGAAGATTCATTTTTGACCTAACCTTTTCTGCAATGGGGACAGGAGTATTTTTGCAATTTCTCATTGTATTTAACACGAAGAAGGCATGTAATGTTTAATTGAAAGAAGTTTGGATGTTTTTATGTGGCCATCTGTGCCAGATTTTACTTTAATTCCTTCATTCTGTAGTAATGCTAAATCCGCAAATAACAACTTGACTGCATACGCTACCAGGCTATTTAGAAAACAAATACCAGAAGAAAAATCTGTTTTGCAATTTTTGTTGCACAATTATGTGCAGAGAATATGGGCACTCTGGCTGATTCTGCCTCTTGACTTCAGCATCAAATGGATCTGAAAGACAAGCCTATGCTTATTTGTATTTTTTAAGCTTGCCTCGCCAATTCGGTGCATTGTTTTTTTCTTGTGAAATACTTGACATGCATTATTCAACATGGCACAATTGCTCTTGGTGTCTGTATGATACATGAAAAACTTGTGGAGTGGGTACTGGTAGTTCTGGAGTTTAAGATTAGTCCCCTTAATACCAGTGTTTTGGATTTTAGATAACCAACTTTAATTATTCCCCAGAAAATTATGAGTATTCAGAAAAAGTAAAGTGGCTTCAGAACAGAAGCACATAAGGCAACTAGTGCAGAGATTTGATGTTCCTTTAAAATGTCTGTCTGGGAGCCTACACCCGGTGTGCAGCCATTATAGATGTCAAAAACGTTGGAAGATGACAAAACGTTATGGATAATGGTGTGCTCCTCTTGATTGTTTTCATTAACTACTTCCACTTTAAGAGCATGGTTTATTGCAAAATTAATTCTTTGTGTCTTAGTTAAACATGTAAGTGGCGTGACTGAACTTTTAGTTTTCCATTAGAAGAATCACTTTTTTTTTTCCCCCAGCACTGCAATTTTTATGTTGTCACAAAATTGACTTTATCTTGAATCACAAATCTTACAGCTTCCTTACAGGTCATTAAGTTTTGAGTGAAAACAGTTCTGATTACAAGTGATGGAAAGTATTTATATCTTGCATCTGTTGTTGTAGAAATCGGATCAGATTTAGAAATGGTAGAAGTTCCAGCGTCTTGCTAAGGAGTGCTTTGGGTCGCTCCTGCAGATCTGCTTCTCAACG
The DNA here is from genome assembly GCF_964199755.1 of Larus michahellis. NCBI lineage: Eukaryota > Metazoa > Chordata > Aves > Charadriiformes > Laridae > Larus > Larus michahellis. Next base: position 5,359,837 of record NC_133914.1, on the reverse strand, counting down.
TGTCAGTTTTTATGATTTCTGTGTGGCACCGGCTGACGTGCATTAGTGTGTGCAAGTGTTACAGTCGTTACAAGTGGTTCCCAGAGGCTAGGATTAGCAGTGTCATGGTCTCCGGCCCTGAGGAGACATCCCTGGGCCTCTGGCTGAGCCCACCAAGTGTCAGGTTTGCACAGGGCTTTGTCAGAGGCTGGGTGCCGTCCCCAGAGCCACTGTTCTTCACAAGCAGGAGGAGATGAAGAGCTGGGGAAAAGCAGATCAGCACCAAATGCTTTTAATGAAAGCTATAAAAGTGAAGGGAAGATGTCCTTCTGTTTCTTGCTTTCAGTAAACGAACAGAAAGCGTTAACTCAGTGGACATGGAAGTAGGTTTTGTACCTTCTTTTGCATCCCTCCCCTTCTATTTGGAGTAGCTTGAAATGTGCTTCAGCGCAGCACCGAGTGCCTCGTTCAGCTCCTGCAGGAGAAAGGAGAACAGGCTGCTTCCTTGCTGGCTTCACGATGTCACATAAATCTGAAGAGAAAGGCAGCGAAGTGAGTATATCGCAGATGGGGACAGTCACTAGAAGCGAGGCAGCGCCGCTCTCAGCCTGCACAGCCAGACCTGCTGCCGCTGACTCGCCACACGCTGGCTTTTCAGTGTGCTCGGTGGGGAGAGCTGGGCAGGCAATGGGCTTGTGCGTAAAACGGGCGCTTTGCAGAAAGCGCCTTCACGTAGCGCGCGGCCATGGCCTGTGCAGGTGCTCTTCTTTCGACAGCTGAAATAAATACATGCACGCGTGCGTATTTTTGACACAACTGTGTCAAGAAACCGAGAGAGCAGCTTACAAACTACAATGCTGATTTGGGCTTAGTACTAGGCTCAGCTGCTGGGTTTAGAGTGAACTTACAATATTGCTGTCTGATCTTATAAATTGATTTAAGTCGCATTGCCATGGTGCCTGTTTCTTTGTCTCTGAGCACAATACCACCTAAGCATAATCCGTACATTAATGCGTACTTAGGATGACCTTGGAAGGGCTGTATTGTACAAACGAACGTGGCAAACTCCCGAAAACCAAAGTAGTTTATCTTAGCGGTCCTGCGGCAGAGCTAGGACGATAAGTGTTTACTTCTCCTTTTTTCCAGCCTGTGCTGCAAGTCCAAGGTATCCCTCTCCTTTCCTAGACCATTTCCCATCTCTAATCTTTCAGAGCAGTATTTTCCTTGTTTTGTAGTTATAATTTTTCTCTCTTTTCGCGAGAAACAAAAATTAGTAGGAAGTACAATGGGTGGAACCTGGGATTTCTCAATTCTGAATTTTTTTATTCTTTTTTTCCCCTTCACTGACATAGTGAAATCAGTGTTAAGCGTTCTTCACACCATTAAATGCTTGCCGGTGGCTACTAACACTTTCTCTTGAGGCATTGGTAGGGTTCCATTGCAGGCTCTGAAAGTTCATTTCAGTCCCTGACTGATGAGGTTCCTGGAGGTGAGGTTGGTTTTTTGGGTAATGTTATTAGTTCAGCCTTGCAAAATATTACTTGCCTGAGGTGAGTAATAGGTTTTGATGGGTAAGTAAAGTATCATCAGTCATCATCATAGCAAAGGACAGGGAAATGATTTTTGTGTCTGAACTGGTAAGTGTTCAGAGCAGTTCCCGAGACCAGATTAGTTGTGCCCTGCAAGAAGCCATGCATTTGGTTTTTTTTTTTTTTTCTGCTTAAATTGCAGTTTGGTTGTCCACTAATGTCATAAGAGTGACTGGCAGATGTGATGCGTTGCTGTTAGACACTGCTGCCAAATCTTACAGGAAACTGGGGATGCACGGAGCTCTGAATGCCAGCTCGCTCTCAGAGCATATATATTACACTGCATTAAATGACCAGCTTTGCTAGGTTTCCCATTCTGTTTCGGGGAAAAAAGGTGATTTGTAAGTCAGTTATTCCCAGAACAGCACAGTATCAGATGGTTTTCTTGATGCCAGCTGCTCCTTGAATGGAATTTTGCCTCCTGGTACATGGAGGCTTAGCCAGAAGGGCTGCAAACTTCAGTGTTGTTACTTGATTTACAGTCTTTGGGCTTATTGCACCATTGTGTTTCTCACATTTACCCTCATAGAAAGACACTGAAATCCTCATGTGATTGGAAATCAACCTGGCAGCATCTGAAATGGGATTTTGGTTGAAATATTTCTCTTCCCATTAGGTCTGATGGTGTATAGAGAAATACAGTGAACCCCTGTCTGCCCATTTAAGTTTTCACACTTTTATTTGTTTGTATGAACTTGTGCCTTTTTTATTTCTTTTCTTTTTTTTTTTTCCTGTCTTTTAACCAAGGCAAGATGGACGGCAAAAGCTGCTTTTCTACAGTAATACTGTAGCAGTTTCCCAAGGCAGCGCTGTGGTTCAGTGGCAGAAACGAGATGAAAACCTGAGTATTTCTGACCACTTCTGCCTGTGGGTTCCCTATCTAAAGATAAAGCACAGAGGTCTGGGTGGTGGCATATTAATTATGAACCATTATCTCTGCCAGCATGGTAGTCATTTATCATTTCATAAATCTGAATCTGCGGCTTGAGAATGAATGACTCATCTTAGTTTTGCTAAATCTTCTTTTGCGTTAATGTTTCTGAGTCTTAAAGTTAAAGATGAAAAGCAATCACAAATAGGGACAAATGGGGACATTCGTGCCTGACTATGGCTCTTCAAAATGCTTCAAGTTAGTTTCTGTTGTCTTCTTAATTGCACAGTTTGCTTCCTTTTATTGGGCTATCTTGATTTTATTGTAGATTTTGCTGATAGGGTACATTATAAGAAAAGTAATTTCTTTATTATATTTTTCTAGGGGTTTTACTGGAATTATAAAATACAGAGATGAAAAAGGCCCATTATTGTATCAGGTCTTCTCTGGTTAGTACAAGATAATTTTCTACATTGTGATTTTTAACAGTTTTCCGAGCCCAGTTTTAAATAAATTCTACAACTTAATTACATCTGTCCAAGTATCTTCCAAACTCCTTCTCCCAGAGGGAGCTCTGTAAATGGTCTTGGTGTTTGAGCTTCTTTATTTTTAAAGCCTGAATGCAAAGAATAACATCTAAAAAATGATGGGTTTGCCCTTGCTGAAATTGGCATCGAAACATTGGCTACAAGCAAGTGTTTATAGATGTACAAGGCTACATCAAATATTAATTTATGATGAGCCTTTGGCTACACTTGTTCAATACCACCCTCCATATGGCTTATTTAGGCTGATTCATAAATCCGGTGGCAAGCAGTGGTGATGTGGGGCTGCTGCGGGTCTGTCCTGCGTACATAGCCACGGCTGCCGGTCTCCGCACCTGCAGTTCAGTTAAAACCTGTGGGAGCTGAATGGGCTTCTGCAGCTTGACTCCTGCTCCGCTTAGCTCCCACTTTTACCCTCTTGACTCATTCTGACTAGCCCAAATACCGCTAATCTTCACAATTATGCTGGATTGGAAGTAGCTGGAATATTATATTTTGGAGAAGAAAAGGAGGAACTCCTCCAGGGATTAGATTGTGATACCCAAAGATATTTGGTATTGCAGTTTATGACCGTCTGTCCTGCTTTTGATCCAATTAAGGTAATCATAAAGCGCTCTGATGCTTGAATTAAAGCTACAGGAATGCTCAAACGTCATATGTTATCCTACAGCAGATCTGTGGTTTTGCCTTTGGCTGAATCAAACTTAACACTTTCAACCTGTAGGTAGAAGATGTAGCACTTGGAAGGCTTCACATCAAGACTAGAGTTCACCTGCCCTAATCTAAGCGCTCAGCAGTTAAAAGCCTGCCCTGCCCATGTATCTTAAGGCACTTTCCAGTGCTCAAGGAAAAAAACAGTATGCCAAAAACAGGTCAGGCACATGGTCCTTGGATGCTGACTGCTCTTACTCTGAGTTAAAAGCTCAGGGTGACCTTGTTGAACTGGAGCATTCAGATGTCCGAGGGAAGACCCCCACCGTGGGCAGTTTTGACCCATTCCCACAGGAATGCAGTTAGACCTGTCAGTTGGGCTGTGCTTTTTCGAACTTAACATCAGTGGTTTTGCTCACGCTGGAAAAATTGGTACAGCTGCCAGTTCAAGGGAAGGTCGTGAATCTTTTTTTTTTTTTTTTTTTTTTTTTAACTTCAAGCAAACAGTTATGTCCATAGATTGAAAATATTCAGGTTATATTTAAAGGGCAGGAACATACAGTTAATTTATGGCCAGTGTTTCTTTAGTGTCTACCACAAAAATAGATGAGTAATTGGATATGGGGAGCCCATATAGCAGTATGGCTTTTAGTCGAGTCTTCTAATGGAGCCCATTAAGTTATTTGCTGGGACGCAAAAGCAATTTGTGAAGCTTAGGCATTTTAAGAGCTTTATAGCATTTCTAGCATAGAGCCTTGGCTTTATAGCAGTGTAGAGGGACCTGGCAACAGCCATCAGATGCTGCTGCTCCCCCTCCCCAAGTTGTACAGACTTGTCACTTGTATATAATGTACGAGTTTGTGCGTACACCTGCGTATTGGTGATTCTGTAATTTTAAATCCTGGTATTCATAGAATCATAGGGTTGGAAGGGACCTCTGGAGATCATCTAGTCCAACTCCCCTGCCAGAGCAGGGATATTCCTAATATCCAGCCCAAAGCTCCTACTGCATGCGGAGACCCCAGGATCTTGCCAGTGAGCTGTAATTGGCAAAAACATTGTACAAATCAAGTAACGGTTAAAACTTACTGGTTTATCTTTTTGTCCTCAAACAGCACATATGCTTAAAGCTCTTAACTTTCTATTCATATTTACTTAAGTGTCATGGGCAAAATGCGAGTTTGTCATTTTTTCCCCATCTTTTGAAACTAGTATTGCTCTGAAAACCTTTTGTGAAATGTAAGCAACAGGCCTGTTTATTCTGTGCCTCTTTTTTTTGTTTGTTTTGTTTTGTTTTCACACCCTAGTTTTCTTTCTTAAAATTAAATAAAGAGCCCAAAGACTAAGCAGAAAGATGGAACAGAATGTCTCGGAGAGAATCATCAGCATCCCAACAGCAGACCGTGATATATTGAATGCCTTAGACTGGAAAGATGGCATTGGTACCTTGCCTGGTAGCAACAATACAAGTAAGAAACCAGGGAACACAATGTATGAGTGGCCACCATGCGTTTGGCAGTGCAAAATATTTGCAATATGTTCTGCAGTTTGCAAATAAAGGTTGTGCAGAAAAAACCCCACTTTGTTGTAAACAACGGGGTTGGCATTACCAAGGAAGTGGTGAAATTTTAGTAATGCTTCTGAAAGCCTGGTGATACTCCCTCTCCCCTTCTAATTTCTTGCTCAATTGATTTCTAAAGGCAGGAAGTATTTTAAATAATTGTTTTCTGCTAATAGAAGTTACGGGCCTGGTCTTCCTAATTCTCAATCATGTCCATACAACATACTCAGGCAAGAAATTCCGTTAATTTCAGCCCAGTGTGAGAAAGACATTTTCTCCGAAAGACGAATTTTCTCAATTTGTGGGGTTGAGTCTTTAGGTTCTTTTCACATCAGTGGTTCTTTTTTTGCAGCTTTTGACAGCTTATATCTTACATATTCATGATAGCGACAAATACAGCTCTCCTATAAATCAGAACCAAGATCTGATGGTCACAAACACGGTGTTCTGTTAGAGAAGGGAGGAGGGTGAGTGTCTGTTGACTGTTTCCCAAATTACCTTCAACTGTTATTTCAGTTCGATTGCACTTCTGATGGTTGAAAATGAATACATAAAATTGCCCTCAGGGCTGCAAGTTCTGAATCTCTGAGGGGAAAAAAATCAATTTCAAGTGAAATAAATTGGAGCTGAAGGGACTTGAGAGCTTTGAAAAATCAGATAGTTGGTGTTGCATCAGGCATTCAGAATCAGGACCCCCACCTTCAGCAAGTCTTGACAGTCTTCCCTTTCCTCCCCTCCTCCTCCTCCCTTTGTGCAGAAATGTCTCCTACGTGGGCTGCCAGACCTCGCTTAGGCTACGAGGAAAATGCTTCTGCCAGCAAATGTTGCGAGAACGTGGATGAACTTGCCTCCTTGGAGGGTTTTGAGATCAGTGGTTTACACTCCTGTAAAACTAACGTGGAATCAGGTCCACTGACTTTCTAGGAGGTGCTTTGGATGATTATTTTGCCGTGGCCTAACTTTTGCCCTATATTTAGTTAAAGCCATTGTACTTCTGCCTCTTAAAAGAGCTTAGCAATGTATTGCCACAGGTTTTCTCTTAACCAGCAGTAAAGTTCCTTTGCAGAAACAGCTTCACTTTTATTGATTCCTCATAATAGTAGAGAACCAACAAAGTACCATGTTATTTATTACGCTGAAAGACACCAAATAATATTGTATTATTTCATATTAGATGATGAAGTTTAAGAGCACTGAGTACCACGGTTAGTGAGTGTGGTAGAAAGGCTTAGCTGGAACATGATAACTGGCTCCACAGGAAGCCACTTCGTTCTTAAGATGCCAGACACTTTTTTTTTTCCCCTGCAGAAATGCCAAACACTTTTTTTTTTTTTTTAACTTTTGCTGTTTAATCTTTTTTTCCCCTTCTCTTCCTGCTATATTCCAGTTCTTGCATGCACAATGAAATACATTTTTCCTTAATTTCCTTAAAAAATTCTCAGGAAGGTTGTTTCTGGTTGTTTCTGGTTGTGTGGATTTCTTATTAGCAAACATGCTATATTGAACCCCTTTGTGTAAAGGAAGGTGCAGTCCTGATAGTAGCACAGTTATGTGTTTCCAGAACTTAGGAACTTAGGAATGAGGGATATTGCCTTGAAGAGTCTTGGGATGAAACTGGATGTTGTTTCCATGGATCAGCCAGTCCTCAGCACCAGATCAGAGGCTATTAATAAAGATGCTCGTTGTTTTTCTGGTGCTCGTTGTTTTCTGGGGCCTGGGCTGGGCTTCACCAGTTCACGTGGCTGCAGGTACGCCATCAAACTTAGAGAAGGAAATAACAGCCTGCTGTCTCCACTGGTTTGGGCTGAATCAGAGCTGTTCATTTGTATGCAGGAGTGTCTCTACCCCAGAGACTCGTCTGCTAATATGGAATGACATTGGCACCCTTCCCCACCTCCAGCTGCGAGCTCTGCTCCGCACTCGCTCTGCTCCGCACTCGCTCTGCTGCTTAATGGCACGTAGAGCTCTGGAGATGCTCCGTCCACTGACCTTCTGCTCGTGATGCTGAGCTGTCCTTAGCAGCCATAGCGAGGAACCCCTGGGATCTGCACCGTTGTGCTGCTGCTCTTCTGGCGTTTAAGGAAAGTGATGGGTTTCTTCTCTAAACCGGATGGTCTCCTGCAGGAAACGTAGTCGGCTTAGAATTATCATTTCTTTGAAATGGATTGTTTCTCTTTGTGCTGAAATAAAAGTGATGCTCTGTCTCGTCAGGG